>NC_057812.1:386458123-387058123 GCF_018294505.1 Triticum aestivum | reverse complement strand
AATGCATAAAAACTGGGTAGTAAAGGGGATATGATCAAAGTGTGAACTTGCCTATACTATTGATGAAGATGATTCGCACTCAAAAACTCTTGATAGTTCTACTCGTCACACTCCGGTCAATCTATCGTAAGCAAGCAATAGTAACCACACATAAGCAACCACTCAAAAGATCAGGAAGGGCGAAGAAGATGATTCGGAAAACATCAAAACCAAGAAAATAAGTCTTGCAACATAAAATAATTTCTAATAGTACCAAAATTACGTGAATTTGGCCTTATCGGAAAGTTTAGGTCAAGAGCTTCGATTAGCAAAAAGAATCAACTCAAACGGAGTTATAAAACTCAAGTTGTGACCAAATGAAGTTTGAATTCAAATATGATCTAATTCAAATTTTAAAACTTTGAAAAACATGTTTAAGTTGTTTTACTGGATAGAGGGGATCGTAATGAAGAAGTGGGTGTTGGTTTTGTTTGATTTGGATAAACAGGTAAAAAGATGTGATCGTTTGAAGAGCAGGGACTAAACGGTAAGAAAACTAATTACAAATAGGTCCCTGGTGTAAAATAAACAGAAAAAGAAAAATCTAAATAGCGAATGTTCATTACAGAACGCTAACAAACGAAATCGTTCGCTAGATTTACCTAAACAGAGAACGATCGTTAAATAACTAAACTAACTAAAAAAACTAAACCTTTCTAATCTAGCACCAAACCAAGAGAAAACCGAAGAAAACGGGGTCGGTTTTATTACCGGATCGACGGCGGTTCTCGACGACGATGGCGGTTAACTCCGGTGAGATGGGGCAGCGTCAGCGGGCGGAGGCTACGCGGGCAGCGGTGATGCGGCGCGGCAAGGTGCGGCGTGCAGTGGGGAAGCAGATGCGAAGCGCGGCACCAGCGTCGAGCAACTGCAGCGGCGGCTGTTTGCGGCGCGGGGCGGAAAGATCTGCGAGGGCGGGGGCAACGAAGTGATAGGAGGAGAGGAGAGGTCCGGGGCCCGCCTTTTAAAGGCCAGGGGGCGACGGACGGCTTGCGGGAGGGGCGCCGAGGCCGTGGCGGCGCCGGACTCCGGGGAGAGTCCCGGTCGGGCACGAGGATGTAGACAGCGACGGCTTGGTCTGGTTGGCTGGGCTTCGGCCCAGTTGGCCCGGTCCGAAGTGGAAGCATTTTTTTCATATAAAATAGCGCAAAGAAAATAAAGAAAACCTTAAATAAGTAAAAAATACTATAGGCGTATAATATATCAAAATTTTCAGAGAAAGATTTCCTACAAGCTGAACATTTTTCTAGAGTCAAATAAAATCCACACAAATTTAAATAAAGCAAAGAGTGCTACTGCTCTAATAGAATCCAATAAAAATCATTTTTAAAATACCAAAATAAATTCAAATTTATTTCTCTCCAATTTTCTGATGTAGGGAATCATGTTACCCTATTTTCCATATATTTTTATTTGGAGAAAAATAATTTAATAAAACCCAAATAACTCCAAATTGAAAATAATTTCAAAAGGACTTTGAATTTGATCCTTTTTAAAATCCAACTCATATTTCATATGTTTTGAAGAAGTCATTTTATCTTCTCTCATGAAAATCATTGAGTTGCTTAAAGTTTCTGAATTTGAAAATAATTCCAAATGAAATTAAAATATTTTCAAATACCCCTTTCATTTAATTAAATGGAAGAAGTCATGTCATCTTCTCTCTGGGGTTTTGTGATGAAAAGAATTTGAATTCATGGAGATCATAAATGCAAAAATGAAAGTTTGGGAAAGTCCTTTTATTCCCTCTCATTTAACTTGAAAAAAGTTTCAAATTCACTCACTTTCAGTCAATCAATTCAAATCTGTCTATTTATTATAACATTCCAAAATTTATAATTTTGGGATGTTACATTAATGAAGGTGGGGTTCTGTGACGCCTTTGTCTGGTCGTTGAACACAAACAAAGTATGCGAAGTTGCAGCTATGGCGAACTTTTAATCTAAACAAAACCCAAAGTCTAAACAACGCCCTAAGGGTTGTATATATGGAGGAAGAGGGAGGAATTTCATGGCCCTTGGAGGAAGGGTCCGAAACCAACCCTAACTCTTGTTTCCCCACACGCACGGACTCTAAAAATAGAATATACTTAAGTATTTTGTAATTACATGGGCCTGGCCCAATAATAAGGTGATGCAGCACCTAGAATACCCTCTGGACGAAATTTATGAAGTGGCATCTTGTATATTTCGTCCAAGGCTTCATGCACTCCTTATGGTGGGTTCAAAGTCCTGAAATCATCACTTGCAACTCCGTTCTTGTTCCCCTTGTGCATGCCATATTCTCCATGCTTGGTCTTGCTCCAGTGTTCATCCCTCTTATCCATGCTAGGCCCTTCATTTGTAAGAAAAACTAATGTATCCAATTTAGGCAGCATCATATTCTCATGAACATTAGAATCATTACCAAGAAACAAAAGTACCTGATAATTTAATTGGCGTGCGTGAGCTCTAGTAATTGGTCCAGTATATGTAGCAGTAGGGGTTGTGTGTGTGACAATAGTATTGATGTCCTCATCATCCTCTCCTTCTTAAAATGAAGTCATCCTCGACGAAAGATTATCTTCCTCGCCCAAATAAGGCTTCAAATCTACAATGTTAAAATTGGGAGTAACCCCAAAATCTGCAGGCACCTCAAGTTTATATGCATTATCATTTATTTTCTCTAACACTTTAAAAGGACCATTGGCACGGGGCATTAGCTTTGATTTGTGCAAAATAGGAAATCTATCCTTACGCAAATGTAACCAAACAAGATCTCAAGGTGCAAACACAACATGTTTTCTACCCTTATCTCCAGCAAGTTTATATTAAGCATTCATACGCTCAATGTTTTCCATAGCTAACTCATGCATTTTTAAAAGAAATTCAGCACGTTGTTTAGCATCAAAATTAACCTTCTTCAAAGATGTAAGAGGCAACAAATCAATAGGTGCACGAGGAAGGGAACCATACACAATTTCAAAAGGGAACATCTTAGTAGTAGAATGCAATGAACGATTATAAGCAAATTCAATATGAGGCAAGCATTCTTCCCACATTTTCTTATTATTCTTCAAAACAGCCCTAAGCATATTAGACAATGTTCTATTGACTACTTCAGTTTGTCCATTAGTTTGGGGTTGACAACTACTACGAAAAAGTAGTTTAGTCCCCAACTTAGCCCATAAATATATCCAAAAGTGGCTAAGAAATTTAGTATCATGATATGAAATAATAGTAGTTGGCACACCATGCAAGCGAATAATTTTAAGAAAGAACAAATCAGCAACATTAACAACATCATCGCTTTTGTGACATGGTATAAAGTGTGCCATTTTCGAGAATCTATCCATGACAACAAATATGATATCCCTCCCCTTCTGTGTTCGAGGTATACCTAAAACAAAGTCCATAGATGTATCATCCGAAGGAACACTAGGTACATGCAAAGGCATATATAAACCATGAGGATTGAGTCGTGACTTAGCTTTTTGACATGTAGTGCAACGAGCAACAAATCGCTCAACATCTCATCTCATCTTTGGCCAAAAGAAATGTGTAGCAAGTACGTCCTCCGTCTTCTTCACGCCAGAGTGTCTCATTAATCCTCCTCCATGCGCCTCCTACAACAACAAAAGACGAACCGAGCTAGCTGGAATGCATAGCTTGTTAGCACGGAACACAAATCCTTCTTTATAATTCTGCATTACATCTTTAAAATCAGCATCATGCACATATTGATATTTGATGGTCTCCAAACCAAATATTTTGAAGTCAAGTTGTGAAAGCATAGTATAGCGACGAGACAATGCATCATCCATAACATTTTCTTTACCCTTCTTGTGTTTAATGACATAAGGGAAAGTCTTAATCAATTCAACCCATTTAGCATGTCTATGATTCAGTTTAGCTTGACTTCTAATATGTTTCAAAGATTCATGATCAGAATGTATAACAAATTATTTGGGACATAAATAATGTTGCCATGCATGTTTCTAAAGTCCGAACAAGAGCATATAATTCTTTATCATAAGTAGAATAATTCAGACTAGGCCCACTCAATTTTTCAGAAAAGTATGCAACATGTTTGCCATCTTGTAATAACACACCTCCTAATCCAATTCCACTAGCATCACATTCAAGCTCAAAAGTCTTATTAAAATCGTGAAGTTGGAGTAAAGGAGCATGTGTCAACTTATCTTTCAATACCGTGAAGGCTTCTTCCTGTGCGGTACCCCAAACAAAAGGCACATCCTTCTTTGTAAGCTCATTGAGAGGTGCAGCAATGGTGCTAAAATCTGTCACAAAATGCCAACAGAATCCAGCGAGGCCAAGAAAACTCCGCACTTGTGTGACCGTTTTGGGCTGCAGCTAACTCTCAATAGCTTCAATCTTGGCTTTATCAACTTCAATTTCCTGTGGAGTAACAACATAGCCAAGAAAAGATACTCGGTCGGTGCAAAAATTGCACTTCCCAAGGTTACCAAACAAACATGCATCTTGTAGAGCAATAAAAACATCACATAAATCTTCCAAATGTTCCTCCAAAGATTTTGCTATAAATCTATATATCATCAAAATAGACTACGCCAAATCGTCCAATGAAAGCATGTAAAACTTCGTTCATTAATCTCATGAAAGTATTAGGTGCATCCGTTAACCCAAAAGGCATGACTAACCACTCATATAATCCAAACTTAGTTGCAAATGTTGTTTTCACTTCATCTCCCAATTTCATACGGATTTGATGGTATCCACTAGGCAAATCAACTTTGGAGAATATTGTAGGGCCACTCAATTCATCAAGCATATCATCTAGCCTAGGAATAGGATGACAATAACAAATAGTAATATTATTAATGCCTCTACAATCAACACACATACGCGATGTACCATCCTTTTTCGGCACTAGAATAATAGGAAGATCACAAGGACTAAGGGATTCGCGTATATAACCTTTGTCGAGCAGCTCCTGGACTTGACGCATAATCTCCTTCGTCTCCTCTAGATTGGTACGGTATGGTGCATGGTTGGGTAGACATGCACCGGGAATTAAGTAAATATGATGCTCAATCCCTTGAATAGGTGGTAATCCCGGTGGCACATCTTGTGGAAAGACGTCAGCAAACTCCTATAAGATATTAGTAACAGCGGGAGGCAAAGAGGAAGGCACGTCCTCGAATGAAAATAATGCCTCTTTGCACACAAAAGCATAGCAAACAAATTTGCTAAAATCTAGATCATCAATATCAGATTTGGTGGCAAGTAAACATGCACTTTTCAATGTAATTTCACAAGCAACACTAGTTGGCTTATTATTAGGCTTCATTTGTTTCTCAAATTCTTTTGCCATAATCTGATTTTCACTCTTATTTTTCTCCTGTTTTGCTTTATTAGCTCTATTAATATCATCTTTCAAAATGGAATCAGGAGTCATAGGAAGCAAAGTAATATTTGTATCCTTATGAACAAGAGTATACTGATTGTTTCTACCATGGTGTACAGAATTTTTATCAAATTGACATGGTCTACCAAGTAATAAAGAACATGCTTGCATAGGTACCACATCACAATCAACATAATCAGCATATGTAGAGATACTAAAATACACACAAACAGTACACGTTACCTTAACCTTGGCGCTGTTGTTGAACCATTGGATGTAGTAATGATGTGGATGTGGTCTTGTGGTGAGGGATAGATTCTCCACCATCTCCATGCTAGCCAAGTTGTTGCAGCTCCCTCCATCAATTATGACGCGGACAGAACGTTCCTTCACAACTCCCTTTGTATGGAACAAATTGTGCCTTTGATTTTGCTCTGCTTGTGTAACCTGCACACTCAAAACACGTTGAGCAACTAAACATTTATACCTGTCAGCATCTTCAGCAGCCATGTATTGTGTCTCATGATCAGAATTATCTCCATCGTGTTCTTCACTTGTAATAAGAGCAAAATTCTCCTCATCATAGTCACTAGCGGACTCGTACCCACCATCCTCAGTAACAATCATCACATTCTTATATGGGCATTCTCTCGCATAATGACCTCCACCCTTGCAACAACGACAAATAACATCATGTGTTCGCCTTGTTGATGCCATGGAGGAAGAAGAGCTCTGTGCAGGAGTAGAAGGTATTCTCTTGGCAGATAGTGGTGGTTGTGCCCACTTTCTTGTATCATGGTTGGAGGTGGCAGCTGACGGAGGTGCTGGTGGAGCAGAGCATGTGGAAGTAGAGGATGCACGCGGTGCCCATGATGAAGGTCGACCTGCAGAAAAGCCAGTTCACGCCAATGCCTGTCAATCCTGCACTTCACGTACAACTTTGCAAGCAAGATGGAATAAACGAGTGATATAATTATATTTTTTATACTCTAGAATGGTCTAAATCTCTTTATTTAATCCACCCATAAAACATGCAAGCATAATACCACATCTAATCATACCAGTTTGTAATTCCTGAAAATATTCTTCTACAGAATTTTTTCCTTGTCTCAAACGCTGCAATTTTTGAAGCAATTCACGTTGATAGTATGGTGGAACCCAGCAAGTATGCATAGCATTTTTCATAGCAGCCCAAGTAGCTGAAATAGGATATAATTTACAATGTTTGGACCTCCAAACACATGCAAAACTAGTGAAAGCACAAACAACAGCAGGAACACATCTCTCCTTAGGATATTGTAAACATGTAAAACGTTGTTCAGTTTCTAACTCCTAAGTAAGATATATATCAGGAACATATCTACCCTCAAATGGTGGAATATTCAATTTTAGTTTAGGAAGATGGTCATGATCTCGTACCTCAGGTGGTGGTGCAGCCCTACCATTGCGATGATATGCATGAGGACGACCTGGTGGTAGTGGTGCTGGTGGTTGCATGTAGTTCTGATTTTGTTCAACCTCATCCTCGTAATGGTACTCCACCTCTACAGTAGCAGGAGCCTCAAAAGCATAAATAGTAGGTATAGCGGCACCAGAAGTTTGACCAGGCTCAAGGGGAATGGGCAATGCTCGTCCCACTTGATTTGGAAGGTGATGTTCTTGTTGTTGTTGATGATGATGATGTAGAGGTGCGACAGGTGCAGCAGGCGGTGGTTGTGGAAGACACGCGAGTACTTCATAGAACTTGGTGTCCAACTTGGTGTCAATTGTCTTCTCAACGTCATCAATCCTCTCAAGTGCCTTTCCGAAGGTAGCCATGACATCTTCCATCTCGTCGGCTTGTGGTCCTGCCATGGTTAGCAGCAATAGGAACACACAAGAATATGAACCAACAGACTACTATAAAGTGGCAGTGTGTTACAAATCCGTCAAGCGAATCTCAAATTCTTACCCGTTCTTACCAAGAGGCTGGTGGTGATTGACAACCGTTGTAGTCACTCAAAGCTTGGATAGAGAGATTACCAGGGAGAGTCAAACACACGACGTAGATGTATGTGGAGCTGGGAAGGATTATAATATGGTAGCAAAAAAGGGTAGCAATAATCAATTCAGAGACGCAAAGTTCAATAAACACTATAGGACGGTACTGTGTTGGTCCTAGGCTAGACCATACTAGAGACGTGAGCCTAGAACACTAACAAAATCACGGCGCGGCACAGAAACAAGGGAAAAGCCCACTCTAAAAAAAATTGCTCCTCTTTTTTTTGTGAAAAATCACTATAATGGCGAGTGTCTCAAAACTCTTCCCAAGTCAAATTGACAAGATAGGCACAAATTTTTTTTGACTTTTTTCAGCAATTAGGGCAGCGACGACAAAAAAGTGCGACAAAAAATCACTATGATGGCGAGTGTCTCAAAAGACTCAGAAAAGCCTATTAACAAGATAGGGAAAAAAATTCGCATGCCAAAATTTTGGCCTAAAAACTACCCGGGGGTCTCTAGACTTTTTTTTCCGATACCTACTCAGGAAAGGAAACATGAATCGGAAAATAGATGGATCTTGGAAACAAACCTAATATGAAAAGAACTCGAATTGGTGGTGGGTATATGGTGGAAGGATATGGTAGCGGTGGTGGTATATGGCAGCGTTGGTGGGATATGGCAGCGGTGGTGGTATATGGTAGCGGTGGTATGATATGGCAACGGTGGTGGTATATGGAAGCGTTGGTGGGATATGGCAGCGGTGGTGGTATATGGCAGCAACGATGAAGATGGTGCAGCGGCGGCGTGACAAACTGTGACAGAACTCGAAACTCTATAGGACTAGATGCAAAGACCAGCAACTAGAGACGACGATGCAACCGCAAATTCAACAAAGCAAAACCCTAAAAAGTTATGCAAAGGCTTAGATTGGTTTGGATATGATGAACTGACCCTAATTTTTTTTGCTTTTTCGTGGACTCTAGGTATGAAGGACAGACTCGATCTAAACTACGAAAAACTGTAAAATCTCACCGAGTAACCTGGAAATCTAATACCACTTGATAGAGGCAAAGGTGTCCTGATGTTTTGATGGGATGGTGGCTATCATTTTCTGTGGGAGTCAACCTTGACGATCCGACTATGAACGTGCGAGACGCTGCGCCTTAGCAATCGCTAAACCAACTTCCGAGGGGTTATTGACCCTGTCGGAGCACCATCAACCTAACCACGAGGGTCTATTTCCTGCGAGCAAACGAATAAGAAGCAAGAAATTGAGATTGCAATCTGGATATTGCGAATATAAGAGGAAATCTTTATTAATGAAGGTGGGGTTTTGTGACGCCTTCGTGGCTTCGTCTGGTCGTTGAACACAAACGAAGTATGCGAAGTTGTAACTATGGCAAACTTTCAATCTAAACAAAACCCAAAGTTTAAACAATGCCCTAAGTGTTGTATATATGGAGGAAGAGGGGGGATTCATGGCCTTTGGAGGAGGGGTCCGAAACCAACCCTAACTCTTGTTTCCCAACACATACGGACTCTAAAAACAGCCTATACTTAAGTATTTCGAAATTACATGGGCCTGCCCCAATAATAAGGTGATGCAGCACCTAGAATAGCCTCTGGACGAAATTTATGAAGTGGCATCTTGTATATTTCGTCCAAGGCTTCATGCACTCCTTATGGTGGCTTCAAAGTCCTGAAATCATCACTTGCAACTCTGTTCTTGTTCCCCTTGTGCATGCCATCATCTCCATGCTTGGTCTTGCTCCAATGTTCATCCCTCTTATCCATGCCAGGCCCTTCATTTGTAAGAAAAACTAATGTATCCAATTTAGGCAGCATCATATTCTCATGAACATTAGAATCATTACCAAGAAACAAAAGTACCTGATAATTTAATTGGCGTGTGCGAGCTCTAGTAATTGGTCCAGTATATGTAGGAGTAGGGGATGTGGGTGTAACAATTGTATTGATGTCCTCATCACCGACGTGCACCATACCTGAGCCAGTTCAACCACGCCGTCCTGCGCCTCACCGCTTCTACTCCAACGTCACCACCCTCCACCGCACCAGAGCCATTCCCGCTATGCCATCCTTCATGGCCTCGGATCTGCTTCCCCTCCGCTAACAGATGGCCACCGCAACACAGTCAACAGTTTGGCCATGGGTTCGTCCAAGGCTCCACCCTCCTCCACAACATCGGTTCCCCCGGTAAAAAGAAGAACATCGCCGCGAAATCACAAGGACACAACACTAGCAACTGGAACTGGTACTCCTCTTCGCTTATTCATGCAAATCTACGTGTCTGCTTGCATAGTATTCATCCCATAGAAGACACTAGTTGACTGCTTCTTCCCGCCCCTTCTTCCTAATACTAGATGTTCCTAGTAACTCACGATGCACAAGGTTTCTCCTCATATACTATTTCACCTTAGCTAGAGGTCTGTCGCCCTGGATTTCAATTCCTGGTCAGTTGATTCCCAGTTAAAGGGAGCATTCCCCAGTGTAATAGGCCCTAGTCTACTTGTAAAGCCGGGAACCAGCACCTCAGTGTTTATCTTGGGGGTGTGTGGGGCCTAGGAGCTGCTGGTGCCCGATCTAGAGGTCGGTCGGGCTTAAAGGGATGGCCGGGGGCACTTCCAAGCACGACGGTGGTGTGAGGTCGAGGGTAGGGCGGGGCGGCAGAGGCAGGGGTCTGGGCCGGCGGTCGTTGGCTGTTCGAGAAAGATCGTCAAAAGTGACTGGAAGGAGGTAGACGAAGGCCATCTGCCTGTTCCTTGTAGATCGGGTGGTTCAGAAAAAATTGACTGACCTATTTATTTTTAGTCGACTGTTATTTTGATAGGACCACATGTGGTGGTGTGCTGGTGGTGTACCTGCATTTCCTAGCTATCATTGCACTCATATATTACAAAATCTTATGGAGTAGAATCTAATTTCATTTGCCATGCAATGTTGTGGAGCTATCATATGTCTCCTATCATTTATTTTTCAACCACCTACTATCTGCTACTTTTACAGTGCACTAGTTCTGTACACACTTCAGCCATACTCTCACTATTGTTTTTTATGCATGGGTATTTCAGCCTCTACCAAACTGTTGGTAGAAATACGAAAGAAAAGAGAGAAGTTGCTCTAGCTTTGTATGCTGGTAGGCAAGACACATTTCAGCACTTTAAAGGGTGCAGTGTCAGCAGATGGAGACGGTAAATGTAGCTCTGGAGTTGATGATCTCGCTCGGCATGAACCACCATTGCAGGTGCTTGCTTTAACTTCGCGGTGTCATATGTGTCGCATGTTGCATATGGTGTCTAGCTTGTATTTGAAAGGCCGAAGTTGGTCTTTATTAAGATAAGTAAAGATATTTTTTACATGAACAACCATCTTGGGAGCACAAGAAGCCAAATAGCTAGTCAAGGAACTTGCCGTGCCAGTGACAAGCCCAGCACAGACAGGCATCACCTGCGAGCCAACTAAAAAGTCATGGTGGTGGCAAAGCTGCCCGCCTCCCACCAGGCTCTCAAGTCCTCAATGATCATGCTCACCACTCCAGCCGGGTGTCTAGCTTGTATTGCTTCCAGTTTTCTCAAATTGCATCCGCTTAACTTAGAAATTATACCTTTGGATATGACATGCCTTCCTGTTTTTGGTACATACTACTACATCTGTCTATTAACCATGTTCTTACAAGAAACTAATGTTCTTGTGTATCCCTCATCAATCACTTATGATGAGACGGTCAGGACCGTGGACTACTGTGAGAAAAGATCATCCTTTAAAGAATGCAGTGTTAGCCTCCCCACATGATTCTCAAGAAACAACAAGGATAGAAGAATATAGTCAACGTAGCTCTGTAGTTGATGACCGCATTTCCCCTATACCAGCATTGCGGGTGCTTGCTCTAACTTGGCAGCATGATATGTGGTTGCATGTTGCATATTTTTTCTCGATTGTAATTCTTCCAATCTGGTTAAATTTCATGTGCTATTATTCTTAGTTTGTACATTATACCTGTTAATGTGACATGCGTTCCTATTTTTGGTACACAGTACATCTGCCTACTAAGCATGTCCTTACATAAAACTACTATTTTTTTGTATGCCGCATCAATCAATTATGACGAGACACCTTTAGTATATGCAGTGTGATGTTGGTTGCATCTTTGATATGATTTATAGCATGGACTGCTTCTAATTTTTTGAAACGCCATTTATGATGGGACGCTTTTAACTTAGCAGAGACATATTGGTTGCTTCTTTCATGTGGTGTCTAGCTTGCTTGCTTCTAGTTTGTTAAAATGGCTTCTGCTTAGTTTACACAAATAGTTCTGAATATGCCATGTTGTCCTATTTTTCGTACATATTCCATCGTCGTATGATATGTTTGCCTAACATCAAAGTAGTGATTGTCAGTATCATGCATGAATGAGTTCTGCAGAGTGAATTTTATTGCTTTTTCTTGTCGGTTTTACTTGACAATGCAAAATCAATAAAGCGGAAGGAAATTAGCAAGGCAATGGATAAAGGTGCTCCTTCCAACCAATTGAAATGGAGGGCCTCTACAGATTCTACTCTGCCACCCCCAACAAGATTTGGAAGACAACACATGCATAGACACTCAACCCAGCTGTGTTGATGATGAGCACGTCTCCCCTAGTCCACCATCACAGGTGCCCCCTCTAACTTGGCATTGTTATATGTGGTTGCATGTTATGTATGAAGTCTAGCTTGTATTGCTCCTAGTTTTGTTGAACGCCATCTGCTTACATTACACATTATACTTGTGGATAAGACACATGTTCCTGTTTCTAGAACATATAATATTTGTCTATCACACTGTGTTTTTACATGAAAGTACTACTGTTATGTAACCTGCAAAAATCACTTATCATAAGACAAATTTAACATGGGAGTGTGATACAGGTTACATCTCGCATTCTTTTGTAGCTTGTACTACTTCTAATTTGTTGAAATGGCACTTATGGCGAGACAGTTTTTAACTTGGTAGAGTAATATTCGTTGCATCTTTCATATGGTGTCTAGCTTTCATTGCTTCTAATTTGTTGAAATGCCTTCTGCTTAGTTTACACATCATAGCTATGAATATGCAATGATGCCATTTTTTCTTACACATTCAATCGTCCTATCATGCGGCCGCCCTACATTAATGTAGTGCTCGTCAGCATCCTGCATCAATGAGTTTTGAAAAGAGAATTTTTATTAATTTTTCTTGTGGATTTGACTTGAAAAGGCAATAAAATTAAGTGAGAGGAAGGAAAAAATTAAGGCAGGGACAGATTGTGGTCTTCCGGCGAAACCGGCATCCCAAGTGCTTTCTCTAGCTTGGCAGTGTGATATTGTCTTGCATCTTTCATGTGGTGTTTAGCTTGTATTGCTTCTAATTTGTTGAAATGGCTTCTGCTTATTTTACAAAAATAGTTGTGAATATGCCATGTCGTCCTGTTTTTCATACATATTCCATCCTTGTATCGTGTGTTTGCCTTACATCAAGGTAGTGATTGTCAGTATCTTGCATGAATGAGTTCTCAAGAGTGAATTTTATTGCTATTTCTTGTCGGTTTTACTTGACAATGCAAAATCAATAAAGAGGAGGAAAATTACCAAGGCAGTGGATGAAGTTACTCCTTCCTACCAACTGAAACGGAGGGCCTCTACAGATTGTACTCCGCCATCCCCCAACAAGATTTGGAAGAAAACACAAACATAGACACTCAACATAGTTGTGTTGATGATGAGCACGTCTACCCTAGTCCACCATCATAGGTGCACCCTCTAACATGGCACTGTTATATGTGGTTGCGTGGTATGTATGATGGCTAGCTTGTATTGCTTCTAATTTTGTTGAATTCCATCTTCTTACTTTACACATTATACTTGTTAATAGGACAAGTGTTCCTGTTTCTAGACCATACAATATCTGTCTATCACACCATGTTCTTACATCAAAGTGCTACTGTTGTGTAGCCTACAACAATAACTAATCATAAGACATGTTTAAGTTGGGAGTCTGATATAGGTTACATCTCGCATTATTGTCTAGCTTGTACTACTAATTTGTTGAAATGGCAACAATGACAAGACAATTTCAACTTGGTAGAGTGGTATTTGTTGCATCTTACATATGGTGTCTAGCTTTCATTGCTTCTAATTTGTTGAAATGCCTTCTGCTTAGTTTACACATCATAGCAGTGAATATGGAATGACACTAATGACGATAGATCTTTAACTTGGTAGTGTGATGTTGTTTGCATCTTGCATATGATTTATTTCTGGTACTGCTTCACATTTGTTTAAATGCCAGTTATGGCGAGACACTATTAACTTGGCAGAGCGATATTTGTAGCATATTGCATATGGTGTCTACCTTCCATTGCATTGCTTCTAATTTATTGAAATGCCTTCTGCTTAGTTTACTCCCATAGTTCTGATTATCTCATGTCATCCTGTTTTTCGTACATATCACATCCTCCTATCATGCGTTTGTCTAACATCAAAGTTCAGTTCGTCTGTATCAGGCATCCATTTGTTCTGAAGAACTAAAATTTTATTCCTTTTTCTTGTCGGCTTGACTTGACATGGCAAAGAGAAATAGGAAGGAACACATAATGGTAGGTGATTGTGTTAGTACTCAGGACACACGAAAACGAGAGAGGAATAATTATGTTGATTCTATTTGTACTGATGGTGCAATAGAACGTCGAAGTCCACCGGAAAATTGTACAAACACGGTATTCCCTGCTACACCAGCTGCAAAACAATTCAAACCGAAACGAATAGCTGCCACCAAACAAGCAACGACAGCCCTAGTTGTTGCAATACCTTCTTCCACAGTACCAACATTTGCATGAGGAACGCGTTCGGTAACTCTGCTAACGGCAAGTTCCCAAGATCCCCTGCCACCTAACACTACTTCCGAAGCACTCTTGACACAAGACAAGTTGGCAAGATCAGATGAACCATGTGAGCCTCAACAGCAAGAAGGTAGTTGCTAGAGTCAAGTTACAGTTGCATGCTTCTTTATATGTAGTCTCACAGTTTGATGTACGCTAACACTTCGCATGTTCATTGTTGAACTAGCACCTAGGCGCAAGAGGAAATAGACATCAGCAATAATGCTCGACAGGTTAACTAAATCTAGAGGAGGAAGAATGGAGATCTGTTTTGAGGCAGGTTTAAAAAGGCCACGTGATGCTACAGAGTCAGCCAAGTTAGTATCAGAGGCAGCCGTTGTTGTTAGGTGTCATGCACGTATCCTCCCAACATGGATTCAGTACCAGAATGACAAAGACAAAACCCAGTTTAAGACCTTCCTCAACCATTCATCTGTAACTATGGTTATGTATGGAAATTAGTAATATCATCTTGCTATGTCCCATACTTTCTAGGTTGCTGGTAATGAGACTCCCATAATTTTCAACAGATGAGGTTCAAGTTGGATAGCCAAGATGATGCAACCGGACAAGCATGCAACCATGTTTTCAAGTCTGCTCTGTGATAGTATTGGTATAGCTTGAGGAAAACTCACTTTGAAGGCAGGGCTAACAGTGAACTTTCCCAAACATCTCCAGGGGAAAATATATCGCATGAAGACTGGAGAGGCCTTGTTATATATATATATATATGTGATCAGATCACATGTTGAATTCCTATTTACACATGTAACTAGCTGTATTGCACAAGTGAAATTCCAACAGATGACAAGATCTCGTAGCTATATTGCACACTATAAGGCTCATGTAACTAGCTGTTGTTTCACTCTTTTTGCTATGCCATATTATCAGATCTATATTGACTTGTTCCAAATGCAGAGAAAAGCCCACAAGGACCAAAGAGTACCAGAACCAAATGCTGCGGAAATCTTCAAGGACTTTCACACCAGCAAGACGAAGGGCATGACTACACCAGTCAAAGCCGTTGTTGTAAGTCATTAATTCTCATGCCTTTTAACTACTACTTACTCTGACTTGTGTATTGAACTGCACGGTTTGCAGCCAATGTCTATTACTCTTTTCAATTTTATACAATATTGTCTTAGCGTATCATTATACCTTACAAGGTTTAAAAGAGAGGAGTGATGTTCCTTCGATCTTGATCTGTAATCTAGTTCCGTGCTGGACTTGCCCACACAATGTTACACTTGCATGTTTTTCTGTTCTCAGTTGTTTTGTGATATGAATGATGTCATACTATGCTTACCGTATTATAAACTTTGTCTCTTTATCCTTAGGTGTCAATACAATGTGAAGAAATCGACAATACATTAGCCATGGTACATTGTCATATGTTTGGAACCTGGTTTTATTATGTACTTTGCAGTAAAATACAACTAATATTTTACACGGGTTCATGGGAATAAGTTCTGTATATAGACCAAAGCTATTATGTTTGGATTTGCTGCCTCCTTAATATCTTCTGTTCTGGTACTACTAATGTACAAACTCAACTTTTCAGCAAGCTATGGGACAAATGGTGTAACCCCCACCTTCTGAAGGTGATGAGGCAACGATAACCGCAATATCACCTCTTGCTACAGTGGGTCAATACCTGTCCACTAACAGTGCCAAAAGCATGTTCCTGCATAATAATGTGTTGGTTGTTAAGGCACTCTCGTCCAAACTGCCTCATGATCTAGATATGCATGCTCAAAACAATGGTATATCTGCGCACCAGACACAAGTCCAATCCCAAACAGATACCCTTTGTGAAACAAGGACAACCATTGTTCGATGTCGTCAAGATATGCATGGTTTTGAAACCAGACTATCAGACATTTGCTATGTTGTTCAGGAGCCTAGGAGAAATGAAGGCAAAGGTTATGGTGCTCAATCGGACAGTACATCATGAAAACTTAACAGTCAGGTCAAATGAAGTGAGCTTCTAAACTTCTGTTGGTGCATTTATTTGTCAGACTGTTAACTTTTATGCCAACCTTCCTTTTGTTTTATCGTTGTAATTTGTTTTTTTGTGATACAAAATTTGTTCTTAACATGCAACAACCGGCTGAAGAAAACAGCAAGCCATTTTCGTATAGTGTAGGGTGTTCCCTATATTCGCACTGGTGGCGAACTTTCATGCCCAGTGGATGTAATCTGTGCAATCGCCTTAATAGCCTAGCGTTAGTTTCTGGCTTATTTATTGCCCTAGTCTTCTTTTTCCTTGGTTTCTTATCAGCCGCAACAACCATAGGCCAGTTACGGACCATTGTAACCTTGAGCCTGCTATGGGCCATAGGATCAATGGGCATCCTACGAGCCCTCATACGAATGGGCCTCTAACGGTCCATAGAATCAATGGGCCTCCTACGGGCTGTCAGATAAATGGGCTGACATGGGCCGTAAACGGGCGTAATTGGTATCAGGCCAGCATGGTAACGGGCCGTTAACAGGCTGGAAGACAGCAAAGGCTTAATTCTGTCATAGGCATAACAGGTCGTTAATGGGCCAGAATACATGACGGGTTGGAAATGGCGCAACCGGTTAATAAGCCACAAACGGGCCGACTCTAACCACGTGCTGAATTTGGCCCATTAGGAGAATAAGACAGTAATGGATCAGAAGTAATCGAGGGTCGGAATGGAGCCCAAGAATGTATGAGCCGTCAGTATGCCGAAAGCTAACACGGGCTGGAAACAGCCCATGTGAATCATGGGCCGTTAATGGGTATAAAGAAATCTACTATTTATTATGGGTCAATGTCACCGCGGGCCACTAAAGGGACCAAAGATATGAAATGCCTCATATGGGCCGAAAGATATCGTGGGCCATATATGGACCGAAAGTGAAACGGGCTGGTGTTATATTGGATGGCCCACATGATGCTATTGGGTCGGATTCGGGAACGCCATAACGGGTCATGAGTTACTGGGCCGTAAAATGGGCTATACGCGGACATACTGTTAACAGGCTTTTCATGGGCCGACCCGCTAGCTTTTGACCAAGTCAAATGGGCCGGCCTTTGTAAGCTAAATGGGCTACTGTTGGGCCGTGCCACGTGTCGATATATCATAGGCGCCACACTATCCAAATGGCGAGGTGACACATGGTTCCTCCGGCGAATGAGAATTTTACACGTAGAAAATCCCCATTGGTCTGGGCTGTTAACGGGTTATCGAATCCAAACTGGAACCCGGTAGCTTAACGGCGACCAGTTATAGTGGATGCCACATGTTGGTTACCCTTGACAAAAACACTTCCATGACGCGGCATTTATCATCATGGAAGTGGACACTTCCATGATGATAATTTCAGTATTGTCGTGGAACACTTGTACAACAGCACATGTATGGCTATCTTGATTCTGTCATAAAATCGTCATGGATGTACATGCATGACAAAATGTTACCTACTGTGACAAACACGTATCATCACGGGATTGTTTTTTTTGTAGTGCAAGAGCTAGCGAGCCGAAGGGAATCAAAGATCGTTGTGTTCAAAGTGTTGCAACTGAGGCTCCCATTGACTCAAGTGCTCCTCTGCAGCAGATACCACCATCCCCTCTTCATGAGGATGAACCCATGCATCAAGCTGAGCCTGTTGTGGTTATCATTCCCACCTCAGCTGCTCAAGAGACTGACGTTGTGGATATCTTTCTGAACAAAACTGATGAGGAAAATGTCTTGCCTGAGGAGCAAGCCCTAGAGGAGAAAACTGATGTAGAGATTGAGGTTGAGAAGGTAGTTTAATCGCCTCGGAAGGAAATGCAAGTTGAGCCCTCCGGATCCAACAAGGAGGAGAATGATAAGTTAGAGGGGGAGTGATGACCAACAAGTGTAGGGGATCATCATAGTCCTTTCAATAAGTAAGTGTCAAACACAACGAGGAGTAGAAGGAAATGACAAGTGGTTTTCAGCAAGGTAGTTTTCTGCAAGCACTGAAATTGTTGGTAACAAATAGTTTGATAGCAAGATGTTTTGTAACAAGCAAGTAACGGTAACGGTAAATAGAGTGCAGCAAGGTAGCCCAATCCTTTTGTGGAAAAGGACAGGCCAAACGGTTTCTTATAATAGGCAAAGCGTTGTTGAGGGTACACGGGAGCATCATCTAGTCACTTTCATCATGTTGCTTCAATTTGTGTTTGCTACTTTGATAATTTGATATGTGGGTGGACCGGTGCTTAGGTGCTTCTCTTACTTGAACAAGCCTCCTTATGATTAACCCCCTCGCAAGCATCCGCAACTACGAGAAAAGTATTAAGATAAAATCTAACCATAGCATTAAACTTTTGGATCCAAATCAGTCCCTTACGGAATAGCGCATAAACTAGGGTTTAAGATTCTGTCACTCTAGCAAACCATCATCTAATAACTACTCCACAATGCATTCCTATAGGCCCAAATATGGTGAAGTGTCATGTATTCGATGTTCACATGACACCACTAAGGGAATCACAACGTACATACCATCAAAATATCGAACACATATCAAGTTCACATGATTACTTGCAACAAGATTTTTCACGGGATCTCAAGAACAAAAGTAACTAGTCGCAAATGATAATCACGCTCAAGATTAGAGGGGTGTTAAATAGCATAATGGATCTGAACATATAATCTTCCGCTAAATACACCATATAGTAATCAACTACAAGATGTAATCAACACTGCTAGTCACCCACAAGCACCATTCTAAGGTTCCAGTGCAAATATTGAACACAGGAGATGAACTAGGGTTTGAGAGGTGATGGTGTTGTTGAAGATGTTTATGAATATTTCCCTCCCCAAGAAGGGAGAGTTGTTGGTGATGATGATGACGATGATTTCCCCCTCCGGGAAGGAAGTTCCCCCGACGGAATCGCTCCGCCGGAGGGCAAAAGTGCTCCTGCCCAAGTACCGCCTCGAGACGGCGGCGCTTTGTCCCGAAAGTCCTATGATACATCTCCAATGTATCTATAATTTTTTATTGTTCCATGCTATTATATTGTCAGTCTTGGATCTTTTATAATCATTTTATAGTCATTTCATATCATTTTTTGGTACTAACCTATTGACATAGTGCCAAGTGCCAGTTGCTGTTTTCTGCATGTTTTTTACATCACAGGAAATCAATACCAAATGGAGTCCAAATGCAACAAAACTTTAATGAGATTTTTTGTGGACCAGGATACACCCAATGGGCCAAGGCTGCGCCTGGGGGGTGCTCCGAGGGGAGCGCAAGCCACCAGGGTGCGTCAGCAGGCCCAGGCACGCCCGGGTGGGTTGTGCCCACCTCGGGAGCCCCCTGGACCGCCTATTTGCTCTATAAATACCCCAATATTCTAGAAACCCTAGGGAAGTCGACGATAAACTTTCACACAATATATGAGCATGAGCCATGGACATAGCACTATGGGTGGAATAGAATATAATGAGGGGGGTTATGTGGAGAAGACAAAAAAGAGAAGAAAGTCTAACATCGACGAGGCTAATCAATGGGCTATGGAGATGCCCACCGATTGATGTTAATGCAAGGAGTAGGGATTGCCATGCAACGGATGCACTAGAGCTATAAATGTATGAAAGCTCAACAAAAGAAACTAGTGGGTGTGCATCCAACTTGCTTGCTCACGAAGACCTAGGGCACTTGAGGAGGCCCATTGTTGGAACATACAAGCCAAGTTCTATAATGAAAAATTCCCACTAGTATATGAATGTGACAAAACAAGAGACTCTCTAACATGAAGATTAAGGTGCTACTTTGAAGCACAAGTGTGGCAAAGGATAGTAACATTGTCCCTTCTCTCTTTTTCTCTCATTTTTTGGGGCCTTCTTTTTTTGATGGCTTTTCTCTTTTTTTGGACCTTCTCTTTTTTTATGGCCTTTCTTTTTTTATAATTCCTCACTTGGGACAATGCTCTAGAAAATGATGATCATCACACTTCTATTTATTTACAACTCAATGATTACAACTCGATACTAGAACAAAAGATGACTCTATATGAATGCCTCCGGCGGTGTACCGGGATATGCAATGGACCAAGAGTGAAATGTATGAAAGAATTATGAACGGTGTCTTTCCCACAAATGCTATGTCAACTACAGGATCATGCTAAGCAATATGACAATAATGAATGTGTCATGATGAACGGAATGATGGAAAGTTGCATGGCAATATATCTTGGAATGGCTATGGAAATGCCATAATAGGTAGGTATGGTGGCTGTTTTGAGGAAGATATAAGGAGGTTTATGTGTGAAAGAGCGTATCATATCACAGGGTTTGGATGCACCGGCGAAGTTTGCGCCAACTCTCAATGTGAGAAAGGGCAATGCACGGTACCGAAGAGGCTAGCAAGGATGGAAGGGTGAGAGTGTGTATAATCCATGGACTCAACATTAATCATAAAGAACTCACATACTTATTGCAAAAATCTACAGGTCATAAAAAACCTCGGTACTACGCGCATGCTCCTAGGGGGATAGATTGGTAGGAAAAGACCATTGCTCATCTCCGACCACCACTCATAAGGAAGACAATCAAATAACACCCCATGTTTCAAATTTGTTGCATAACATTTACCATATGTGCATGCTACGGGACTTGCAAACTTCAACACAAGTATTTATCAATTTCACAACTACTCAACTAGCACGACTTTGATATTATTACCTCCATATCTCAAAACAATCATCAAGTATCAAACTTCTCTTAGTATTCAAAACACTCTTAAGAAAATTTTACTAACTTTGAATACATAGCATATTAGGATTTTAAGCAAATTACCATGCTATTAAGACTCTCAAAATAATCTAAGTGAAGCATGACAGATCAATAGTTTCTATAAAACAAATCCACCACCGTGCTCTAAAAGATATAAGTGAAGTACTAGAGCAAAAATTATATAACTCAAAAGATATAAGCGAAGCACATAGAGTATTCTAACAAATTCCAAATCATGTGTGGCTTTCTCAAAAGGTGTGTACAGCAAGGATGATTGTGTTAAACTAAAAAGTAAAGACTCAAATCATACCAGATGCTCCAAGCAAAACACATATCATGTGGTCAATAAAAATATAGCTCCAAGTAAAGTTACCGATAGAAGTAGACGAAAGAGGGGATGCCTTCCGGGGCATCCCCAAGCTTTGGCTTTTAGGTGTCCATAGATTATCTTGGGGGTGCCATGGGCATACCCAAGCTTAGGCTCTTTCCACTCCTTGTTCCATAATCCATCAAATCTTTACCCAAAACTTGAAAACTTCACAACACAAAACTTAAAGTAGAAAATCTCGTGAGCTCCGTTAGCGAAAGAAAATAAAAGACCACTTCAAGGTACTGTAATGAACTCATTCTTTATTTCTATTGGTGTTATAACTACTGTATTCCAACTTCTCTATGGTTTATAAACTATTTTACTAGCCATTGATTCATCAAAATAAGCAAACAACACACGAAAAACAGAATCTGTGAAAAACAGAACAATCTGTAGTAATCTGTAGCTAGCGCAAGATCTGGAGCCCCAAAAATTCTAAAATAAATTGCTGGACGTGAGGAATTTATCTATTAATCGTCTGCATAAATAATTAACTAAATATCACTTTCCAAATAAAAATGACAGCAGTTCTCGTGAGAGCTAAAGTTTCTGTTTTTTTACAGCAAGTTCAACAAGACTTTCCCCAAGTCTTCCCAACGGTTCTACTTGGCACAAACACAAATTAAACACAAAAAACACAACCAAAACATAGGATAGATAAATTATTTATTACTACACATGAGGAAAAAGCAAGGAATAAAAATAAAATTGGGTTGCCTCCCAACAAGCGCAATCGTTTAACGCCCCTAGCTAGGCATAACAAGCAACAATAGATCTAGGTATTGCCATCTTTGGTTTTCAACTTTTTAGCGGAATCAAGCTCGAATCTGGGAGGTTCTTTACGTTTCCCTTCATATTCTGAAATTTTTAGATCTAACGGATCCAACCGCTTATTGCAAAGGGTAATCGACATATTCATGTGGTGAATATTTCCACTAATGTTCTTAAGAGGTACAAGAGATTTCTGCAAGTTTTTCGTAACCTCACAATTTTTTTCAAAGCCTTATGTTTCTTCCTGGGTAGGATGAGGCCCCTTTTGTTGAGGTACTGTTCCCACTATACCTTCTATAATTTTAAGCACAATATGGGGATCGATTTCAATAAAATTGCCTTTGGCAACGCAATCCAAGAGTTGTCTATGAGACATATTCAATCCAACATAAAAATTGTGAAGAAAAATTCACTGGTTTATTTCAGAGGTACAATTACGATAAGACTCCATTATTCTCAACCAGGCATCTTTTAAGTTTTCTCCTAGTCTTTGTTTAAAGTGAAAGATTTCGAACTCAGGGGTTAACGGAGAAGATAAGGGACTAGCCATAACGACAAGCAAACAAACTAACACACAAGCAAACAAAAAGCAAAGCGGGCAAAAGGGGGAAAATTGCGAAAGAGAGGGAGGATAGAGAGAGAGGGCGAATAAAACAGCAAGGGTGAAGTGGGGGAGAAGAAAACGAGATGCAAATGGAAAATAATGCAATGCAGGAGATAAGTGTATGTGATGGGTACTTGGTATGTTGACTTTTGCAACGGCGCCAGAAATCCTTCTTGCTACCTCTTGAGCACTGCGTTGGTTTTCCCCGAAGAGGAAGGGATGTTGCAGCACAGTAGTGTAACTACTTCCCTTAGTTTTTGAGAACCAAGGTATCAATCCAGTAGGACGCTACGCGCGAGTCCCTCGTACCTGCACAAAATAAATAAATCCTCGCAACCAACGCAAATAGGGGTTGTCAATCCCTATAAGGCCACTTACGAGAGTGAGATCTGATAGATATGATAAAGATAATTTTTTTGGTATTTTTGTGATAAAGATGCAAAGTAAAATAAAGTCAAAGTAAATAACAAAGGAAATAACTAAGTAGTAGGAGATTAATATGATAAAGATAGACCCGGGGGCCATAGGTTTCACTAGTGGCTTCTCTCCAGAGCATAAGTATTCTACGGTGGGTGAACAAATTACTGTTGAGCAATTGACAGAATTGAGCATAGTTATGAGAATATCTAGGTATGATCATGTATATAGGTATCACGTCCGAGACAAGTAGACTGACTCCTGCCTGCATCTACTACTATTACTCCACTCATCAACCGCTATGCATCTAGAGTATTAAGTTAAAAACAAAGTAACGCCTTAAGCAAGATGACATGATGTAGAGGGATAGACTCATGCAATATGAAGAAAACCCCATCTTGTTATCCTCGATGGCAACAATACAATACGTGCCTTGCTTCCCCTACTGTCACTGGGAAAGGACACCGCAAGATTGAACTCAAAGCTAAGCACTTCTCCCATTGCAAGAAAGATCAATCTAGTAGGCCAAACCAAACTGATAATTCGAAGAGACTTGCAAAGATAACCAATCATACATAAAAGAATTCAGAGAAGGGTCAAATATTGTTCATAGATAGACTTGATCATAAACCCACAATTCATCGGTGTCAACAAACACACCGCAAAAAGAAGATTACATCGAATAGTTCTCCACAAGAGAGGGGGAGAACTTTGTATGGAGATCCAAAAAGAGAGAAGAAGCCATCTAGCTACTAACTATGGACCCATAGGTCTGAGGTAAACTACTCACACTTCATCGGAGGGGCTATGGTGTTGATGTAGAAGCCCTCCGTGATCGATGCCCCCTCCGGCGGAGCTCCGGAACAGGCCCCAAGATGGGATCTCGTGGATACAGAAAGTTACGGCAGTGAAATTAGGGTTTTGGCTCCATATCTGATCATTTGGGGGTACGTAGGTATATATAGGAGGAAGGAGTACGTCGGTGGAGCAACAGGGGGCCCACGAGGGTGGAGGGCGTGCCTAGGGGGGCGGGTAGGCACGCCCCCCTACCTCGTGGCCTCCTCTTTTCTTTCTTGATGTAGGGTCCAAGTCTCCCGGGTCTTGTTCGTTGAGAAAATCACGTTCCCGAAGGTTTCATTCTGTTTGGACTCCGTTTGATATTCCTTTTCTTCGAAACCCTAAAACAGGCAAAAAACAACAATTCTGGGTTGGGCCTCCGGTTAATAGGTTAGTCCCAAAAATAATGTAAAAGTGGATAATAAAGCCCAATAATGTCCAAAACAGTAGATAATATAGCACGGAGCATTCAAAAATTATAGATACGTTGGAGACGTATCAGTGCCCGGGAGCGGAAATGGAGGAGGGGGCTGCTGGTGGCATGGATTTCAAGGAGGGGGGTTTGTTTGCTGCCAATAATGGAAGGGGAGGCTTCTATATATAACAGATTAGCTAGGGTTTGGATCTAGGGTTAGTTTCGGAGCCCTCCGATCTCGATCGGACGGTTCCGGATGCGAGGAGGGGTAGGTTGCGCCTAGGTGGGCTGTGCAGAAGAGGTTGGGCTGAGAGGAGAGAAGAGAATGCTGCCCAGCAACAGTTTTCGGAGACCGAAAACGTCCAACGAGAAGACTGGCTATACTGCCGCTATAGTTATCCGTTGGGGCATCAAACGAACTCCCAATGCGATGAAACTTGGCAGGCAGCCTACTGACAACATAACAACACTGCATGCCAACTTTCACCCCATTCCGAGAACATTTTCCAGCCACTTATAAAATAATATTTCGGACGTGCCGCGGGCGCATGCAAGTGTGGTTGAGCTCATAACAGACAACGGGGAGAACTGAGAGACCCGGTCGGATGCAAGTTTGGAAAACACGATGATGCAATGCACATGATGACATGGCAAAGTGCAACACACAAGCAAACGACAAGGCAACGACAACGAATAATTGGAAGACACCTGGCGCAACAGACTCGGGGCGTTACATAAAGCCTTTAGGATCTTCTTGGGTGATAGTTGTTTGATCTTGCTGAAAAAACAGAAAGTTTTGCACTCGTGAAAACAATTTTCATTTTTAACCAGAGAGAGATAAAATACCAATTCCTTTTGCAGTAGATTAATATACAATTTTCTCAGGCCGTCCTAGTGTTTCAGAATTTTTCGACTTACAGAAGTATTCGGAATATCCAGATTTCTACAGACTATTCTGTTTTTGACACATTCTATTTCCTTTGCGTTGGGTGCTTGTTTTGATGATTCTATGGTTTTCTTTGATGAGTTTTTTCCATAGAAAAGTTGGAATACAGTAGATATAATGCAAGAACAAAATATGAATTGGTTTGATACAGTACTTATAGTAGTGATTTATTTTCTTATACTAACGGATCTCACGAAGGTTTTGTTGAGTTTTGTGTGATTGAAGTTTTCAAGTGTTGGGTCAACTTACGATGGATGAAGGAATAAGGAGTTAGAAGAGACTAAGCTTGGGGATGCCCCCGAGTGGCATCCCCTATTTTTTCTAACGACCATCGATATTTTACTCGAAGCTATATTTTTATTCGTCACATACTATGTGTTTTGCTTAGAGCGTCTTGTATGATATGAGTCTTTGTTTGTTTTATTTTGTGTTTTAAGTATTGATTCCTTGCTGGACACACCTATTTGAGAGAGGCAAAATTATGGCATGACTTATTAGAATTGCTCTCTATGCTTCACTTAAATTCTTATGAGCTATGGCTTGCTCTAGTGCTTCACTTATATCTTTTTGAGCACGGTATGCTTTAATATTTTTCAAGAAATTATTTCTTGCTCCACTTAAATTAATTTGAGAGAAAGAAAAATTATGCTCAATATCTTCACTTATATTTGTTTGAGATTATCAAAAGCAACATATGAAAATTAGTTCCAAAGTGATAGATATCCAAGAAGGATATAATAAAAACTTTCATGAAGATCATTGGACAAAATAAACTTGATTCTTAGTAATAGTTTTGAGATATGATGATGTGATATGTGAATTATGTTGATGAGTAATTATGCTTTAGTAAGAATATTGGTGTTAAGGTTTGTGATTCCCTATGCAAGCACGAAAGTCAATAATTATGCAATGAAATTATATCCTACTTGTGGTGCATTATTCGGTGTTAATTATGCTTAATGCTCGCTTATGAGATTATTCATTTCTTAGTTGGTCGCTTCTCAATCTTTTGCTAGCCTTCATTTTGCACTAAGTATGATCTCTACTTGTGCATCCAAAAACCTTTAAACCAGTTTTACCACATGAGTCCACTATATCTACCTATATGCGGTATTCTTTTACCGTTCTAAGAAAATTTGTATGTGCCATATCTAATTTTTCAAAATAAACTTCTCTTTTGTGTGGTCGTTTCGCTCGTAGAGCGGTGAGGGGTGGCTAATATTTTCCATGCTAGACGTGTTATTCTCACGATGAGTGTTTATTCACGTGTCATTGCATGAAAGTAAGGCAAAGTTATTAGGGATGCCCAGTCCTGAAATGAAAAATGAATTTACTTAAATTTGTCAAATAATAAATGCATGGAAAGTGTTGGTATGGAAGGCACATGTGGATACGGTTAGCCACGGAAAGTGAAAGTATGGTGCAAAACGGAATAAACTTTATTTTCTGTTTGGGAACCGCCTATGATATATTTAGCATGGAAAGTGTTGGGAACTCTAAGTCGTTTTTTGGGTGGAAAGGCACACCTCCCAAAATGTTTTTATCTCTAAGTTTTTCGCTTTGAGCTCTGGCACCTCTACAAATCCCTACTTCCCTCTGCGAAGGGCCTTTCTTCTACTTTATGCAATTTTTATTTTGAATTTGACTCTCCAACTTCTCTTATAAAACACCAACTAGGAGGCACTATGAACGTACTTGAGCATTGGGTGTAGTTAATATGCGAGTGTGTTTCATGAATGGGTCAATGATTGAGCATGATGGGCTAGGGATAACTTATTTTAGCATTGATATTTTGAAAGACTTGGTTGCTTGTTGATACGCTTGAGTATTTAAGTTGTCATGTCAAAGCTATACTACTGCTTTGAACAATATAGATGTTCAAATGTCCATGCTATAAAGAAAAGAAATATGAGATGACATGTTAGGCAGCATTCCACATAAAAAATTCTGTTTTTATCACTTACCTACTCGAGGACAAGCCGGAGTTAAGCATGGGGATGCTGATACGTCTCCAACATATCTATAATTTTTTATTGTTCCATATTGTTATTATCAATCTTGGATGTTTTATAATCATTTTATAGCCATTTTATATCATTTTTTGGTACTAACCTATTGACATAGTGCCAAGTGACAGTTGCTATTTTTTGCATGTTTTTTACATCGCAGGTAATCAATATCAAACGGAGTCCAAATGTAGCAAAACTTTTTGTGGATTTTTGGACCAAAAGGCATCCAATGGGCCAGAGAAGCGCATGGGGGTGCTTCGAGGGGAGCACAACCCACCAGGGCGCGCCAGGAGGCCCAGGCGTGCCCTGGTGGGCTATGCCCACCTCGGGTGCCCCCGGGACTGCCTCTTTGCTCTATAAATACCCCAATATTCCAGAAACCCTAGGGTAGTCGACGAAAATCAATTCTAGCTGCCGCAGAGTCCAGGACCACCAGATCGAACCTAGACACCATCACGGATGGGGTTCACCACCTCCAATGGTGCCTCTTCGATGATGCGTGAGTAGTTCTTTGTAGACCTTCTGGTCCGTAGTTAGTAGCTAGATGGCTTCATCTCTCTCGTTTGATTCTCAATACAATGGTCTCTTGTAGATCCATATGATGTAACTCTTTTTGCGGTGTGTTTGTTGGGATCAGATGAACTTTGAGTTTATGATCAGATCTATCTTTTTATATCCATGGAAGTATTTGAGTTGCTTTGATCTCTTTTATGCGTGATTGCTTATAGCCTCGTATTTCTTCTCCGATATTTGGGTTTTGTTTGGACAACTTGATCTATTTATCTTGCAATGGGAAGAGGTGCTTCATAGTGGGTTAAATCTTACGGTGCTTGATCCCAGTGACAGAAGGGGAAACGACGCATATGTATCATTGCTACTAAGGATAAAACGATGGGTTCTATCTCTACATAGATAGATCTTGTCTACATCCTGTCATCGTTCTTATTGCATTACTCCATTTCTCCATGAACTTAATACACTAGAGGCATGCTGGATAGCGGTCGATGTGTACAGTAATAGTAGTAGATGCAGGTAGGAGTCGGTCTACTAATCTTGGACGTCATACCTATATAATGATCATTGCCTGGATATCGTCATGAGTATTTGAAGTTCTATCAATTGCCCGACAGTAATTTGTTTACCCACCATTTGCTATTTTTCTTGAGAGAAGCCATTAGTGAAACCTACGGCCCCAGGGTCTCTTTCTCATATTATTTGCCTTCGCGATCTATTTTATTTGCTTTTTATTTTCAGGTCTACTAAACCAAAAATGCAAAAATACCTTGCTACAATTTATTTTATCTGGCGTTCGATCTATCAATATTTACAACTTTCTCCCGTCAATGCACCAATTTCTGGCACTATTACCCAAAAGGGATTGACAACCCCTTTAACACGTCAGGTTGTGAGTATTTGTTATTTGTGTGCAGGGGCTGTTTACGTTGTGTTGCTTGGTTCTCCTACTGGTTCGATAACCTAGGTTTCATATCTGAGGGAAATACCTACCGCCGCCGTGCTACATCATCCCTTCCTCTTTGGGGAAATACCGACGTAGCTTCAAGCGACAACATCCTCTCCTTATTTTTCCAGGTCAAAATGACTTATATACCAGAAGAGGGGCACCGGACGTGAGCCGAGGAGGGCACAACCCACCAGGGCGCGCCTGGGCTCCCTGGTGTGCCCAGGTGGGTTGTGCCCACCGGGTGGGCCCCCTCTGCTTTTATTTGCTTCAATATTCCTCATAAATTCCAAAATAATTCTTCATAGATCTTTAGCTCATTTGGAGATGTGCAGAATAGGTAACTCTGATGGAGCTTTTCCAGGTCCAGAATTCCAGCTATTGGCATTCTCCCTCTTTTGTGTACACCTTGCGTATTACGAGAGAAAAGGCATTAGAATTACTCCAAAAAGCATTATTATGCAATAAAACATAGTAAATAACAGTACGTAAACATGATGCAAAATGGATGTATCAACTCCCCCAAGCTTAGACCTCAAGCGAAAACCAAAATCGAAATACAAGTTCACATGCTTAGAGAGAGAGGTGTCGATAAAGACAAAATACAGACATAGAAGCATCATTTATATTATTATAATAGAAATAAACTTTATCATAGTACTTTTATCTCATAAATTTTATCATAAACTTTTGATGAACAAGTAACAATTCATCGCAACATCGAAGTATAAAGCATAAACGCTACTGAAAACCAAAAAACTATGATCTCAGTCAACTTTGCAACAACAATTCATCATCTTTTCAGGAAGGATCATGTATCGGAGCCTTTTGGCAAGTCCACATACTCAACCATCATATAGTCTTTTATGATTGCTAACACTCACCGCGTATCCACGAGCAAAAAGTTTCAACCACACACATGGGAAGATAGGGGCTTATAGTTTTGCCTCCCAAGGCATTCACCTGTAACATCCCAAATTTTCAATTTGGATGTTATCCATAGGTCATCATATGCATATCATATTTTATTTGCATTTTGCTTGCGATCCTAGAAATCTTAAGCAACTCAAGGACCCAAGGAGAGAGTTGGAGATTTCATTTATTTTCATATTTGAATTTTCTCAAATTTGAAAAGAGGGTCATTTTGATTTTAATAATTTTTCTGTCTGAAATATTTCCAATCTTAAAATAAATGAGAGGAGATACAATGACTTCTCCAAAATCAGAGGGGAATATTGGAGGAAAAATATTAAAGTTAAATAAATATTTTATTTGGAATTTTATTGCTATTTTATTTGAATTAGAAAAATGCATTTTTCAAAACTGCATTATTAGGCCAGAAAAATGTTCACTTTTTTCTCAATATTTTATTTAGATGGTGAAAACTGTTTTTGGCATTTTTATAATTTTTTATATTTTGTTAGGATTTTTGTTTTCGGTGGAATTTTTTTTAAAAGAGTTCGGATCGACTGGGCCGAAGCCCAGCCGGCCCAGCAACCCCGCAGGCCGCGCCGCCAACCACCTCTCGTCGCTGTAGCCGGCACGGACTCCTAGTAGTCCGGTGCACCGCCGCCGCCGCCCGGCTTCGCCTCCAAGTCGGAGCCCCCCCCCCCCCCCCCGAGGCTTTATAAGCCGAGGCCCCCGGCCCCTCTCCCCGCACCACCGCTGCCACTGCCGCTTGCCTCGCTGCTCGCACCGCCCCGCTGCCGCCCGCAATGCTGCCCCGCCCTGCTGTTTGCCTCGCCGGAATCCCACCTCGCCGCCACCGTTTTTTTCAAGGAATCGGTAAAAAACCGCCGCTGTCGTCCCGGTTTTTTGTTGGATCGGTTAGATCGGTTTTTTCTGTTTCGCTAATTAGCGAACGTTCACCCGAACGCCTCTATTCATGAACGTGTTCGTAGTTCATCTCTGCTAGCGAACGTTCGTTAGTTAGTTTTTTCTTTTTATTTTATTTTCAGCCAGGGACCTATCCACGATTATTTTTATCACAGATTAGCCCCTGATCTTCAAATGCCCGCAACTTTTTAGCCGTTTGTCCAAATCCAGTGAAACCAATGCCGAAATCTTCATCTCGAAACCCTCTGACCAGTTAACCAACTTGAACATGATTTTGACAATTTAAAATTTCGGTTCAAAGCAGATTTGAATTCGAACTTTTTTTGATCATACTTTGATTTTTGTAGTTCTGATTTAATTGATTCTTTTTGCAATTTGAAGCTCTTCAGTTGAACTTTCAGTTTGGAATTTCTTATCTGAGTTTTACCCTTGCATCTATGCTTGAGTGCTTATGTATGCTATTGTTTGTTTGCGATAGAGTTTCCGGAGTGCGGAGCGTGTTACTACGAGTCTCTAGGGTTTTTAGATCATCAACAAGGCAAGTAAGACTTTGATCATGCCGCTTATTACCCAGTTTTTATGCATTAGTTTCAACCCTTAAACATTGCATGAGTAGGATCTTCTTAACATGTGGGTTTTAGGAAGTATATGATGAGGTAGAACCTATTGCCCATTTTTATATCAAAACCTGGGAGTTACTTCTAGGTTATGCTTATATTGCTATGCTATGCTCGTAGACGTGGTTTGGTTGAGTGTATCCATGACAGATGTGAGAGTTGTTAAATAATGGTTAACTTAAGGTGGCTACTTTAATACACATATGGGTGGATTGGTTGAGACACCCTGGAGCACCCAGTGGTTGTTTGGGCACCTGGAGCAATCCAGAGCTACCCTAGGTTATCCCGGAGTACCAGTGTTATCATCCTACGGTTTGCCACCCAGGCTCAAAGGGATCATAAGATTATTCATGATGGAAACTTCCGTTTGCAACCACAAGCCATTATGGGCTCTAGCATTGTTGAGTAAGTTGTGGGAGTCCTTTCCAGGATGGGCTAGAAGATGTAGGGGATTATAGGTGTACCGGCCTATCTATCGGTTAAGGGGACCTCTTCGCAAAGACTGGGTCTCGGTCATCCATTTCTCAAACACCATGCAGTGCGAGAAATACCATGGGGGAGATCGAGTCTTGTGCGGAAAAGTGCGCAAACCTCTGTAGAGTGTATAAACTAATCATGGTTAGCCGTGTCCCCGGTTATGGACATCTTGAGTATCTGGTGTTTGAATTATTGATTTGATCTCATCACTCTTAATTAATTTTGTTGGGTTGTTAATTACTTTTAATTGGGATTGAGTTGGAGGAACCTTCTCAATGTTTTATCAGCCATCTTGATAGTTAAATAAAAGATATTCCTTTGCAGTAGGGAATAATTGGCTTTTCACAAAAAACACCAACCTTAGAGACTCCAAGCCATATATACATGTAGTGATAGCAGTTATTCTTGTTCATTGCTCTGTAGTGTTATTTTGCCAGCATATTCCATGTGCTGACCCGTTTCAGGCTGCAACGTATTATGTTGCAGACTTTTCAGACGAAAAGTAAGGTCCGCTAGGTCATTGTCATGCACTCAGCTACGCCGTTGGAGTTGATGGAGTCGCTTTACCTCCGAAGCCTTCCATTGTTATCTTATTAAATGGCCTTAAGCCATATTATTGTAATAAGTTCTATTTTGAGACATTCGATGTAATAAGTGTGTGACTGAAACTCGGTTATAAATCCTTCAAGTACTGTGTGTGTCAGCATTATCGATCCAGGGAGGACACTTATGTATAGAGATTTGACCATTTGAGGTCGGATCACTACAAGATGGTATCAAAGCACACGCTGACTATAGGACGCGACCACTAAGATGAGCCATAGGTCACTCTTCTCTACTCATTTCTGACTTTTCTCCACTTTCCACTCTATAGATGGCGGACCCAAGGAACAAATTTGCTCAATCGGATGAACACAACCCTTTTGGACGACACGTGAAGGAGGCCACCAGATATTTGAACATTGAAATACCAAGCTTCGCCGAGACCTACACCGCCACTCTACCTGAAGAAGAGCGCTGGACCAGTCGAGTACATGTTCCAGGAAGAACATTCATACCAGTGACTGAGCCCATAGAGTTTTCCTTTGATGCACCAACCTGGAGTCTAGGAAAGAGCATGGCAGCTAACATCGCCATGGGACGCATCGGCGAAGTTTACCACAAGGATATTAAGTACACCATCTACCAGATATGTGGACGTCGAGATGAGCAATGGGAGATGATCAGCACCATGAGGGACAAGTCCATTGCAGCCTATATCCAGGAGTTGAACAAACACATTCGTCGTTAGGAGAACCAGATGTGCGCCAGCATGATATACATGAAGAAGGTGATGACCAGGAACATGGAGGTAGAAGAGGAACTCAAGTCTACACGTGATGAATGAAGAGGAAATAGCAGTTCTACTGGAGAAGAATGAAGACCTGAAGAAGAACATGGGAGTATTCATGGGAGACCCTGCACCAGGAGGAGATGACGACCATCCCGAGGACTACATCATCATCGACGACACCGACTCCTACCCCGACAGCGATGATGACTATGAAGACGAAGCTGGAGCAGATATCATGGAGTCTTCTTCCAATCAAAATTTCTAGTCGACCACCAATTATCAGTATTATTCTCCCATGTATATAGAATAGTCCGAGTATTTTGTAACGTTAGTTAGATCATTTGTATGCCCTTGTTTGAATTGAGTGGTGTGATATGATTGTCTCATGTGCATATGGGTAGTGATTTTCTCCTTAGACCTCATTCTATTCTAATCTCTTCCCTCTAAACCCATCAGATGCCTCCGAGACGTGACCCCAGATTTGTCTTACCACCGGATCTCACTCAGTTGATCCAGCAATAGAATGCCTTGATGCAGCTACTAGTTCAGAACCAAGGCAACAACAACAACAACAACAACCCACCGCCACCACCTCCAATTGACAACTTAGCCCATTTTCTGAGGCTGAATCCGCCGGTGTTTTCCAGTAGCACCAAGCCAATTGTTGCTAATGACTGGCTCCGCAGGATTGGAAGGGAGTTGTCCACCGCAGGTTGCACAGATGTTGAGAAGGTGTGCTTTGCCGCACATCAATTGGATGGACCAGTAGCCTCATGGTGGTAGAATTACACAGCCACTTTTCCCATAGCCAATGTCACTTGGGATTAGTTCCAGCAAGCTTTCCATACCGCACATGTCTCAACTAGAGCTATGAGCATGAAGAAGCGTGAGTTTCGCAACTTACGCCAGGGAAATTGTACTGTGGGGCAGTACGTGGATGAGTTTAGCAAGTTAGCCCACAATGCCCCAGATGATGTGGCCACAGATGCCGCGAAGCAAGAGAAGTTTATGGAAGGGCTGAATGATGAGCTGAGCATGCAGTTGATGGTGGCAACATTCAATTGTTGGAAATATGCCCTAGAGGTAATAATAAAAGGGACAATTGCATTTTTACCCCTAGTTGGTTCCTACCCACGGGTTTTGCCCTTAGTTTTCGGGCTTGCTCAGTTTTGCCCTTACTTTTTCCATCGAGATCCCTCGAATGCCCTTTGACCGTTTGACCAAAACTTTGAAAATTCATAAGTAATTCATATGAACTCAGAAAAATGCAAATAAGATATCAAAATGTTCAGATAAACATTAACTTATGTGCATATCATTTGCAATCAGGAGAAAGCATCGTTTAAACTACCTGAGGTAATTAATGTTATTAACATTATTAAAAATAAAAAGGTATAAACAATATTTTTTTCATGAATAAAAATTACATGCAAATGTAGGTGATGTTTTCTGAACATCCTGATATCTTATTTGCATTTTTCTGAGTTCATATCAACTTGTTATGAAGTTTCCAAATAATGGTCAAAGTCATTAGAACATTCATAACAAGATGATACAAACTCAAAAAAAATGCAAATAAGATATCTGTATGTTCAGAAAACATCACCTACATTTGCATGTAATTTTTATTCATGAAAAAATATTGTTTATACCTTTTATTTTTAATAATGTTAATAACATTAATTACGTTAGGTAGTTTAAAGGGTGCTTTTGTCCTAAATGCAAATGATATGCACATAAAGGTAATGTTTATCTGAATATTTTGATATCTTATTTGCTTTTTTCTAAGTTCATATAAATTAGTTAAGAATTTTCAAAGTTTTGGTCAAACGGTCAAAGGGCATTCGAGGGACCACGACGGAAAAAGTAAGGGCAAAACTGAGCAAGCTCAAAAAGTAAGGGAAAACCCCGTGGGTAGGAACCAACTAGGGGTAAAAATGCGATTGTTCCATAATAAAATGGTTATTATTATATTTCCTTGTTCATGATAATTGTCTATTGTTCATGCTATAGTTGTATTAACCGCAAACTGTAATACATGTGTGAATACATAGATCACAACACGTCCCTAGTAAGCCTCTAGTTGACTAGCTCGTTGATCAACACATGGTCGTGGTTTCCTGACCATGGACATTGGATATCATTGATAATGGGATCACATCATTGGGAAAATGATGTGATGGACAAGACCCAATCCTAAGTGTAGCACAAGATCGTGTAGTTCGTTTGCTAAAGCTTTTCTAGTGTCAAGTATCATTTTCTTAGACCATGAGATTGTGCAACTCCCGAAGGCCGTAGGAATGCTTTGGGTGTACCAAACGTCACAATGTAACTAGGTGGCTATAAAGGTGCACTACAGGTATCTCCGAAAGTGTCTGTTGGGTTGACACGAATCGAGACTGGGATTTGTCACTCCGTATGCCGGAGAGGTATCTCTGGGACCACTCGGTAATGCATCATCATAATGAGCTCAATGTGAATAATAAGTTAGCCACGAGATCATGCATTATGAAACAAGTAAAGAGACTTGTCGGTAACAAGATTGAACAAGGTATGGGGATACCGGAGATCGAATCTCGGGCAAGTAACATACCGATAGACAAAGGAAATTGCATACATGATTGATTGAATCCCCGACATCGTGGTTCATCCGATAAGATCATCGTGGAACGTGTGGGAGACAATATGGGTATCCAGATCCCGCTATTGCTTATTGGTTGGAGAGATGTCTCGGTCATGTCTTCATGGTTCCCGAACCCGTAGGGTCTACACACTTAAAGTTCGATGACGCTAGAGTTGTTATGAGAAATTGTATGTGGTTACGAAGGTAGTTCGAAGTCCTGGGATGAGATCCCGGACATCACGAGGAGTTCCAGATTGGTCCGAAGGTGAAGATCGGTATATTGGACAAAGGGTATTGGAGTCCGGAAGTGTTCCGGGGTACCAGGCTATGTCTAGCATGACCGAAAGGTGTTTCGGGAGCCCCGGCAAGTGTTGTAGGGCCTCATGGGCCAAGGGGAGGGGGCAAACCAGCCCACTAAGGGACCGTGCGCCCCCACACCCTTTTCCCATGTTACTTGGGAGAGGTGGGGCGCCACCACCTTGCTTGGGAGGCAAGCCTCCACCTGCTTGGCTTGGGGGGCAAGTCTCCCTAGGGTTTCCCTAGTGTGACGCCCCCAATTGAATCATACACCAATCATACACGCAAACATGTACGATCAAGATCAGGGACTCACGGGAAGATATCACAACACAACTCTGACAATAAAATAAGTCATACAAGCATCATATTACAAGCCAGGGGCCTTGAGGGCTCGAATACGAAAGCTCGATCATAGACGAGTCAGTGGAAGTAACAATATCTGAGTACAGACATAAGTAAACAAGTTTGCCTTAAGAAGGCTAGCACAAACTGGGATACAGATCGAAAGAGGCGCAGGCCTCCTGCCTGGGATCCTCCTAAACTACTCCTGGTCGTCGTCAGCGGGCTACATGTAGTAGTAGGCACCTCCCGAGTAGTAGTAGTCGTCGTCGACGGTGGCGTCTGGCTCCTAGGCTCCAATGTCTCGTTGCAGCAATCGAGTATAGAAAGGGGGAAAAGAGGGAGCGAAGCAACCGTGAGTACTCATCCAAAGTACTCGCAAGCAAGGAGCTACACTACATATGTATGCATTGGTATCAAATGGAATAAGGGTATCATATGTGGACTGAACTGCAGAATGCCGGAATAAGAGGGGGATAGCTAGTCCTATCGAAGACTACGCTTCTGGCCACCTCCATCTTGCAGCATGTAGAAGAGAGCAGAAGGTAAGTCCACCAAGTAGCATCGTGTAGAATAATCCTACCCGGCGTTCCTCTCCTCGGCGCCCTGTTAGAGAGCGACCACCAGGTTGTATCTGGCACTTGGAAGGGTGTGTTTTATTAAGTATCCGGTTCTAGTTGTCATAAGGTCAAGGTACAACTCCAAGTCGTCTTGTTACCGAAGATCACGGCTATTCGAATAGATTAACTTCCCTGCAGGGCTGCACTACATTTCCCAACACGCTCGATCCCCTTTGTCTGGACACACTTTCCTGGGTCATGCCCGACCTTGGAAGATCAACACGTCGCAGCCTACCTAGGCACAACAAAGAGGTCAGCACGCCGGTCTAAATCCTATGGCGCAGGGGTCTGGGCCCATCGCCCTTTGCACACCTGCATGTTGCGAACGCGGCCGGAAGTAGACCTAGCCTAGCAGGCATTCCAGTCCAATCCGCCGCGCGCCGCTCAGTCGCTGATGTCACGAAGGCTTCGGCTGATACCACGACGTCGAGTGCCCATAACTGTTCCCGCGTAGATGGTTAGTGCGTATTGGCCAGTAGCCAGACTCAGATCAAATACCAAGATCTTGTTAAACGTGTTAAGTATCCGCGAACGTCGACCGGGGCCAGGCCCACCTCTTTCCTAGGTGGTGACAACCTGCCCTATCGCTCCGCCTCAAAGTAACAGTCGGTGGTCGTCGTGAACTCAGGCCCACAACTACATGGATGGAGCCACCTGCCCCTTCAGCCCCCATCTCCGAACAGTATCATAAGTAATGTAACAGTATAAGTATATACCATATGCCCGTGATCACCTCCTGAAGTGATCACGGCCCAGTAGTATAGCATGGCAGATGGACAAGAGTGTAGGGCCACTGATGGAACACTAGCATCCTATACTAAGCATTTAAGATTGCAGGTAAGGTATCAACAGTTGTAACAACAATGACAGGCTATGAATCAGAATAGGGTTAACGGAAAGCAGTAACATGCTACACTACTCTAATGCAAGCAGTATAGAGGAGAGTAGGCGATATCGGGTGATCAAGGGGGGGGGGTTGCCTGGTTGCTCTGGCAAGAGAGAGGGGTCGTCAACACTGTAGTCGTACTGGGTAGCAGCGGCGTCGATCTTAGTGTCTAGCGAGAGAAGAGGGGGGGAGAAACAGTGAATACAATGCAAACAGATGCATAACAATGCATGACAAAGCAAAGCGTGATGCTAGGCGTGCCCTAACGTGGTATGAGGTGATACCGGTGAAGGGGGGAAACATCCGGAAAAATATTCCCGGGGTTTCGCATTTTCGGACAGATGAATTGGAGACGGAAAGTTGTGTGTTCGCTATGCTAGGGATGCGTGGCGGACGAACGGGTTGCATATCCGGATTCGTCTCGTCGTTCCGAGCAACTTTCATGTACAAAGTTTTTTCATCCGAGCTACGGTTTATTTTATATTAATTTTAAAGAATTAAATCATTTTTAGGATTTAATTAATTATTTTAATTCAACATTATCCAGAATAGTGTTTGCTAACGTCATCATGACGTCAGCATGATGTCAGAAGTTGACCTGGTCAACCTGGCAGGTGGGTCCCACCTGTTATTGACTGTTTAGTCTAATAGGGTTTAACTAATCTAATTACTATTTAATTAATTAACTCTCGTTAATTAGGTTAATTAAATATTAACTTAATTGATCTAATTAATTAATTGATATATTATTATTAATTATTTTATTATATACTTTTTAATCTTCTTTTAACGTTCAGGGGTCGTGGGGCACCACTGTCTGTGGCCCAAGGGAGGCCTTGCGGTTTGGGCGCGGGTGCCCGCCCGAACATGCACGGGCGCGTGTGCACTGGGCCGCCGGCGATGGCGCTGCGAGACGAAGTCGAGGCGGGTGCGGGGAGCGGGGGCACAACCCTCAGCGGAGGCGGCCGGAAACGGGCGAGCAGCGGGGCCGTGGCGCGCCGCGTAGCGAGCTGAGCGGCGCAGGCGAGGCGACGCATAGGCGAGCATCGAGCGGAGGAGCGCGGGGCGACAGTGGCTTGCAGGGGGACGGCGCGGTCGAGGGTGGCAGCGAGCATCGAAGGACGCCGCGGAGGCTCGGGCGCGGTGGCCGGAGGCGATGGGGCTAGCGTGCAGCGACTGCAGCAGCAGCTAGCGCGAGTAGAGGCCGCGGGCGCAGCGGGTTATAGAGAAGGCGGACGCGACGAGCACGACGAGCAGTGGTGTGAGGCAAGAGTGCACGGGGAGGATGTAACGCCCTCAATGCGGCTATATCTCCCACGTGTCGAAGCACGACTTAGAGGCATAACCCGATTGAAAGCAATGTCGCAAGTGAGGTAATCTTCACACAACCCATGTAATACATAAGGGAAAAAGATACATAGTTGGCTTACAATTGCCACTTCACACAATTACATGAAACAAAGCATTACATCATCCAGATACAATCAAGGTCCGACTATGGAACCAAAATAAAAAAAGACTACCCCAAATGCTACATAGATCCCCGATCGTCCCAACTGGGCTCCACTACTGATTAACTGGAACGAAACAACACAAAGGACAAGATCTTCATCGAGCTCCTCCTTGAGCTTGGTTGCGTCATCTGCACAGTATCATCGGCACCTGCAGGCTGGTTTTGGAAGTATCTGTGAGTCACGGGGACTCAACAATCTTACACCCTCGCGATCAAGACTATTTAAGCTTATGGGAAGGGTAAAAGGTATGAGGTGGAGTTGCAGCAAGCGACTAGCATATATGGTGGCTACCATACGCAAATGAGAGCGAGAAGAGAAGGCAAAAGCACGGACGAACTACTATGATCAAGAAGTGATCCTAGAACAACCTACATCAAACATTACTCCAACACCGTGTTCACTTCCCGGACTCCACCGGAAAGAGACCAACACGGTTACACACGCAGTTGATGTATTTTAATTAAGATAAGTTTCAGGTTTTCTACAACGGGACATTAACAAATTCCCATCTGCCCATAACCGCGGGCACGGCTTTCGAAAGTTCGAATCCCTGCAGGGGTGTCCCAACTTAGCCCATCACAAGCTCTCATGGTCGACGAAGGATATTTCTTCTAGCGGGAAGACCCGATCAGGCTCGGAATCCCGGTTACAAGACATTTCGACAATGGTAAAACAAGACCAGCAAAGCCATCTAGATGTGCCGACAAATCCCGACAGGAGCTGCACATATCTCGTTCTCAGGGCACACCGGATGTGCCAAACGTCGGGTAAGCGAACCTAGAGTTGCCCCTGGTAGCCTCGGACATCGCTCAGTTGGACCAAAACATAGAGAAGCACTGGCCCGGGGGGTTAAAATAAGATGACCCTTGAGCCGGCCGACTCAAGGGAAAGAAAAAGGCTAGGTGGCAAATGTTAAACCAATGTTGGGCCTTGCTGGAGGAGTTTTATTCAAGGCGAACTATCAAGGGGTTCCCATTATAACCCAACCGCGTAAGGAACGCAAAATCCGGGAACATAACGCCGATATGACGGAAACTAGGGCGGCAAGAGTGGAACAAAACACCAGGCATATAGATGCATTAATTAAATAAGCAATATTGTGATATCCCAACAAAAATATCCATGTTCCAACAAGGAACAACAAGCCATGTTCCAACGAGGAACAAACTTCATCTTCACCTGCAACTAACAACGCTATAAGAGGGGCTGAGCAAAGCGGTAACATAGCCAAAAAACGGTTTGCAAGGACAAGGTGGGTTAGAGGATGAACATGGCAATGTGGGAGGCATGATAAGCAAGTGCTAGGTATCATAGCATAGGTATAGCAAAAGAGCGAGCAACTAGCAAGCAAAGATAGAAGTGATTTCAAGGGTATGGTCATCTTGCCTGAAATCCCGCATGGAAGAAGAACGAGTCCATGAAGAAGACAAACAGACGTAGTCGAACGGGTCCTCACAAACGCGACGTTATCGGAACTAATCCGAAGAAGCAACACCGGAAAGAAGCAAACAACATAGTAAACAACCATCACATAATCATGGCATGATGCACAATCAAGCATGATGGATGTCCTGTTTAATGAAGCATGGCATGGCAAAGTGCACAAGCAAACTTAAAAATTAAGTGGAGCTCAATATTCAACTCCGTTGCATATTGACGGAACACCACATCAATTATTTAGTTCACTCTCGGTTAGGTACTCAACAATATTAAATGTTGGTTAACATGGCGAGAGGTGAAGCAAAACAAAGCTATACCATTTAAACCATTTAAATGGGGCCGGATATGACAACAACAAATCCGGTAAATCCCCATATCCATTAGCAATTTGGTGCAACAACAAAGTTAAACATTTAAATGTTATTAACATGATGCGGAGGACATGTTCAAGATATGCAGTTTTTATTAAAAGTTGGCAAGAGCATTATGAAGCATTTGTCACTGTGGTGGAAAGAAAAGGGGTGCCACGGCAACGATAACGAAAACGGTGCCATTGCAACGTTCCGGTTCCGGTAACTCGATTGAGATACCGATGCAAAGGAGAAGTGTGCAGATGCGTGCAAAAGATGGTGGGGTGATCGCGGATTCCGAGTTCCCACGGGTCGACGACGGTGACAAGGCAAAAGAGGGGCAACGTGCACCGATAATTCGAGCACGGAGCAAGCACGAGCATCTCATACATCACAAGCATTCATTCTCGGACGGTTGTCTCGGGGTTATACCTTCGAAGCGTGCATTACCGGAACAAATCGAGTTCGGCGGTAGGGGTACACGTGTCGAAGGGGAAGTAGTTGTTCACGGGTCATCGTGGGAAGTAGTGGTTCACGCGACGGTAGTTGAACTTGACGTTTGCGTTACACGGGTCTTCGGCGACGGTCGTCGTACATGGTTCAGAGTGGTACTTGCATCTTTGGACTTGTCGGTCTCGATTCTTGCGATGGTAGAGGTATACGTCTCGTTTTTGGAGAGGTACTTTGGGTCATTTGAACTTGTCGGTCTCGTCCTCTCGAACGGGTGCTTGACGTTCTTAGCGATTCCGAAAACGACGGTAGAGGTACACTTGTTGTAGGGGTATTTGTCGGATCCACGGCGACGGTAGAGGTACAAACGTTCTCGCGGTATTTGGGTCGTCGTGGAACTTGGCGTTGTTCCCTGTTCAGTGGTCGTTGGACTCCTCCGGTTAGTGGCGGCCTTGCGGTCTTGGCGGCCGAAGGATCAAGGAAGTCCACCGGCGTCACGGCAAGGTATACGAGTCGTCGAAGTATCTCTGCGGCCAAGAACAAGATGCAACAGTGGAAGCTTGCTCGCGGATGGACCGGAATGTGGAGACGCCACGCGAGGAGTGTCATGGCGCGGCTGCTTGCTGGTGGTGGAGAACTCCGGCAACGACAAGTTGCAGGAGGTCGGCCTTGCGATCTGGCCGGAGTAGAATGGAGGTAGCGCGGCGAGCTCGACAGAGGCGAAGCCACGGACGCAAGGGCCGTCCCTGCAGAGCAGAGGAGGGTAGCAGGAGCGACAGCGAGGGAGTCCTGGCCTGGCAGAGCCGGCCATCCATGGCAGGCCAAGGTCACCGGCGCGATGGAGGCGCTGGAACATCGCGAGGCAGGGGGCGCCGGAGTTGACCTCCAGGCCGGAGCTTGATGGCGGCGGCGTATGGATGCAGCAGCAGTAGGGCGCGGTGGAAGGCGATACAGAGGAAGGGGCCGCGCGAAGGGCAACGATGGCGAGCCGGGTCGAGGGAGAGATGGGGTTCGAGGACGAGGGTTTGTTCGGGAGAGGGCTGCAGCGAGGAGCACTAGGGGATCGGGCAAGAGAGCGATGGGGATCGAGCAGACATGGCGGCTCTACGGGAACGAGAGGAAGATGAGGGGAGATGGGATCGGGCTAAAGCCAGGGGGAAGATGGCGGCGCGAGGGGAAAGGATTGAGGGAGAAGAGAGTCGGGCTCCGTGGGTCTAGGGTTGCGACACTAGTGGGCTGCAGACAAGGGTTAGGTGGGCCTAAAGGGACGACCTAGCATAGGTTGTAGCTGGGCTGGGCTCTCTCTCACTGCTAAAAGAAAAGAAAAAAAAATAGAGATTAAGAAAGAAAAGAAAGAGGGGTTAGGGGGAGAAGTAGGACACGCAGATAATTTTCCCGGACTCACAAAAATGTGCTTGTTCTGGGAAAATATAAAAGGCCATGATTGAGAGATCTAAATTCAAATCCATTTGAATTTAATTCAAATGGTTTGAATAAGTTCAAGGTAATGAAGAGTCCAAAAATATTCGGATTTTTGGTGGAGCTCCGGAATAAGATAAAAGAATTTATGGGCGAAGTTTGGGGAGCAAACTCGAAGAAGAAAAGACATGTGATTATTTGCAAGTGTGTTCATGGGTGATTCTGAAAATGGAATATTTAATATAGCTCCCTAATATCGGGAGGATAAGTTATAAAGAGAATCACCATGTGAATTCCCTCAATTTAAATGGACCGAAGATCCATGCAATTTATTTAGTTGAGTTAAGAAAAGAAATGACATGATGGCATGATGACATGATGCAATGCACATGATGCAAAGATGAAAGCAATGAACCAAACAAATCACACGACGAAACCCGGAAACCCTGGAAGGCATCTGAAGCTCCGGTCTTGGGGCGTTACAGAGGAAGAGTGGGTGTCGGGGAGGACCAGGTGCTCACAGGGGAGCTCGCGGGGTACTGACAGCGTGCTTGGGGAGGTCCGGCGAGGAAGAGGCGGTGGGGCGGCATCGACGAGGTGGCACCAGAGACGGCGAGCGGCAACTGGGCGCATCGTGGCTTGGGGAGGCTGTCGGGGAGGAGGTCGAGGAGGTCCGGCATGTGGCGGTGGTCATCGACGGAGAGAGGGGAGGGAAACGAAAGAGAGAGTGGGGATCGTGGGATGGCGGCGACGGGATCGGGGTCGAGCCCGATCCAGATCGTGGGGGCAGTGGGAGTGGTGCTAGGGTTCGGGTTGGGGGAGGGGGTTATGCAGGAGGGTCGGGTGGGCCGTTTCGGTAGGGTCGGCCGGATGGGTGGGATGGGCCCAGGCCCATGGGGAGCGGGGGGTTTCCTTTTTTTGTTTTCTTTTTTCTTTTTTTCTTTGCTGTTTTCTTTTAGTTTCCATTTAATTTTGTTTTAGCAAAATACCAAAATGCGACGGGGTGCAGCGTGGCTTGGGGAGGCCGTCGGGGAGGAGGTCGAGGAGGTCCGGCGTGTGGCGGTGGTCGTCGATGGAGAGAGGGGAGGGAAACGAAAGAGAGAGTGGGGATCATGGGATGGGGGCGACGGGATCGGGGTCGAGCCCGATCCAGATCGTGGGGGCGGGGGGGGGGGGGGAGTGGGAGTGGTGCTAGGGTTCAGGTTGGGGGAGGGGGTTATGCAGGAGGGTCAGGTGGGCCGTTTCGGTAGGGTCGGCCGGATGGGTGGGATGGGCCAAGGCCCATGGAGAGCGGGGGGGTTTCCTTTTTTTGTTTTGTTTTTACTTTTTATTTTTTTTCTTTGCTATTTTCTTGTAGTTTCCTTTCAATTTTGTTTTAGCAAAATACCAAAATGCCACCTATTTTGACGTTACCAAATATGCCACTACCACACTAACTTGCTACCCAATCTAAAATAGTTTCGTAATTATTTAATATTTAAAAGTATTTAAATAATAGTTTTCACTACTGTTTTATTCATCTTGTAGTATTGAATTATTTTATAAAGGTGTGGTTTCTCCTCCATAATTACCTGTGCAATATTTGGTTCACTTCGAACGTTTTAGTTTTAATATTTGAAAACATTTATTGTTTGCTTGATCTTGAATTTGAATTTGAACCGGTTTCGAACTAACTCGAGTTTATCAACAGTAACAGAGGTGACGTGGCACCATTAGCAGAGGTTTACTGTAGCTTGATTATCCGGGCGTCACACCTAGGGAGATCCAATCTGCCCTAGTCGCCGCCCCTAGGGGAAACCCTAGGGTTCCACCCCTCTCCTCGTCCCCCTATATATAGTGAGGGGGTGGGCGGGCAGCCGTGACCCTTCCCTTGGCGCAGCCCTCCCCCTCTCCAAATCCTCCTCTTCTTTCGTAGTGCTTGGTGAAGCCTTGCCGGAGAATCACGAGCTCCTCCATCACCACGCCGTCGTGCTGCTCAAGTTCTCCCTCAACTTCTCCTCTCCCCTTGCTGGATCAAGAAGGAGGAGACGTCCCCGGGCTGTATGTGTGTTGAGCGCGGAGGCGCCGTCCGTTCAGCGCTAGATCGAATCTTCCGCGATTTGAATCACCGCGAGTACAACTCCATCAACCGCGTTCTTGTAATGCTTCCGCTTAGCGATCTTTAAGGGTATGAAGACGCACTCCCTCTCTCTATCTCGTTGCTAGCATCTCCTAGATTGATCTTGGTGACACATAGGAAAATTTTGAATTATTACTACGATCCCCAACAGTGGCATCAGAGCTAGGTCTATGCGTAGATTGTTTGCACGAGTAGAACACAAAATAGTTGTGGGCGATGATTTGGTCGATTTGCTTACCGTTACTAGTCTTATATTGATTCGGCGACATTGTGGGATGAAGCGGCCCGGAATGACCTTACACGTAGTCTTACGTGAGACTAGTTCCACCGACAGACATGCACTTGATGCATAAGGTGGCTAGCGGGTGTCTGTCTCTCCCACTTTAGTCAGATCGGATTTGATGAAGAGGGTCCATATGAAGGGTAAATAGCAATTGGCATATCACCGGCTTTTGCATAGGTAAGAAACGTTCTTGCTAGAAACGCATAACAGCCACGTAAAACATGCAACAACAATTAGAGGACGTCTAACTTGTTTTTGTAGGGTATGCTATGTGATGTGATGCAACAACAATTAGAGGACGTCTAAATTGTATGTGGTTACCGAAGGTAGTTCGGAGTCTCGACTGAGATCCCGGATGTCACGCGGAGTTCCGGAATGATCCAGAGGTGAAGATCGATATATTAGACGAAGGGTATTGGAGTCCGGAATTGTTCCAGGGGTACCAGGCTATGGCCAGCATGACCGAAAGGTGTTTCGGGAGCCCAGGCAAGTGTTGCAGGGCCTCATGGGCCAAGCGGAGGGGGCAAACCAGCCCACTAAGGGATTGTGCACCCCACACCCTTTTCCCACATTACTTGGGGAGGTGGGGCGCCACCACCTTGATTGGGAGGCAAGCCTCCACCTGCTTGGCTTGGGGGCCAAGTCTCCCTAGGGTTTCCCTAGGGAGATCCAATCTGCCCTAGCCGCCACCCCTAGGGGAAACCCTAGGGTACCACCCCCCTCCCCGTCCCCTTATATATAGTGAGGGGATGGGAGGGCAGCCGTGAACCTTCCCCTGGCGCAGCCCTCCCCCTCTCCAAATCCTCCTCTTTTGTAGTGCTTGGTGAAGCCCTACCGGAGAACCACGAGCTCCTCCATCACCATGTCGTCGTGCTGCTGGAGTTCTCCCTCAACTTCTCCTCCCCCCTTTCTGGATCAAGAAGGAGGAGATGTCCCTGAGCTGTATGTGTGTTGAACGCGGAGGCGCCGTCCGCTCGGTGCTAGATCGGATCATCCAAGATTTGAATCGCCGCGAGTACAACTCCATCAACCGCGTTCTTGTAAAGCTTTCGCTTAGCGATCTTCAAGGGTATGAAGATGCACTCCCTATCTCTCTCTCTCATTGCTAGCATCTCCCGGATTGATCTTGGTGACATGTAGGAAAATTTTGAATTATTACTACGATCCCCGACATCAATAACTACCAGGATTTGGTAGATAGGGCTCTTATGATCGAAGGGAAGCAGCAGTAGATAGAGAGCCGCAAAAGGAAATATGGACAAGGGAAGTATAACTCTGGAGCTCAGTAGAAGCTTCGTTTTACACCGAACTCAGGAGGACACACTCATAACCATGGAGGCCATACCCACAATGGAGGGAGTTCGCAGAATCACAGTGGCCCCAAGAATGGGAATGGGAATGGAGGAAGCAACGGAAAGAACCGTTCCAACCCAACAACACCTGCCCATAAGGATTTAAGTCACATTACTTGTTTCAAGTGCGGGAAGACTGGACACTACGCCACTGAATGCACAGAAGCAAAGAATGGAAATGGCAATGGAAGCTCTAGGAAGAAGCCCAACCATTTCAACAGGGGACAGGTGAACCACGTTAATGTGGAAGACGTTGAAGAGCAGCCAGATGCAGTTTTAGGTAAGTTTTTGAGTCAGTCATTTACTGCAATCATTCTTTTTGATACTAGTGCATCGCATTCATACATTTCGAGGGGGTTTGTGGATAAGTATAAGCTGCCCACCAAAGTTCTTAAGACACCTATGTTAGTAAGCTCGCCAGGAGCTCAGTATATGGCAAGCAGAGGATGTTTTCAGGTGCCATTGACCAATGGTAGACATGGTTTCCCCTCAGACCTAGAAATTTTGGAGTCCCAAGGATTGAATATAATATTAGATATGGATTGGTTATCGAAGTATGGAGGAAACATGATTGTGCTAGTAAGTCAATCTTACTCACCACCCCGGAGGGAAAAAGGATCAAGTATGTGTCTAGGCATGCACCAAGGAGGACCCAAGTAAATTCCCTCTCTGGAGTTGTTCAGGAAGAAGTGCCTGTTGTGAAGGATTACCTGGATATATTTCCAGAGGAACTACCAGGCATGCTGCCAGATCGAGACATAGAATTTTTGATAGAGCTGTTGCCAGGCACCGGACCAATATCGAAGAGACCGTATTGGATACCCGTAAATGATCTGGAGGAAATTAAGAAGCAGATTAAGGAGCTACTGGAGAAAGGTTACATTTGACGAAGTTCGTCGCCATGGGGAGCCCTAGTGCTCTTGGTTGAGAAGAAGGATGGATCTTTGAGAATCGTTGTTGATTATCGTGCATTGGATGAAGTGACGATCAAGAATAAGTACCCACTACCGATGATCAACAATTTTTTGACCAGCTGCAGGGATCAAAAGTATTCTCCAAGATCGATTTGCGATCAGGATACCACCAGCTGAAGATCCGAGAACATGATATACCTAAGACATCTTTCACCACAAGGTACGGGCTATATGAGTACACGGTTATGTCATTTGGATTGACAAATGCCCCTGCCTATTTCATGAGCATGATGAACAAGGTGTTTATGGAGTTTTTGGATAAGTTTGTTGTGGTGTTCATTGATGATATTTTGGTATACTCGAAGAATGAAGAGGAACACAAGGAACACTTGCGCATGGTTCTCGAGAAACTCGGAGAACATCAATTGTATGCCAAGTTTAGCAAGTGTGAGTTTTGGTTGAAGGAAGTTGGATTTTTGGGACATGTTATGTCAGGAGAAGGTATAGAAGTAGACCCCACCAAGGTTCAGTTTGTCACTGAGTGGTTGGCACCCACCTCAGTAGGAGAGATCCATAGTTTTCTGGGACTCGCAGGATATTACAGGAGGTTCATTGAGAATTTTTCCAAGATTGTGAAACCCATGACAGAGTTGTTGAAGAAGGACACCAAGTCCAAATGGACCGAGGAATGTGAAGCCAGTTTTCAGGAGTTGAAGAAACGTTTGGTTACAGCCCCAGTGCTGATTCTTCCGGATATATGCAAGGATTTCCAAGTGTATTGCAACGCTTCTCGCTTAGGACTTGGAGGTGTACTCATGCAAGACAGAAGGGTTGTTTCAGATGCCTCACATCAGCTTCGACCTCATGAGTTGAATTATGCCACACATGATTTGGAGTTGGCAACCGTAATGCATGCACTCAAGACTCGGAGACACTTTTTGATTGGAAAAAGATGTGATGTGTACACGGATCACAAGAGTTTGAAGTACATTTTCACGCAGAAGGAGCTGAATCTCAGGAAAAGGACATGATTGGAGCTTATAAAGGATTATGATATGAAGTTGCACTATAACCCAAGAAAGGCCAATGTCGTAGCAGACGTTTTGAGCCGAAAGAGCTATGCCAATACCCTCGTAAGCAGAGGCTTACCGCAGGAGTTAGTTGATGATCTCAAGGAACTTCGTTTGGAGATAGTTCTAAGAGGTTTCGTGGCGCAGGTTCAGTCTACATTATTGGGAAAGATTCGAGAAGCTCAGAAGGATGACAAGGAAATCACTGAGTTAAAGGAGAAGATGAGCAAGGGAAAAGCCAAGGGTTTTCGTGAGGATGAGCACGAGACCTTATGGTTTGAGGATCGTATATATGTGCCCAATATTGCTGAGATCAGGAAGTTAATACTTCAGGAAGCTCATGACTCGCCATACTCGATTCACCCCAGAAACACCAAGATGTGTTTGGATTTGAAGGAATGCTTTTGGTCGACAGGAATGAAGAAGGATATTGCCGAGTATGTAGCAGTATGTGATGTATGTCACAAAGTGAAGGCAGAACATCAGAAGCTAGCAGGATTGCTACAGCCTATGTCGATACCTGAATGGAAGTGGGACAAACTTGGCATGGATTTCATCACTGGATTACCCAGGACCCGATCGGGATATGATTCAATCTGGGTAGTAGTTTATCATTTGACAAAGGTAGATCACTTTATCCCACTGAAGACCACATATACAAGCGCGAAGTTGGCCAAGATATATATGACCAGTTATCAGGCTAGTTTGAAGATGGCACCTTTTGAAGCCTTGTGTGGAAGGAGATGCACGACCCCGTTAATGTGGCATGAAGTTGGAGACCGTCAGTTGTTTGGACCAGATTTGATCAAAGAGTCCGAAGAGAAGGTTAGGTTGATTCGAGATAGACTGAAGATAGCTCAGTCCAGGTAGAAGAGTTATGCAGATACTAAACGCAAGGAGGTAGTTTATGAGATTCGCGACCGAGTATATCTTCATGTGTCACCACTGCGAGGAGTTAAACGTTTTGGGGTTAAGAGAAAGTTAGCCCCGAGATTTGTAGGACCATATTGAGTGTTGGAACGTATGGGAGAAGTTGCCTACAAGTTGGAGTTACCCGAAAGATTGTCAGGAGTTCATGATGTGTTTCACGTTTCCCAGTTAAAGAAGTGCCATGCAGAGATGGCCAATATTCCACTAAGAGATATAGTGCCCCTGGAAGCAATTCAGTTGGAGAGTGATCTGACCTATGAGAAGCCCATCAAGATTCTTGAACTTGACAGTCGAGTTACACGCAACAAGGTTATCATGTTCTGCAAAGTTCAGTGGAGCCACCATACCGAGGATGAAGCCACCTGGGAACGAGAAGAAGACCTACGGAAAGACCACCCGCACCTATTTTTTAGCTAACCCGAAGCTCGAGGGCGAGATTCATCTTAAGGGGGGTAGGTTTGTAACATCCCAAATTTTCATTCTGGATGTTATACATAGGTCATCATATGCATATCATATTTTATTTGCATTTTGGTTGTGATCCTAGAAATCTTAAGCAACTCAAGGACCTAAGGAGAGAGTTGGAAATTTCATTTATTTTCATATTTGAATTTTCTCAAATTTGAAAAGAGGATCATTTTGATATTAATATTTTTTCTCTCCGAAATATTTCCAATATTAAAATAAATGAGAGGAGATGAAATGACTTCTCCAAAATCAGAGGGGAATATTGGAGGAAAAATATTACAATTAAATAAATATTTTATTTGAAATTTTATTGCTATTTTATTTGAATTAGAAAAATATGCATTTTTCAAAACTGAATTATTAGGCCAGAAAAATGTTTACTTTGTTCTAAAATTTTTATTTAGACGGTGAAAAATGTTTTTTCGCATTTTTAGATTTTTTTATATTTTATTAGGATTTTTGTTTTCAGCGGATTTTTTTTAAAAAAGAGTTCAGACCGATTGGGCCGAAGCCCAGCCGGCCTAGCAGCCCCGCAGGATGCGCCGCCAACCTCCTCCCGTCACCGTAGGTGGCACAGACTCCTAGGAGTCCGGTGCGCCGCCGCCGCCCGCCTTCGCCTCCAAGTCGGAGTCCCCTCCCCCCCCGAGGATTTAGAAGCAGAGGCCCCCGGCCCCTCTCCCCACACCGCCGCCGCCCGCCGCCCCGCAGCAGTAGTAGCCGCGCCGCCACCCGCCCGCCGGGCTCGCTGACGCCACCGCCTGCCGCGCTCACCGCCGCCGCCGCCTGTCGCGCAGCTCGCGCCGCCACCGCGCCACCGCCCCACCCCGCCGTTTGCCTCGCCGGAGCCCCGCCGGAATCCCACCTCACCGTCGCTGGTTTTTTTCGAGGAACCTGTAAAAAACCGCCGCTGTCGTCTGATTTTTTTATTGGATCGGTTAGATCGGTTTTTTCGGTTTCGCTAATTAGCGAATGTTCACCCAAACGTCTCTATTCGTGAACGCGTTCGTTCATTCGTCTTTGCTAGCAAACGATCATTCGTTAGTCTTTTCTTTTTATTTTATTTTCGGCCAGGGACCTATTCACGATTATTTTTATCGTAGATTAGCCCCTGATCTTCAAACGCCCACAACTTTTTAACCGTTTGTCCAAATCCAGTGAAACCAACGCCAAAATCTTCGTCTCGAAACCTTCTTTCCAGTTAACTAACTTGAACATGGTTTTGACAATTTAAAATTTTAGATGCAAGCAGATTTGAATTCGAACTTCTTTTGATCGTAGTTTGAGTTTCGTAGCTCCAATTTGATTGATTCTTTTGCAAATCAAAGCTCTTCAGTTGAACTTTCAGTTTGGACTTATCTTAGTTTCATCCTTGCATCTATGATGGAGTGCCTATGTATGCTATTTTTTATTTGCGATAGAGTTTCCGGAGTGCGAAGCGTGCTACTACGAGTCTCTAGGGTTTTCAGATCGTCAGGATTGCAAGTAACACTTTGATCATACCCCTTATTACCCAGTATTTATGCATTAGTTTCAACCCTCAAACATTGCATGTGTAGGATCTGCTTAACATGTGCGTTTTGGGAAGTAGATGATGAGGTAGAACCTATTGCCCCTTTTTATATCAAACCTTGGGAGTTACTTCTACGTTATGCTTATACTGCTATGCTATGCTCTTAGACGTGGTTTGGTTGAGTGTATCCATGACATACGTGAGAGTTGTTAAATAATGATTAACTTAAAGTGGCTACTTTAATACACATCTGGGTGGATTGGTTGAGACACCCTGGAGCACCCAGTGGTTGTTTGGGCACCTGGAGCAATCGAGAGCTGTCCTGGGATGTCCCGGAGTACCCATGTGATCATCCTACGGTTTGCCACCCAGGCTCAAAGGGATCATAAGATTGTTCATGCTGGAAACTTTTGTGTGCAGCCACAAGCCATTATGGGCTCTGGCATAGTTGACTAAGTTGTGGGAATCCTTTCCATGATGGGCTAGCAGATGTAGGGGATTGTAGGTGTACCGGCCTATCTATCGGTTAAGGGGACCTCTTCGGAAAAAACGTGTCTCGGTCATCCGTTTCTCAAACACCATGCAGTGCGAGAAATACAACAGAGGAGATCGAGTCTTGTGGGGAAAAGTGCACAAACCTCTGCAGAGTGTATAAACTAATCATGGTTAGCCGTGTCCTCAATTATGGACATCTTGAGTATCTGGTGTTTGAATTATTGATTTGATCTCATCACTCTTAATTAATTTTGTTGGGCTGTTAATTACTTTTAATTGTGATTGAGTTGGAGGAACCTTCTCAATGTTTTACCAACCAAATTGATAGTTAAATTAAAGATATTCCTTTGCAGTAGAGAAAAATTGGCTTTTCGCAAAAACATCAACCTTAGTGCCTCCACTAGCCATATATACATGTAGTGATAGCAGTTATTCTTGTTCATTGCTCTACAGTGTTATTTTGCCAGCATATTGCATGTGCTGACCCGTTTCGGGCTACAACGTATTATGTTGCAGACTTTTTAGACGAAGAGTAAGGTGTGCTAGGTCGTTGTCTTGCACTCAGCTATGCCGTTGGACTTGATGGACTCGCTTTACCTTCAAAGCCTTCCGCTGTTATCTTATTAAATGGCCTTAAGCCATATTATTGTAATAAGTTCTCTTTTGAGACATTCGATGTAGTAAGTGTGTGATTGAAACTCTGTTGTAAATCCGTCAAGTACTTTGTGGGTCAGCATTACCGATCCAGGGATGACACTTATTGATGCGGAACATCCTATGGATATCACCATGTCAAGAGTCCGTTTGGCCAGTGAAACATGCGACATCTACTTCACATACATAAAGGTGAACCATCTCCTTTACACGTGCTCACTTGACCCCTTCGAGGATGGTATACTACTTGACACTTCTCCCGTGTGCATGCATAGGTATTGTCGGAGCTTCACGAATGTTGAGGAGGAATGCAAGCGCCTAGGAACAACTACACCATCCGCGAGGGAAGCCTGGAAGCGACGACAGAAGAAGACGGAGCTGCTGAAGCTACAATGGCCGGACATCCGGGCCAGAGGCCGGACATCCGGCGCCTGGGCAGACGCGCATGGGCTGCCCCAACAGACGACCAACAGCATCAGCGGCCGAACATCCAACGCCAGCCCCGGACATCCGGCGCCTCGCCATGTCCCGGTCATCCGGCCTCGGCCCCGGAAATCCGGACACCGCCGAACCCGAGAACAACAAGACCAACCCCGCCAGCCCGGACACCCGGCCCTTCATGAACTCCCAAACGTCCAGCCTTCCCTGCCTGCGTGTAAATCATCCGGGCCAAGGCCCATGTACCCCTTCGCCCCTACTCTAGCCTCGTTTTAGGGTTAGCGTTGTGATAGATCATATTAGAGATAGAGCTTTGCTCATCCATATCGGATCTACTCCACGAGAGAGACCGCGGCCCCTCTACGGAGAAGATCCACCTTGGATTCAAGACCCCCTCTTGGGCGGCCCCATCAAGACCTCCTCACGGAGAAGAACCGGTTACCCTATGTATTGTCCTTCGTTGGATTTGGATCTTGTATCTCTTTGTGTTTCGAGGATCTAGCACATGTGTGATCATTCTTGTTGGTTTTACTGTTTCTCTCGTATTTCCCCTCATGATTCCCCTCGTTTCCCCCTCGTGTTCTTAGTGTTCATCGCGGGATCCGCTCCTTTCGTGAAAGATCGGCCATCTAGGGTTCCACCCTACATCACTTATGCAGAGAGATTTGACCGTTTGAGGTCGGATTGCTACATCACCTCAAGAGTGATGTCAACAATAATAACTCATGCCCACCCATATGCAACTTGATATATTTGCCTAGATCTTTCCTCACCACATGATGCTTACAAAGGAGAAAATAAAAAGAAATAGGGACGAATACTTTGACTCTTGCATAAAATGAAATACATAAAAGTAAAAGATAGGCCCTTCATAGAGGAAGCATAGGTTGTCATGCGCTTTTTGGTTGTATGCTCAATCTCTTAGTGCAAAAGAACGTCATGTTATATTGTCCCTTGTGATAGCAACATTCATTATGTTGTCTGTCTCCTTTATTATTTTGCCATCACAAGTTCGTACAACGTCAATTTTCTCTTACACTAAATGTTCTCGCACATTTAGAAGCAATTTTTATTGCCTTATTGCACCGATGACAACTTACTTGAAGGATCTTACTCAATCCATAGGTAGGTATGGTGGACTCTCAAAGCAAGATTTTGGTTTAAGGGTTTTTGGATGCACAAGTAGTATCTCTACTAAGTGCAAAATTTTTTGCTAGCAAATATAGGGGGCAAGCACCACATGTTAAAGGATCTATGACAATATAACTTCTTTGTGAATATTAACAAACATAAATCATTACGTTGTCTTGCTTGTCCAACGTCAACAATTTTGGGAAATAATATTTTGATGGGGGCTCATAATCATAAAAGATGTCCAAGATAGTGTATTTGCATGTGAATCTTCTCCATGCTTATTAATTCTTTAATGAATTGCATCATTGACCAATGATATGTTTGTCAATCTCCAATAAATTTTACTACTTATACCCTTCCTCATGTGATGTCATTACTTACCATAAGATTAGCATATGATGTTTTTCATTTATTTTACTTACTTGTTATTGAACATGGAAGTAAAGAAAGCAAAACTCATACTAAACTTTATTATATATCTCGCACATGATTACAGGGATAGATGGATCACTAAGCAAACACTCAAAGAAAGATCAAACTAAATTTTTATTCAACTAAAGCAAAAGATAACTAAGGGTGGAACTAAAATAAGCAAAAGATTGAGGTGGTGATACGATATCGGGGCACATCCCCAAGCTTGGAACAAGCCAAGGGAGTGCCCATACCCGATACCCAAGTCTCCTTTGGTGATGAAGAAGATGGTGGTGGTGATAAGGTCGTAACGATCTTATCTTCAGGTTTCCATGTCAAAGGCTCACCATCATAAGAGGAGGAGTGAGTCTCGCGAGTCCCGCAACTGGCAGCCAAACTCATACCTTTAAACCTTGCCTCATATTAAAATACTTGGTTTTGGTGATCATAGATTTGGCTTTGCAGAATGTTGATTTGCTCATTGAAGGTGAAGACAATATCCTTCATGGATTTGCCATCCACCTTGCGATCACAGGTGTAATCCGCGAACATGAGGTAATTGGCATTGAGTCCGCGTTCCACCATCCCCTTGCACTTGAAGACCTCCTTCTCCATAGCTTCGAGCTTGGCATCCACGGTCCCCGTCCCCTTGGGACCCTAGACGTCACTGATACATCTCCAACGTATCTATAATTTTCATTGTTCCATGCTGTTATATTATCATTCTTGGATGTTTTATAATCATTTTATATAATTTTTGGTACTAACCTATTGACATAGTGCCAATTGCCAGTTGTTGTTGTTTGCATGTTTTTACATCGCAGGTAATCAATATCAAACGGAGTACAAACGCAACGAAACTTTTTGTGGATTTTTGGACCAGAAGACATCCAATGGGCCGGAGAAGCACATATGCGGTTCTTCGAGGGGAGCACAACCCACCAGGGCGCACCTGGAGGCCCATGCGTGCCCTGGTGGGTTGTGCCCACCTCGGGTGCCCCCTGGACCCCCTCTTTGCTCTATAAATACCCCAATATGCCAGAAACTCTATGGGGGTCGATGAAAATCAATTCTAGCCGTCGCAGAGTCCAGAACCACCAGACCCAATCTAGACACCATCACGGAGGGGTTCACAACTTCCATTGGTGCCTCTCCGATAATGCGTGAGTAGTTCTTTGTAGACCTTCAGGTCCGTAGTTAGTATCTAGATTACTTCCTCTCTCTCTCTCTCGTTTGATTCTCAATAGAATGGTCTCTTGGAGATCCATATGATGTAATTCTTTTGCAGTGTGTTTGTTGGGATCCGATGAACTTTGAGTTTATGATCAGATCTCTCTCTTTTTATCCATGAAAGTTATTTGAGATTCTTCGATCTCTTATATGCATGACTGCTTATAGCCTCGTATTTCTTCTCCGATATTTGGGTTTTGTTTGGCCAACTTGATCTATTTATCTTGCAATGGGAATAGTTGCTTTGTAGTGGGTCGATCTTACGGTGCTTGATCCAATTGATAGAAGGGGAACCGACACGTATGTATCATTGCTACTAAGGATAAAACGATGGGGTCTATTTCTACATAGATAGATCTCATGTACATCATGTCGTCGTTCTTATTGCATTACTCCATTTCTCCATGAACTTAATACACTAGATGCATGCTGGATAGCGGTCGATGTGTGGAGTAATAGTAGTAGATACAACAGGAGTCGGTCTACTAATCTTGCATGTGATGCCTATATAATGATCATTGCCTGGATATCGTCATGATTATTTGAAGTTCTATCAATTTCCCAACCGTAATTTGTTCACCCACCGTTTGCTATTTTTCTTGAGAGAAGCCACTAGTGAAACCTAAGGCCCCAAGGTCTCTTTCTCATATTATTTGCCTTTGCGATCTATTTTATTTGAAATTTATTTTCAGATCTATTAAATCAAAAATACAAAAATACCTTGCTGCAATTTATTTTATTTGGCGTTCGATCTATCAATATTTACATCTCTCTCATGTTCGTTTGCCAATTTCTAGCGCCGCTACCCGAAAAGGATTGACAACCCCTTTAATATGTCGGGTTGTGAGTATTTGTTATTTGTGTGTAGGTGATGTTTATGTAGTGTTGCTTGGTTCTCCTACTGGTTCGATAACCTTGGTCTCATCACTGAGGGAAATACCTACCGTCCCTATGCTGCATCATCCCTTCCTCTTTGGTGAAATACCGATGTGGTCTTAGCCGGCATCAAAAGGAATTTCTGGCGCCGTTGCCAGGGAGGATCTTAAACATCTACCTAGCTCCTAATCACAAATCTCATCTCCTAGCAATTTACATTATTTGCCATTTGCCTCTCATTTTCCTCTACCCCACTTCACAAAAAATTGCCGTTTTTATTCACCCTCTTTTTCGTTCGCCGTTTTCTTGTTAGATCTGTTTTTGAGTGCAATCTTGTTTGCGTAGTCATGATACCCCGTGGCACCCCGACTTAGAGCAACCGGTTTACCATGCATTGCAAGCCCAGGGACCATGTCTTCTGGCAACACACACCATCTTGGTACAGAAAACAACCACTTTATTGATGCTAACGGATCATAGTTTACATTACAACAGGTGGCGAGGCCAAGCAGCACACACGGTGCGGCTGAAAAATATGTACATTATTTAGTGAACATAAAGGGGCCCTGATCATCACAACTACGCGGCAGCGGAGCAACGTCATAGCGGAACTCCATAGCACAGAGACACCGATGTGGACATGATCTAGACTCGGACATCACTCCTTTCTACGGGACTTTCCTGAAATCTGGCATGACACGCCAGGTCAGTACATTGTATGTACTTGCAAGCTCACAACATGCATAAACATAATGACAAACAATATCATGATATTTAACCAATTGTTTACTAATGCAACAATATATCCAGCATGCTGTGATCATGCTCTTGTGATATAAGCCCCTCGGACTTGCTCACCAACGGTGATCGCTCTCGGATCACAAACGGACCAACCTCGTGGTCTTAGATCGGGTTACCTCATAACCAAACGGTGATCATTCCGGCGATCACAACCATGACCAACACTTGGTCTCAAACGGTGATCTTTCCGGCGATCACAACCATGACCAATACTTGGTTTCCAGCATCAAGATGGTCTACCCACCATCATCAACAATGCAAAGTTCATAACTTAGTGTGTAAGATTTATTAAACGTTGACCCATGGTGTGACCTACTTTCGAGCGTGTTCGTAACCGTGGACTCGTCTATCGATAGATTTAGTACACTCTGCAGAGGTAGCACACTGTACCCACACCATGGAACCCATGGCCTCGCACTCCCATTCGGGTGGACCAACGACATTCCGACGAAACCCCTCCATTGCCATGACACTCTCTCGGCCACTCCGACACACTCCCCACTTGGCTAGTCCTGGGTGGCCCCGTGTCTACCAAACATCGTGGCCAAACATAATGGTCCCATACGGGGACAAGGTACCATAACATCAACAACAGGAACACAAGGTTATGTCTCCTTACCGGGCCAGCGTACCGCGCACCCATAACCTTCCCTCGTTGGAGGCACCGACCAGAGGCATCACAACGGACCGAATAAAGGCCTTCCCATAAATGCAAATGTGGTTGCACTAGGAAAACTCGATTCGGTGGCACCATGACCCGGTCAATGATATATTCAAGTTGAGTTATTATTAGGTTCAACTTAGAGTGAAAGGAACCAGTGTCATAATATGCCATGAAAATTCAACAGGAATATATGCATCATGTATCATCAGAAATAACTGGATCAACCATATCCACACTAAGCATACACCTCACAACTCATAACACTTCTCTGGTTATGATTAACCATCACTTTAAACAGAATATTTACTTAGCAAATTTATCATTTTTCTCCTCCAAGAAAATACTCAAAATAATTACTTATATCCATAACCATATTACTTCTTCATAACAACTATTTCTTCTAGTTATTCAACCAACTTAGTTAGTTTCAAACTTCTGTAAACTAAGCATATAAACTTAAACAAGCAACCAAAAGAATATAAATAGTACAATAGTGATTTAAATGCACGGATTAAATCATTCGTTCAAGTTGAAACAAAAATTACAAATGTTGTAATGGCACCATGAAAATGTTACGGTGGCTTGCCTTAGTGCAGGCGAGGTTCACAATGCTCCTGGTGATCCTCAAGACAAGATTCACTTTCTGAAAATATTTATGAACCGAAAAGGAAAACATCAAGAACCCTTCTGAAATTCACCAGAAAATCAAGACAGCAGATAAAAATCTCATTTTTGGTGAGCTGCTAGATTTATTCATAAAGAACACAATGCAAAAAGAATCAATTCATTTGGCCTTATGGTTAAAAAGTTGTGGCTGTTTGAAGTTCTCTGGACAAAATTAAATTTGAATTTAAATAGAAACAGAACTGGGGGGGGGGGTGACGTCGAAGGCGTAAACCTCGCGGGCGCCACCACTCATACCGCTTCGCGCGCGTATAGAGTGGCTGACTAGCGGGCCCCGCTAGTCAGGTGAGGGGAAGGGGGGAGGGAAACAAAGGGCGGCGCGGCTCCGCCGGAGCACACGCTGGCGAGGAGAGCCCCTCGGCCAGAACTGGAGGGAGGAATCGAAAGAGCAGATGGAGACGCACCTGCCCTTACCTGTAGGTTAGCTAGGGGTGGTCGGACGGTGTCAGAATCAGCCTCTCTAGCGGATACAGGAAGCAGAGGTCACCGGAGATGAAGACGACGGCGACCAGAGGCGACACCAGGGGCTCCAACCGGGCGGAAGGGCACCATCGAGGAACGGCGGAGGCCCTGGAAGGGTTGCACGGGCCTGTGAGGGGCTGGAGCCGCGGAGATAACCCGAGGGGATCGTTGGCGAGCTTGAGCTCGAGGACGGCGTCCCGCGGCCTGCCCGGCCAGGCTACGTATTTCTACGAGACCGTGGAGTGTGCGGGAGTAGTGGTCGGTGCTCGAGGTGGCTGGGGAGGGCTCTATTTATAGCCGAGCGTCAACTGGGGATCGGGCTCCGCTAGAGGACACCTGGACACGGCGCCCGACGACGAACGGCGTCAGTGAGTGAGGGAGAAGGCGACGCAGCTCACGTGGGAAACTGTGGGCGAACGGAGACGAGCACAGGGGCACGAGGGTGACGACGAGCATAGTGTGCAGCGCACTGTGGACTTGGCCGGACCGCGGCCGTGGTCGCTGCGGCGAGCTCCGGCGTCGACGAGTGCCAGGAGGGAGTTAAGAAGATCGGGACGACGATTGTGGCAAGGTTTGGCAAGTTTAGGCAGGTGAGGAAGCGAGCACGCGATCAACAGAGGCTTGGGTGTGTCGCAGAGCGCGTCGGCTGTATGCCAGCACGCCTGGCAAACACGGTCACCGCATGAACTCTGGCCTCAGGCCGACCTAAGATCAAACTTCATGTCTAGAATGTAGTTCGTGGTAGTTTTAGAGGTTACCACACTTTGGTTTGGACTCAGATGCAGTAGAATAGATTTCAACTTCCTGGTAAGTTTCTGGTCAGTAACTTTGAGAGCTTACTGTGGTCAAACTACTGGGAGTTGAGAGCTGGGCTTTGGGGGCTAGCAATCATCTACTAAGGTGATGATGTGCAAGAAAAATCAGCCACAATGGATCAAGTAAAATGGTAGTTGCTGTAGAAACTACCATTTCTGTCCAGAACAAAAAATATTTTCTGTAGCAAAAATATTCCAAAAAGTGATGAAATATTTTTGCTCAGGAAGGTTCCCTAGGGTTCAAAGAATATTTAGGAATTTTCTCAGATTTTTGTGGGCAAGAAAAATTGGGGTTTCTTTGGAGCACATTTAGCTAGCCAGGGTTTCAGAGAGGGAAATGAATATTTTTCATTTAAGAAAAATATTCAAGATGTTATTTTGAGGTGAACCAGAGAGAAAGTGATAGTTAGAGAGGGAAATGAGGCACTTGGGTGAAAGTCAAGGGGTACCCAAGTGTTTAGGTCCATATGAAAAGATTGAAAACTCCAGATTTCAAAACCAAATCAAATGAAAATCACACAAAGGGAAGAGGGCAAAATCCAAGCTGTCACAAACCTCCACCACTTAGGATGAATCTCGTCCTCGAGATTTGGTTTCTTGGGAAAACCATTCTGGATAGTGCGTCTTTAGAAATTCTTCTCGTTCCCAAGTTGATTCTGCCTCTATGTGATGCTCCCACTGAACTTTGTAAAATTTCCTTGCTTTACTACGAGTGACCCTTTCCATCTGATCCAAAATTCTGATCGGTCTGTCTTCATATGTTAAATCCTTTGCCAACTCTATTTCAGTCATAGCAGTCTTTTTCTCAGGCGGCGATATGCATCGCCTCAATTGTGAAACATGAAACACATTTTGCACTTCCGACAATTCAGGGGGTAGTTCCAACTGATATGCAACAGTACCCACTCTGGACATAACTGGAAATGGACCAACAAATATGGGGGCCAACTTTCCATGAGCCTGGAATCTCTTGACTCCTTTTATAGGAGTGACTGTAACGCCCTCGATGCGGTTATATCTCCCACGTGTCGAAGCACGACTTAGAGGCATAACCGCATTGAAAGCAATGTCGCAAGTGAGGTAATCTTCACACAACGCATGTAATACATAAGGGAAAGAGATACATAGTTGGCTTACAATCGCCACTTCACACAATACATGAATAAACCATTACATCATCCAGATACAATCAAGGTCCAACTACAGAACCAAAATAAAAGAAGACTACCCCAAATGCTACACAGATCCCTGATCAACCCCAACTGGGCTCCACTACTGATCAACTAGAACGAAACAACATAAAGGACAAGATCTTCATTGAGCTCCTCCTCGAGCTTGGTTGCGTCATCTGCACGGACTCATCGGCACCTGCAAGCTGGTTTTGGAAGTATATGTGAGTCACGGGGACTCAGCAATCTCACACCCTTGCGATCAAGACTATTTAAGCTTATAGGTAAGGCAAAGGTATGAGGTTGAGCTGCAGCAAGCGACTACCATATTTGGTGGCTAACATATACGCAAAAGAGAGCGAGAAGAGAAGGCAAAGCACGTTCGAGAAATCTATGATCAAAAAGTGATCCTAGAACAACCTACGTCAAACATAACTCCAACATCGTGTTCACTTCCCGGACTCCGCCGAGAAGAGACCATCACGGTAACACACGCGGTTGATGTATTTTAATTAAGATAAACTTCAGGTTTTCTACAACCGGACATTAGCAAATTCCCATCTGCCCATAACCGCGGGCACGGCTTTCGAAAGTTCAAATCCCTGCAGGGGTGTCCCAACTTAGCCCATCACAAGCTCTCACGGTCAACGAAGGATATTCCTTCTCCCAAGACATTCCGATCAGACTCGGCATCTAGGTTACAAGACATTTCGACAATGGTAAAACAAGTCCAACAACACCGCCCGAATGTGCCGACAAATCTCGATAGGAGCTGCACATATCTCGTTCTCACGGCACACTCAGATGAGCTCTCCATACAACTAAAACCAAACCTCGAGTTTCCCCGAGGGGGCGCTCCACAGGGCTCTAGTTCGGACCAACACTCAGAGGAGCACTGGCCCGGGGGGTAAAATAATGATGACCCTCAGGAGCGCGACTCCCAAGGGAAATGAAAAGGCTAGGTGGCGAATGGTAAAATCAATGTTGGGCATTGCTGGAGGAGTTTTATTCAAGGCGAACTGTCAAGGGGTTCCAATTATAACCCAACCGCTTAAGGAACGCAAAATCCGGGAACATAACACCGATATAACGGAAACTAGGGCGGCAAGAGTGGAACAAAACACCAGGCATAAGGCCGAGCCTTCCACCCTTTACCAAGTATACAGATGCATTAATTAAATAAGAGATATTGTGATATCCCAACAAAATATCCATGTTCCAAACATGGAACAAGCTCCAATCTTCACCTGCAACTAACAACACTATAAGAGGGGCTGAGCAAAGCGGTAAGATAGCCAAACAACAGTTTGCTAGGACAAGGTGGGTTAGAGGCTTGGCTCAACAATATGGGAGGCATGATAAGCAAGTGGTAGGTATTGCAGCATAGGCATAGCAAAAGAGCGAGCTTCTAGCAAGCAGAGATAGAAGTGATTTCGAGGGTATGGTCATCTTTCCTGAGATCCCGCAAGGAAGAAGAACGAGTCCATGAAGAAGACAAAAGGACGTAGTCGAAGGAATCCTCACAAACGCGACGTTACCAGAACTAACCCGAAGAAGCAACACCGGAAAGAAAGCAAACAACATAGTAAACAACCACAACATAATCATGGCATGATGCACAATCAAGTATGATGCATGTCCGGTTTAATGAGGCATGGCATGGGAAAATGCACAAGCAACCCTACAAATTAAGTGGAGCTCGATATGCAACGAGTTGCATATTGACGAAACACCACGACAAGTTATTTAGTTTCATCTCGTTTATGTACCCAACAATATTAAATGTTGTTAAACATGGCAAGAGGGTGAAGCAAAGTAAAACTACCTATCTAGTCAAGGTTAAATGAGGCCGGAAGCAATGAACAATAATTTTGGAAATCCCCATATGCATATATTAGGTTTGGTAATGTTTTGCCCTAAACACAATTTTAGAGTTGTTAAACATGCAAAGTGATGCGACCATGTTAAACTAGGCATTTTTCTACCCCATTTACATATAAAGTTTATTAAGTTCGGAGCTACGGTTAATTAGTTATGAATTAAAGCATTTTAGCATGACATAGGAGCAAATTAAAACAAACATCATTTTAAACATTTTAAACATGCATGAAAGTTGAAAATTATTAAACTAGACAAAATTCTAAGCAACTTTCATATATAATTTATTTAGATCGGATGCACGGTTGTGAAGTTATTAAATGCATGAAACTAGTGTTTTTTTTGTAAAACTGGCGTCTCTGGAAATAAATAGGAAAATCGTAGAACAGGGGAAAAATATACTGGGCTGAAACTGATGGAACTGGGCTGAACAGGATTTGGGTGGGGCGCAGCTCACCTTGTGGGCCTTGGCCCAGGTTGGTGAAGCAGCAGGCCCGCAGGAGGCTGGGCTAGGCGCTGCGCTGGCAGACCGAGCAGCTGGACGCGGTCAACGAAGGCGGCTGGACCGGGCGAGCTCCTCTCGCTCGATCTATACAGCGGGGAGGCACAGAAGTGGGCGCGGTCCTCTGCTCATCGGAAGCACAGCAGCAGCGGAGCCGGACGGGAAGGCAGCAGCAGGGATGGAACTCTGGCGACGAGATCCGAAGGGAAATGCCGGTGAAATGGACGGAGGCCTCGGGCCCGGTCGGACCTAGCGGCGATCGGTGCTTCAGAGCTCCTGGCGACGGGACGGGGTACCTGAATGATAGAGGCAAAGGTGTCCCAATGTTTCGATGAGATGGTGGCTATCGTTTTCTGTGGGAGTCGACCTTGACGATCCGACTATGAACGTGCGAGACGTCGCGCCTTAGCAATCGCTAAACCAACTTCCGAGGGTTATTGACCACGCCGGAGCACGATCAACCAGATCACGAGGGTCTGTTTCCTGCGAACAAACGAAGAACAAGCAAGAAACTGAGATTGCAATCTGGATATTGCGAATATAAGATGAAAGCTTTATTGATCAAGGTGGGGTTATGTGACGCCTTGGTCTGGTCGTTGAACACAAACGAAGTACGCGAAGTTGCAGCTATGGCGAACTTTTAATCTAAACAAAACCCAAAGTCTAAACAATGCCCTAAGGGCTGTATATATGGAGGAGAGAGGGGGAATTTCGTGGCCCTTGGTGGAGGGGTCCGAAACCAACCCTAACTCTTGTTTCCCCACACATACGGACTCTATAAACAGCCTATACTTAAGTACTTCGAAAATACATGGGCCTGGCCCAATAATAAGGTGACGCATCACCTAAAATAGCCTCTGGACGAAATTTATGAAGTGGCATCTTGTATATTTCGTCCCATGCTTCATGCACTCATTATGGTGGCTTCAAAGTACTGGAATCATCACTTGTAACTCCGTTCTTGTTCCCCTTGCACATGCCATCATCTCCATGCTTGAACTTGCTCCAAGGTTCATCTTTCTTGTCCAAGCTAGGCCCTTCATTTGTAAGCAAAACAAATGTATCCAATTTAGGCAGCATCATATTCTCATGAACATTAGAATCATTACCAAGAAATGAAAGTACCTGATAATTCAATTGGCATGCGCGAGCTCTAGTAATCGGTCCAGTATGTATAGCAGCAGGGGCTGTGGGTGTAACAATGGTATTGATGTCCTCATCACTGAAGAGGAGGGACAGAGAGAGATCAGAGCGGGAGAGAGAGAGACAGGAAAAAAAAGAAGGAAGAAAGAGACGGGGCAGTGGGATCCTATCGGCGTGTTGACGAAGCTCGTCGGTGGCGGGGTCAGTGAGGCGGTGTGGCAACCGGAGACGGGTCCTGGAGGTGAGGCTTGGGCGAGCTTCGGGACGAGGCGCAGAGGGCATCGGGGCTCTCCTGCTTGAGCTCCTGGGCGCGCGCTCGCGCACGAGAGCGAGAGGAGGCTGGGCCTCTGTTGACTAGATCGGGGATAGGGGCTCGGCTACGCAGGGAGGCCGCCGATTGGCTTGATGATGAAATTGAGGGGAGGAGCTGGTTGGTCGGACACGGAAAACCGAGAAGAGACAGTGTGGTGGCGGCGGCTAGGAGGATCCCTAGGGATTAGGGATTGGTCTAGGTTATTAGGCTAATATATATAGTGAGTGGGTTTGGTTAGGGGCTCTTCGGTCCATCCGATCGTAATCGGACGATCCCGGATAATTAGGTTAGGGGGCCCAACTAACAAAACGAAGATGTTTTTGTAGATGTTTGGGGTTGACCCGGATCCAACGGTGACGACTGTCCGGGTCGGGTCCGGGACAACTTTCGGACGCGCGCGAGAGGAGGGCCGCGGGCTGACGAGAGAGCTTAGGCTAGGCCCGGCGGTAGGTAGTGGACTGTGCAGAAGGCCTCGGGCTGAGAGAAGAGAAGAGAGACAGGCCCGGCGACTGTTTCCGGAGACCGAAAACGTCCGACGTTAGACCGGCTATAATGCCGCTATAGTTTAACGGTTGGGCTATCAAACGAACTCCGAATGCGATGAAACTTGACAGGCGGTCTATCTACACTATAATAAGACCACACGCCAACTTTCAACCCAATCCGAGAATATTTTCCAGCCACTTATAAAATAATATTTCGGACGTGCTGCGGGCGCGTGCAAGTGAGTCTAGGCTCAGAACGAACAACAAACGGAACTGGGGGAACCTGGACGGATGCATGTTTTGAAAACATGATGATGCAATGCGGATGATGACATGATAAAATGCAACACGCAAGCAAATGACATGGCAACATCGGCTAATAACAGGAAGACACCTGGCACATCGGTCTCGGGGCGTCACAACACTCCACCACTACGAGAGGATCTCGTCCGGAGATCCAGAATGGCACCGGAGGGAAAAAGAAGAGAAGGAGAAGAGGTAAAACTAAGTTGCTTCTTTGACAAACGAGTGAAACCAAAGAACCTTGAAAAGTTAAACCATCTTGAGAAATGAATACAACGAAGATGAACGAAGTTAAAAACACTCTGTTAGAAAAGAGGAAACAAAGAAGAACAAATTCGAGCAGCACTCCGGTTGACAAGAGATGAAAGACTTGACAAGATGAAAAGAACTTGAGCAGAGGACACAACACTCCAGTTAAAAGGATAAGCACGAAAAGAACAAGGTCCTGACAAACAAGAAGATGAGTTAAAGAGAGCAACCTCACAAAGCCTCCGGAAGAAAATATAAGAATGGTCCCAAAAGAACAAGTTCTGCCTGACATGAATTTGAGATAGCATCCTTAAAAGAAGGATTGAACAGAGTTGTAGGAAACACCAACAACAAAAAGAATAAGCTTGATATGTTCTTATGGAATACATCTCAATATTATGAGGTGACAACCTGCCACTCATGGGAAAAAGAATTGGATTGGTATGAACAAGGAGACGAGAAAGCTTATTTCACCGGAAGGATGAAAGAAGAACTTGGGTCCTTTATAAGCACCATAAATAGTAACAATCCTTAGGGAAGGCTTTTAGGTGAACCATGACACAAGATAACTCCAACGAAGAGGTTGATGGATTTAAAATATCTCATGCTTAACAACATGTGAATCATGGAACATGAACTCAAATTACCAAGAATGATATAATACCAGCTCTAATGATACGAAAGAAAGAATGGCACTCCGGATTGCAAGATGAATAATGCTTGAACTCCTTTGAAAAGAATCTCGATGAACACTTCGAGAAGGAATTGAATAATTGGTGAACCATCATGTATAGCCTCCATGAAGAAGTCCGGTAACAAAAGAATAATCACACGAAAGGAAAGAGAAGTTGAAAACACAAAGTGAGGACTTACAATGATTAGATGGATCTCCGCGATGAAATAATTGAAATAACTTTGAGCTCCGGAAAGAAAGATGGACAACTTGAATCGAGAATATGATGAACCTCCAGAATAGGGAATTAATCACTTGGATGAACAAGAATCAGGATTACGTTATGCGTATCCTTCACCAATTTAAATTTATGACCAGCAACGGATTTGGCATACTACTTATTCTCAAAGAAAGGATTAAGATAGGTATAGCACAAACTTGAGAAGGTCTTCAACGAACCACCGGTAGAATTGAAAACAACGAATACATAGATATGATACACGAAGGAAGAAGAATCTTGAAGGAACTACCGTAGGAATTGCAAATGAACAAAGAAGCTAGAGGGGATTTAGATACATGAGAACGAAAGGATGACGACTGATTAGAGATCACTTGAACGATGGACCGGTAAGATTTGGAGAGTGAGAGCTGAAAGCTGAGAATGAAATAAACCTGAATTGATGGACTCCGGATAATCAAACTAAGAAGACTCTTGAATTGATCCGGATAGGTGAAAAGAATTCTCACTATCAAAAACAGTTATGAGAGGATGACATCAAGCTAGAGCCATGAATCTCTGAGAGAGCGGATAGATATGGAGGAAAAGACTTCTTCGGTCTTCAAAATCTGATAATGACAACGAGAAACACCAAAAATAATTGTAGAGGCACTCCGGAATGAAGAATAGAAAGGTTGATCCAACGATGAAAAGAATTTGAAAGATCTTGGAGAAAAACATTTGACTGATGACAGTTCATTCTTACGTCAAACTTTGAAAAGAATTTTTGAGGATAGCTCCGGGAGAATTAGAAGAGTCAGGAAAGATCCTAGAAAAAGACCTGTGGGTTAGGGCCCACTCAAAAGATACACTGTTGAAATGATTTAAAAGAGAGATTGCGCCGGTTGAATTAAATGGCTTGAATGAGATAACATCCTCGAAAGAGCTTGAATGAAAGCAGAGTGCAAACACGAATCTTCGAGATATCTTCAACACTCCAGACCAAAAGAATAGCGAGAAGTGGAATGATAATAAGGTGCACCGGCATGGAAAACATTTGAAATGAGTTAAGGGATATGATCAACACCAAAAGCTTGAATTGTAACCACCGGAGAAGAAAAGAGGACGAAGAATGATGAACTTGAAGCTCCATTAGAAACTTCATGAGAATCACTGGGTACGAACATTGACGGAAAAGATGGAGAGACTTCTCATCAATAAGATGATACTTGATAAAGAAATCCGAGTCCTTGAAGAAACAAGGGTGGGAGGGCGGGAAAAACAAAGACAACTTGGAGACGGATGAAACAAACACCGTTGAGAAGGACTGATAATTGATCTTGCGAATGTTGACAAGATTGGATCCATTTGAAGAGGAGCACACCGGTTGAAAAGGATTGAGATGCCAATCTCAATTATCATGTAGGATTGGTATTCGCATCGGAGTATGAGAACAACATTTGGGGAAGGTATGGAATCAACATTTGACTTCGAAGCAACTCGAATACCACAACTCAAAACAAAACAAAGGATTGGCTTGCGGAATAAGCCGGAACAAACATATGATAGAGATTTCATTCGAAGTTTTCGTGGTGGGGCCTACACGGGCTCGATCGTACAACACCATCATGTACAAGGCAGTGCACATGACATACAAAGCGTCCCCGAGTCGACATAGCCAAGGACTCTTTAAGACACAACGAGACCACTGTAAAACCAACCGTGGATAGGCGGACCACTAGACGTTGAACCCCAATTTCATATCATACATCCGTCAGAAAGATATCCTAAGAGCTACTTGAGTTCCCACTTATAAACTCCCGAAACTTTCTGGTTATGTAATCAGGTGTTGGGGATACAGGGGAAGCATAATATCTCACCCAAAACTAGCAAATCCTACATCCACCTGTATCCATCCTTCAACACATAACCAAGAAACCTTCGGAAATCGTTTACAACCTTCGAAAAGCATCCGTTATATGAGTTATGGAAATACTCCCTAACTCCCGCCCTAGTACTTGGTGGCGTCGAGGTTATCTCACCAACAACTGCATAAAAGAGATTTTCGATGGCAGAGAAACTAAACTCAGGTATTCCAGAACTGCAACGATAAAATTGTGACGACAACACCTCGGAGCTCAACTCCCCGGGACACTGCCACAACCCCTAAATGTCAGGAGGCACCAAGAACAATGTTCTCGTCACAAATCGATCGAAACGATTCCAAGATACCCGCGTGATCCTAATTTTTTTTAGTGAAATTTGAGAAGAGAAGAGTCAAAACTCTATGTCAGGATGCCTCACCAGAGCGACGAAGGGGCTGAGGAGTAAAAAGAATTCCTAAACTCTCCGATATATATAATCCTAGATGACTCAAAATATTTTTCTAGACTCAACAATGCCAACGATTTGATCAAGCAGGGGGCTCCTAAGGTCGGGGAAGGCTCTGATTACCAACTTGTAACGCCCTCGATGCGGTTATATCTCCCACGTGTCGAAGCACGACTTAGAGGCATAACCGCATTGAAAGCAATGTCGCAAGTGAGGTAATCTTCACACAACCCATGTAATACATAAGGGAAAGAGATACATAGTTCGCTTACAATCGCCACATCACACAATACATGAATAAAGCATTACATCTTCCAGATACAATCAAGTTCCGACTACGGAACCAAAATAAAAGAAGACTACCCCAAATGCTACACAGATCCCCGATCAACCCCAACTGGGCTCCACTACTGATCAACCAGAACGAAACAACATAAAGGACAAGATATTCATCGAGCTCCTCCTCGAGCTTGGTTGCGTCATCTGCACGGACTCATCGGTACCTGCAAGCTGGTTTTGGAAGTATCTGTGAGTCACGGGGACTCAGCAATCTCACACCCTCGCGATCAAGACTATTTAAGCTTATAGGTAAGGCAAAGGTATGAGGTGGAGTTGCAGCAAGCGACTACCATATTTGGTGGCTAACATATATGCAAAAGAGAGCGAGAAGAGAAGGCAAAGCACGTTCGAGAAATCTATGATCAAAAAGTGATCCTAGAACAACCTACGTCAAACATAACTCCAACACCATGTTCACTTCCCGGACTCCGCCGAGAAGAGACCATCACGGTAACACACGCAGTTGATGTATTTTAATTAAGATAAACTTCAGGTTTTCTACAACCGGACATTAACAAATTCCCATCTGCCCATAACCGCGGGCATGGCTTTCGAAAGTTCAAATCCCTGCAGGGGTGTCCCAACTTAGGCCATCATAAGCTCTCACGGTCAACGATGGATATTCCTTCTCGCAAGACATTCCGATCAGACTCGACATCCAGGTTACAAGACATTTCGACAATGGTAAAACAAGTCCAGCAACACCACCCGAATGTGCCGACAAATCCCGATAGGAGCTGCACATATCTCATTCTCAGGGCACACTCAGATGAGCTCTCCATACAACTAAAACCAAACCTCGAGTTTCCCCGAGGGGGCGCTGCACAGGGCTCTAGTTCGGACCAACAATCAGAGAAGCACTAGCCCGAGGGGTAAAATAATGATGACCCTCAGGAGCACGACTCCCAAGGGAAAAGAAAAGGCTAGGTGGTGAATGGTAAAACCAATGTTGGGCATTGCTGGAGGAATTCTATTCAAGGCGAACTGTCAAGGGATTCCCATTATAACCCAACCGCGTAAGGAACGCAAAATCCGGGAACATAACACCGATATGACGGAAACTAGGGCGACAAGAGTGGAACAAAACACCAGGCATAAGGCCGAGCCTTCCACCCTTTACCAAGTATATAGATGCTTTAATTAAATAAGAGATATTGTGATATCCCAACAAAATATCCTTGTTCCAAACATGGAACAAGCTCGAATCTTCACCTGCAACTAACAACGCTATAAGAGGGGCTGAGCAAAGCGGTAACATAGCCAAACAACGGTTTGCTAGGACAAGGTGGGTTAGAGGCTTGGCTCAACAATATGGGAGGCATGATAAGCAAGTGGTAGGTATCGCAGCATAGGCATAGAAAAAGAGCGAGCATCTAGCAGGCAAAGATAGAAGTGATTTCGAGGGTATGGTCATCTTGCCTGAGATCCCGCAAGGACGAAGAACGAGTCCATGAAGAAGACAAACAGACGTAGTCGAAGGAATCCTCACAAACACGACGTTATTGGAACTAACCCGAAGAAGCAACACCGGAAAGGAAGCAAACAACATAGTAAACAACCACCACATAATCATGGCATGATGCACAATCAAGTATGATGCATGTCCGGTTTAATGAGGCATGGCATGGAAAAATGCACAAGCAACCCTACAAATTAAGTGGAGCTCGATATGCAACGAGTTTCATATTGACGAAACACCACGACAAGTTATTTAGTCCGATCTCGTTTATGTACCCAACAATATTAAATGTTCTTAAACATGGCAAGAGGGTGAAGCAAAGTAAAACTACCTATCTAGTCAAGGTTAAATGAGGCCGGAAGCAACGAACAACAATTCCGGTAAATCCCCATATGCATATATTAGGTTTGGTACTGTTTTGCCCTAAACACAATTTTAGAGTTTTTAATCATGCAAAGTGATGCCACCATGTTAAACTTGGCATTTTTCTACCCCATTTATATATAAAGTTTATTAAGTTCAGAGCTACGGTTAATTAGTTATGAATTAAAGCATTTTAGCATGACATAGGAGCAAATTTAAACAAACATCATTTTAGACATTTTAAACATGCATGAAAGTTGAAAATTATTAAACTATACAAAATTCTAAGCAACTTTCCTATATAATTTATTTAGATCCGATGCACGGTTGTGAAGTTATTAAATGCATGAAACTAGGGGGTTTTCTATAAAACTGACGTCTCTGGAAATAAATATGAAAATCGTAGAACAGGGAAAAACATATACTGGGCTGAAACTGATGGAACTGGGCTGAATAGGATTTGGGTGGGGCGCAGCTCACCTTGTGGGCCTTGACCTAGGTCGGTGAAGCAGCAGGCCCGCAGGAGGCTGGGCTAGGCGCTGCCCTGGCGGACCGAGCAGTTAGACGCGGTCAACGAAGGCGGCTGGACCGGGCGAGCTCCTCTTGCTCGATCTGTATAGCGGGGAGGCACGGAAGCGGGCGCGATCCTCTTCTCGTCGGAAGCAGAGCAGTAGCGGCGCCGGACGGGAAGGCAACAACGGGGATGGAGCTTTGGCGACGAGATTCGAAGGGAAATGCCGGTGAAATGGACGGAGGCCTCGGGCCTGGTCGGAGCTAGCGGCGCAAGTGCTTCAGAGCTCCTGGCGACGGGATGGGGTACCTGAAGAGGAGGGACAGAGAGAGATCAGAGCGGGAGAGAGAGAGACAGGGAAAAAAGAAGGAAGAAAGAGACGGGGCAGCGGGATCCTATCGGCGTGTTGACGAAGCTCGTTGGCGGCGGGGTCAGCGAGGCGGTGTGGCAACCAGAGACAGGTCCTGGAGGTGAGGCTCGGGCGAGCTTCAGGATGAGGCGCAGAGGGCATCGGGGCTCTCCTACTTGAGCTCCTGGGCGCGTGCTCGCGCACGAGAGCGAGAGGAGGCTGGGCCTCTGTTGACTGGATCGGGGCCAGGGGCTCGGCTACGCAGGGAGGCCGCCGATTGGTTTGGTGATGAAATTGAGGGGAGGAGCTGGTTGGTCAGACATGGAAAACCGAGAAGAGACAGTGTGGTGGCGGCGGCTAGGAGGATCCCTAGGGATTAGGGATTGGTCTAGGTTATTAGGCTAATATATATAGCGAGTGGGTTTGGTTAGGGGCTATTCGGTCCATCCGATCGTAATCGGACAATCCTGGATAATTAGGTTGGGGGGCCCAACTAACAAGACGAAGATGTTTTGTAGATGTTTGGGGTTGATCAGGATCCAACGGTGACGACTGTCCGGGTCGGGTCCGGCACAACTTTCGGACGCGCGCGAGAGGAGGGCCGCGGGCTGACGAGAGAGATTAGGCTAGGCCCTGCGGTAGGTAGTGGACTGTGCAGAAGGCCTCAGGCTGAGATAAGAGAAGAGAGAGAGGCCCGACGACTGTTTCCGGAGACCAAAAACGTCCGACGTTATTCTGGCTATAATGCCGCTATAGTTTAACGGTTGGGCTATCAAATGAACTCCAAATGCGATGAAACTTGAGAGGCAGTCTATCTACACTATAATAAGACCACACGCCAACTTTCAACCCAATCCGAGAACATTTTCCGGCCACTTATAAAATAATATTTCGGACGTGCCGCGGGCGCGTGGAAGTGAGTCTGGGCTCAGAACGGACAATGGACGGAACTGGGGGAACCCGGACGGATGCAAGTTTTGAAAACGTGATGATGCAATGCGGATGATGACATGATAAAATGCAACATGCAAGCAAATGGCATGGCAACGTCGGCGAATAATAGGAAGACACCTGGCACATCGGTCTCGGGGCATCACGGTGACTCAAAGATATACGTGTTCTCCTGGTTCAAAACTGATCTGTTGGTGCTTTGCATCATAATAACTCTTTTGCCGCGATTTGGCCAATTGTAATCTGTCTCGGATTTCCTTAACTTGCTTCTCAGCTTCCATCACAAGATATGTTCCGAAAATACGGCTATCTCCAGTTTGAGACCAATTTACACGAGTGCGGCACTTACGGCCATACAAAGCCTCATACGGTGACATCATATTTAGACTCGTATGGAATCTATTGTTATAAGAGAACTCGACATATGGCATGCAGTCTTCCCATTTAGGCCCTTGGGCCAAAGCACATGCTCGTAGCATATCTTCGAGTATTTGGTTTACCCACTCAGTCTGTCCATCAGTCTGAGGATGATAAGCGGTACTATATTTTAGCGCTGTCCCCAAGGCTTGATAGAGACGGGACCAAAAAGCGGAGGTAAAAAGTGATCCTCGGTCGGAAGTGATTGTTCGGGGTACCTCATGCAGACTGACTATTCTGGATACATACAGTTGTGCAAGTTGATCCGCTCGATATGTGGTTCTGATCGGGATAAAGTGAGCCACCTTGGTCAAGGTGTCCACTATGACCCAGATTGCATCATTGCCTCGGTGAGTCTTAGGTAGACCTGTGATAAAATCCATGCAGACATCATCCCATTTCCATTGTGAAACTGGCAGCGGTTGGAGAAGTCCGGCTGGCTTCTGATGCTCTGCCTTCACCTTGTTGAATATGTCGCAACAAGCCACAAAATAGGCAATGTCTTTCTTCATTCCATCCCGCCAGAATATTTGTCGGAGGTCTTCATACATTTTCGTACCTCTAGGGTGAATAGAATATGAAGATTCGTTTGCTTCTAACAGGATTTTCTTCTTTAAGTCCGCCTGGCTGGGTACACAAATCCTTCCACGGAATCGGAGGGTACCAAATTGGTCCTTTGAAAAATCTGAAGTTTGTCCTGGTACCATACTACTGGCACGTTTCTGCAGGATGGTGTTAGCTGACTGGGCCTTGCGGATCTCTTCCTCAAGTGTAGGTGCAACTTCCAAAATATTAGCAAGACCAGCATCAACTATGACCAGCTTGAGCTGAGCAATCTCCTCTTGAAGTTTAGGAGGCAAGGATTTTAATATGACATTTAGGCTGACAGGCTTTCGACTGAGTGCATCGTCAACCACGTTGGCCTTACCCGGGTGGTAATTTATTCCAAGACCATAATCCTTGACTAAATCAAGCCATCTTCGTTGACGGAGATTTAAATCTGGCTGAGTAAATATATACTTGAGACTTTTGTGGTCGGTAAAAATTTGGCACCTCTTCCCGATGAGGTAGTGTCTCCAAATTTTTAGAGCATGAACCACTGCGGCCAATTACAGATCATGAGTAGGATAATTTCCCTCCTGGGGTCATAGCTGTCGCGATGCATATGCTACCACCTTGCCGTCTTGCATAAGTACGCTGTAACATCCCAAATTTTCAATTTGGAATGTTATACACTAGATCATCTATGCATACCATATTTTATTTTGCATTTTGGTTGATCCTAGAAATTCTACGCAACTCAATGACCCACGGAGAGAGTTGGGGATTTCGTTATTTTCATATTTGAGTTTTCTCAAATTTTGAGAATAGGATCATTTGATTTTATTTATTTTATCATCAATTATTTCTATTACAAAAATATGAGAGAGGGAATAAAATGACTTCCCGAAAATAAAGAAATATTGAGGATCAAATAATAAAATCAAATAATATTTTATTTCGGAGTTTTTTTGGTGTTTTCTTTGAATTTAGGAAAAATGTGCGTTTTTCAAAATTGCATTTAGGTCCCAAATAAATGTTCTCCTTGTGCGGCTTGATTTTAGAAGCCCGTGAAAATTTATTTCGAAATTTTTCGAGTCCGTTTAGTATTTATTTTTATTTTTTCTTCTGCATGTAAAACCAAACGAACCGACCTACGGGCCGTGTCCGACTAGGACTCCGGCCCGCCAGGGCTTTATAAGCCGGGGCAGCCCACCCGGGGCAAACCCTAGCCGCCAGCCCCGCCTCGAGCCCCGCGCCGCCACCCGCCGCCACCCGCGCGGCCGCCGCCGCCGCCGCGCTGCCTCGCCGCCCACCGCCGCGCCGCCTCGCCGCCGCCGCATGCCGCCCGAGGTTCGCCGCCGCCTCGATTTCTGTGCCGCCGTTTTTTTCGAAAAACCGTCGGTTTTTCGTCGGTTTTTTTAAATAGATTGGTTTTTCCGGTTTATTTAAATAGTGAGCGTTCGTCCATTCGTTCGATCTAGCGAACATTCGTCGTTTTTCTTTTTCTCGGATTAGATCCGCGATTTTTCTGATCGCGATTCCTGATCCGATTTTCGTTTTAGTATAACTTTTCGCTCATTTATCGGAATCAGGCGATTCAAGCGCCTGGAGTTTCGTCTCGAAACCCTCTATCCGTTTAACGAACTTAAACCAGATTTTGCTACTGTAAAATTGGCCCTAGATCCAGATTAGTAGAACGAAGTTGTTTTCTTTCGCCGTTTGACTTTCGTTGCTTCGTTCGATTTGATTCTTTTTGCCAACCGGAGTTCTTAAGTTGAACCTTCTGGTTAGATCTCTTATTTGAGTTTTACCCGTGCATTATATGAGTACTTATTGTATGCTTGTTTGTTTGTCTGCGATAGAATACCCGGAGTGCGCCGCTTGTTACTTCGAATCTCTAGGTTTCGCGGATCATCAGCAAGGCAAGTAACACTTTGATCATACCTTTCCTACTACCCAGTTTTATTGCATTAGATCAATCCTCACACATTGCATGATTAGGATCTAATTAAATTGTGGGATGGGAAGTAGTTGAGGTAGTACCTATTACCTGTTTATTATCAAACCTTTGGGAGTTACTTCTACGTTTGCTTATTATGCCATGCTATGCTAGTAGATGTGGATTGGGTGAGTGATATCTATGACAGATGTGAGTTTGTTAATTAATGGTTTATCTAAGGTGGCAACTTAAACACACATCTGGGTGGATTGAGGCACCTAGGTATTCCAGGACTTGCCTGTTTTCATTTGGACCGCCACCCAGGCTCAAAGGGATCATGAGACTATTCATACTAGAAACTTTCGTGTGCAGCCACAAGCTATTATGGGCTCTAGCATAGTTGACTAAGTCGTGCGAACTCTTACAGTGGTAGACTAGCAGATGTAGGGGATGTAGGTGGTACGGTCTACCCGATCGTAAGGTGCTAGCGCTTCTGAAAGACTATGTCTCAGTCATCCGTCTTCTCAAACACCTTGTAGTGCGAGAAACCAAACGGAGGCGATCGAGTCTTGTGGGGAAAAGTGCGCAAACCTCTGCAGAGTGTAATAAACTAATCATGATTAGTCGTGTCCCCGGTTATGGACATCTTGAGTATCTAGTACTTGGATTATCATGTGAATCTCAACAAGTTACTCTAAATTAATTTTGTTGGGTTTTGTTTAATGATGATGCTTAATTGGGATTGAGAATGCTATCAACCATTCTCAATGTTTAACAACTACCATGATAATTAAATAAATCTATTCCTTTGATGTAGGGAAAAATTGGCTTTACGCAAAACTGTAACCATAGAGCTTTCCACCAACCAAATATGCATATAGTATAGCTGTTTCATTCCATTACTCTCTATGTGTTACCTTGCCAGCATATTCCATGCGCTGACCCGTTTTCGGGCTGCAACGTTAATGTTGCAGACTTTTCAGACGACGATTAAGGAGTTTTTAGGTCGTGGTTCTATACTCAGTGATGTTGTTGGAGTTGATGGACTCACGAATCTTCCAAGCCTTCCGCTGTTATCGTTTTTAGATGGCCTTAAGCCGTATTTATTGTAATAAGTTCTCTTTTGAGACACTCGATGTAATAAGTGTGTGATTGCTACTCTATTATAAATCCTCCGAGTACTGTGTGGTGTCAGCATTACTGATCCAGGGATGACACCAGAGCACAGAGATCAGACTGTTTGAGGTCTGGTCGCTACAGAGATGGTATCAGAGCACATGCTGACTGTAGGACACGACCACTAAGCTAAAATACCTAGATCACTTTTCACTCTCTTCTCTTCTGACTTCTCATCTTTTCTACTCTTTAGGATGGCAGATGCAAGGAACAAGTTCACGCAACCGGATGAAGATACACCCTTTGGACGTCACTTGAAGGAAGTCACTAGATACCTGAATATAGGAGTACCAAGCTTCACCGGAACCTACAACGCCACTTTACCTGAAGAAGAGCGCTGGATGATTCAAGTTCAAGTTCCAGGAAGGATGTTCATGCCAGTCCCTGAGCCCATAGAGTTTTATTTTGATGCACCAACTTGGAGTCTAGGAATGAGCATGGTAGCTCACATCGCCATGGGACGCATTGGAGAAGTCTACCGCAAGGATCTCAAGGATACTATCTACCAGATTTGTGGGCGTCGAGATGAGCACTGGGAGATGATCAGCACCCGGAAGGATAGATCAATTGCAGCTTTTATCCAGGAGTTAAACCAGCACATTCGATGTCAGGAGAACCAGATGTGCGCCGACATGATAGATCTGAAGAAAGCAAGGATAAGAATCAAGGAACTGGAGGAAGAACTCAAGGCTACACATGAAGATTATGAAGAAGAAATTGAAGTATTGGTGGAGAAGAATGACGACCTAATCAAGAAGATTGGAATATTTATGGGAGGCCCTACACAAGTGGATGAGGACGAAGAACCCAAGGAGATTAGCCCGGAAGACTACATCATCATCGATGACACTGACTCGGATCCAGATAGTAGTGATAATGACTATGTTGATGAAGCTGGAGCAGATATCATGGAGTCTGCCACCGAAGCATATTTCTAGTAGACCACCTCATCAGTAGTAGCTGTCCACCATGTAAATATAGTAGTCCGAGCACTTTTGCGATAGATAGATCGATTGTATGCCCTTGTTTGATTGAATGAAGTGAATTGTTTGTTTTTGCCTCATGTGCATATGGGTAGTGTTTTCTCTTTAGACCCCCTCTATTCTTACATCTCATCTTTTCTAAACCCCTCAGATGCCTCCGAGACGTGACCCTGGATTTGCCTTTCCACCGGAGCTCACCCAGTTGATCCAGCAGCAAAACACATTGATGCAGTTGCTAGTTCAGAATCAGAATCAGGGGAACAACAACCACAACCCACCACCACCACCTGTTGACCACTTAGCCCGTTTTCTTAGGCTGAACCCGCCAGTGTTTTCCAATAGCACCGAGCCGATAGTAGCAGATGATTGGCTCTGCAAGACAGCTAGGGAGTTAACCACAGGAGGATGCACAAATGCGGAGAAGGTGAAGTTTGCCGCACATCAGCTAGAAGGACCCGCAGCATCATGGTGGGAGAATTTCACAGCCACTTTCCCTGTCGACACTGTCACATGGGACCAGTTTTAGCAGGCTTTTCATACTACACATGTTTCAGCAGGAGCTATGGCCATGAAGAAGCGTGAGTTTCGCAACTTGCGCCAAGGAGGACGGACAGTTGGCCAGTATGTGGAGGATTTTAGTAAGTTAGCACGTTATGCACCAGATGATGTCGCTACGGATGAAACTAAGCAGGAGAAGTTTCTGGAAGGACTGAATGATGAGTTGAGCATGCAGTTGATGGTGGCAACCTTCAACAACTACCAGGAGTTGGTAGATCGTGCTCTTATGATTGAAGGGAAGCAGCAACAAATTGAGAATCGCAAGAGGAAGTATGGACAAGGGAAGTACAATTCAGGAGCTCAGCAGAAGCCACGTTTTACCCCTAGACCGGGAGGACATTTTCAGCATACCCATGGAGGAGGTAGCTCGCACAATCACAATGGCACCAAGAATGGTAATGGCAATGGAGGAAGCAACGGCCAGAATCGCACCAACCCCTCAACCCCAGCCAAGAAGGACCTGAGCCAAGTCACTTGCGTTAAGTGTCAGAAGACCGAACATTATGCCAATGAATGTCCTGAAGGCCAAAATGGCAATGGAAGTTCTGGGAAGAAGCCGAACCCTTTCAACAGGGGATAGGTGAACCACGTTAGCGTGGAGGAGGTTGAAGCTCAGCCTGATGCAGTAATAGGTAAGTTTCTGGTTATGTCATTTACTGCACTAGTTCTTTTTGATACTGGTGCATCGCATTCATACATCTCAAGGGGATTTGTGGATAAGTATAACCTATCAACCCAAGCCCTTAGGTCACCCATGTTAGTAACCTCGCCTGGAGCAGAGTATGTGGCTAGTCTATGGTGTGATCGGTTACCATTAAGGATTGGTAACTATGTTTTTCCCTCAGACCTAATAGTATTGGAATCCCAAGGATTGGATGTGATATTAGGCATGGATTGGTTATCAAAGTATGAAGGGAATATTGAATGTGCTAGTAAGTCAATTTTGCTTACCACCCCAGAATGGAGAAGGATCAAGTATGTATCCCGGCATGTGCCAAAGAGGACTCAAGTAAATTGCCTAACAGGAGTTGTGCAGGAGGAAGTACCAGTGGTAAGGGATTTCCCTGAAGTATTTCCAGAGGAGTTGCCAGGCATGCCACCGGATAGAGATATTGAGTTTTTGATTGAGCTATTGCCAGGCACAGGGCCAATATCAAAGAGACCATATAGGATGCCAGCAAAGGATTTGGTGGAAATTAAGAAGCAGATTAAGGAGTTACCGGATAAGGGATATATTCGCCCAAGTTCTTCACCCTGGGGATCGCCAGTACTTCTAGTGGAGAAGAAGGATGGATCATTAAGGATGGTTGTTGATTATCGAGGATTGAATGAAGTAACAATCAAGAACAAGTACCCACTACCAATGATTAATGATCTGTTTGATCGATTGCAAGGAGCTAAGGTATTTTCCAAGATCGATCTGCGATCAGGATAGCACCAGTTGAAGATTCGAGAACAGGATATACCTAAGACAGCTTTTACCACCAGGTACGGGCTATACGAGTATACCGTTATGTCATTTGGTCTGACTAACGCACCCGCATATTTTATGAACATGATGAACAAAGTATTTATGGAATTTTTGAATAAGTTCGTCATAGTGTTCATTGATGATATCCTGGTATATTCGAAGAATGAAGAGGAGCATAAGGAGCATTTGCGTTTGGTACTTGGAAAGCTCAGAGAACATCAATTATATGCCAAGTTTAGCAAATGTGAGTTTTGGTTGAAGGAAGTAGGATTCCTCGGACACGTTATATCTGGAGAAGGTATAGCAGTTGATCCCACTAAAGTTGATACCATGACCAAGTGGGAAGCCCCAACAACAGTTGGAGAGATCCAGAGTTTTCTTGGACTCGCAGGATACTACCAGAGATTTATTGAGAATTTCTCAAAGATTGCGAAGCCTATGACTGAGTTGTTGAAGAAAGATACCAAGTTCATATGGACGGAGGAATGTGAGGCTAGTTTCCAGGAGTTGAAGAAACGTTTGGTTACCTCACCAGTGTTGATTTTGCCAGACCAGACCAAAGATTATGAGGTGTATTGCGACGCTTCACGTCGAGGACTTGGAGCAGTGCTTATGCAGGAAGGGAGAGTTGTTTCATATGCCTCAAGACAACTGAAACCTCATGAGTTGAATTATGCCACACATGATTTGGAGTTAGCAGCCGTAGTGCATGCTTTGAAAACATGGAGGCATTTCCTCATTGGAAATCATGTGAGGTGTACACGGATCATAAGAGTTTGAAGTACATTTTCACACAGAAGGAGTTGAATCTCAGACAAAGGAGATGGTTGGAGCTCATCAAGGATTATGATATGAGATTGCATTATCACCCCGGAAAAGCTAATGTAGTAGCTGACGCATTAAGCCATAAGAGCCATGTCAATACATTAATGACGGGAGAAATACCTAAGGAGTTAGCAGAAAATCTTCGTGAACTATGTTTGGAAATAGTTCCGAGAGGCTATGTAGCAGCATTGGAGATTCAGTCAACATTGATGGATAGAATCAGAGAAGCTCAAAGGACTGACAAGGAGATTGCCGCTATAAAGGAGAAACTTAGCAAAGGAAAAGCTAAGGGATTTCATGAGGATGAACACGATACCCTATGGTTTGAAGACCGCATTTACGTGCCCAATGACCCGGAGATCAGGAAGTTGATACTGCAAGAGGCACACGATTCACCATATTCGATTCACCTAGGAAACAACAAGATGTATTTGGATTTGAAAGATATTTTCTGGTGGATCGGAATGAAGAAGGATATTGCGGAGTACGTAGCAGTTTGTGATGTATGTCAAAGGGTAAAGGCAGAGCATCAGAAGCCAGCAGGATTGTTACAACCATTGCCGATACCCGAATGTAAGTGGGATAAGTTAGGCATGGATTTTATCACAGGATTACCCAGGACTCGTTCAGGCTATGACTCAATTTGGGTTGTAGTCGATCGGTTGACGAAAGTAGCTCATTTCATCCCGGTAAAGACCACTTACACCAGTGCTAAGTTGGCAAAGATATACATGACCAGGATCGTATGTTGGCATGGAGTTCTGAGGAGTATCGTATTAGATAGAGGAACCCAGTTTACCTCAAAGTTCTGGAAGCAGTTGCATGAAACTTTGGGTACCAGGCTAGAATTCAGTACAACTTTTCATCCACAGACAGATGGATAGACCGAGAGAGTCAATCAGATTTTGGAGGATATGCTGAGAGCTTGTGCACTAGATTATGGATCTAGTTGGGACGATAATTTGCCATATGCAGAGTTCTCTTACAACAATAGTTACCAAGCCAGTTTGAAGATGGCCCCTTTCGAAGCTTTGTACGGAAGGAGGTGCAAGACACCGTTGTCGTGGGATGAAGTTGGAGACCGCCAGTTGTTTGCACCTGACCTGATTAAAGAGTCTGAATAGAAGGTGAAATTGATTCGTGATAGGCTCAAGGTAGCTCAATCTAGACAGAAAAGTTATGCAGATTCTAAACGCAAGGAGACAGTTTACAAAGTCGGAGATAGAGCTTATCTTCGAGTATCTCCACTTCAGGGAACAAAGCGTTTTGGAGTTAAAGGGAAGTTAGCGCCACGATTTGTAGGACCATATCGAGTTTTGGAGAGTATGGGAGAAGTGGCCTACAAGTTGGAATTGCCCGAAGAATTGTCAGGAGTTCATGATGTGTTCCACGTTTCTCAGTTAAAGAAGTGTCACGCGGAGATGGCTGACATACCTTTGAGAGACACGGTGCCATTGGAAACTATTCAGTTGGATAACGATTTGACCTACGAGGAGAAACCAGTTAAGATTCTCGAGTTTGCCAGCCGAGTTACTCGCAGCAAGGTTATCAAGTTTTGCAAGGTTCAGTGGAGCCACCACACGGAGGATGAAGCCACCTGGGAACGAGAGGAAGATTTGCTCAAGGACCACCCTCACCTATTTTCTAGCCAACCCGAATCTCGAGGGCGAGATTCATCTTAAGGGGGGTAGGTTTGTAACATCCCAAATTTTCAATTTGGAATGTTATACACTAGATCATCTATGCATACCATATTTTATTTTGCATTTTGGTTGATCCTAGAAATTCTACGCAACTTCAATGACCCACGAGAGAGTTGGGGATTTCGTTATTTTCATATTTGAGTTTTCTCAAATTTTGAGAATAGGATCATTTGATTTTATTTATTTTATCATCAATTATTTCTATTACAAAAATATGAGAGAGGGAATAAAATGACTTTCCAAAAATAAAGAAATATTGAGGATCAAATAATAAAATCAAATAAGATTTTATTTCGGAATTTTTTTGGTGTTTTATTTGAATTTAGGAAAAATGTGCGTTTTTCAAAATTGCATTTAGGTCCCAAATAAATGTTCACCTTGTGCGGCTTGATTTTAGAAGCCCGTGAAAATTTATTTCGGAATTTTTGGAGTCCGTTTAGTATTTCTTTTTATTTTTTCTTCTGCGCGTAAAAAAACGAACCGACCTACGGGCCGTGTCCGACTAGGACTCCGGCCCGCCAGGGCTTTATAAGCCGGGGCAGCCCACCCGGGGCAAACCCTAGCCGCCAGCCCCGCCTCGAGCCCCGCGCCACCACCCGCCGCCACCCACGCCGCCACCCGCGCCGCCGCCCGCCGCCGCCTCGCCGCCCGCTGTCGCACGCCGCCCGAGGTTCGCCGCCGCCTCAATTTCCGTGCCGCCATTTATTTTTCATAAAACTGATCGGTTTCTCGTCGGTTTTTTTAGATTCGGTTTTTTTAAATAGATCGGGTTTTCCGGTTTATTTAAATAGTGAGCGTTCGTCCGTTCGTTCGATCTAGCGAACGTTCGTCGTTTTTCTTTTTCTCAGATTAAATCCGCGATTTTTATGATCACGATTCCTGATCCGATTTTCGTTTTAGTATAACTTTTCGCTCGTTTATCGGAATCAGGCGATTCAAGCGCCTGGAGTTTCGTCTTGAAACCCTCTATCCGTTTAACCAACTTAAGCCAGATTTTGCTACTGTAAAATTTTCCCTAGATCTAGATTAGTAGAACGAAGTTGTTTTCTTTCGCCGTTTGACTTCCGTTGCTTCGTTCGATTTGATTCTTTTTGCCAACCGCAGTTCTTAAGTTGAACCTTCTGGTTAGATCTCTTATTTGAGTTTTACCCGTGCATTAGATGAGTACTTATTGTATGCTTGTTTGTTTGTCTGCGATAGAATACCCGGAGTGCGCCGCTTGTTACTTCGAATCTCTAGGTTTCGCGGATCATCAGCAAGGCAAGTAACACTTTGATCACACCTTTCCTACTACCTAGTTTTATTGCATTAGATCAATCCTCACACATTGCATGATTACGATCTAATTAAATTGTGGGATGGGAAGTAGTTGAGGTAGTACCTATTACCTGTTTATTATCAAACCTTTGGGAGTTACTTCTACGTTTGCTTATTATGCCATGCTATGCTAGTAGACGTGGATTGGGTGAGTGATATCCATGACAGATGTGAGCTTGTTAATTAATGGTTTATCTAAGGTGGCAACTTAAACACACATCTGGGTGGATTGAGGCACCTGGGTATTCCAGGACTTGCCTGTTTTCTTTTGGACCGCCACCCAGGCTCAAAGGGATCATGAGACTATTCATACTAGAAACTTCCGTGTGCAGCCACAAGCTATTATGGGCTCTAGCATAGTTGACTAAGTCGTGCGAACTCTTACAGTGGTAGACTAGCAGATGTAGGGGATGTAGGTGGTACGGTCTACCCGATCGTAAGGTGCTAGCGCTTCTGAAAGACTATGTCTCGGTCATCCGTCTTCTCAAACACCTTGTAGTGCGAGAAACCAAACGGAGGCGATCGAGTCTTGTGGGGAAAAGTGCGCAAACCTCTGCAGAGTGTAATAAACTAATCATGATTAGCCGTGTCCCCGGTTATGGACATCTTGAGTATCTAGTACTTGGATTATCATGTGAATCTCAACATGTTACTCTAAATTAATTTTGTTGGGTTTTGTTTAATGATGATGCTTAATTGGGATTGAGAATGCTGTCAACCATTCTCAATGTTTAACAACTACCATGATAGTTAAATAAATCTATTCCTTTGAAGTAGGGAAAAATTGGCTTTAAGCAAAACTGTAACCATAGAGCTTTCCACCAGCCAAATATGCATATAGTATAGCTCTTTCATTCCATTACTCTCTATGTGTTACCTTGCCAGCATATTCCATGTGCTGACCCGTTTTCGGGTTGCAACGTTAATGTTGCAGACTTTTCAGACGACGATTAAGGAGTTTTTAGGTCGTGGTTCTATACTCAGTGATGCCGTTGGAGTTGATGGACTCACTAATCTTCCAAGCCTTCCGCTGTTATCGTTTTTAGATGCCCTTAAGCCATATTTATTGTAATAAGTTCTCTTTTGAGACACTCGATGTAATAAGTGTGTGATTGCTACACTGTTATAAATCCTCCGAGTACTGTGTGGTGTCAGCATTACTGATCCAGGGATGACACCGGAGCACAGAGATCAGACTGTTTGAGGTCTGGTCGCTACATACGCATCCAAGACCTTGTCTGGGGGCGTCACAATACGCATCAAAACTACGGTAGATATCTGGAAGAGTCAACACTGGTGCGGTCGTCAGCCGTATCTTTAGCTCATTGAAACTTTTCTCATAGTCCTCAGTCCATTCAAACTTCGTATCCTTTTTGAGCAGCTCCATCATGGGTTTCGCAATCTTGGAAAACCCTTCAATGAAACGACGGTAGTATCTGGCTAATCCAAGAAAACTCCAGATTTGTGATACAATTGTGGGTGGCAACCAATCAAGAACATCTTTTACTTTGCTCGGGTCCACGGCTATACCTTCGGCGGATAGCACATGTCCAAGAAATCCCACTTCTTTGAGCCAAAACTCGCATTTACTGAATTTGGCGTATAACTGATGGTCACGGAGTCATTGTAGCACTGCTTGGAGATGTTCTTTGTGCTCTCCTTCACTTTTTGAGTAAATAAGTATGTCATCGATGAAGACAACCATGAACTTATCGAGGAAGTCCATGAATACTTTGTTCATCATATGCGTGAAGAAAGCATGGGCATTGGTGAGACCAAAGGACATAACTGTATATTCATAAAGACCGTACCGAGTGATGAATACGGTCTTAGGAATATCTTCCTTTTTAATCTTGAGCTGATGATATCCTCTCCTTAAATCAATCTTGGAGAATACTTTGGCACCACTGAGTTGATCAAACAAGTCATCGATCCTTGGTAGTGGATATTTATTTTTGATGGTGACATCATTCAGCTGACGGTAATCCACACACATGCGGAGGCTGCCATCCTTCTTATCCATGAAGATAGTGGGTGATCCCCATGGTGAGGAGCTGGGACGGATATATCCTTTCTAGAGCATTTCATCAAGCTGTTTCTTTAGCTCCACTAATTCTGATGAAGGCATCCGGTAATACTTCTTGTATAACGGTGCGGTTCCGGGCACAAGATCTATTGCAAACTCAAGCTCCCGATCTGGTGGCATGCCTGGCAGTTCTTCTGGAAATAGATTAAGAAACTCACTGACCACAGGAATTAATTCCAACTCACCAGCCACAACGGTGAAGACCATTTCTTTCTTGGGTATGCTTCTGCGAGCATAGAATTTGGTAGCCTGCCCTTTTTAACTGGTCAAAGTGACTTCTCGGGTCATGCAATTTATGCATACTTGATATTGGGTCAACCAATTCATACCCAAGATAACATCAAACTTTACATACTCAATGATTATGAAGGAAGTTGGAAAACAGACTCCGTTGATGTTGATTTCCAGATCACGGCAGACAAGATTGCTCTTGATTAAAGATCCTGGGGTTTGTACCAGCATATTCTTGCCCAAAAACGAACATGGAAATTTGTTTTGGGCAACAAAACTCCGAGAAATAAAAGAGTGTGAAGCCCCAGAGTCAAATAGAATTATGGCAGGTATGTTATTAACAGAAAACATACCAATAATGACTTCGGCGTTCTCTTGGGCTTCATCTGCAGAGAGGTGATGAACGTGCCGAGTGATGCTGTGCTGGGTCAGGCATGACTCCATAAAGTTGACTTGTGGCCAGATTAGTGCACTTCTCTTGCCGTTCTTGGGACACTGTCTGGCATAATGTCCGGTTTGCCCACAACTGAAGCAAGAATTGTTGCGCTGGCACTCCTGGTGCACTAGGTTGGTCACGACATTCTTGACTTTGGTGGTGGTCTTGTTAACATTCTGTTGCCAATTGGGCTTGAATTCCACCTGAGTCTGCTTCCAGGTACGAGCCTTTTGCACTGGTTGACCTTCCCTCCTTGGCTCAAACTTGCGCTTGTGATCATTATTAGCAGGCCTGTTGTCTGTTATGAGCTTGTGCTCCCTTTCAGCAATGAAAGCCTTGTTCACCAGAGTTTAGAAATCTAGGAAATCAAACATACTAAGTGTACATCGTAGCTACGGGTTTAACCCCCCAAGAAATCTGTCAATCTTTCTTTCTTCGGTGGCCACGTCATAAAGGGAGTAACAGGCCAGATGATTGAATTTTTGCAAATATTCACCCATAGACTGATTTCCTTGGAGGAGTGCGAGAAATTCTTGTTGCTTAACCTTTTTAATTCCAGTAGGAATATGATATTTCATGAACTGATCCTTGAATTTTGACCAGGTGATTTCTTCATCCGCAGGCCACATGGCTTTTGCATTTTCCCACCATATGGCAGCAGCGCCTTCAAGATAATGAGTTACAAATGGAACTTTATCATCTTCTTCAGTACGAGAAATCTCAAGCTTCCTCTCAACGGTTCGCAACCAATCGTCTGCATCCAAGGGATCAATAAACTGATTGAAACTGGGAGGCTTGGTTCTCTAAAAATCTGACAGCTTGGAGTGATGACCATTCTGATTTCCATTCTGTCCAACCACAGCTTGCACACTTCTTAATATTTCAATCAGATCATTATTCCTCCTTTCCTCAAACATACGCAGAATTTGTTTGGTGGAGGATGGATTTGGCGGTGGAGGCGGTGGTGGAACGTACGGCTCGGGGGAGTGTCCTGCCTGTCGTGCGGAACGATGAACAGGAGCATCCTCATGAGCGCCGCTACTGCTGCCTCCCCGCGACATCCTATTGTGGATTTTTCCAAGGCAACGCAACCGAGATGAGAAACATCCAAAAATAAATTGGGGAAAATCCAGCAACAAATCCCGAGTGAAAACGAAATAACGAAAAAAATACAGCGAATAAAAAATAAAGTCCCAACATAATTATACATAGACTCATACATGAAAGGTAAACAACCTGCCAGGTTCAACTACTCTCATATAGGAAACGAAATATCATGACTCGTACGACTACATCCGTACATGATCCTGACGACTGCGGATACTCTGAAGCTCTACTGCTCTGCTGGTGCTGCGGGGTCCTCTCCTGAAGCGGACTCGGATCCTGAACTGACGACGTTAACAGAAACCTCTAGGTTAAAGGTAACACGACGATGCTTCCTCGAGGGATCTCCCTCCAGGGATGGTGCAGGGTGAAGCATCGGAGCTACGGGAGTAGTGAGAAGTGAAACCCACTCAGCAGGAGCACTGAGAGGATTCACAGTCGAGGTGCCCGAGCTACTCGGAGGAGTAACCGGTGAAAGGGGTGAACTAGAGTTGGGTGGAATATATGGAGTAAACCTCATAGAGGATAGAGTGGTGAAAGATCTACTAGTGGCTAAAGCAGTACGAGCATGAGTCAGCTCTCGAGCCAGCTCGTGGATCATAAGGTAGCTAGCAGTGACATAACGAGAAAGATGGCTAGCAACACTATCAGACTCCGGATAAATGATAGGGAAACGGACACGACCATTGTCGTGCAGCGAGGGATATTAGTAAAACCTGGGTGGTTTTGCATCCGGACCTTGTTATAACGAAGCTCGACAAGGACCTCGAATGCAGCAAACTGAACAGCTTGAGATGCGGTAGAAGCGAAACCGCTCCGAGAAGTATGAGTGTAAGTGCTGGAATCGGAAGTGGTGCGCAGAGTAACCACTGTGTGATACTCATACACAGAATCTGCTAGACGCTCCCGGTACACACAATAGACTGGGTCGTCACCCAGAGGGTACAGCCGGCGCCACACGTTACGGAGGAGATGCGGCGACATGTACGTCATCAGCTGCAACTGGCACAGATACGGCACTGGAGCCATCTACACTCACAACCATTAGCAGGTTAGCCTAAAAGTAAAACGAGTGCATACAATGCAACAACCAGCTACAAATGCTACCGGCACTCAACTTAAACTCGTATCTAATGTCCAGTGGACACGTCGTAGTCTAGCATGGCCTATAGTCAGCGCGGCTCTGAAACCAAGCGGTGTGGCACTGTAACGCCCCGAGACCGTTGTGCCAGGTGTCTTCCAGTTATTCGCTGTTGTTTTCTTTTCTTTTGTTTGCGTGTCATGCATCTTATATCATGTCATCATGTGCATCGCATTTGCATACATGTTCGACTCATGCATCCGAGCATTTTCCCCGTTGTCCGTTTTGCATTCCAGCACTCCTATGTCCTCGGGTGTCCCCTTTTGCATCTTTTCGTGTGCGGGTGTTAAACATTCTCAGATTGGACCGAGATTTGCCAAGCGGCCTGGGTATACTACTGGTAGACTGCCTATCAAGTTTTGTGCCATTTGGACTTCGTTTGATACTCCAACGGTTAACCGAGGGACCGTAAAGGCCTCGTGTGTGTTGCAGCCCAACACCCCTGCAAAGTGGCCCAAAACCCACCTAAACCCCCTCCATCATCTCGGTCGTTTGATCACGATCGCGTGGCCAAAAACCGTGCTCAATTTGGACACTCCTAGCTCCCTCTATCTATAAATATGTGGCTCTCCCCGAAATTTCACGGTCAAACCCTAGCGTCTTCCTCCTCGCGCTGCTGGACATGTCCAACCGCGTCGGACATGTCCACCGGACACCTCACTCCGACCAACCAGAAGGCGCCACGTCACCCCGCTGCCGCTCTCCACCAACCAGGAGCCGCCACCCCGCCGCGGCGCCTCTCTCTCCTCCCTGCCGCGACCTGTGGGGCCCGAGGCAGGCCCGCCCGGGCCCGGAGCCGCCGGCCGCCGCACTCGCGTGCCCATGCCGCGCCGGATCTCTGCGCCGCCGCCAGCCGCCATCGCCGCCCGTTCGCCGTCGTGCGCCGCCGCCACCAATCGCCGCCCGGCCGCGCGCCTCTCAGCCACCGCGGCGCCGCCACGCGCATCGATGCGCCGCTTCTCTGCCGCCACGGCACCGCACCTCCGCCCTTCTCCGGCGGTCGCCGCCGTGTTGTGCCGCACCCCGCTCGCCGGAGCTTCGTCGCCGGCGCCGCCATGTCGCCGGAGCCCGCCGGCTGAACCCGGTGGATCTGGATGAGATCCACCAGTTCCTCCAACCAAACGGTGTCCCACGTCCCCGGATCCCTCCGTCCCACACCGTCCCGTCCCGGGTTGACTTTTTGCGAGGGTATGATTTCGACTAAGTCCCCAGATCTGCATATTTTCATGCCATATTCATCACATCATAACTTTTCACCCGTGGCTCTGTTTTGGGCGTGTAGCATATCAAATTGTTCGCCTCGATCTGTACTTCATTTCATTCCATTGCACCATGTTCATTTGAGCTCGTCTTGATGCCGTAAATGCTATTGCAATAGTGCTATGTAATGTTAGTTTCAGATTCTTATCAGGATTTGGACTATTGTCATTTTTGCCATGTTTAATGTGTGCCTCCTATGAACTTGAGCTCTACATGTGTTTTGTTATATGCCATGCCATCTTTACAGGGGTGTATGCCATGTATTTTTGTGATCTTTGTGGTGACTAGCACAAGCATGCAAAGTAGCTCTCGTAAAGTTGCTCATTTCAGGGACTTAGAAATCTTCTAAGTCTTTTCCCTGATAATATTTGTATGCCATCTATTCTTGTTGCTACAGAGTGATCCATACCTCTTTTGAGCATGTTCAGTAAGGATCATTTTGAGATATTGTTATGCTCTATCCATCCATGTCTTTGTTTGCATTTATGGAGCACCCTAGCATGACTCAATCTTGCTCTACGTTTGCTATAAAATGTTCCTGGCAGATTGTTTATGTGTTAAGCAATTTTGCCGAGGTTGTTGTAGTTGATCCATGCATGCTATGAGGTTGTTCTTGCCATGTTTAGATTCTATGCCATGTCTACTTGCTAGGTTTATGCTTAGTTTGTCATGCCATGCCTTGTGGTGAGTGCATCGAGCTCGTAAACATGCCTACATGAATCTGTTTTGCCATGTTCCAGTTTTCTACTAAGTCTGACTCTGTTAACGAAAGTTGCTATGTTCACATGGATGCCATTGTATTTTCTAATCCCTTTTGGCTTATGGTCAGTAAGGGACTTTTGTTGTATGCTTTGAGTAGCTTCATGCATTGCCTTGCCTTTCCATGATATGTTCCTGTAGCATGTAGTTATCTTGCTCTAAACATTGCTTCCTGATGTTAAATTCCTGACATGTTGTTATTTTCACTAAGTCTGAGATGCTGTTATCTTTTGCACTTTTGCCATGCTTGTTTGAACCTGCTATTGAGTGAATTAGCCGTAGCTCAGTGTTCATCTTTTGCCAAGCATCTTGAGTGGATCCCTGCCATGTGCTTTGTTGCTATGTTAGAGTGCAATAGCTTGTTGTTATTGATGCATTTAGATGGCCTCGTGCTGTTAATCGCAGCTTTGTGCCATTATTGTTTTGCTTGCCATTTGCAAACCGTGCATCTGATTCCGGTGATCTTTATATCGTTTTAGACCGAAATCAACTCATCTTTCCAGCGGCACTCTTGGTTTGCCAAGTTGAGGCCTCGTTCAGTCTTTTCCTTCTGGAGAATGCATATGCATCGCATATCACATCCCGCATATCATGCCATGTTTTGCACCATGTTGCTTGTGCATTGCACCGTGGTTGATTGTTGTTCCCTTTGCTTGTGTTCTTGCTTTGGGTAGAGCCGGGAGACGAATTCCTGTTCGAGGAACCCGTCGTGTACGTTTTCGTGGATCAAGCTTTCGTCTTCTCGGAGAACCTTTGCAGGCAAGATGACCATACCCTCGAAATCACTTCTATCTTTGCTTGCTAGTTGCTCGCTCTATTGCTATGCCTATGCTGCGATACCTACCACTTTCTATATCATGCCTCCCATATTGCCATGAGCCTCTAACCCACCTTGTCCTAGCAAACCGTTCTTTGGCTATGTTACCGCTTTGCTCAGCCCCTCTTATAGCGTTGCTAGTTGCAGGTGAAGATTAGAGTTTGTTCCTTGTTGGAACTTGGATATTTTGTTGGGATATCATAATATCTCTTATTTAATTAATGCATCTATATACTTGGTAAAGTGTGGAAGGTTCGGCCTTATGCCTGGTGTTTTGTTCCACTCTTGCCGCCCTAGTTTCCGTCATACTGGTGTTATGTTCCTTGATTTTGCGTTCCTTACGCGGTTGGGTTATAATGGGAACCCCTTGACAGTTTGCCTTGAATAAAACTCCTCCAGCAAGGCCCAACCTTGGTTTTACCATTTGCCACCTAGCCTTTTTTCCCTTGGGTCGGCCAACCGAAGGATCATCTTTATTTTAACCCCCCTGGGCCAGTGCTTCTCGAAGTGTTGGTCCAACCCAAGCGATGTCTGGTGCCCCTGGGCAACCAGGGTTTATGCCAACCCGACGTCTTGCTCATCCGGTGTGCCCTGAGAATGAGATATGTGCAGCTCCTATCGGGATTTGTCGGCACATCTGGGTAGCTTTGCTGGTCTTGTTTTACCATTGCCGAAATGTCTTGTAACTGGGATTCTGAGTCTGATCGGGTCTTCCTGGGAGAAGGAATATCCTTCGTTGACCGTGAGAGCTTGTGATGGGCTAAGTTGGGACACCCCTGCAGGGTTTTGAACTTTCAGAAGTCGTGCCCGTGGTTATGGGCAGATGGGAATTTGTTAATGTCCGGTTGTAGAGAACTTGACACTTAACTTAATTAAAATGCATCAACCGCGTGTGTAGCTGTGATGGTCTCTTCTCGGCGGGGTCCGGGAAGCGAACACGGTGTTGGAGTTATGCGTGAACATAAGTAGTTTCAGGATCATTTCTTGATCACTTCTAGTTCATGACCGTGCTTTGCCTTCTCTTCTCGCTCTCATTTGCATATGTTAGCCACCATATATGCTAGTGCTTGCTGCAGCTCCACCTCATACCTTTTCCCTACCCATAAGCTTAAATAGTCTTGATTGCGAGGGTGTGAGATTGCTGAGTCCCCGTGACTCACAGATTGCTTCCAAAACCAGTTGCAGGTGCCAATGATACCGTGCAGGTGACGCAACCGAGCTCAAGGAGGAGCTAGATGAGGATCGTGTTCGTTATGTTGTTATGTTTCGAGTTGATAAGTAGTATAGCCCAGTTGGGGCGATCGGGGATCTTTTGCATTAGGGGTAGTGTTGGGGATATTACTACCAGTATGACCCGCCCAGGAGGGGCCGGGTCAGCCCTAATGGCGGGTTACAGAAGAAGCCCGATAAACATTCAAGATGATAGTTTACTAAACATATAGAAGGCCCAAGGGCCTGGGGCCGGCTTAAGGCCTAATACTATAAACCGCCATATGTAAGGAAATACTTGTAAAGTAAGGCATGCAAAGGAAGTCACCGAGCCAGACATGATTATGAGCCGGCAGGGACTCTGTAGGCCACTAGGCATCAACCCGTGTATATAAGGGGACAACCGGGTGGCGGTTTAGGGCAAGAAACAACGAAGTCGATAACCAAGCCGGCGAGTTGAGCCTCTTGGAGATCGAAACCTCAGCAATACCAATCCCAACTAGACGTAGGCTTTTACCTTCATCGTAAGGGGCCGAACTAGTATAAAAACCCTCTCGTGTGTCCTTTGTCCCGATCAACCCCTTTAAGCTTCCTAGTGCGATGGCCCTACGACTAAGTCCTCGCTCTAGGACATCTACCGTGTCAACTCCACGACAGTTGGCGCCCACCGTGGGGCTAGCGCATGGTGGATTTGAGTTCTTGAAGGGCAACTTCGAAGGGCTCAAGGGATACGCTGTGGGCCGAATGACCAAGAGTCATCGCGGCAAACTCTACATCAACGACAAAGGCTGGGGCCCCGAGGCTGGCTCGATCGAGTACGGGTACCGGGTCCCCTTCGGCGGAATTCACGTCTTCATCGGCCAGATCGGCGAGTCCGGCCCTGAGTCGGACGTCCACATCAACTTCATGGAAACGGCTCGGCCTGCCGGGTTCGCCCGTGTTCAATCTGTTGTGAAGCATGCCTTCATTGGCTACATCCATGGCGGTGAATACTCCGAAGGATCGATGGAAGGCGGGGAGATGGCCATCTGCTCTGATGCTGCATCATCAACAGGTGAGACAGATTCGTTGTACCAACTGCAAGACGGCATGCTCGGGGACTGTTCCGATGGCAGCAGTATTCTGGACCCCCTTGAGCCGCCGAATTGAGCCGGAGTCTTCATGGGAGGGACGCAGCCTGGACAGAACTCCACCGCGGCGGCAGCAGCAGCTACCGGGTCAGCAGCAGCTGGGTGAGGAGACCCCGCGCGCCCCCCCGCTCAGGTTCTAATGGACCTCATGGATACGCTGACGACTCTGTTAACCACTGTGGTAGAGCCGATAGATAAAGCCCAGCATGACGCAGAAGTGGCACGCGTGCGGGAGGAGATGGTGCAAGCTAAGGAAAATCTAGCCGCGGAGGAAACCCGGATGGCAGCAGAACGAGCAGCTTTGGATGCTCGTGCTCAACAGCTTCAAGCAGAAACCTTCCGGCTCTTGGTGGATCTTAATGAATCAAACGAGGTCATGAGGAGGAGGCATCAGAAAACTCAGTCGCATCTGCCTCTAACACTAGATCCGAGGAACCTGTTCCATACACCCGGAGCTGGGGGGAGCAACCCACCAGAGGCAAACCGGGTCACAATGCCCGATGCACCAGTTCAGCCACGCACCATGGAGCCGCCTCGCATGAATACAACTCCTCCTGGTTATGTATCAACACCCCCGGGTCACTTATCTAATCCTATGGAAAATCTCATTGCAGCGTCGGCTCATTTGGCGGCTCTCCCAATGGAAGGCGACTCGCCATCAGCAATTGAAACCCCGAGGGTAGGAGAACTACTTCAGACAGCTTTGGCCCAGCAGGATGCATACTCCTACAGTCGAGATATGATTCATTCAACTCCTCGCCTAAGCCGGAGCCCGAGTTACTGTAGGCACATGGAGTCCGCAGAGATGTCAAGTAATGCTCAACGCCACAACCGACCATATAGGCATGAGCCGGTGTGGGCTGGAGCCCTTAACTTGGCGGATCAGGAGAGGATTCGTCAAGAGGTGGAACGGGCGGCTCAGATAGCAGCAGAGTAGGCGGCTCACCAAACCTTTCCGGCTTATCCAGCAACCTCGGTTGAGGCAGGAGTGGCCACAAGAACCGGAGGTGTGCCTTGCTTGGTCCCAGCCATACGCAATGAGCAGTTGCCCAAGGATTTCAAGGGGCCTAGTAAAGTGCCTAATTATACGGCTGACTTACAACCGGGGGCTTGGATTGAGAGTTATGAGATGGCTATGGAGCTGTTGGAGGTTAGCGATGCTGTAATGGCCAAGTATTTTACCATGATTTTGGATGGAACGGCTCGGACCTGGTTGAAGGGATTGCCACCCAATTCTATCGGCTCATGGGCGGAGTTGAAAGAACGGTTCATCCAAAACTTGAAGGACACGTGTAAGCAGCCAATGTCGATTGTGGACCTGACCAATTGCAAGCAAGAGGATGGAGAATCTACAACCCATTGGGTGCGCCGGGTCAAGGAGACAATACATTCATCTGATAAGATGGATGCCGGCTCAGCAGTTTTGATGTTGGAGAAAAACTGCCGCTTTGAACCGCTGAAGCAAAAGTTGGGGCGGCTTAAATGTGACTGTAATGAAATGGGGACGTTGATGGCAGCTCTTCTCAAGTATGCCGATTCTGATACCACCAAGGACCCGGTGTCTGATGAAGAAAAGACAACGAAGGGAAAGAAGAACGGCAATGGCAAGGGTCACCAGCATAACCCGGCGAATCAAGGAGGTAATAAACGTAAGGCTGATGAGTTTGTTGCTAATACTAATGCGCAAGGTGGTAATCAGCGGCGCAAGGGCAGGTAACCCCCTCGATCGGGCGGGTTAGGCCCCACCCTTGAGCAGTTGTTGAATGAACCTTGTCCAAAACATGGTACCCGGGAGAAACCAGCCACCCACTTCTAGAAGGATTGCACGATCATGAAGGCATTTAAAAATTCAAATGCATTTGATGGGGGTCACGCACCAAGCGACAGCTCAGGTGGAGGCGGCTTTCAGGGCCCGGGTGCCGGTTCAAGCGGAGGAGGTTTTCACGGTCAGGGTTATCCTGGTCACCAAGGAGGATATAATCAACAACACGGCCAAGGGAATCAGCAGCAGCAACAATCCGGCTATCAAAGCAACTCGAAGCAGTTGAGTAGCGGACAATATCATGTCTTTACTACCAGTTTATGCAAGAGGGACCAGAAACTCCCTAAGAGGGCCGTCAATGCCGTTGAGCCAGCCATTCCACATTATTTACGTTGGTCGGAGCAGCCTATTGTGTGGAGCAGAGAGGATCACCCGCCCCGGGTTGATAATCCGGGTCACTTGGCTTTGGTGGTCGCACATCAGGTTGGTGGGTACAAGTTTACTAAGGTACTCATGGATGGAGGCAGCAGCATCAACATTCTCTACTATGAGACATTCCACCGGATGGGATTGACGGATAAAAATCTTAAACAATCCAACACTATTTTTCATGGTGTGGTACCTGGTAAGTCGGCATACCCGATTGGTAAGATCGAACTGGAAGTAGCCTTTGGGGATGAGTATGACTCCAGAGCAGAAAAATTAACCTTTGAAGTGGTTAAGATCAAAAGCCCATATCATGCTCTGTTGGGGCGGCCGGCTTATGCCAAGTTCATGGCTCGGCCGTGTTACGTATATTTGCAGCTCAAGATGCCGGGTCACAAGGGCACCATTACAGTCCATGGGAGCCAGAAGATAGCCTTGGAATGTGAAGAAGGTGATGCTGCCTATGGTGAATCTGTTTGTGCAACAAAGGAGTTGAAATTCTACAAAGATCACGTTGACCCGGTAGACATGACGTCATTAAAAAAGCCAACCACAGAGCATGAGCCGGAGTTAAAATTTAAATTAGCTGATGACACTAAGATGGTTGACTTTGTGCCTGGCGATTCATCTAAGCAGTTCATCATCAGCGCAAACTTGGATCAGAAATAGGAAAGCGCGCTCATCTAGTTGCATGGAAACCTTCAGACATGCCGGGTGTCCCGAGGGAACTCGCTGAGCACACTCTTAATATCGATCCAAAGTTCAAACCTGTCAGACAGTTTCTTCGGTGGTTCAATGAAGAAAGGCGCAAGGCCATCGGAGAAGAGGTGGCCCGGCTCTTGGTAGCCGGGTTCATTGTGGAGGTATTTCACCCAGAATGGTTAGCTAACCCGGTGCTTGTACTCAAAAAGAATGGCACCTGGCGTATGTGTGTGGATTACATAGATTTGAACAAGGCTTGTCCGGCTGATCCTTTTGCTCTTCCCCGTATTGATCAAATCATTGATGCTACGGCGGGTTGCGCAAGATTGAGTTTCTTAGATGCTTACTCCGGTTATCATCAGATTAAGATGGCAGTCAAGGATCAACAGAAGACAGCTTTCATAACTCCTTTTGGGGATTTCTGCTATGTGTCTATGCCTTTTGGGCTTAAGAGTGCCCAGGCGACTTACCAGCAGTGTGTGCAGAATTGTCATCACAACCAAATTGGGCGCAATGTTCATGCCTATGTGGATGATATAGTGGTGAAATCCAGGGAAGAGGAAACCTTGGGCACAAACCTGAAGGAAACTTTTGATAATCTCTGGGTTTACAAGATGATGCTTAACCCGGCCAAGTGTGTTTTTGGAGTGCTAGCCAACAAGCTCTTGGGTTTTCTGGTGTCTAACCGAGGTATTGAAGCTAACCCGGAGAAAATCAAGGCAATTACATCTCTAGCCAAACCAACCCGCGTCAATGATGTTCAATGACTGGCGGGTTGTGTGGCTGCTTTGAGCCGGTTCATAAACCAGTTAGGGGAAAAGGCTATGCTTCTGTATCAGTTGATGAAGAAAACAGATGTTTTTGTTTGGAGCGATGCTGCGAACGCTGCTTTTGAGGATCTGAAGGCACAACTGGCTGAGACGCCGGTCCTAGTTGCTCGAATTGAGAAAGAGCCACTATTGCTATACGTGGCTGCCAACTCACGGGCTGTTAGTGTGGCTATGGTGGTAGAGCGCAAGGAGGCTGGCAAAGAGCATCCGGTTCAGCAGGCGGTTTATTATGCAGTGAAGTACTAATTGAATCTAAGCAACGATATCCACATTGGTAGAATCTTGTTTATGGGGTGTTCATGGCAAGCCGGAAGCTTAAGCATTACTTTCAGGGACATCCAATCACCGTGGTTAGCTCTGCTCCTTTGGGAGACATTATTCAAAACAAAGAAGCCACAGGGCGAGTTGCCAAGTGGGCAATTGAGCTTGGGTCTCATGGGCTGAAGTATGTTCCACGTACCGCAATTAAGTCCCAAGCCCTAGTTGACTTCATCAATGACTGGACAAAGATGCAGATGCCAAAACAGAAGCCGGACAACACATATTGGACTATTCATTTTGATGGATCCAGGCAATTGGAAGGCTCGGGGGCTGGAGTTGTATTAACTTCCCCACGAGGTGATAAATTTTTTTATGTGTTACAGTTGATGTTTCCATGCACTAACAACGCAACAGAGTATGAAGCATTGCTCCATGGTCTTCGAGTGGCAAAGGAGATGAGCTTGAGCCGGGTCAGATGTCTTGGTGATTCAGATCTAGTGGCTCAACAGGTATCTGGCAAGTGGGATTCCAAAGACCCTCTCATGGCGGCTTATCACCGAGAGGTCTATGCGGTTGCATGATATTTTAAAGGTTATCATGTGGAACACATTGACCGTCGAAAGAACGAAGCAGCTGATGCTTTAAGCCGGCTTGGGTCTCAGCGTAAGCCGGTACCACCCAACACCTTTTTGGATGTTTTGCATAACCCCTCTGTCAAGTTGCCCACAGAAGAAGATTAGCTGTTCCTGACCCAGAGGCGCAGTTGGTGGTGGCTCTTCATGTCATCCCAGATTGGACGGTGCCGTTCTTGGCTTACATGACCCGGGGAGAATTGCCGGCGGATGAGACCCTGGCTCGGCAGATAACCCGGCGATCTAAGTCCATGACGATTTCGGATGGAGAGTTATTTCATCGCAGTGTTTCCGGAGCATTTCAACGGTGTGTTTCCCCCGAAGAAGGTCAAGAAATCCTTCGTGAGATCCATGAAGGCGATTGCGGTCATCACGCCGGGTAAAAACCTTTAGTGGCCAAAGCGTTTCGTCATGGTTTTTTCTGGTTGACGGATCACGCTGATGCAGAAGATCTGGTCAGTAGATGTGATGGATGTCAAAAATTTGCACGACGAGCGCATGTGCCAGCTCAACAGCTCCAGATGATTCCAATCACTTGGCTGTTTGCAGTCTGGGGGCTTGACATGGTGGGACCTTTCAAAAGGTCTAAGGATAAAAAGACACATCTCTTGGTGGTTGTTGATAAGTTCACCAAATGGGTTGAGGCGGAGCCTGTGAGTAAGTGTGATGCAGCCACGACGGTTCAGTTCATGAAAAAAGTAATCTTTCATTTCGGTTTTCCACACAGTATTATCACAGAAAATGGCACTAATCTTCCCCAAGGGGCTATGGAAGAATTTTGTCAGTGGGAGCACATCCGGCTTGATGTTTCTTCTATAGCTCATCCTCAATCCAATGGTCAAGCTAAGAGAGCCAATCAGGAAATTCTGAAAGGACTAAAACCCCGGCTTATGGTTCCTTTATAGCGAACGCTGGGTTGTTGGGTAGAGGAATTGCCTTCAGTGTTATGGAGTATCAATACTACACCCAACAGGTCTACGGGTTACACACCCTTCTTCATGGTTTATGGAGCAGAAGCAGTGTTGCCCAATGACATCCGTCATGATTCGCCCCATGTGGCGGCTTCTGTTGAAGCTAACAATGAAAAAGCCAGACATGATGCGCTTGATTTGTTGGATGAAGAAAGAGACTTAGCAGCAGCGCGGTCAGCAATTTATCAACAGGACCTGCGTTGTTATCACAGCCGCTGGGTTAAGTCCAGGACTTTTCAGGAAGGCGACTTGGTGCTCCGGCTCATCCAAGATCTTTCAGATGCACACAAGTTATCCCCACCTTGGGAAGGACCCTTTGTGGTCAGTAAAAATTTAAACAATGGGTCCTACTACCTCATTGACGTTCGAGAGCATGCAGACTCACGTAAGTCGGAAGAGGAGACCCGCCGGCCATGGAACATTGCTCAACTTCGGCCATATTATACCTGAGCCGCCAGCTCTCAACATGTACATACGTTCACGTTGTATATATTTTGATAAGCAATAAAGTAAGACCATCGGGCTCCTTTCTTTCCACAGACTATACATCTTTATTATTTCTTACTTACAATGACTATTAAGGAGCTGATCATATTTGAATCAAGTTTAACCTTTTTAGTCTAGCTTATGATCATATTCGAATCTAACTGCAAATCTCAAGGTCACTTGGGGGCTTCCTGTTCAAACATAGGTCGTATTCGAACCAAAGAGAACATAGCTGTCGTAACCCTCTTGATCGGCTCAAGGCCAAACTCACTTGGGGGCTTCTTGATCATATCTGAATCATAGCTTAACCCCTTATGAGTCTGACTTGGATCGTATTCGAATCAGGGTCGTTTAAAACCTCTCAAGGTCATTTGGGGGCTTCCTGTTCAACCATAGGTCATATTCGAACCAAAGAGAACATAACTGTCGGTACCCTCTTGATTGGCGCAACACCAAAGCCACTGGGGGCTATATGGTCGTATTCGAACCTTAGCTTAACCCCGTTGGTCTGGTTTACTGATCGTATTCGAATCAGAAACCCCTAGCTTTTTGAATACAGAGTTAAAATTATGTTTATTGTCTGTTGCTTGCCTTTTAGCTTTTGTTGTTTCAATATTACAAATAAGACAACCTGTTTTTCTTCACCGACTCAATTATTGAACAACACAGCAGCCCGGCTTACTCAAGCCGGTGGCTCAAGGATCCAAGGTTGACCACCCAGATTATTAAACCCGGCAATCTAAGGATCAACAAGGACAAGGTATGATTTCTACTTATACGCGCTTACTCGCTGCGTTAGCTCAACAATTCGTATTAACCCTTATCCTTTCTTTATATTTGTCTCTGTTCTTTATTGAGGAAAATATATCGGCTGTGAATTAGGGTGTCTACGCCCGTTTGGTTCTAAATCGCCTTGCCAGTCTTTTTCTCGTATTTACAGAAACATAGTTCAAATATCGCAGAGACAAACATTAAACGATGCATACATTGACATCTGGAAACAGATTCACATAGAAATATTTTATGCACGATGGCATAAGCAAACATAAGGTGTTTTAGCAACTACAGTTATTACAAGGCTTTATAAGCCTATGAAGATGATCACTGTCCCTACCTTGCCGGTTCACCACCTTCTGTTTGCTGGAAGTTGGATTTTGACCAATCAAAGCCGTTCATGGCAACAAATTCGGCTTCGTCGTCAATCAGGCCGACCGGGTCAATTTCCGGAGCAAAAGTATCTTCTCTCACAGGTGGGATCAGGTCTGCTCCTTTGTATGAAGGAGTGGCCATCTTCTTATTTTCACTATCAAAACCCGGCTGGTACTTGTCAACATTGGTGTCTTCTCCAAGACTAGTCGCCTGAGGACGGACTTCGCGTACACATGCTATGAAATCATCCTGATCAAACGGAGACCTGTCCTCCTTTACAGTTGGGTAACCTCTTGCTACATCCTCCGGGTCTAGATCTGGCACCCAAGCCTTGGAGCGGCTTAGGGCAGTCAAAGCTCCGGCTCGCGCACATGAGCGTTTTACTTCTTGGAATCTCGCCGGAAGGATGGACAGCTTCTTCAGGACATCGCTAAGCTGGTTGGGTCCTTAATTTGCAGGAGAGATAGAGGCCAGAGCCCGTTGTGCACCAATGTACAATTGTTCAACCAAGGTGTATATGACCTTTAGTTTAATCAACGGGTCTTGGCTCAGATTTTTACTTCATGGACCTGCATATATTTAACAGAGTAAGTTGGCGGATCATATTCCGGTTTGGCAAAAATTATACGAAAGGTCAACTCAGGCAGCTTACCAAAGATAACAGCAACCATCTGAGACACCCGGCCCTTCAAACTGTTCAGCTCTGTTGAAATTTCTTTCAGAGTTGTTTCGGCTATCTCAGCTCGTCGGGTCAGGAGTGTTTTCTCATTTTCCCAAGCCTTCTCCTTGGTAGCAAAGCTGGTCTTCAAATTTTCCGTTGTAGAAAGGCTCATTTGCAGTTTTGAAGTGGAAGATTTGATTTCGGACTCTTGACTTGCTAGCCAGGTCTTTGCGTCAGATAATTGAGAATTCAATTCAGACAATGCATTCTATGAAATGTTCAGATAAGTCAAGACTTGGTTTCAAATTCCAGTATTTAAATTCATGATTCAAGTCCCAAGTACTTTACAAATAAACCACTTGACACTTGGGGGCTAATGTATGCCAAATCAATTTTTTATGACTCTATCAACATATTTGAAGTCCCAAGTCCTTTACAAAGTAACAACACTTGGCACTTGGGGGCTAATGTACGCAGTTCAGCAAGTTTATCAAGGTTAAAACGGAGTGTTAAATACTTCACAGATAGTTTTAAATTCTGAAGTACCGATTCATTAATGAATAAAATAAACCGGTCCTTGGGGACTATGGGTGAAGTTTTGTTCTATTGATATCATGCAAAGATTTAGAGGTAAAAGTATCGGCCTATATTTTATGTCTACAGGATTATTCTGTTTCTCTCATAATCTGAAGACTTGGGGGCTGAAGGAATATTGGTAAACCTAAAACAACGTAACTCATACTTCAACTGAAGCTGCTTGACCATCTCGATCTCAGAATAACAACTGGAGTGTACATGACTGAGATAGCCAGATAAGATATCACTGGCATTAAGACGGTCATAGTTGGCAACATCAAGACGAACCTTCTGCCTCTCCAATGCTTCTTACTTAACTGTGCACCGAGCCAATACCGTTGGGTTTCCCGGCTCAACAAAGCGGATCCCAGTAATTTAAACATCTTGAACACGGGGAGACGACGGGTCGGTTGAGCTTGACGGTCCAGCCGTAGAAGGGTCCATAGTGGCTTTTTCAAGGGACGACTCCGGAGGATTTGCTTCATTGACAATAGGCGGGTCTTCTGGGGCGACAGTTAATGGAGAAGGCAGCCTAGCCGACTCAGATGCTAGTACTGGAGGGTCTTCCGCCGGTTTTGTTACCTTCGCCTTCTTGGATTTAGCCTGGCCGCTAAGGAAAAAATATATATTACAGGACAGTCAGCATTAAGATACAATAGATCAACCCGGAAGAAAAGAGAATTTCTGATTACCCAGGAGCAGTCTTGAAAGCCGGAAATTGTGTTTGTGGTGAGTCGCCTGAGGAACGAGACACCTCCTGAAAAGGTAAAAGAAAGAAGTTAAAAGGAATACAATGAGAAGGATTCATTAAAACAAGTTAAGGACGGTAATAAGTAAACCTCGTTCGGGCGTTTCCGAGGGGTCTGTTGAAGGACGGCGGCCGGTTCATCTTCAATCTCAACTTCACGACGACTTTCATGTTGCTACCTTTTCAAATGAAATTTGGGATCCAAGTGAGCTAAGGGGTTAGAAAACCTTACTTTACGGATCACTCGTCGAACTTTGTGTCTTGGTAAGGGCTCTGAGTCATAGGAAATGATAGTTACCTCTGCTTCCCCGGCCTAACTGGCCCAGTGTCATCTTGGTAAGGATCAGTGTCAATAAGATTTTTAAAAAATTGGCCAAGGGAATCAAGGGCTACCTCCGAGTCAGACGTGTCATCAAGTTTCATTAAATCTTTAACAGTGGTTTTCTTCTTCTTCTTCATTTTCCGGGTCGTCTTCTTGGTGTTCATGGCAGCGGCTTTCGCCTTCTTGGCAGCTTCGTGGTCATATTTCACCTTCCAAAAGTCAGAATTGGCCTGCAAAGACAAGAGGAAAGATCAGTGCTAAAGTAGTATAGCTGGGCAAAATGCAAAGGAAAAAACATCAGAATATGCTTACTTCTAGTACCGGGTTAAGCTTGCAGAAGGGGTTTAACCCAACAATGCTGCAGTATTCATATTTCCCATTCACCAAAAGGTTTGACATTGAAACAATGCCTTCTTCGGTGAGTTCAACTGGGCTGTGACGAAGAGAGTCGTCCGGGCCTCCACCGTATTCATACATCAGTTTTGATCGACGACTTAATGGAATAACCCGCCATGAGATCCAGCAGCGGGTCATATCTACTCCGGTTAAACCATTCCCCAACAAAGCGTTGATTCTTCTGATGGATGGAAGCAGCCTCTTGCGTCCAGCAACGGTAAGTTTATCCGGAAGGGTGAACTTGGAGTCAAGACGACCGGGGCGGTAACCCGCCAGCAGCTTCTCGTTTTCTGGAGAGATATCCTAACAATAAAACCAAGTTTGGTTCCAGTCCTTTGGGTGACTTGGTAAGACGATGAGAGGGAAGACAGCACCCTGACGACGCTGAATTGAGATACCTCCAAGTTCTAAGCTAGGGCCGTTGGTGCATTCATTCTGCCGGTTCAGATAAAAGTATTCCCTAAACAGCTCTACGGTCAGCTCTTGTTGAAGATACACCTCACAAAGTACTTGGAAATTGCAAATATTAGATATGGAATTGGGTCCAATATCTTGAGGATGAAGTTTGAAAAAATGAAGGACCTCTCTGAAGAATTTTGAACCGGGTGGTGAGAAGCCACGGTTCATGTGGTCAGTGAAGACAATCACTTCTCCGTCTTCTGGATTGGGGCGTTCTTCCTCCGGGTCAGAAGCACGATAAGACATGACATTTTTTGAAGGCAGAAAACCAATGATGAAGAACTCTTTTAATCGTTCCTCAGTTATGGATGAGGGGACCCAGTTACAGACGGTGGGTGTCTTTGACGGCATGATGTGCAAAGAACTGAAAAATAAATAATAACATGCCGGCTCAGTTTATGGTCAGTTATAAAACAAGTAATTGTGGTTTAACTAAGGGCTAATGGCATATAGGGAAAAGAATGCCGGAGCGGTATGCCGCCATGACTACAGATTTTCTCAGAAAGCAGATTCAGTTAAGTGTTGGCATAAACACGTTTTAGCAAGCTGTCATTATTATTTTGGATCAAATGGCTGTTCTGAAAAGAAAAATATTCTAGACCTAAATATCTAGTATAGATGAGTTCATCAGATATAACGAAGCGTCTATAAAGTGAAAAAGGGGTCTATGGCTATCAAAATGGATGCCAAACAACTACCACACGAGTTATATTTCCTTTTTGGATCCCTAGAGGCTGCGGAGGAAGAACTACCAGGAAAGTTCATGAAGAACGATGAAGAACACCGACAAACTCGCAAAGCCCTAATGCAGATCTAAAAAGATTAAGAAGGCGAGACTTACAGGTGCGGATTCGCTGCAGAGGTTCGTCGCATTTCTCTAGACAAGTTAGGTCGATGCAGCGGCCTAAGGTGGAGACGAGGAGATCTGCAGCGGCGGCGGCATTAGAGCTCGAGCGACAGCGAAGCTGTAACACTCCGGATATGATTTACCTAATATGTAATCCAACTCTTGCCGTTTCCGGCGTTAAGTTATTTTATTTTCTCAGGTTCGGGTTTTTGTCTCCGTGTGTTGTTGTTGTTGTTGTTGTTGTTGTTGTTGTTGTTGTTGTTGTCATGCATCTCATATCATGTCATCATGTGCATTGCATTTGCATACGTGTTCGTCTCATGCATCCTAGCATTTTCCCCGTTGTCCGTTTTGCATTCCGGCGCTTCGTTCTCCTCCGGTGGCCATTTCTACCTTTCTTTCGTGTGTGGGGATTAAACATTTCTGGATTGGACCGAGACTTGCCAAGCGGCCTTGGTTTACTACCGGTAGACCGCCTGTCAAGTTTCGTACCATTTGGACTTCGTTTGATGCTCCAACGGTTAACCGAGGGACCGAAAAGGCCTCGTGTGTGTTGCAGCCCAACACCCTTCCAATTTGGCCCAAAACCCACCAAAACCCTCTCCATCATCTAGAGCGTTCGATCACGATCGCGTGGCCGAAAACCGCACCTCATTTGGACTCTCTAGCTCCTCCTATGCCTATATATAGTACCCGCTCCGAAATTCCTTGTGAAACCCTAACCCCCTTCTCCCACCACGCGCCGAACAACGTCCGCCGGCGCCGGACGTGTCCGACCCGCCCGCCAGCGCCACGTGGCGTCTCCCCATTCGCTGAACTGCCGTGCCCACATCACCGCGGAGCCCGTCCCGGGCCCCCGAGGCCCATCGGCAGCCGCCCGCCGCCTGGGAGTCGCCCGCCGCCCCCGCGCCCTAGCCTCCATCTCCGGCGCACCCCGCCGCCGCGCGCAGTTCTCTGGCGAGCTCCGGCGCTTCCTCCGGCCGGCGCCGCACCAAGCCACCGTGGCCATCGCCGACCCGTGCCACGGATGCCACCGCCGCCACCGTCCTCGCCCGGGGCCCGGCGAGCCCTTCCCCTCCTCCGGCGAGCTCTGGCAGCCGCTTCCCCGACGGACTCCGGCGAGGCCCCCGGTGAACATCGATCCACGCGCCAGATCCAGATCTGGAAATTAGGGTTGACCTAATTTTTTCCCTAAGTCTGCAGATTATATTGCCATGTTCATCGCATCGTAACTTTGCATCCGTAGATCCATTTTGGGCATATAGCATATCAATATGTTCGCCTCAGAGAGCACATCATTTCATCTCATTGCATCATTTTCATTTGAGTTCATCTTGATGCCCGAAATGCTGTTGGAAGAGTGCTATTTGAGATAATTGTCAGATCTGCTACTCCAAATAGCTATTTGTCATTTTTGCCATGATTATTGTGTGCATGATACGCCCCTGAGCTCTACATATGTTTTGTTATATGCTTTGTCATATTTCGAGAGGTGCCATCCATGTATTTTTGTGATGTGTTTGGTGACTAGCACAAGCTTGCCAAGTGGTGCATTCGTTAATGCTGATTTCAGGGACTTAGCAATTCCACTAAGTCCTTGGAATGTATTAATCAATATGCCATATGTTCATGTTGTTTCCTAGTGATACGTGCCTCTTTTGAGGATGATCAGTAATAATGTTTTGTTAATCTCGTAGTGCTCTATCAATCCATGTCTTTGTTTGCAATTATGGAGCACCCTAGCTTGAGTCAATCGAGCTCTACTTTTGCTATTTCGTGAATCTGGGCAGATTGTCTACTTGTTAGCGATTTTGCCGAGGATGTTGTAGTTGATCCGTGCATGTTATGTTATTGTTCTTGCCATGTCTAGCTTGCATAATGTGTATTCTTGACGGGTGTATGCTTAGATTTTCATGACATGCTCTGTAGCGAGTGCATCGAGCTCGTAAACATGCCTACTTGATATCTGATTTGCATGCTCCAGTTTTTCACTAAGTCTGAGATCTGATTATGTTTTTGCCATGTTCACATGCTTGCAATTGTATTTTCTGATCCCTTTTGGCTCAAGGTCACTAAGGGACTTTTGTTAAGCTCTTTGGGTAGCTCCATGCCATGCTTTACTTTGCCATGTTCAGGCCCTGTAGCATATAGTTTTCATGCTCCAAAGTGTGCTACCTGATCTGAAATTCCAGACAAGTGTTAATTTCACTAAGTCTGAAATCTGTTTACCAATTGCACTTTTGCCATGCTTGTTTGAACCTGTTAATGGATGAATTGGCCGTAGCTCAGTGTTCATCTTTTGTTAAGCATCATGAATGGATACCTGCCATGTATTTTGTTGCCATGTTTGAGTGTTGTAGCATGTTTAACTTGTTGCATTTAGATGGCTACTTGCTGTTTATCGCAGACCGGGGCCATATTTGAATTGCTTGCCATTTCCAAACCGTGTCTCCGATTCCAGCGTTCTTTATATCGTTTTCAAGCGAAATCATCTAACCTTTCCAGTGGCACACTTGGATTTCCAAGTTGAGGCCAGGTCCTTTCATTCCTTGTCAAATCTTGCATATGCATCACATATCGCATGCCGCATAGCATCCCATGTTTGCATCATGTTGTTTGAGCTTTGCACGTGGTTGATTGTGTCCTTTTTGCTTGTTTGTCTTGTTTGGGTAGAGCCGGGAGACAGGTTCACTAACGAGGAGCCCGTTGAGTTTGCTTTCGAGGATCCACTAACGAGGAGCCCGTTGAGTTTGCTTTCGAGGATCTAGTCAACTCTGACAACTTTGCAGCCAAGATGATCATACCCTCGAAATCACTTCTATCTTTGCTTTGCTAGATGCCCGCTCTTTTGTTATGCCTATGCTATGATGCCTACCACTTGCTTATCATGCCTCCCAGATTGCCATGTCAAACCTCTAACCCACCATGTCCTAGCAAACCGTTGATTGGCTATGTTGCCGCTTTGCTCAGCCCCTCTTATAGTGTTGCTAGTTGCAGGTGAAGATTGGAGACCGTTCCTTGTTGGAACATTATTTACTTGTTGGGATATCACTATATTATCTTGTTATCTTAATGCATCTATATACTTGGTAAAGGGTGGAAGGCTCAGCCTTTTGCCTAGTGTTTTGTTCCACTCTTGCCGCCCTAGTTTCCGTCATATCGGTGTTATGTTCCCGGATTTTGAGTTCCTTACGCGGTTGGGTGATAATGGGAACCCCTTGACAGTTCGCCTTGAATAGAGCTTCTCCAGCAATGCCCAACCTTGGTTTTACCATTTGCCACCTAGCCTCTTTTTCCCTTGGGTTTCCGGAGCCCAAGGGTCATCTTATTTAAACCCCCCCGGGCCAGTGCTCCTCTAAGTGTTGGTCCACCTCGTCAGCCGCCGGTGGCCACCAGGGGCAACTCTGGGCTGGCCTACCGGAAGTTTGGACAATCTGAGTGTGCCCTGAGAACGAGATATGTGCAGCTCCTATCGGGATTTGTCGGCACATTCGGGCGGTGTTGCTGGTTTACTTTTACCTTGTCGAAACGTCTTGTAACCGGGATTCCGAGTCTGATCGGGTCTTCCCGCTAGAAGGAATATCCTTCGTTGACCGTGAGAGCTTGTCATGGGCTAAGTTGGGACCCCCTGCAGGGATTTGAACTTTCGAAAGCCGTGCCGCAGTTATGGGCAGATGGGAATTTGTTAATGTCCGGTTGTAGATAACTTGAACCTTAACTTAATTAAAATGAATCAATTGTGTGTGTTACCGTGATGGTCTCTTCTCGGCAGAGTCCGGGAAGCGAACACGGTGTTGCAGTAATGCTTGTCGCATGTTGTTCTCTAGTTATTCGATCGTGCACTGCCTTCTCTTCTCGCTCTCATTTGCGAATAGGTTAGCCACCATATATGCTAGTCGCTTGCTGCAGCTCCACATATTTACCTTGCCTTACCTATAAGCTTAAATAGTCTTGATCGCGAGGGTGCGAGATTGCTGAGCCCCTGTGGCTCACAGATTACTTCCAAACCAGATGCAGGGCCTGATGACTCCGTACCAGATGACGCGCTTGAGCTCAAGTGGGAGTTCGACGAGGACTCACGCCGTTACTACGTGTATTTCCCTGATGATCAGTAGTGGTGCCCAGTTGGGGCGATCGGGACCGTGTCGCATGTTGGGTTGATCTTTTATTTTGGCATCGTAGTCGGGCCATGAGTGATTGGATGATGTAATGCTATTTATGTACTTTTTTTGACGTGGCGAGTGTAAGCCAACTATGTACCTTCCCCTTTTATTATCTATATTACATGGGATGTTGTGAAGATTACCTTACTTGCGACATTGCTTTCAATGCGGTTATGCCTCTAAGTCATGCTTCGACACGTAGGAGATATAGCCGCATCGAGGGCGTTACAGAAGCAGAGAGAGGAGGAAGACGACCGAAGGAGGAGAATGAAAAAGACCTAAGTGGTACCTATTTATAAGGGAGTAAGTAAACAAGCGGGCGCGAAAATCAAGGAGACCCGAATAAATGATTATCCAAATAAACGGACGCCTCGATTCTCGGAAGGCATTAAAAAATGAAAGATCCGTTGAAAGATGACGTGATGAAGGTTTTTTGTGTTTCCAGAAGATGACGTCACGGCGGGTTATAGAAGTTTTCAGACAGAGAATGGATTAAACCTAGGTATTGAAGATTGACAGAGAACAAAGTTCAAAGTCAACCTGGGGCCTAATGTTGGGGATATTACTACCTGTATGACCCGCCCAGGAGGGGCCGGGTCAGCCCTACTGGCGGGTTACAGAAGAAGCCCGATAAACATTCAAGATGATAGTTTACTAAACGTATAGAAGGTCCAAGGGCCTGGGGCCGGCTTAAGGCATGATACTGTAAACCGCCATATGTAAGGAAATACTTGTAAAGAAAGGCATGCAAAGGAATTCACCGAGCCGGACACGATTATGAGCCGGCCGAGACTCTGTAGGCCACCAGGCGTCAACCCGTGTATATAAGGGGACGACCCGGTGGCGGTTTAGGGCAAGAAACAACGAAGTCGATAACCAAGCCGGTGAGTTGAGCCTCTTGGAGATCGAAACCTCAGCAATACCAATCCCAACTAGACGTAGGCTTTTACCTTCATTGTAAGGGGCCGAACTGGTATAAAAACTCTCTCGTGTGTCCTTTGTCCCGATTAACCCCTTTAAGCTTCCTAGTGCGATGGCCCTACGACTAAGTCCTTGCTCTAGGACATCTGCCGTGTCAACTCCATGACAGGTAGTCTTCTTTTATTTTGGTTCTGTAGTCGGACCTTGATTGTATCGGGATGATGTAATGCTTTATTCATGTATTGTGTGAAGTGGCGATTGTAAGCCAGCTCTGTACCTCTTTCTTATTCAATACATGGGATGTGTAAAGATTACCCCTCTTGCGACATGCCTACAATGCGGTTATGCCTCTAAGTCATGCTCCGACACGTGGGAGACATTGCCGCATCGTGGGTGTTACAAGTTGGTATCAGAGCCTTCCCCGACTTAGGAGCCCCCTGCTTGATCGAATCATTGGCGTTGTTGAGTCTAGAAAATGTTTTGAGTCTTATAGGATTATATATATCTGAGAGTAGGATTCTTTTTACTCCTCAGTCCATTCGTCGCTCTGGTAAGGCATCCTGACATAGAGTCTTGACTCTTCTCTTCTCAAATTTCACTAAAAAAATTTAGGATCACGCGGGTATCTTGGAATCTTTCCGATGGTTTTGTGTGGAGAACATTGTTCTTGGTGCCTCCTGACATTTAGGGGTTGTGGTAGTGTCCCGGGGAGTTGAACTCCGAGGTGTTGTCGTGACAATTTTATCATTACAGTTCAGGAATACTTGAGTTTCGCCGACATCGAAAATCTCTTTTATGCAGTTGTTGGTGAGATAACCTCGACGCCACCTAGTACTGGGGCGGCAGTTCGGGAGTATTGCCATAACTCGTATAACGGATGCTTTTCAAAGGTTGAGGTAAATGATTTCCGAAGGTTTCTTGGTTATGTGTTGAAGGATGTATACAGCTGGATGTAGGATTTGCTAGTTTTGGGTGAGACATTATGCTTCCCCTGTATCCCCAACACCTGATTGCATAACTAGAAAATTTCGGGAGTTTATAAGTGGGAATTCAAGTAGCTCATAGGATATCTTTCCGACAGATGTATGATATGAAATTGGGGTTCGACGTCTAGTGGTCCGCCTATCCACGGTTGGTTTTACAGTGGTCTCGTTGTGTCTTAAAGAGTCGTTGGCTATGCTGACTCAGGGATGCTTCGTATGTCATGTGCACTGCCTTGTACATGATGGTGTTGTACGATCGAGCCCATGTGGGCCCCACCACGAAAACTTCGGATGAAGTCTCTATCATATGTTTTTTCCGGCTTATTTTGCAAGCCAATCCTTTGTTTTGTTTGGAGTTGTGGTATTCGAGTCGCTTCAATGTCAATTGTGTTTTCATACCTTTCCTAAGCGGTGTTCTCATATTTCTATGTGAATACTAATCCTTCTTGATAATCGAGATTGTCATGTCAATCCTTCTCAACCATTGTATTTCACTATAAGTGGATCCAATCTTTGTAAACATCCGCGAGATCAACTCAAGTCCTCTCAACGTTGTTTGTTTCATCCATCCCTAGTTTCCTTTGTTTTTCCCGCCCACCCACCCTTGTTCTTCAAGGATTCAGATTTCTTAATCACTGTCCATTTTATTGATGGAAGTCTCTCCATTCTTTTTCCTTCATGTTCTTACCCGGTGTTTCTCATGAAGTTGCTCTACTCGTTCATCATTCTCCATTCTTTTCTTCTCTGGTGGATTCAAGTCAAGTTTTCGGTGTTGACCATATTCCCTTCATCGCTTCAAGTGCTTCCGTATACCGGTGCACCTCTTAATCTTTCACCTCTGGCTATTCAATTGTTCCGGAGTGCTGAAGATATCTCGAAAGATTCGTGTTTTCCATTCTTAATCCGTTCAAGCTACTTCAGATTGTTATCTCATTCAAGCCTTTTAATTCAACCGGCGCAATCTCTCTTCTAAATTGTTCAATGGTCTATCTTTTGAGTGGGCCCTAACCCATAGGTCTTTTCCCATGATCTTGCCTGACTCTTCTAATTTTACCGGAGATATTCTCAAATCTTTCAAAGTTTGACATAAGAATGAATTATTATTAGTCAGATGTCTTTCTTCAAGATCTTTCAAATTCTTTTCATCATTGGCTCAACCTTTTCTATTTTTCCATTCTGGAGTGACTCAACAATTCTTGGTAGTGCTTCTCATCATCATTCTCAACATTTGTAGACCGAAGAAGATTTTCTCTCAAATCTAGGCCCGTTCTCTCAAGATTCATGGCTCTAGCTTCGTGCCATCCTCTCATAATCATTTGCGATTGTGAGAATTCTTTCCACCTATCCGGAGCAATTCAGGAGTCTTTTCAGTTTGATCATCCGGAGCCCATCATCTCAGATTTATTCATTCCAGCTTTCAGCTCTCGCTCTCCAAATCATACAGGTGCATCATTCAAATATTCTATAATCAGGTCGTGATCTATCCGGTCTCATGTATCTAAATTTCCTCAAGTATCTTTGATCGTTTTCAAATTCTTAGTGGCAATTCATCCCTTTACGTCATTCTTTTTTTTCAGTTCTTACGGTGGTTCTTCCAAGTTTCTTCTTCCTTCGTTATCATATCATTTTATTCATTTTTTCAACCCTTCCAGTGATTCATAGAAGATTTTCCCAAGTTTACACTATATCTATCTTAATCCTTTCTACGAGTATAAGTAGTATGCCAAATCCGTTGCTTTTCATCAATCTAAATTGGTGAAGGATACGCGTTACGTAATTCTTATTCTTGTTTTCATCCAAGTGAGTAATTCCTTATTCCGGAGGCTCATCAAATTCTTGAGGTCATTTGTTCATCTTTCTTTCCGGAGTTCCAAGTTTCCACTTTATCTCGTCGGAAAGCTTCATTCAATCATTGCAAGGCTTCAACCTTATTCTTTTCATCCTTCATTTCGTTTGATCATTCTTTTATTACCGGAATTCTTCATGGAGGTTCACGAAGGATTTAATCCCTTCTCGAAGGGTTGTTTGAGATTCTTTACACAGGAGTTCAATTGTTCTTCATCGTGCATTCTGGAAGTGCAATTCTTTCTTTCGTATCATTGAAGGTGGTATTATGTCATTCTTGATAATTTGAGTTCATGTTTCATGATTCACATGTTGTTAAGAATGAGGTATTTTAAATCCATCAATCTCGTCATTGGAGTTATCTTGGGTTATATTTCACCTAAAGCTTTCCCTAAGGATTGTTGATATTTATGGTGCTAATAAATGACCCAAGTTCTTCATCTATACTCCTGGTGAAATAAGTTTCTCGTCTCCTTGTTCATATCAATCCAATCTATTGTTTCCCGTTAGTGGCAGAATTTCACCTTATAATTTGAGATGTCTTTCATAGGCCCACATCAAGCTTATCCTTTCGTTGTTGATAATCCAACAACTCCGTTCTAGCATTTGTTGTAAGCGTGCTCTCTCAAGATCTTGTTTCCCTCCGTTCATTCCATTCAATTCTTACATTTGCTCCGGAGGCATTGTGATGTTGCTCTTTTCGACCCATCATCTTGTTTTGTCAAGATCATGTTTGATGCCTTTCATTTACAGTCGGAGTGCTATCCAAATCATTTCATTCTTTTTCCTTCTCTATCTTGCTTTAACCGGAGTGTTGTCGCTATTATTCCTCTTCTAACCAGACTCTCACCCAAGTGCTTTCATTTTGCCAAGCTCATATTCTTTACCTTCCATTTCCAACCGGAGTGCTGTCGTAATTGATCCTTATCATTCATTGTACTTCTCGTTTCTATCAGAGTGCTTGCATGTACTTCTTGACAATTGCAACCCCTTTTCTTATGTCTTTCAACCTACAAGGTTCTAGTGATGTTCTTTGTTCCTCTGTTCTAACAGAGTGTTTTCAACTTTGTTCACCTCCGTTGTATTCTTCTTTCCAATTGTTTAACATCTCAAGGTTCTTTGGTTTCACTTGTTTTTAAAAGAAGCAGCTTAGTTTTACCTCTTCTCTTTCTCCTCCATTTTCCCTCCGGTACCATTCTAGATCTCGGGACGAGATCCTCTCGTAGTGGTGGAGTGTTGTAACGCCTCGAGACCGTTGTGCCGGGTGTCTTCCAGTTATTCGTTGTTGTTGTCTTGTCTTTTGTTTGCGTGTCATGCATCTCATATCATGTCATCATGTGCATCGCATTTGCATACGTGTTCGTCTCATGCATCCGAGCATTTTCCCCATTGTCCGTTTAGCATTCCGGCACTCCTATGTCCTCCGGTGTCCCCTTTTGCCTTTTTTCGTGTGCGGGTGTTAAACGTTCTCGGATTGGACTGAGATTTTCTAAGCATCCTGGGTATACTACCAGTAGACCGCCTGTCAAGTTTTGTGCGATTTGGACTTCGTTTGATACTCCAACGGTTACCGTAAAGGCCTCGTGTGTGTTGCAGCCCAACACCCCTCCAAAGTGGACCAAACCCCATCTAAACCCCCTCCATCATCTCGGTCGTTCGATCATGATCGCGTGGCCAAAAACCGTGCTCAATTTGGACACTCCTATCTCCTTCTATCTATAAATATGTGGCTCTCCCCGAAATTTCGCGGTCAAACCCTAGTGTCTTCCTCCTCGCGCCGTCGGACATGTCCAACCGCGCCGGACATGTCCGCCGGACACCTCACTCCGACCAACCAGGAGCCGCCACCCCGCCGCTGAGCCTCTCTCACCTCCCCGCCGCGGCCCGTGGGGCCCGAGGCAGGCCCGCCCGGGCCCGGAGCCGCCCGCCGCTGCACTCGCGCGCCCATGCCACGCTGGATCTCCACGCCGCCGCCAGCCGCCGTCGCCGCCCGTTCGCTGTCGTGCGCCGCTGCCGCCGCCCATCGCCGCCCGGCCGCGCGCCTCTCAGCCACCGTGGCGCCGCCACACGCCTCGATGCGCCGCTTCTCCGCCGCCACGGCACCGCGCCTCCGCCCTTCTCCGCCGGTCGCCGCCGCGTTGCGCCTCGCCCCGCTCGGCGGAGCTTCGTCGCCGGCGCCGCCATGTCGCCGGAGCCCGCCGGCCGAACCCGGTGTATCTGGATGAGATCCACCACCTTCTCCAACCAAACGGTATCCCGCGTCCCCGGATCCCTCCGTCCCGCACCATCCCATCCCGGGTTGACTTTTCGCGAGGGTATAATTTCGACCAAGTCCCCAGATCTGCATATTTTCATGCCATATTCATCGCATCATAACTTTGCACCCGTGGCTCCGTTTTGGGCGTGTAGCATATCAAATTGTTCGTCTCAATGTGTACTTCATTTCATTCCATTGTACCATGTTCATTTGAGCTCATCTTGATGCCCTAAATGCTGTTGCAATAGTGCTATGTAATGTTAGTTTCAGATTCTTATCAGGATTTGGACTTTTGTCATTTTTGCCATGTTTAATGTGTGCCTCCTATGAACTTGAGCTCTACATGTGTTTTGTTATATGCCATGCCATCTTTACAGGGGTGTATGCCATATATTTTTGTGATGTTTGTGGTGACTAGCACAAGCATGCAAAGTAGCTCTCGTAATGTTGCTGATTTCAGGGACTTAGAAATCTTCTAAGTCTTTTCTCTGATAATATTTTTATGCCATGTATTCTTGTTGCTACAGAGTGATCCATGCCTCTTTTGAGAATGTTCAGTAAGGATCATTTTGAGATATTGTTATGCTCTATGCATCCATGTCTCTGTTTGCATTTATGGAGCGCCCTAGCATGACTCAATCTTGCTCTACTTTTGCTATAAAATGTTCCTGGCAGATTATTTACGTGTTAAGCCATTTTGCCGAGGTTGTTGTAGTTGATCCATGCATGCTATGAGGTTGTTCTTGCCATGTTTAGCTTCTATGCCATGCCTACTTGCTGGGTGTATGCTTCGTTTGTCATGCCATGCCTTGTGGTGAGTGCATCGAGCTTGTAAACATGCCTACGTGAATCTGTTTTGCCATGTTCCAGTTTTCTACTAAGTCCGAATCTGTTAGCGAAAGTTGCTATGTTCACATGCATGCCATTGTATTTTTTGATCCCTTTTGGCTTATGGTCAGTAAGGGACTTTTGTTGTATGCTTTGAGTAACTTCATGCCAGGCCTTGCCTTGCCATGAGATGTTCCTGTAGCATGTAGTTATCTTACTCTAAACATTGCTTCCTGATGTTAAATTACTGACATGTTATTTTCACTAAGTCTGAGATGTTGTTATCTTTTGCACTTTTGCCATGCTTGTTTGAACCTGCTATTGAGTGAATTAGCCGTAGCTCAGTGTTCATCTTTTGCCAAGCATCTTGAGTGGATCCCTGCCATGTGCCTTGTTGCTATGTTAGAGTGCAGTAGCTTGTTGTTATTGATGCACTTAGATGGCCTCATGCTGTTAATCGCAGATTTGTGCCATTATTGTTTTGCTTGCCATTTGCAAACCGTGCATCCGATTCCAGTGATCTTTATATCGTTTTCGACCGAAATCAACTCATCTTTCCAGTGGCACTCTTGGTTTGCCAAGTTGAGGCATGGTTCAATCTTTTCTTTCCGGAGCACGCATATGCATCGCACATCACATCCCGCATATCATGCCATGTTTTGCACCATGTTGCTTGCGTATTGCACCATGGTTGATTGTTGTTCCCTTTGCTTGTGTTCTTGCTTTGGGTAGAGCCGGGAGACGAGTTCGTGTTCGAGGAACTCGTCGTGTACGTTTTCGTGGATCAAGCTTTCGTCTTCTCGGAGAACCTTTGCAGGCAAGATGACCATACCCTCGAAATCACTTCTATCTTTCCTTCCTAGTTGCTCGCTCTATTGCTATGCCTATGCTGTGATACCTACCACTTGCTATATCATGCCTACCATATTGCCATGAGCCTCTAACCCACCTTGTCCTAGCAAACCGTTCTTTGGCTATGTTACCGCTTTGCTCAGCCCCTCTTATAGTGTTGCTAGTTGCAGGTGAGGATTGGAGTTTGTTCCTTGTTGGAACTTGGATATTTTGTTGGGATATCACACTATCTCTTATTTAATTAATGCATCTATATACTTGGTAAAGGGTGGAAGGCTCGGCCTTATGCCTGGTGTTTTGTACCACTCTTGCCGCCCTAGTTTCCATCATACCGGTGTTATGTTCCTTGATTTTGCATTCCTTACACGGTTGGGTTATAATGGGAACCCCTTGATAGTTCGCCTTGAATAAAACTCCTCCAGCAAGGCTCAACCTTGGTTTTACCATTTACCACCTAGCCTTTTTTCCCTAGGGTCGACCAACCCAAGGGTCAACTTTATTTTAACCCCCCGGGCCAGTGCTTCTCTAAGTGTTGGTCCAACCTGAGCGAACACGGTGTTGGAGTTATGCCTGAACGTAAGTAGTTTCAAGATCATTTCTTGATCACTTCTAGTTCACGACCGTGCTTTGCCTTCTCTTCTCGCTCTCATTTGCGTATGTTAGCCACCATATATGCTAGTTCTTGCTGCAGCTCCACCTCATACCTTTTCCCTACCCATAAGCTTAAATAGTCTTGATCGCGAGGGTGTGAGATTGCTGAGTCCCCGTGACTCACAGATTACTTCCAAAACCAGTTGCAGGTGCCGATGATACCATGTAGGTGACGCAACCAAGCTCAAGGAGGAGCTAGATGAGGATCGTGTTCGTTATGTTGTTCTGTTTCCAGTTGATTAGTAGTGGAGCCCAGTTGGGACGATCAGGGATCTTTTGCATTAGGGGTAGTCTTCTTTTATTTTGGTTCCGTAGTCGGACCTTGATTGTATCTGGATGATGTAATGTTTTATTCATGTATTGTGTGAAGTGGCGATTGTAAGCCAGCTCTGTACCTCTTTCTTATTCAGTACATGGGATGTATAAAGATTAAACCTCTTGCGACATGCCTACAATGCAGTTATGCCTCTAAGTCGTGCTCCGACACGTGGGAGATATAGCCGCATCGTGGGTGTTACAGGCACCCCGGCTCAGAGCAACCGATTTACCATGCATTGCCAGCCCAGAGACCATGTCTTCTAACAACACACAACATCTTGGTATAGAAAACAACCGCTTTATTGATCCTAGCGGATCATAGTTTACATTACAACAGGTGGCGAGGCCAAGCGGCACACACGGTGCGGCTGAAAAATATGTACATTATTTAGTGAACATAAAGGGGCCTCGATCATCACAACTACGCGGCAGCGGAACAATGTTGTAGCAGAACTCCATAGCACAGGGACACCGATGTGGACACGATCTAGACTCGGACAACACTCCTTTCCACTGGACTTTCCTAAAATCTAGCATGACACGCCAGGTTAGTACATTGAATGTACTGACAAGCTCACAACAAGCATAGACATAATGACAAACGATATCATGATATTTAACTAATTGTTTACTAATGCAACAATATATCCAACATGTTGTGATCATGTTCTTGTGATATAAGCCCATCGGACTTGCTTACCAACGGTGATCGCTCTCGGATCACAAATGGACCAACCTCGTGGTCTTAGATCAGGTTACCTCATCACCAAACGGTGATCATTCCGGCGATCACAACCATGACCAACACTTGGTCTCAAACGGTGATCTTTCCGGCGATCACAACCATGACCAATACTTGGTTTCCAGCATCAAGATGGTCTACCCACCATCATCAACAATGCAAAGTTCATAACTTAGTGTGCAAGATTTATTAAACGTTGATCCATGGTGTGACCTACTTTCGAGCGTGTCCGTAACCATGGACTCGGCTATCGATAAATTTAATACACTCTGCAGAGGTAGCACACTGTACCCATACCACGGAACCCATGGCCTCGCACTCCCATTCGGGTGGACCAACGGCATTCCGACGAAACCCCTCCATTGCCATGACACTCTCTCGGCCACTCCGACTCACTCCCCACTGGGCTAGTCCTAGGTGGCCCCACGTCAACCAAAGACACCAACGGCCACCGTCGTGGCCAAACATAATGGTCCCATACAGGGACAAGGTACCATACCGTGAACAATGGGCACACAAGGTTATGTCTACTTACCGGGCTAGGGTACCGCACGCCCATAACCTTCCCTCGTTGGAGGCACCGACCAGAGGCATGACAATGGACCGAATAAAGGCCTTCCCATAAAGGCAAATGTGGTTGCACTGGGAAAACTTGATTCAGTGGCACCATGACCCGGTCAACGATATATTCAAGTTGAGTTATTATCAGGTTCAACTTAGAGTGAAAGGAACTGATGTCATAATATGCCATGAAAATGCAACAAGAATATATGCATCATGTAACATCGGAAATAACTGGGTCAACCATATCCACACTAAGCATACACATCACAACTCAAAACACTTCTCTGGTTATGATTAACCATCACTTTAAACAAAAAATTTACTTATTAAATTTATCATTTTTATCATCCAAGAAAATACTCATAATAATTAATTCCACAACCATATTACTTCTTCATAACAACTATTTCTTCTAGTTATTCAACCAACTTAGTTAGTTTTAAACTTCTATAAACTAAGCATATAAACTTAAACAAGCAACCAACAGAATATAAATAGTATAATAGTGATTTAAATGCATGGATTAAATCATTCATTCAACTTGAAAAAATCACAAATATTGTAATGGCACCATGAAAATGTTCATGTGGCTTGCCTTAGTGTAGGTGAGGTTCACAATCCTCCTGGTGATCCTCAAGACAAGCTTCACTTTCTGAAAATATATATAAACACAAAAAGAAAACATCAAGAACACTTCTGAAATTCACCAGAAAATCTAGACAGTAGAGAAAAATCTCATTTTTGGTGAGCTGCTTGATTTCTTCATAAAGAACACAATGCAAAAAGAATCTATTCGTTTGGACTTATGGTTAAAAAGTTGTGGCTGTTTGAAGTTCTCTGGACAAAATTAAATCTGAATTTAAATAGAAATAGAACTGGGGGGTGACGTCGAAGGCGTAAACCTCGCGGGTGCCACCACTCATACCCCTTTGCCTGCGTACAGAGTGGCTGACTAGCGGACCCTGAGGGAGTCCTGGACTAATGGGTCCTCGGGCGTCCGACCTGTTATCCTTTGGGCCGGACTGATGGGCTGTGAAGACATGAAGGCCGAAGACTGCACCATGTCCGGATTGGACTCTACTTGGCGTGGAAGGCAAGCTTGGCGACCGAAGATTCCTTCTTATGTAACCGACTCCATGTAAACCCTAGATCCCCTCGGTGTCTATATAAACCGAAGGGGATAGTCCGGAAAGGACACCACACATACTCATTACCATACCCATATAGGCTAGACTTCTAGGGTTTAGCCATTACGATCTCGTGGTAGATCAACTCTTGTAATACTCATATTCATCATGATCAATCAAGCAAGAAGTAGGGTATTACCTCCATAGAGAGGGCCCGAACCTGGGTAAACATCGTGTCCCCCGTCTCCTATTACCATCGATCCTAGATGCACAGTTCGGGACCCCCTACCCGAGATCCGCCGGTTTTGACACCAACATTGGTGCTTTCATTGAGAGTTCCACTACGCTGTCGACAAAAGGTTCGATTGCCCCTTCAATCATCAATAATGACACTGTCCAAGGAGGAACTTTCCCCCTCGGATAGATCTTCGTATTCGGTGTCTTCGTACTGTGGGCCAACTCGCTTGGCCATCTGGAGCAGATCGACGGCTATGCCCCTGGCCATTAGGTCGGATTCGGAAGCTTGAACTACATCGCGGATATCTGTGGAGACATGATTTTCGAGGGATTTGAGCCCGCGGCAATCGCCCCCCTCATCCCGACGAACGTGACTTAAATGTGTCATCGGATCACACGAGGAGATGGTTCCTGCGGCTACAATGACCTTAGAGCCGAAGCAGATCGAGCCATCTGAGGCCTTAGAGTCCGCGGCGTTGGAGCCACACATGGACTCGATGCCCTGCAATATTTGCTTTAATGGAACTTCGGACTCATCTCCGGCTATAAGTTCCGGACTGTGTACGCCCGCGGACACCGAGCTAGATCGGTTATCGATCTTCGAGTTCAGCGCCGCTGATGTTTTCCAGCACTCGCCTTGGGGTGACGTGCTAAAATCTTTAAAGAATTTGTCCTTGGAGAAGGACTCGCAGCGGATGATGAGGAATTTTTCTCCCCACCCGCCACCCACTTCATAGCCACCATTGATGACTTAACCGACGTGCTTGACTATGGCTCCGAAGACATCGACGGTATGGACGACGATGCCGACAAGGAGCAAGGCCAAGACACGCCATTCACTGGACGTTAGACGGCTACCTCTTTGTACAATGTGTACATGGTTGACACACCTAAAGGATCTGGGGACGACAAAGAAGAACCAGATGCGAATAAAACCTCCAAGACACAGTCCAAGCGCCGGTGGCCCAAACGGCGCCCCAAGCCCCGCCGCTCAAAGGATGGCAACACTGACACTGGAGAAAATAGTACTCCGGGTGACGCTGAAAACAATGAAGACCCTATCGGGGCTAAATCTGAACAGGAACATGACAACAGGCAAGATAAGCCCAACGAACAAGCCATAGAAGATGACTCAGATGATGATAGTTACCATCCACCCTCCGAGGAGGAGACAATCCTTGGCAATGAAGACTTCATCATGCCTGAGCATCCTCTCGAGCAGGAGCGGTTTAAGCTTTAGCTCATAGCCACGGCAAGGAGCCTGAAAAAGAAACAACAGCAGCTTCAAGCTGAACAAGACCTGCTCATCGACAGATGGACTGATGTCCTGATAGTCGAGGAATATGGCCTCAAGCGCCCAGCCAAAAGGTACCCAAACATAGACTGCTACCTCAGTTCGATGAGGAGGCAACATATCCCATACCTCCCTCATGCAATGCAGACCGACCACCATGTGGTCGGGATAGAGCGGCGGACCAGCCACCCCGCGGTCGGGATAAAACGGCCGCTCAGACCAAACAGTAGCCTGCCCCACCGCCTCGCAAAAACATGGACATACCAGCTCGGGACCATACATACAATCTTCGGCAGGAATTGGACAACAGAGCAGGACACACCAGATCAGGGCACGAATCGCGAGGACGTTTCCATACTCGGGACGACAGCTACCTATTCGGACGTGACAAATTTAATCACACCCGGGCCGATAACCATAGACGGACGTCGTCAGAGATACACCGTGACACGGCCCTCTATAGAGGCACCGCACACCCTCTCTGCTTCACAGACGAGGTGCTGAATCATGAATTCCCCGAGGGGTTCAAGCCTGTCAACATTGAATCATACGACGGAACAACCGACCCCACAGTGTGGATCGAAGATTTTATTCTTCACATACACATGGCCCAAGGAGATGACCTCCTTGCCATCAAATACCTCCCATTAAAGCTCAAAGGACCAGCTCGACACTGGCTAAATAGTCTTCCTGAGAACTCCATCGGCAGCTGGGAGGACATGGAAGAGGCCTTCCTCGACAACTTCCAGGGTACATATGTCCGGCCACCTGATGCCGCTGACTTAAGCAACATAGTTCAACAATCCGGAGAATCAGCCAGAAAATTCTAGACTAGGTTCCTAACCAAAAAGTACCAGATCATCGATTGTCCGGATGCCGAAGCCCTAGCGGCCTTTAAGGATAGCATCTGGGATGAATGGCTTGCCCGCCCTCACAGTACAAACACAACCAATGGAACAGGCCCCTCCGAGGCCAAAAATAGTACCGGCAAGCTTCGGCGCAACAAACACAAACGCCGAAGCAATGGTGATAACGCTGATGGCACTACAGTTCACGCTGGATTCAGTGGCTCCAAGTCTGGCCAACGAAAGAAGCCCTATAAAAGGAGCAGCGGAGGACCATCCAACTTGGACCGCATACTCGATCTTCCTTGCCAGATACATGGCACCCCAGACAAACCGGCCAACCATACTAACAGAGATTGCTGGGTCTTTAAACAAGCCATCAAGGTCAACAGCAGAAACAAGGAAGGAGAATCACAGAGCGAGGACGATGACGAGTAGCCCCAGCAGCTGAACACTGGGGAGCAAAAGAAATTTCCCCCTCAAGTCAAAACAGTGAACATAATATACGCTACACACATCCCCAAAAGGAAGCGCAAGCACGCACTTAGGGATGTCTATGCGTTAGAGCCAGTCGCCCCAAAATTCAATCCGTGGTTGTCATTTCCGATCACCTTTGACCGCCGAGATCATCCAACCAACATTCGCCATGGTGGTTCAGCCGCACTAGTCCTCGACCCAATCAGGATACAGTACGTAAAATGATCATCGACCCCTCACGAGTCAAGCCCACTAATACTACCTTTAAAGGAGTCATACCAGGCGTAGAGGCCCATTGTACGGGCTCAATAATGCTGGAGGTAGTATTCGGTTCCCTGGATAACTTCCGAAGCGAAGAATTAATCTTCGATATCGTCCCATTTCGCACCGACTATCACGCCCTGCTCGGACGAACCGCATTTGCTAGATTCAATGCGGTGCCACATTACACTTATCTCAAGCTCAAGATGCCCGGTCCACGTAGCATCATTACAGTAAATGGAAACATGGGACGCTCCCTCCGTATAGAGGAGCGCACTACCGCCCTAGCAGCAGAAGTACAGAGCGGCCTTCTCAAGCAACATTATAACCCTTGGGCATCATCAAGAGGGTCCAGACCACACTACATCAGGACAGCTCGGCTCGTCAAGAGCTGAATTAGCAATTTGACCTCCGTCCCAGCCTTGATGAGGCAATGGCACTAATACCGTGTGTACATAAACTACGCACTCAAAACCCCATGGGAATTGACGGAGGCATAACTCGTTCGTGATCTACTATACGGCTCGACCGACCCTGGGATTCGCACGCTTTTACTTTTTTATGGGTTTTCTTCTCTTTTGGAGGTCTATGCGGACAACCAGCTTGCAGAATACACCAAGGAGGCAAGGAGCTATGGCTTACAAGGGAATCCCTAGGCAGTCTCTACTAAATGATTGCCATACTTGCTTTTCATACCCGCACGTAGCTCGCCCTTGGTTTTGGCATGCTAAATAGCCTTACTTGCTTATCGCATTACTCGTACAAAGTACGCCTTGACGTACTAGTTACATCACAATGGTGAATACATGGCAACGCCAGCTTATTATTTCATTTTTCCGTTTACTCACCTCGGTATTAATTACTCACAGCACATGTACACCACAGTACGTATTACTATGCCAGGGGCTTCTTTACACCCAACACTACAATAATAAAAAGTTCAAACACTTTTATAGTATAGTTCGGCACCCCGAACTTATAGCATTATATGCATCAGTTCCGAATCATGTCTTTTGTCAATAGTTGGGTTGCCCGGCTCCTGTGCTTGCTACCCTACGTTCCTCTATATCGGCTAGGGTAGTAAAGGGAGAACTACTGCGGTTGTGTCCCGGTTCTTCCGGACGAGCTCCTCAGTAACGAAAGCCAAAAACTGACAGTCATGATGCGGTGAGAGCCGGTCAGCTGTTCGAGAGGTTCCAAATCGTTAGAGATTTTGTTTCCACTTCTTGCGAAGAATCGGTTCCCCCGATTAGGCATGCACAGCGCCCCTAATTTGGTCTTCCGAATAGGAGGGGCTTCGCCAAACTTTCTTAAATTGTCAAACTCCTATGGCTAAATGAGGGCGGTAAAGGCCGCATAGTCTGATTGCCTTGTTCGTTGCACTAAACACCTCCTTTAAGGACCAAAATGTGGAGTAAAGAGTGTCTAGATTTATCTTGAACACCCCCGTACTATCTACGTGGGGGAAGAAGCCGACGACTGGTCAACCCTCAGAGTTAATAAACGACCGCACAAGAGGTAAATTTAAATCATAAGAATTATACTACACAACACCATTGCTCCATATTACAGGGCAAGGTAATACACATGTTCTCATGGGAAGATGATATCCTTCGAACATTACTCCGCCACAAGGCGGGACCCCTCCAGGACACCATCAAAATAGTGCTCGGGCTGACGATGCTCCTTTCCCTCTGGCGGCCCCTCAGTCATTAGCTTCTTGCCATCCAGCTTCGCCCAATGCGTCTTAACGCGGGCAAAGGCCATACGCACACCTTCAATACAAACCGACCGCTTCACGGCTTCGAGCCGCGGACAGGCACTCACAAGCCGCTGCACAAGCCTGAAGTAGCTGCTAGGTATAGGATCGGCCGGCCACAGCCGGACTATCAGGTCCTTCATGGCTAGCTCTACCAACCTATGCAGCTCTATCAACTGCTTTAGCTGGTCGCTGAAGGGCACCGTATGTTCGGATCCCAGATATTGGGACCAGAATAGCTTCTCCGTAGACATCCCTTCTTCGGCTCTATAATGCTAGGCACCATTTGACACACTGTGCGGCAGATCTGTAAACGCCCCTGGAAAATCCAAATTTAGGATAAGTACAAGGAACGTTTCTTCTACACACTTGCTATGCATGGTGAAAGATTTACCCGCCGTAATCTTCTTGGCCACCTAAATTTCCTGGAGGGCGCTCTGGGCTTCGGCTTGTGCATCCTGCGCGCTCTGGCGGGCCTTCGTCAATTTGGACTATTGCACCTTACAATCGCGCTCCAAGGACTCAAACCTCTCTATTGCACCCTGGAGCTGTTGCTGCGCCTTGCCAACCCGGGCCTCGTGCTCCTCGCATGAGGCGCGTTCCTTGGCCGCTTTGTCCTCGGCCTCGGCTAGTGCCTTCTTAAGGGCCGCCACCTCAGTCGTGGCCACTAATAAAGTTTATGACACTTTAGTCCGGCTGAACTCCTCATTTTTTTGAAATGTACCCACAGTTACGCCATACCTTGGCTATCTTCCAGCTGCTTCTTCAAGAGGCCGAGCTCCTCCTCGACCCGCTCCAGTTTTCTCTTCAGTCGGGAAACTTCCGCAGCATGAGCAGTGGCAGCCTGCAATGATACCTGCTTATTCACATAGACAACTAATGTTAGACTCCTGCAATATTCATTCTCGATCCTCTGTTTGGCTTTTCCTCCCGAACACCAAACAGAGCATCAGAGGCTACTATATATATGGTGATATTTTTCCTACAATCACATTACTTACCTCAAAGCCCATTAGAAGGCTAGTGCAGGCTTCGTTTAGTCCGCTTTTGACAAACTGAACCTTCCCTATTACCATGTCCATAAGGACACGATGCTCATCCACGATAGAGGCGCCTCATAGCGCCTCCAGCAGATTATCCCGTGCCTCTGGTTGGACAGAGGTCACCGGTGGAATAGGCACATTCCCTCCTTGGGGGGAATGCCATGTAGATCTCTGGAATGATATCCGGCTTAGGCCCGAAGGGAACTCATGCCCCGTCACCAGTCCCTGTGGGGACTTTTTTCCCCGTATGTCCGGCGGCCGAGGAGTCATCCTGCGACTTCACCCCGATGGTGTCCGGAATCTCGCCTCCCAGCCTAGGAAAGTCTTTTTGGACACCACATCATCATCACCCTTGGGTGAGATGGAATGAGCAGGTGGCAGAGACATGCTAGCCATCTCCTTCATGTCCAACGAATCCTCTGTCGAGGATCGCGGGGAGCCAACGCGTGCCGGACTGCAATGACAAGGTTTAAGATGTATCAATATTACAAACCGAGAAGGCCAGATGTTTTTGATTCTGGTACTCACGTGGAGGCCCGAGGCTTGGTCTGGGAGGTCGCTCTGGACTGCTATCAACATCCCACATGGAGTTATCCGCGAAGGAGCCTCTCCCCCTCTTGGGCGCCTCCGCCTCCAAACTCATGGAGGCCTCCCTTTTCTCCCTTCCTCCCGCAGGAGGGGAGTCACCTCCCTCCTCGTCGTCATCGTTGGCGGCTGAGGGGTTTGTCTCATCGTCAGACGAGATGACCAAGGTGCTCCTACGGCGAAGCCCACTCCTGGTCCCCTTGGCCGTGGTTTTGACCTTCTTCTCCAGTACATCGTAAGGCGCCGGAAATAGCATCTTCTTAAGGAGTGGGGTTTCTTCGTCTTCAGGCAGCGGAGCCGGACTATTAATACATCCCGCTAGGTCAACCCAGGCCTGAAAAAGAAATTGAAAAGAAGGCTTAGTATCCTTCCTCGCAGTGTGTCCTTAAAGACTATACCATGATGGCTTACCTAATTGGCATGACGCTTAAAGTTGAGCCCGCGATCTTTGGTCAACGGTGGCGGTGTCTCGCTGCCCTAGAAGAGCACCTTCCAGATATCTTCGTGCGTTGTGCCGAAAAGACTTAGTAGCGTTTGGTGCTTGGCTGAATCAAGCTCCCACAAATAACAGGTCTGGCGTTGACACCGAAGGATCCGGCGTACAAGCATGACCTGGATCACATCAACGAGCTTGATATTCTGGGTTACCATATTGTGGAGGCACATTTGGAGCCCCGTGATCCCTTCCAAAGATTACCAAGTCAGGCCCTTCTCTTGCCAGGAGGTAAGCCGCATCGGGACTCCAGATCGGAAATTGGGAGCCGCCACCCAGCTGGCGTCACGCAGATCGGTGATATAGAACCACCCCGATTGCCATCCCTTCACCGTCTCTATAGAGGAGCCTTCGAGCCAGGTGGTATTGGGCAACTTGCCTGCCATGGCACCTCCGCACTCAGCCTATTGGCCGTGCACCACCTTTGGCTTTACATTAAAAGTCTTCAACCATAGGCCAAAGTGAGGTGGGATGTGGAGAAAGGCTTCGCACACAACTATGAATGCAGAGATGTTGAGGATAAAGTTGGGGGCCAGATCGTGGAAGTCCAACCCATAGTAAAACATCAATCCACGGACAAATGGATGAAGAGGGAACCCCAGCCCACGGACGAAGTGTGTGAGAAACACAACCCTCTCATAGGGCTCGGGGGTAGGGACGATTTGCCCTTTTGCCGGGAGTCAGTGAGCTATCTCCTTGGCTAAATAGCCGCCTTCCCGTAGCTCCGTGATGTCCTTCTTCTCGACAGAGGAGGCCATCCACTTGCCACCAGCTCTGGATCCGGACATGATTGGAGTGCCTTCTCGAACAAGGAAAAGCTAAAGCTTGGGCGCTAGAGCTCGAGGACGGAAGAATTGAAGATGAAGAAGGGTGTGGCTAAAGGGAGAGTGTCCTTATCCCCTTATAAAGGCCGCGAATATCAAGCGCCTCCCCACTCGTCCTAAAAACCGGCCTATTCCCAAGGTTTGTATAAACGGCACGGTTGGGTTACCCATGCCTGCATTGATGAGAATCCCGCGATAAGGGGACACGATCTCTGCTTTGACGAGACGTGACAATGGCAACCGCATCACAAAACATGGAGCGGTAGACGAAAAGCGGTTCGAAATTATGACCGGACAAACCTAATGTCGTGTTGTGAAAAGCTGTTAGCATATAGAACTCGTGTGAAAATATATTCTCTCTACGGCTGTGTGTGGTATGTGACAGGTCCAGATATTATCATTGCATCCGAAGACTATCTTGGAGTTCGGAGAAAGGGGAACTCGCCTTGCAATTTCGGAGACAATCTACATGTCGGACTCCTCATCATTGAAAGCCAGGTTCAGGGGCTACTAAGGGAGTCCTGGACTAAGGGGTCCTCGAGGGTCCGGCCTGTTATCCTTTGGGCCGGACTGATGGGCTCTGAAGACATGAAGGCCAAAGATTGCACCGTGTCCGGATTGGACTCTACTTGGCGTGGAAGGCAGGCTTGGCGACCGAAGATTCCTTCTTATGTAACCGACTCCATGAAAACCCTAGATTTCCTTGATGTCTATATAAACCAAAGGGGATAGTCCAGAAAGGACACCACATATACTCATTACCATACCCATATAGGCTAGACTTTTAGGGTTTAGCCATTATGATCTCGTGGTAGATCAACTCTTGTAATACTCATATTCATCAAGATCAATCAAGCAGGAAGTAGGGTATTACGTCCATAGAGAGGGCTCGAACCTGGGTAAACATCGTGTCCCCCGTCTCCTTTTACCATCGATCCTAGACGCATAGTTCGGGACCCCCTACCCGAGATCCACCGGTTTTGACACCAACCGGCCCCGCTAGTCAGGTGAGGGGAAGGGGGAGAGGGAAACAAAGGGCGGTGCGGCTCCACCGAAGCACACGCCAGCATGGAGAGCCCCTCGGCCAGAACTGGAGGGCGGGATCAGAAGAGGAGACGGAGACGCACCTGCCCGTACCCGTAGGTTAGCTAGCGGTGGTTGGACGGCGTCAGAATCAGCCTCTCTAGTGGAGATAGGAAGCAGAGGTCACCGACGACGGCGACACCAGGGGCTCCAACCGGGCGGAACGGCACCACCGAGGCACGATGGAGGCCCTGGAAGGGTTGCCCGGGCCTGGGAGGGGCTAGAGCCGCAGAGACGGGCTCGAGCTCGAGCTCGAGGACGGCGGCCTGCATCCTGCCCAGCCGGGCTATGGCTTTCTATGAGATAGTGGAGTGTGTGGGAGTAGTGGATGGTGCTCGAGGGGGCTCGGGAGGGCTCTATTTATAGCCGAGCGTCGAGGGGGGATGGGGCACCGCCGGAGGACACCTTTACACGGCGTCCAGCAACGAATGACGTTAATGAGTGAGGGAGAAGGTGTCACATCCCTAGTATCTGGCAATGCACTAGGCTAGCTTGATGTGTGCATCATGTTTAAATTCAAATGAATATGAAATGGGGATGACAGAAAACCCCCAGCACCCCCTTTATCCAACTAGGGTTTACTAAAATCTTCTTCAATGAACCTGAAATGCCCTTCTAGAATGTTCATCATCTTTGCCTTGGTCTGGAACCTATGACAAAAATGGTGCACATATTTCTAGGACATCACATGGTCACTGAATTAAATCATACTCTATTTGCATTTGGGCATTTAAATGCTATATAATATTTTAAATGTCCAAATAATCATAAACTTAAATGTCTACTCTTGGATATATTCCAAACAGTGTGCTTGAGCAAGTTTCATGATTTTTGAGTGTGCCTAAGTACTTTTAATAAAGCCACAAAGTTACAAAAGAAAAGGAAAAAGAAAACAGAAACAGAGAGAGAGAGATATCTCACCTGGGCCTACTCACCTGGCGGCCCAGCTCGCTGGCCCAGCCCACCTGGGCTCCCTGTCGCCTTCCTCCTCCCGCCAGTAGGCGAGGGCGTGTGGCCACAGTGCACTTGCATGCGCCCGAGCCACCTCCTGCTTCCGCCGCTTCTGGAGCCAACCCCGAGTGCCACGCACTCCCCCTCGCCCCCTGCACCTCTCCTCTCTCCCCCTGGACCCCAACCCCTCCTCTGCTCCCCTCTCGCGCACACCACGGAGCGGAGCTCGTCGCCACCGTCGCCGTTCACCATGGCGACCGCCTCCCCTCGCCTCACTGACCTGCCCACAAGCCCCGCCACCGTCACCTACGCCTTCTGCACCGATCCAAGCAACGCCGGAAGCCCCATATCGCCATCCCCGCCGTCTTCTTCAACCTTGGTCCACCGAGATCGCCATCGCCTCCCCGCTTGCTCCGGCCCTCCCCAAACTCGCCGACCTACCCTACACGTTCCCCGTGAGCTTCTACACAATATCCCTCTTGTCTCCACGACGTTTGCTAGCTGTATTCGCCAATGACCGAAACCCGCCGCCGCTCGCGCTCGTCACCGGTGATGCTCCGGTGACCATTTGGTCCCGGGCATGCGCCCATCGTACTCACCGCACCACGTAGATGTCGTAGGTGCTAAACGCACATCGCCACGGCCACCGCAACCACGTCCCCGCTCGCTGCTGACTCCGACCGCCGCAAACCTCGTCGCCGGCGCCGCTCCCGGCCACCCCAGCTCCCGCCACCGCCACCGTTGGATGCGCCACTCCACCCTCTTCCCGTAGCTTCTCTCTGCGCGCCAAAAGGGCCCCTGTAGGTGGATCTCGACGCGCTCTGCCGTGTCTGGCCTCGGCGGCGGCTAAACGCCGGCGGGTTGACCGGTGAGGTTGACCCCTTCTTGACCAAGTTTGACCACCTGAGTCACCGATGTGTGGGGGCCACCTCGCTAACTAATCTGATTTAGTGCTAATTAACCTAAGCTTGTTAGTTAGGCACTAACACGTGGGCCAAGCCCTAATTAACTTGGTTTAGCATTTAAGTTAGTGCTAATTAACTCGGTTCATTAGTGGTGTCACTGACCAGTGGGTCCCCCAGGTCAGGTTTGACCTGGCCGACCCAGTTGACCTTCTGACGTCACACCGACATCATGGTGACGCAGTAAAGCTTTTTTGGTGTTTAAAATAAATCAAAATGATTTATTTATTTCAAAAAATACCCTAAACTTGTAAAGATCATAGTAATTAATCTGCAACTCCAAATACAAAGATTTACATATGAAAATTGATCAGAAAAATGCAATCTATCCATCTGTACTGGTTTCATGCATGTTAGAGCAACCTAACCTTTCTGTTTAGATGAAACAAGATAATGCACTTATATGAGTTCATATTTTGGGCTTGCATTTGAATCTTTGATTCAAATGAACTCAAACCACCCTGTTCAAAGCTGCATTAGCCAAAACACACTCATTTTTCCATGTCATTGCATACATAATATTGTTGCATATTGCCATGTAATGATTGTGTTACCGGTGTGATCTTTGTGGTAGGTTCTGCCTCCGAGGATATTCACGAGTATACAGATGAAGGGAAGTACCCCTCTACCACTCTGTTAGGCAAGCAAAAACCCCTTGTTCATTCCGATACAATCCCACTCTCTCACTCCTGCTCTCTTTTATTGCATTAGGACAACAACGATTCAACTGTTACATGCTGCGGTAGTTGAACCCCTTTCATCTACATGACCTGTCATTGCCACAGTAAATAGATGAAACCCACTAGCATGAGTATGAGTTGTTTGAGCCCTGATGTGCCTACTCATTCATGCTTGTTTGTCATGCCTGCTACTGCTTAGAGTTGAGTCAGGTCTCATTCATCGGGGATGAATTGGAATGGTGATGAACATGTCCTACTATGTGTGAGCTAAGTGTGTGAACACGATTTGGTAAAGGTAGCGGTGAGAGGCCATGTAGGAGTACATGGTGGGTTGTCTCATTGAAGCCGTCCTTAGGAACTGAGTTCTATGTTTTTGATCCATGAACAGCTACTACCACACGTTGGGCCCTGAAATATGACCCCGCTCAACTTATTAACCGCCCATGTCCTCTGTCCAGGAATTGCAACTAGTTTTTGGTGTTTGTAGGATATGTGTTGGAGGTCGTGCGTAGCGCTGACCCTAGGGGTGGGCTATGCTGTGGTAGATACACCGTGGCCCGGTGTACCGGGCGCCCATTTGGTGTCTCGGGAACCCTGCACACATCATTTGGGGTTGTGAGCGAAACCCCGCCCGGATCTCCTCGCAGATGGAACCCGAATAGGCAATAAACCTGGACTAGAAACTTGTGTGGTTAGCCAGGTCATGGTCTACACCCATGTCGGCTTTCGCTTGAAGTCTGCCAAGCACATGTCGTGTGCAGACGCTAAGTGGTGGAAACATGTGTGAAGAAGTACACCCCAAAAGGGTTATAAATAATCTATTCGAATAGCCGCGTCCACGGTAATGGACTTCTAGGTTTCCTATAACAGTTCATAGAGAAGTGAAAGTGGATACTCTAAAATGCGCAAGATAAGCGTGAGTGCTATGGATGGCGTTCTCGTAGGGAGACGAGCGGATCCATAGTGGTGTATTGATATGGTGAATATCTGGACTCGTGTGCGCCACCTCAAAAGAGTTACTGGCAGTCCTAGTTTAGGATAGCCACCGAGTCAAAGCTGGCTTGCTGCAGTTAAACTCCACCACCCGCTTTGTTGATATGGATGCATATGTAGCTAGTCCTGATCTGAGTCTTGCTGAGTACATTTGTACTCACTTTGCTTAATTTATGTTTTTGTAGAGAGACTTTAGTCTCGCTAGTAGTTCCACGTGGACTTGGACGTTTAGCTTGATACCTAAGCTACGATCTTGTGCCCTCAACAAGATCTGGTAGATAGTCAGGCTTCCCAGCCTTTTTCATTTGTAGATGTCTGTACTCAGACATGTTAAGCTTCCGCATGTGCTTTGACTTGTATGCTCTGAATGTTGGGTCATGAGACCCATGTTTGTAATATCTCGCTCAGCGGAGCCTATTGAATAAATACTTTGAGTCGTAGAGTTTTGTTGTGATGCCATGTTGTATTTACACATATCGAGCATATTGTGTGTATGATTGAAATGCTTGGTATGTGTGGGATCCGACAACCTAGTTGTCTATCCTTGATAGCCTCTCTTATGGGGAAATGTAGTCTGGTGCTTCCACTTAGCCTTTGTAGTCCGCTATAGCCCGATTTACCAGAGTCCTGCTAGCCTAGCACTACTTCTCCGGAACACTTAGACTGGACGACATGTGATTCAGTTCGTTCCTGTGTCTGTCCCTTCAGGGAAATGTCACGCGGTGACCTCCGGAGTCCTGCTAGCCTGCTATAGCCCGGGTTCCCAGAGTCCTGTTAGCCCAGTTGCTACAGCCCGGATTCACACGCTGCTGACCGACACGCTCGATGTTGTCTCATGTATGCCTGTCCCCGTAAGTTAGTGCCACTTTGGGTTCAAGACTAGCCTTGTCGGCCCGGGTTCTCTGTCATATGGGTGCTAGCGACACCATCATATACGTGAGCCAAAAGGCGCAAACATCCCGGGCTAGGTGGCGACACCCATGGGAATACCGTGCGTGAGGCTGCAAAGTGATATGAGGTGTTACATGCTAGATCGGTGTGACTTAGAATCGGGGTCCTGACAGAAGGCGACGCAGCTCACACGGGAACTGTGGGCGAGCAGAGACGAGCACAGGGGCACAAGGGTGACGATGAGCACAGTATGCAGCGCACTATTGCATTGGCCGAACCGCCCTGTGCTCGCTGCGGCGAGCTCCGGCATCGGCGAGCGCCAGGGGGAGTTAATAAGATCGGGACGACGATTGTGGAAAGGTTTGGCAAGTTTAGGCAGGCAAGGAAGCTAGCACGCGATCAATAGAGGCTCGAGCGCGTCGTAGAGCGCGTCGGCCGTATGCCAACACGCCTGGACGAACGCGGTCACCGCGTGAACTTTGACCTCAGGCCGACCTAAGCCCAAACTTCATGTCTGGCATGTAGTTCATGGTAGTTTTAGAGGTTACCACACTTTGGTTTGGACTCAGACGCAGTAGAATAGATTTCAACTTCATAGTGAGTTTCTGGTCAGTAACTTTGAGAGATTACTATTGTCAAAATACTGGGAGTTGAGAGCTGGGCTTTGGAGGTTAGCAATCATCTACTAAGGTGATTATGCACAAGAAAAATCAGCCACACTGGATCAAGTAAAATGGTAGTTGCTGTAGAAACTACCATTTCTGTCCAGAATAGAAAATATTTTCTATAGCAAAAATATTCCAAAAAGTGATGAAATGTTTTTGCTCAGGAAGGTGCCCTAGGGTTCAAAGAATATTTAGGAATTTTCTCAGATTTTTGTGGGCAAGAAAAATTGGGGTTCCTTTGGAGTAAATTGAGCTAACTAGGGTTTAAGAGAGGGAAATGAATATTTTTCATGTAAGAAAAATATTCAAGATATTATTTTGAGGTGAACTAGAGAGAAAGTGATAGTTAGAGAGGGAAATGAGGCACTTGGGTGAAAGTCAAGGGGTACCCAAGTGTTTAAGTCCATATGGAAAGATTCAAAACTCCATATTTCAAAACCAAATCAAATGAAAATCCAGGCTATCACATACCCCAAAGAAAATATTATGATGTTCCTTACCCCAATATTTTGGTTTAAATTGTGAAAAGTACTAAGGAAAATATGACTACACAATTTGAGCATAATAAGTATTTTACTGAAGAACTTAAGGAGCACTCCATTGTGCTAGATGCTATAACAAAACAACTTAGTGATATTAGTAGAGAAGTTTGGAATCTCCAATCTAAGTATGCTTTTGCTAGAAGTTTGCTAGTAAAAATATCCGATGGATAAGCTACCTTAGTAAATCGAATGGCCTCTAAACCAGTCTCGCTAGAAGATAAAAGTGATGAAGATCTTAAAATGATTGGTGTTTCTCCTATTGATTCCTTGTTTAGTAAAGTTAAGATTGAAGAAAAAGGGGCAGGAGAAGAGTCAACTTTAGCGTCCCGATAATTCGAAGGGTGAAAACTGATAAAAGTGGATTTGAAGAGGTTAAAACTTTAACTAGTGATGTGCCCACTCTTTTGGATTACAAAGACTTTAATTATGATAGTTGCTCTTTGATTGATTGTATTTATTTTTTGCAATCCATGATATATTCACCCCATGCTTATGAACAAAATAAAGCTTTTACTAAACATATTGTTGATGCTACAATGAAAGCCTTAGAAGAAAGGTTGGAATTAGAAGTTTCAATTCCTAGAAAATTGCATGATGGACGGGAACCTACTATCAAAGTCAAGATTAAAAATTATGAGTGTTTTGCTTTATGTGACTTGGGTGCTAGTGTTTCTACAATTCCAACATCAATATTTGATGTGCTTGGTCTTACCGATATTGAAGAGTGTTCTTTAAATTTGCACTTGGCGGATTCTACTATTAAAAAGCATATGGGAAGAATTAATGATGTTCTTATTCTTGCAAATAGGAATTATGTGCCCATAGATTTTATTGTTCTTGATATTGATTGCAACCCGTATTGTCCAATTATTGTTGGTAGACAGTTTTTACGCACTATCTGTGTCGTGATTGATATGAAAGAAGGCAATATTAAGTTCCAATTTCCAGTAAGGAACGGTATGGAACACTTTCCTAGAACAATAATTAGGCCACCATATGAATCAATCATGAGGGCATCTTATGGATCTAGAACCAAAGATGACAAAACTTAGATCCTTGATTTATGCCTAGTTAAGGGCATAAAATGATAGCGCTTGTTGGGAGGCAACCCAATGAATACAATTTATTTTTTGCCTTTTGCTTTCTGTTCTTGAGTGTTAGCACAATTATGCTACTGTTATGATTGTGTTTTTGTGTTTTAATTAGTTTTTATGGCAAGTAAAGCCTTTAGGATCTTCTTGCGTGATAGTTGTTTGATTGTGCTGAAAAACAGAAACTTTTGCGCTCACGAAAACAATTCTCATTTCTAACCAGAGAGTGATAAAATACCAATTATTTTTGCATAATATTAATATACAAATTGCTCAGGTGTCCTAATGTTTCAGAATTTTTGGAGTTACAGAAGTATTCAAAATATCCAGATTGCTACCGGCTGTTCTATTTTTGACAGATTCTTTTTTCTTTGCTTTGTGTGCTTGTTTTGAGGATTCTATGGTTTTCTTTGATGGGTTTTTGCCATAGAAAAGTTGTAATACACTAGATATAATACAAGAATAAAATATGAATTGGTTTTGTAACAACACTTATAGTAGTGATTTGTTTTCTTATACTAACAGATCTCACGAAGGTTTTGTTGAGTTTTGTGTGATTGAAGTTTTCAAGTTTTGGGTTATCTTACAATGGATGAAGGAATAAGGAGTAAGAAGAGCCTAAGCTTGGCGTTTCCCATGGCAACCCAAGTTATTATCCAAAGAGAAGCAAGCAACTAAGATTGGGGATGCCCCGAGTGGCATCCCCTCTTTCTTCAAACGACCATCGGTATTTTACTCGAAGCTATATTTTTATTCGTCACATACTATGTGTTTTGCTTGGAGCGTCTTGTATGATATGAGTCTTTGCTTGTTTTTCTTTGTGTTTTTAGTCCTGATCCCTTGCTGGCCACAACTATTTGAGAGAGCCAAAAATATGCGATGACTTGTTATAATTGCTCTCTATTGTTCACTTAAATTTTTAAGAGCTATGGATTTGCTCTAGTGCTTCACTTATATCTTTTTGAGCATGGTGTGCTTTTTTATTTTTGAAGAAATACTATCTTGATTCACTTAGATTTATTTGAGAGTAAGTACAATTTTCAAGAAATTCTCTCTTGCTTCACTTAAATTAATTTAAGAGAAAGAAATATTATGCTCATGATCTTCACTTATATTTGGTTGAGCTTATCAAAAGCAACACATGAAAATTAGTCCCAAAGTGATAGATATCCAAGAAGGATATAAAAAACTTTCATGAAGATCGTTGGACAAAATAAACTTGAGTCTTAGTAATAGTTTTGAGATATGATGATGTGATATGTGAGTCATGTTGATGAGTAATTATGCTTTAGTAAGAATATTGGTGTTAAGGTTTGTGATTCCCTATGCAAGCACGAAAGTCAATAGTTGTGCAATGAAATTACATCCTACTTGTGGTGCATTATTCGGTGTTAATTATGCTTAATGCTCGCTTATGATATTATTCGTTTCTTGGTTTGTCGCTTCTCAATCTTTTGCTAGCCTTCATTTTGCACTAAGTATGATCACTACTTGTGCATCCAAAATCACTTAAACCAGTTTTGCCACATGAGTCCACTATATCTACATATATGCGGTATCCCTTTGCCATTCTAAGCAAATTTTTATGTGCCATTTCTAATATTGAAAATAAATATCTCTTTTGTATGCTTGTACCGCTCGCGAGGCGGTGAGGGGTGGCTAATATTTTCCATGCTAGATGTGTTATTCTCACGATGAGTGTTTATTCACTTGTCATTGCACGAGAGTAAGGCAAAGGTATTAGGAATGCCCAGTGCCGAAATGAAAAATGAATTTACTTTATGCTATCAAATAATAAATTCCTTGAAAAGTGTTGGTATGGAAGGCACCTGTGGATACGGTTAGCCATGGAAAGTGAAAGTATGGTGGAAAAAGGAATAAACTTTATTTTTTGTTTGAGAACTGTCTATGATATATCTAGCATGGTAAGTGTTGGGAACTCGCATGGTAAGTGTTGGGAACTCTAAGTCGTTTTCGTTGAAGGGAAATGTATGCCTCTCAAAATATTTTTATCTCTCAATTTTTGCTTTGAGCTCTGGCACCTCTACGAATCCCTACTTCCCTCTACGAAGGGCCTTTCTTTTACTTTCTGCAATTTTTATTTCTTATTTGAGTCTCCATCTTCTCTTATAAGTCACCAACTAGGGGGCACTATGATCGTACTTGAGCATCGGGTGTAGTTAATATGCGGGTGTATTTCATGAATGGGTCAATGATTGAGCATGATGTGCTAGGGATAACTTATTTTAGCGTTGATAGTTTTAAAGACATGGTAGGTTGTTGGTATGCTTGACTATCTAAATTATCGTGTCAAAACTAGACTATTGCTTTGAACAATATAAAATTCCACATCAAACATTCTGTTTTTATCATTTACCTACTCGAGGACGAGCATGAATTAAGGTTGGGGATGCTGATATGTCTCCAACGTATCTATCATTTTTGATTGTTCCATGTTGTTATATTATCATTCTTGGATGTTTTATAATCATTTTATATAATTTTTTGGTACTAACCTATTGACAGAGTGTCAAGTGCCAGTTGCTATTTTTTGCATGTTTTTACATTGCAGGTAATCAATATCAAACGGAGTCCAAACGCAATGAAACTTTTTACGGATTTTTTTATACCACAAGACATCCAATGGGCCAAAGAAGCGCCTGGAGGTGCTTCGAGGGAAGCACAACCCACTAGGGCGCGCCTGGAGGCCCAGGGGCCCCCTGGTGGGTTGTGCCCACCTTGGGTGTCCCCGGACCGCCTCTTTGCTCTATAAATATCCCAATATTCCAGAAACCCTAGGGGAGTCGACAAAAATTAATTCCAGCCACCGAAGAGTCCAGAACCACCAGATCCAATCTAGACACCATCACAGAGGGGTTCCCCTATTCCATTGGTGCCTCCCCGATGATGCGCCAGTAGTTCCTTGTAGACCTTCGGGTCAGTAGTTAGTAGCTAGATGGCTTCCTCTCTCTCCTTTGATTCTCAATACAATGGTTTCTTGGAGATCCATATGATGTAATTCTTTTGCGGTGTGTTTGTTGGGATCTGATGAACTTCGAGTTTATGATCAGATCTATCTCTTCTTATCCAAAAGTTATTTGAGTTTCTTTGATCTCTTATATGCATGATTTCTTATAGCATTATATGTCTTCTCCGATATTTGGGTTTTGTTTGGCCAACATGATCTATTTATCTTGCAATGGGAAGAGGTGCTTTGTAGTGGGTTCGATCTTACGGTGCTTGATCCTAGTGACAGAAGGGGAACTGATACGTATGTATCGTTGCTACTAAGGATAAAACGATGGCTCGGGGAGACCCTTAAATAGGCGGGCGACGGTCCACCGAGGACTCGTGCGCCGGCGAGCTCGTTGCCGTCACCATGGGTCACAGGAGCTCGTCGCGGTGTGTCTGGGGCGTTCCTGGATTCGGTCCAGAGCTAGGGGAGAGAAGAGAGAGAGCAGGGGGGCCAGGGGCACCGCGCGTGTGAGCTTGCTCACTGGTGTACTCGGGCGGCCGGCGCGCGTGCGAGCAGGGGCAGGAGGAGGGAGAAGGAGGACGGGCCGACGAGCTGCCGTGTCCCAGACGCCGAGGCGTCTCGTCGGGCGTGCTGGGGAGGCCCGAGGTGGCTGGAGGCGGTTGGAAGGGGGCGGCTACAGTGCGGGAGCGCACTGTAGCGCGCTCCAGAGTGCCCAAATGGCATGCCAAGCCATTTTCTATGCTTGTGGGCGCGCCCTTGCATGTCCAGTAGTGTTTGGGGGGTGCTAGGGAAGGGATCTTGGCCTTGGATGCTTTGGATGGCCGGTGGGTGAAGAGAGGGAAAGGAGAAGAGTGGAAATGGGGCTGTCTAGAGAGAGAAAGTGAGGGTTTTACCCCCAAATAATTGATCTGAGGGCTTGCCATTGCTACTGGAGGTATAAGGTGACTAGAATAAGCTCTGGTAAAAAGTTGAGCTCATGAAGAATAGTGGAAGGGGTCAAAACAGTGGTTTTTGTAAAATGGCAGAAGGTGTTTGTTGTTGGTTTGGGCAATAAAATTAATTCCACTTGCCATGAGAATTAACAGGATGGAATGGCACATAGAAGTAGGATGTTCTACCAAGTTTGAGCTCATTTGGGCAAAGTAGCCAATGTAACTTTGGTAAACCCTAGAAATCAACAGAAATGGCTTTACCAAGATTTAGTCATGCAAATATATTCTCCTTGATGCACCACTTGGTGTAGTGTCATCATTTGAGGTTATGAACATGTCCACAAAAGTTGAGATCAAAAGGAGAAAGTTGCCAATGTAGAGTTGTTCAAATTTGGTTCTGAACAGGAAGGGTTTTGGGGCACTTTGAGCAAGATAACATTCTTTCCAACTTGTGCCATTTGGTCTAGATGAATAATTAGACCATTTGAGCATCTTCACAAGGTTTGAGAACATTTGGACATGTTTGGCAATGTAAAGTTTCTCAAACATCAAAATGGACAGAAATGGTTTTGGGGAGATTTCATGGGGTTTTACTATTCTCCATGACATGATACTTGGAAATACCATCAAACATGTCATATGTGACATGCTAGAATTTTCTTGGAATCGTTGGGGAATATTTCCTGTAGAAATATTTCAAATCCTTGAAATGGGAAGAAATGGTTTTTGAGGGATTTGACCAATATTTTGAACATGACCATGTGTTGAAACTCTTATATATGGACAATATATGTCCATTGAGTTTCCCTGATTTTTGTCAAATATTTTTGAAACAATAAAATGATTTTTCCCTATTAAAGACCATTTCTGGCCTTAAGAAAAAGCTTTTAAATAAATTATTAAAATAACTTTTAAAATTATATTTTTGTGGTTTCTGGGTATCCTATATCTAATAGGAGTCAAACATATTTTTGGAAAGATTTTTACTGCCCTGAATTAAGTACTTGCAGTACAAATCCTAATTCAGGGGTTTTTGGAAAACTAATTTTTGAAAATACTTTTTGGCCAATTTATTTTTGTAAGAAAATACTATATTGCTCTATACACATGGCATGATCATTGGTTCAAGAGTTTGGAGCAAGGAGATGAAATATAGGAGTTGGAGGATTTATTTGATTTTTAGAGCACTTGCAAACAACAGACAAAAATCCAATCAAGGCAAGGTCCAAAACACTCAAAAGTTTTTTTCAAACCACATTTTATCATGATTGTTAGCTTAAGTGTTGTGGCATGAAAATCAGGGTGTGACAGACCTACCCCCCTTACAAGAATCTCGTCCCCGAGATTCCCAGACTAGGCGCGGGAAGGAATACGGAAACTTGGATTTGGGGTAGTCTTCACGACCTCGTACTGCTTCTGCTTTCGTTTGGTGCTCCATTGAACTTTGAGTACTCGATGGCATGGCTTCGTGTTTGTCGTCCTGCTTGATCCAGATTGAAATTGGGATTTCTCGCGTAGGTCATATTGGGCTGGAGGTCGATGGCTCGTGATCGATGTCCTTGTAGAGACCGGGCTAGTTAGGAAGTTGGGAACATTTCCGGAGTGTGATGCATGGAAAACGTTGTGCACAATGGGTAACTCAGGTGATAACTCTAGCTGGTAGCCGTTTATTCTTCGTCTTGCAGTGATCTTGGAGAGGGCCGATAAATCTTGGTGTGAGCTTCCCTTTGACATGGAAATGCTTGGTTCCTTTGAGAGAAGTGGTTTGCAGATATGGCTGGTCTTTGATGCGGAGGTATACTTCTTGAAGATGGTGGTTGGTGTAGTTCTTCCTCCTAGACATGACGATCTTCAGATGTTCCTTGACCAGCTCAACGATTCTTATTCCGTCTTCGGGTAGACAAGTATGTCATCAAAGAAAGATGACAACTAACTTGTCCAAGCACTCCATGAAGTCTATGGGTTACTAAAGTGGGCTGAGGCATTGGTGGTGGTCACGGTTGAGTATTGGCCAAGATCTTATTGATCTAGAGCCAAAGCCCAAGGTCAGGATCCGACCATGTTGTGGCTTGGTAGGGCGTAAGGGTTTCAAGGACTCTAGTGTGCGAGTGAATGTTTATCATCCCATCCTTGAGCACAGTTTCTGAGATGCCAATTGTCCTATATCCTCAAATTGGTCCTCCTTATGGCATCGTCAGTTCTGGTGCTATTTTAGGATGATAATGTGCTCGTTCACTATGTCCACTAGTTCCATAATGAACCCAGTGATGTGCAAGGTTTACAAAGGCTTAACTGGTTCTCTTGCAATTCTATGGGTTAAGCACATGGTTAAGGACTCGAGCTGGGGTATCTCGTGAAGTCTCAAAGGGTCTAAGAATGGGTTTCTAGTCTGGAGGGTTAAATATAACTCTAGGGGGTTTCACTTTGTCGAGGAGGCTGTAGAAAAGTTCTTTAGTGCTAGTTGGTCGCCGAAGTAGACTCCTTGGTGCATCTTGTCTTGCTGGTCTTCAGTTGAGGAGAGAGATGAGAGGGATAAGTAGCATAAAGGGGGATGCCTAAAGGGGGTTCTATAGTGCAGGTGCAAACAAACAAGTGCCAAAAAGGGCCAATCACAAACAATAAAATAAGGCAGGTGATATAGCCGCATACTAGTTGCTTAGGGCAAAAGGGTGGCTGATATCAAAACACAATCAAATAAAAACAAGCAACACACAATCATGGTTCTATTCGAACCATCATACGGACTCGACTGCGCATAGGGGGGGGGGGTACACGACTCATCCTACCCTAGGGGTTCTCGGACTCAGTAATCGTGCCTTGAGCCTCGTGCAGTCTTCTGGGTTTTCCTCAGGTGTTGCTACATCTCTTGTAGTTGTTCGATGAAACGATCCAGGTTGAGCCTGAAGATTCTTCAACAACTTCTTGCCTGATGAAGTGATGGGGTGAAGGTGGCTTCTCGTAGCAGGCATTAACTCGGTCTTCTGTTGTCTTATTAATCATGACAATCCCTTTTTGTCTTCTAAGGCGTCGATGGTACCAAGTAGGTAATCCCTTATGCAATGGTATTAACAAGGCATAATAGAGGTCCAACATGTCGGTTATGTTGATGAAAACATCGACACCAAGAGCGGGGGATGAAGAGAACCGTTTTCCTGCTCACTATAGTGAGGCGGACCAAATGGCGAGGTTCTCATCCACCGGTGGTTGTCGATACAACAACGGTAAGGACATGGTTGCTCTATTAGTGATGTACATCATGATCTTGCATATCCTATGCCATGATCATTATAGGCTAACGTTGCATCTTCCTGGGCAAATTCAAAGGTGTCACCGTCCTCTGGGTCTTCATGTCCTCATTCTTCAAAGGAGTATCTTCTGTTGGCATCATCTTGCTGTGGTGTTGCCAATCTTGTGTTCAGAAGAGGTGGGTGAGTTTTTGGCAAGATGTAATCCTTCTAGGCTACCCACGAGGATTACAAGGAATCCCGTGGTCAGGGGTTTGAGGGTGCTAGCGACCGTTTGCAATAGTTTTGAAGGGAAGAGATCGATAGGGAAAGTATACCTTAGTTTTTTAAAAAAAACTGAGAAGGGAAGAGAAGTATAGATAGTTTTGAAAACTAGTAATAGTTTTGGAAATAGTTTTACCCTAACTAACGACCATGCTAACTAAGGCTTCCTACAGTTAGGATGGCTCTGATACCAGCTCTGTGGGGACCCCGACTCATAAGTCGTGATCACTGAATGCACGTGTACAGTGATCCCAGAGATCAATGCTCACTGAACACACAGAAGCTGAATAACAAGAGTCTTACATCCATACATACCGTATTACACAAGTAGGACCATTATGGTCGAGTCTTGATTATAACATCGCAGCGGAAATCTTCGTCGATAACTTGGACCCATGCCATCTGCCTTAACCCTACAGGCATTCTGACTGGGAAGCGTCCTAGCTCGCATGTTCGTCACCGAGGTACTCTTCTTCATATTATGTTCTTTCATGCCTGGCCAATAAAATAACCAGTGGCAAGCCAATGAGTACTTTGAATGTACTCGCAAGCAACCCAAGGGTGATAACAGAATAATTATGCAAGGCACTACTGCTAATTTGTCATTTTTGCGGAAAGCTAGTTTTTCTCATGCAAGTATGATCAACATTTATCAAGGATATGAATGCGTCTGCAACAAGTATTAGGAGGTTACAGACATCAACATCGGGATAGAGTTGTGAACAACTCATACTCAAGCTCATCGTGACTTCCTCATGAATCACGTCAACGGATTTACCAAACCGTGTTGTTTGTCAGAAACATATGGACATAGTCTAAGCAGCACCACCCAACTGTCCTTGACCATGGACACGGCTATTCGAATAGTTTTACACTCTGCAGAGGTTGCACACTTTACCCACAAGATCCGGGGAACTTCCGTGTCATCCACGACCCGCGGTACCTCAAGTACCCGGGGTAAGCACCCGATCACTTTCTTTCCCTAGACGACACTATCAAGGAGTCCACTCGTTGTTCCCTATCCTCACGATGTACATCATACGAGATTCACTCGAGATCGTAACATCTGAGAGGGGACGCAACGGTGTATCCGGTGCCCTGTAAAAACAGTCATGGCCGCCCTACCTGGCACGACCCCGTCCCGAGAGAGCGCACCAACAACTCTCCCGTCACTAGTAATGTGGGCTCCAAGCTAGTATCGGCCTAGGTAATCAATAATGCCCTTTCCCATATAAGGGTAGAGGGGTTGCGCATGTAAGGTTGGGACAGTCGACAAATCTTAAATCTAATCCGTCTCTGTAAACAACACTTTTATCGAGCCTCGGTACACTACTTCTCCACCAAGTAGTGACCTAGTTCATCATCATCTCCCAGGGGCATTAGTGGCACCCACTGGGCTATTTGCATGTATGTCAAACCACACTTGTTTCTTTCCATGCATAACCCTGACCCACTTTGCGTAGCCATTAACTATAGCATATTTCTACAACCCACCAACACAACTCTAAGCAAGGGTAGAGTCATGAAAAATGCAAGTATCAATGGAGTATGCAACGGAGACAAGCCTAGCAAGGTTGCCATTCAAGGTATATCATGCACTCGGTGAAACAACGAAAATGCCATCATGATATAAAATGGTTCATCATGGTCAAAGGGCTGCTTGCCTGGTTCATCAGAGTCTTGAGATCTTCTGGTCCTTCTCCAAGTATTCCGTCTACTTCGTCAACTATCATCGAAAGCAACCATAATAAGCAACACAACAAGGCAGGAAATGAAAGTGCTCTAAAAATATTGATTTGACTTTTCTAGGACTTCTCTGGTTATATGAAAATTAACCAGAGTGGTTTCATTGGAATTGGGTCAGTGGATATTTCTAAACATTTTGATATGATGGAATCAAGGGGTTTATGGAATTGCAAGAAGTGTACAGAAATATATTTTTGAAAAATGAGCAAAGGCACCCATTTAACAAACCATGATTTTAGAAGCATCTAGGAGTTGTTTCACTGGATTTGGAGTTCAAGTGAATTCCCTATGAATTGGCAAAGTTGACGAATATGAATAAATAGACCATTATTTGAGGTGATACAGAAAGTATTAGTAAAAATGTTCAAAAACTAAGTTTTGAACTTATAGACACCTAGGATTTTGAATCATGGAATTTTTGGATCAAAAATGGGCTCTTTGTGATTTTCTAAAGTTTATCAAAGAAATGGAAAAATAGGATTTGCTAAATATTTGTGTAAGAAATATTTCTGTAAAAATGTGCAAGTAGCACCATGTGGTAGGGAATGAATTTAGAAACTACTAGAAATTTGAATCATCAAATTTGGAGTTAATTTGAATTGTTTATGGATTTTTGAAGTTGACTGGAAAAAGAAAAAGAAAATAAGGTTTTAACCTTATCCTGCGCACGGGGTGGCAGATAGGCCGTGGGCCGGCCCAGCTGAATGGCCGCACGGGGTGACTGAGGCGACGTCGAAGACGCCCACGCGAAGTGCGCCTTCACCGCGGGGACGCGAGAGGGGGCGAACCCACCTCCACTTGCCAGCGTGGCCCGGTGGCTGGGCCACTGACGAGCGGGGCCCGCCTGCAGGGCATTCGTCTTCCTCTTCCTCCCGCGCGCTTGCCTGGCCGAGGGAGCAGAGAGCCCCGACAGCGACTGCCGGCGCTACGGATCACCTCCGGCGACACCCTGGCTATGGATGAGCTCGGCGTCGAGCGCCGCATCCATTCGTGTATGCCATGGCTGCCGGGGATGGTCGAGGCGACGGCGGCTTGGATGCCGGCGGACGGTGGCGTTGGGCGAGATTGGGCACGGCGCTACGGTGCGTACTTGGACGAGGGAAAGAGCGTGGGAGCTCCGCCTTGCTTAGGGGAGCCTGCTGGTGGAAAGAGGAGAGGGAGAAGAGCTCGGGCTCGGCTGAATTTAGGTGGAGGCCGGCGGCTCGGCTCCGGCCTTGGAGGTGGATGGAGGGCTCGGGGAGAGGTTTGGCTTCGTCCCGTGGGTCTTTGGGAGGGAGAGAGGGCGAGTGGTGAGGAGAGGAAGGCTCGGGGAGACCCTTAAATAGGCGGGCGACGGTCCACCGAGGACTCGTGCGCTGGTGAGCTCGTTGCCGTCACCACGGGTCACAGGAGCTCGTCGTGGTGTGTCTGGGGCGTTCCTGGATTCGGTCCAGAGCTAGGGGAGAGAAGAGAAAGAGCAGGGGGGCCAGGGGCACCGCGCGTGTGAGCTTGCTCACTGGTGTACTCGGGCGGCCGGCGCGCATGCGAGCAGGGGCAGGAGGAGGGAGAAGGAGGAGGGGGCCGACCAGCTGCCGTGTCCCGGACGCCGAGGCGTCTCGTCGGGCGTGCTGGGGAGGCCCGAGGTGGCCAGAGGCGGTTGGAAGGGGGCGGCTACAGTGCGGGAGCGCACTGTAGCGCGCTCCAGAGCGCCCAAATGGCATGCCAAGCCATTTTCTATGCTTGTGGGCGCGCCCTTGCATGTCCAGTAGTGTTTGGGGGTGCTAGGGAAGGGATCTTGGCCTTGGATGCTTTGGGTGGCTAGTGGGTGAAGAGAGAGGAAGAAGAAGAGTGGAAATGGGGCTGTCCAGAGAGAGAAAGTGAGGGTTTCACCCCCAAATAATTGATCTGAGGGCGTGCCATTGCTACTGGAGGTATAAGGTGACTAGATTAAGCTCTGGTAAAAAGTTGAGCTCATGAAGAATAGTGGAAGGGGTCAAAACAGTGGTTTTTGTAAAATGGCAGAAGGTGTTTGTTGTTGGTTTGGGCAAGAAAATTAATTCCACCTGCCATGAGAATTAACAGGATGGAATGGCACATAGAAGTAGGATGTTCTACCAAGTTTGAGCTCATTTGGGCAAAGTAGCCAATGTAACTTTGGTAAACCCTAGAAATCAACAGAAATGGCTTTACCAAGATTTAGTCATGCAAATCTATTCTCCTTGATGCACCACTTGGTGTAGTGTCATCATTTGAGGTTATGAACATGTCCACAAAAGTTGAGATCAAAAGGAGAAAGTTGCCAATGTAGAGTTGTTCAAATTTGGTTCTGAACAGGAAGGGTTTTGGGGCACTTTGAGCAAGATACCATTCTTTCCAACTTGTGCCATTTGGTCTATATGAATAATTAGACCATTTGAGCATGTTCACAAGGTTTGAGAACATTTGGACATGTTTGGCAATGTAAAGTTTCTCAAACATCAAAATGGACAGAAATGGTTTTGGGGAGATTTCATGGGGTTTTACTATTCTCCATGACATGATACTTGGAAATACCATCAAACATGTGATATGTGACATGCTAGAATTTTCTTGTAATCGTTGGGGAATATTTCCTGTAGAAATATTTCAAATCCTTGAAATGGGCAGAAATGGTTTTTGAGGGATTTGACCAATATTTTGAACATGACCATGTGTTGAAACTCTTATATATGGACAATATATGTCCATTGAGTTTCCCTGATTTTTGTCAAATATTTTTGAAACAATAAAATAATATTTCCCTATTAAAGACCATTTCTGGCCTTAAGAAAAAGCTTTTAAATAAAATAGTAAAATAACTTTTAAAATTATATTTTTGTGGTTTCTGGGTATCCTATATCTAATAGGAGTCAAACATATTTTTGGAAAGATTTTTACTGCCCTGAATTAAGTACTTGCAGTACAAATCTTAATTCAGGGGTTTTTGGAAACTAATTTTTGAAAATACTTTTTGGCCAAATTATTTTTGTAAGAAAATACTATATTGCTCTATACACATGGCATGATCATTGGTTCAAGAGTTTGGAGCAAGGAGATGAAGTATAGGAGCTGGAGGATTTATTTGGTTTTTAGAGCACTTGCAAACAACAGACAAAAATCCAATCAAGGCAAGGTCCAAAACACTCAAAAGTTTTTGTCAAACCACATCTTATCATGATTGTTAGCTTAAGTGTTGTGGCATGAAAATCAGGGTGTGACATGATGCCTATACAATGATCATTGCCGGGATATCGTCATGATTACTTGAAGTTCTATCAATTGCCCAACAATAATTTTTTTACCCACAGTTTGCTATTTTTCTCGAGAGAAGCCACTAGTGAAACCTACGGCCCCCGGGTCTCTTTCTCATATTATTTGCTTTTGTGATCTATTTTATTTGCCTTTTATTTTCTGATCTATTAAATCAAAAATACCAAAATACCTTGATGCAATTTATTTTATTTGGCGTTTGATCTATCAATGTTTACAACTCTCTCACATCTGTTTGCCAATTTCTGGCGCCGCTACCCGAAAGGGATTGACAACCCCTTTAATTTGTCAGGTTGCGAGTATTTTTTATTTGTGTGCAGGTGCTGTTTGCATAGTGTTGCTTGGTTCTCCTACTGGTTCGATAACCTTGGTATCATCACTGAGGGAAATACCTACCTTCGCAGTACTGCATCATCACTTCCTCTTTGGGGAAATACCGACATAGTCCTAGCCGACATTAGTCACCTCGATGGCTTGAGTGTGTTTGATGACGACATCAATACCATTTTTACACCCACAGCCCCTGCTGCTATACATACTAGACCAATTACTAGAGCTCGCGCACGCCAATTGAATTATCAGGTACTTTCATTTCTTGGTAATGATTCTAATGTTCATGAGAATATGATGCTGCCTAAATTGGATACATTTGTTTTGCTTACAAATGAAGGGCCTAGTTTGGACAAGAAAGATGAATCTTGGAGCAAGTTCAAGCATGGAGATGATGGCATGCTCAAGGGGATCAAGAACAGAGTTACAAGTGATGATTTCAGGACTTTGAAGCCACCATAAGGAGTGCATGAAGCCTTGGACGAAATATACAAGATGCAACTTCATAAATTTCGTCCAACGGCTATTCTAGGTGCTGCATCACTTTATTATTGGGCCAGGCCCATGTATTTTTGAAATACTTAAGTATAGGCTGTTTTTGGAGTCTATATGTGTGGGGAAACAAGAGTTAGGGTTGGTTCCGGACCCCTCCTCCAAGGGCCACGAAATTCCCCCCTCTTCCTGCATATATACAGCCCTTAGGGCGTCGTTTAGACTTTGGGTTTTGTTTAGATTAAAGTTCGACATAGCAGCAACTTCGCGTACGTCGTTTGTGTTCAACAACCAGACAAAGGCGTCACAGAACCCCACCTTCATCAATAAAGTTTTCCTCTTATATTCGCAATATGCAGATTGCAATCTCAGTTTCTTGCTTGTTCTTTGTTTGCCTGCAGGAAACATACCTTCGTGGTCAGGTTGATTGTGCTCTGGCATGGTCAATAACCTCTCGGAGTTGGTTTAGCGATTGCTAAGGCGCGACGTCCTCGCACGTTCGTAGTCAGATGGTCAAAGTCGACTTCCTCCAAAATGATAGCCACCATCTCATTGAAAGACGGGACACCTTTGGCTCTGACAAGTGGTATCAGATTTCCAGGTTGCTAGGTGAGATTTTACAGTTTTTCGTAGTTTAGATCGAGTCTGTTCTTCATACCTACAGTCCACGAAAAAGCCAAAAAAATTAGGGTTAGTTCATCATATTCGAACCAGTCTGAGCCTTTCCATAGTCTTTTCAGTATTTTGCTTTGTTGAATTTGTGGTTGCATCATCGTGTCTAGTTGCTGGTCTTAGAGTCTAGTCTTTTAGAGTTTCGAGTTTTGGTCATAAGTTGTCATGCCGCCGCCGCACCATCATCATCGCCCCTGCCATCTACCACCACCGCTTATCTGCCACCGATCCGTCTCCATATACCACCACCAATCCATATCCATATACCACCACCAATCCATACCCATATACTACCACCAATCCGTATCCATATACCACCACCGCTGCCATATCCTACCACCATATATCCACCACCAATCCGAGTTCCTTTCGTATTAGGTTGGTTTTCGAGATCCATCTAATTTCCGTTTCGTGTTTCCTTGCCTGAGTAGGTTTCGGGAAAAAAAGAAGAGTCTGGAGACCCCTGGGCAGTTTTTAGGCAAAAAAAATTTGCAGACAAAAATATTTTTCCCTATCCTATTTTTATGCTTTTCTGAGTCTTTTGAGACACGTGCCATCATAGTGATTTTTTGTCGCACTTTTTCGTCGTCGCTGCCCAGATTTCCGAAAAAAAGTCGAAAAAATTGTGCCCATCCTATCAGCTTGACGAGGGAAGAGTTTTGAGACACTCGCCACTATAGTGATTTTCCACAAAAAAAAGAGGAGCGCAAAAAAAGAGGAGCGCCAAAAAAACAGAGCGAAAAAATTTCCAGAGTGTGCTTTTCCCTTGTTTACATGCAGTGCCGTGATTTTGTTAGTGTTCTAGGCTCGCGTCTCTAGCACGGTCTAGCCTAGGACCAGCACAGTACCGTCGTTGAGCGTTTATTCAACTTTGCATCCCTGAATTGATTATTGCTGACCCTTTTTGCTACCATATTATAAGCCTTCCCAGCTCCACATACATCTATGTCATGCATTTAACTCTCCCTGGTAATCTCTCTATCCATGCTTTGAGAGTTTTGACTATGACGATTGCCAATCACCGGCTGCTGCTAGGTAAGAACTGGTAAGAATTTGAGATTTGCTTGACGGATTTTGTGACACCCACCACCATTTCTTGTTCGTAGTCTGTAGGATCATATTCTTGTGTGTTTCTATTACTGCTAACCATGGCAGGATCACAAGCCGACGAGACTGACTGGGAGAACATGACGAATAAGGAGTTGCATGATAAATTTCAGCAAATGATGAGTGGACAGGTGAAGATGTGCTAAACAGATTTGAAGAGGCCATGGAGAAGATAGATGGCATGGAGAAGACGTTCGAAACAAAGCTCCATAACAAGTTTAATGAATTTCTCGCGCGTCTTCCACCACCACCACCGGCTGCACCTAATGCACCTCAACAACAACAACAACAACAACAACATCACCTTCCAAATCAAATGGGACGAGCACAGCATGTTCCCATTTACCCTGGGCAAAATTCTGGTGCCGCTGTTGATGCTTCTGTAGCTCCTGCTGCTACTGCAGAGGTGGAGGACCATTACGAGGATGAGGTTGATCAAAATTAGAATTACGTGCAACCACCAACACCACCACCACCAGGTCGTCCTCGGGTATATCATCGCAACGGTAGGGCTGCACCACCACCTGAGGTACGAGATCATGACCTTTTTCCTAATCTGAAGTTGAATATTCCACCATTTGAGGGTAGATATGTTCCTGATATATATCTTGGGAGTTAGAAACTGAACAATGTTTTACATGTTTACAATATCCCGAGGAGAGACGTGTTCCTGCTGTTGTTTGTGCTTTCACTAGTTTTGCATGTGTTTGGTGGTCTGAACATTGTAGATTATATCCTATTCCAACTACTTGGGCTGCTTTGAAAACTGCTATGCGTACTCGCTGGGTTCCACCATATTATCAACGTGAATTACTTCAAAAATGGCAGTGTTTAAGACAAGGAAGAAATTTTGTAGAAGAATATTATCAGGAATTACAAACTAGCATGATTAGATGTGGTATTGTTGAGGAGAATTAAGCTATGCTTGCACGTTTTATGGGTGGATTAAATAGAGAGATTCAGACCATTCTAGAGTATAAGGAGTATACTAATATCACTCGTTTATTCCATCTTTCTTGTAAAGCTGAACGTGAAGTGCAGGATCGACAGGCATTGGTGCGAACTAACTTTTCTGTAGGTCAATCTTCATCATGGACACCAGGTGCATCCTCTACTTCCACTGGACCAACACCTCCATCAGGTGCCACCTCCAGCCATGATACAAGAAAGCAAGAACAACCACCACTATCCTCTACTTTCAATGGAAAACAACATTTAAAACGAAGTTTGGATTATATGAGTGGTTAGTCATGCCTTTTGGGGTAACTAATGCACCTAGTCCTTTCATGAGATTAATGAATGAATTTTTACATGTTTTCATTGGATGATTTGTGGTAGTTTACTTTGATGATATATTGATTTATAGCAGATCTTTGAAGGAACATTTGGAACATTTACGTGTTGTTTTTATTGCTCTACATGATGCATGTTTGTTTGGTAACCTTGGAAAGTGCACCTTTTGCATCGATCGAGTGTCTTTTCTTGGCTATGTTGTTACTCCATAGGGAATTGAAGTTGATAAAGCCAAGATTGAAGCTATTGAGAGTTGGCCGCAGCCCAAAATGGTCACGCAAGTGAGGAGTTTTCTTGGCCTCGCTGGGTTCTATAGGCGTTTTGTGAGAAATTTCAGCACCATTGCTACTCCTCTCAATGAGCTTAGAAAGAAGGATGTTACTTTTGTTTGGGCTACCGCACAGGAAGAAGCCTTCACGGTATTGAAAGATAAGTTGGCACATGCTCCTTTACTCCAACTTCCTGATTTTAATAAGACTCTTGAGCTTGAATGTGATGCTAGTGGAATTGGATTAGGAGGTGCGTTATTACAAGATGGCAAACCTGTTGCATACTTTTCTGAAAAATTGTGTGGGCCTAGTCTAAACTATTCTACTTATGATAAAGAATTATATGCTCTTGTTCGGACCTTAGAAACATGGCAACATTATTTATGTCCCAAGGAATTTGTTATACATTCTGATCATGAATCTTTGAAATACATTAAAAGTCAAGCAAAACAGAACCAGAGACTTGTTAAATGGGTTGAATTCATTGATACATTCCCATAAGTCATTAAACACAAGAAGGGTAAAGAAAATGTTATTGATGATGCATTGTGTCGTCGTAATACTATGCTTTCACAACTTGACTTTAAAATATTTGGTATGGAGACCATCAAAGATCAATATGTGCATGATGCTGAATTTAAAGATGTATTGCAGAATTGTATGGAAGGGAGAACTTGGAACAAGTTCATTCTTAACGATGGATTTGTATTTCGTGCTAACAAGCTATGCATTCCAGCTAGCTCCGTTCATCTTTTGTTGTTGCAGGAGGCGCATGGAGGAGGATTAATGGGACACTTTGGCGTCAAGAAGACAGAGGATATATTTGCTACACATTTCTTTTCGCCAAAGATGAGACGGGATGTTGAGCATTTTGTTGCTCGCTGCACTACATGTCAAAAAGCTAAGTCATGACTCAATCCTCATGGTTTATATATGCCTTTGCCTATACCTAGTGTTCATTGGGAGGATATATCCATGGACTTTGTTTTAGGTTTACCTCGAACAAAGAAGGGGAGGGATAGCATATTTTTTGTCATGGATAGGTTCTCGAAAATGGCGCACTTTATACCATGTCATAAAATCGATGATGTTGTTATTGTTGCGGATTTGTTCTTTTGTGAAACTATTAGCTTGCATGGTGTGCCAAATACTATTGTTTCAGATCGTGATACTAAATTTCTTAGCCACTTTTGGAGATGTTTATGAGCTAAGTTGGGGACTAAACTACTTTTTAGTACTACTTGTCACCCCCAAACTGATGGACAAACTGAGGTAGTCAATAGAACATCGTCTACTATGCTTAGGGCTGTTTTGAAGAATAATAAGAATATGTAGGAAGAATGCTTGTCTCATATTGAATTTGCATATAATCGTTCATTGCATTCTACTACTAAGATGTGCCCTTTTGAAATTGTGTATTGTTTCCTACCTCGTGCACCTATTGATTTGTTGCCTCTTCCATCTTCGGAGAAGGTTAATTTTGATGCTAAAGAACATGATGAATTGATTTTATAAATGCATGAGTTAACTAAGTGAAACGCCCTCGATGCGGCTATATCTCCCACGTGTCGAAGCACGACTGAGAGGCATAACCGCATTGAAAGCAATGTCGCAAGTGAGGTAATCTTCACACAACCCATGTAACACATAAGGGAAAAGATACATAGTTGGCTTACAATTGCCAGTTCACACAAATACATGAATAAAGCATTACATCATCCAGATACAATCAGGGCCCGAATACGGAGCCAAAATAAAAGAAGACTACCCCAAATGCTACACAGATCCCCGATCGACCCCAACTGGGCTCCACTACTGATCAACTAGAACGAAACAACACAAAGGACAAGATCTTCATTAAGTTCCCCTTGAGCTCGGTTGCGTCATCTGCACTGTTCAACGGCACCTGCAAGCTGGTTTTGGAAGTATCTTTGAGTCACAGGGACTCAACAATCTCACACCCTCGCGATCAAGACTATTTAAGCTTATAGGTAAGGTAAAAGGTATGAGGTGGAGCTGCAGCAAGCGACTAGCATATATGGTGGCTAACATACGCAAAAGAGAGCGAGAAGAGAAGGCAAAGCACGATCGAGAAACTATGATCAAGAAGTGATCCTAGAACAACCTACGTCAAGCATTACTCCAACACCGTGTTCACTTCCCGGACTCCGCCGAGAAGAGATCATCACGGTACACACGCGGTTGGTGTATTTTAATTAAGGTCAACTTCAGGTTTTCTACAACCGGACATTAACAAATTCCCATCTGCCCATAACCGCGGGCATGAATTTTGAAAGTTCAAATCCCTGCAGGGGTGTCCCAACTTAGCCCATCACAAGCTCTCACGGTCAATGAAGAATATTCCTTCTCCCAAGACATTCTGATCAGACTCGGCATCCAGGTAACAAGACATCTCGACAATGGTAAAACAAGTCCAGCAACACCGCCCGAATGTGCCGACAAATCCCGATAGGAGCTGCACATATCTCGTTCTTAGGGCACACTCAGATGAGCGCTCCATACAACTAAAACCAAACCTCAAGTTTCCCCGAGGGGGCGCTGCACAGGGCTTTAGTTTGGACCAACACTCAGAGGAGCATTGGCCCGGGGGGGGGGTAAAATAATGATGACCCTCAGGAGTGCGACTCCCAAGGGAAAAGAAAAGGCTAGGCGGCGAATGGTAAAACCGATGTTGGGCATTGCTGGAGGAGTTTTATTCAAGGAGAACTGTCAAGGGGTTCCCATTATAACCCAACCGCATAAGGAACGCAAAATCCGGGGACATAACACCGATATGACGGAAAACTAGGGCGGCAAGAGTGGAACAAAACACCAGGCATAAGGCTGCGCCTTCGACCCTTTACCAAGTATATAGATGCATTAATCAAATAAGAGATATTTTGATATCCCAACAAAATATCCATGTTCCAACATGGAAAAAGCTCCAATCTTCACCTGCAACTAACGACGCTATAAGAGGGGCTGAGCAAAGCGGTAACATAGCCAAACAAAGGTTCTCTAGGACAAGGTGGGTTAGAGGCTTGGCTTAAACAATATGGGAGACATGATAAGCAAGTGGTAGGTATCGCAGCATAGGCATAGCAAAAGAGCGAGCAACTAGCAAGCAAAGATAGAAGTGATTTCGAGGGCATGGTCATCTTGCCTGAAATCCCGCAAGGAAGAAGAGCGAGTTCATGAAGGAGACAAACGGGCGTAGTCGAACGGTTCCTCACAAACACGACGTTATCGGAACCAACCCGAAGAAGCAACACCGGAAAGAAGCACACAACATAGTAAACAAACAACACATGGACATGGCATGATGCACAACCAAGTATGATGCATGTCCGGTTTAAAGATACATGGCACGGCCTGGGAAAGTGCAACAAACAACACTAGAACTTAAGTGGAGCTAAATATGCAATGGAGTTGCATATTGAAGAAAACACCACATGACTTATTTAGTTCTCTCTCGTTTATGTACCAACAAGATTAAATGTTGATTAACATGGCAAGAGGGTGAAGCATAATAAAACTACCTAACTAGGCAAGTTTAAATGAGGCCGGAAGCAACGAACAACATTTCCGGTAACTCCTCATGTGCATATTTTGGATATGGTACTGATCTGCCCTAAACCATATTTTAGAGTTGTTAAACATGCAAAGTAAGGACACCATGTTAAACTAGTCATTTTTCTACCCCATTTACATATAAAGTTTATGAAATTTGGAATTACGGTTAATTAGTTATGAATTAAATCATTTTAGCATGGCATAGGAGCAAAATTACACAAAACAACATTTTAAACATTTCAAACATGGATGAAAAAGACATATTATGAAACTAGACGAAAAACTAAGCATTTTACATATAAAACTTGTTATCATCCGATGCACGGTTTGTGAGATATAAAATGCATGATGATGAAGGACTTTAGTGTAAAACTAAAATCCCCTGGATATTGATTAAATTCGCCTAGAGGGAAAACACTGTACGGGCAAAAACTGGGCGTACAGAGCATAGCCCAACAGCAAGGGAAAAAAAGGAAGGCGCTCAGGGGGGTGGCCTCACCCAGTGGGCTTCGACCCGGTCCAAGGAGGAGCAAGACGGGCTGCAGGAGGGGTGCGCTGGGCCTTGCGACGCGGGAGCCCATGCGTGTGCAGGCAGAGGGGGCACGTAGGGAGAGGGGCTCGTCCTCCTCTTGCACGGGAAGGCAGCAACGACGGTTCCGACGGTCAACGAGGACATGGGATGGCGGATCCACTCAGGGAGGCGAAGCAAGGACATATCTGTGGCGGTGGAGCTCGAATCTGGGGCGCCTGGCCCGCATCTGGCCAACGGCGACGGCAAAGCGGAGCTCCGGCGATGGTTGAACATGGCGACGACGGGCCTGCGGGGAAGGAAAACTGAGGGGGTTAGGCAGAGAGATAGAGGAGGAAAAGGAGACATGGCGCGGCAGCAGATCTGTCTGGGGTCGGGGCTCTCCTGGCGGAGGTTCTCGTCGGCGGTCACACTCCGGCGACGTTGGTGGGGAGGCAGCGACGAGGGAGAACGGGAGGTCGGGGCTCTCCTTGCGGGAACGGCGCCGCTCGGGGGCGGGGCATTCGAGCGACGGCGACGGAGCGCTTGGGCCCCGATGGGCTTCCCAAGGCCCGAAGCGGGTCCTAGTGGGCTTGGCGGTGGCGTGGAGAGACCAGGGGCGACGTGGAGGCGTGGGGGCGGCCCTGAGCGGCGGCGCAGGTGGCGGCCGGCCCTGTGGGGCGGCGCCAAGTGGCGAGGAGGGGCTGGAGTGGCGCGGAAATTTAGGGGGAGGGGGCTAGAGGTAGGTGGAGGGCTAGGGATGCCCAAAAATGGCAAGGGGATTGTTTAAATAGGGTAGGGGTTAGGGTTTGGTGGGTTTGAGGCTGTTTTCGGACCCTCGGATCGCGACTGTGCGGCTCCGGGTAGAGGGGGACTAGATGGACTGCAGGTGGGCTGGGCAGAGAACGATGAGCTGAGAGGAGAGAAGAGAAGGCAGCCCGGCAACTGTCTCCGGAGACCGAAAATGTCCGACGAAAAGACCGACTATATTGCCGCTATAGTTTAACGGTTGGGCTATCAAACGTACTCCGAATGCGATGAAACTTGGCAGGCTATCTACTAACACTATAACAACACCGCATGCCAACTCTCATCCCATTTCGAGAACATTTTCCGGCCACTTATAAAATACTACTTCGGACATGCCGCGGGCACGTGCAAGTGTGTCTGGGCTCAGAACGGACAACAGAGAGAACGAGGAGACCGGGACAGATGCAAGTTTTGAAAACATGATGATGCAATGCATATGATGACATGATAAAATGCAACACACAAGCAAATGACATGGTGACAATAGAGAATAGCTGGAAGACACCTGGCGCATCGGTCTCGGGGCGTTACAACACTCCACCACTACGAGAGGATCTCGTCCCAAGATCTAGAATGGCACCAGAGGGAAACGGAAGAGAAAGAGGAGAGGTAAAGCTAAGTTGCTTCTTTGACAAAGGAATGAAACCAAAGAACCTTGCGAGGTTGAACAAAATGAAAGAAAGAAAGCAACGGAGAAGAACAAAGTTGAAAGCACTCCGTTAAGAAAGAGGAACAAGAAAGAACCGATTCAGGTAGCACTTCGGTTGAAAAGAGATGAAGACTTGATAAAAATGAAAAGAGCTTCAGCAAAAGGGACACAGCACTCCGGTTAAATGGATAAACCAAGAAAAGAACACGATCCTGACAAAACGAAAAGATGGGCTGAAAAGAGCAACATCGCAAAGCCTCCGGAACAAAAGTAAGAACGGAATGGGATGGTATGACCGAAGGGAAACAAGATCTCGAGGGAGCACGCTTACAACAAAAGCTAGAACGGAGTTGTTGGAAAACCAACAACGAAAAGAGGACAAGATTTATATGGTCTTATGGAATACATCTCAAATTATGAGGTGAGAACCTGCCACTCACCGCAAAAGAATTTGATTGGTATGAACAAGGAGACGAGAAAACTATTTCACCGGGAGGATAAAAGAAGAACTTGGGACATTTATAAGCACCATAACAGTAACAAACCTTAGGGAAAGCTTTAGGTGAAATATAACCCCAGATAACTCCAATGACGAGATTGTTGGATTTAAAATACCTCATTCTTAACAACATGTGAATCATGAGACATGAACTCAAATTATCAAGAATGACATAATACCACTTCGAATGATACGGTTGAAAGAATTGCACTCTAGATTGCAAGATGAAGAATGTTTGCACTCCTCTGAAAAGATTCTCGATGAACACTTCGAGAAGGAATTAAATCCCTGATGAACCACCATGAGGAACTCCGGTAATAAAAGGTTGATCAAACAAAAGGGAAAAAAAGTTGAAAACACAAGGTGAAACCTTGTAATGATTTAGATGGATCTCCGTGGTGATATAATTGCGAGAGGTAGGAACTCCGGGAAAATAGAAGATGAAACAATTGAGATCAAGAATTTTATGAGCCTCCGAAATAAGGAATTGAGTTCACTTGATGAAACAAGAATAAGAATTACATTATGCTTATCCTTCACCAATTTAAATTGATGACCAACAACAGATTTGACATACTACTTATTCTCGAAGAAAGGATTAAGATAGATATCACGCCAACTTGAGAAGGTCTTCAACGAAACACCGGTGGAATCGAAACAATGAATGAATTGATAACCAAGGAAGAGAACTCTTGAACTAATCAATGTTAGGATTGACAACGAATAAATAAATATGATAGAAAGGAAGAAAAATCCTGAATAGCCACCGTAAGAATTGGAAAAGAACGAAGAAAGATGAAGCACCGGGAAGAATAAGAGAACAAAAGAAGATACTTGAGGGGATTTAGATACAAATGAACGAAGAGATCACGAGCTGATAAGAGAATACTTAAATGATGCACCGGTAAGATTTGGAGAATGATAGATGAAGGCTGAGAATGAATAAGTCTTCTGAAATGATGGGCTCCGGAGGAAGGAAAAGAATTTTCGCGATCAAAAAAATTATGAGAGGATGGCCTTGAACTAGAACCTAGAATCTCTGAGAGAACGGATAAGATATGGAGGTAAAACTCTTCTTCGGTCTTCAAATGATGAGAAAGATGACGAGAAACACCACCGTGAATTGTTGAGACACTCCAGAATAAAGAATAATAGAAAAGTTGAACCAATGATGAAAAGAATTTGGAAGATCTTGGAGAAAGACATTTGACTGATGATAATTCATTCTTACGTCAAACTTGGAAAATAATTTTAGAATAACTCCAGGAGAATTAGAAGAGTCAGGTATGATCGTGGAAAAAGATCTGTGGGTTAGGGCCCACTCAAAAGAAACACCGTTGAACGATTTAAAAGAGAGAATGCACCGGTTGAATTAAAAGGCTTGAATGAGATAAAATCCTCGAAAAAAGCTTGAACGAAAGCAGACTGAACATATGAATCTTCGAGATATCTTGAGCACTCCGGAAGAATTTAATATCGAGAAATGAAATATTATGAGGTGCACCGGTATGAGAAGGCATTTGAAACGAGGAAAGGATATGATCAACAAAGCCTGAATTAGTTCCACCAGAGAAGAAAGAGAATGAATAATGATGAACTTGAGGTTCCGTTAGAATCTTCATGAGACTCACCGGATAAGAACATTGAAGAAAAAGAATGGAGAGACTTCACATCAATAAAAGAATACTTGAATAAAAAATCTTAGTCCTTGAAGAAAACAAGGGTGGGTGGGCAGGAAAACAAAGACAACTTGGGATGGATGAAACGAACGCCGTTGAGAAGACTTGAGTTGATCTTGCGGATGTTGAAAAAGATCGGATCCACTTGAAGAGAGAACATGCCGGTTGAAAAGGATTAACAAGACAATCTCGATAAACGAGAAGGATTAATATTCACATAGGAATATGAGAACACCGCTTAGGAAAGGTATGGAATCAACTCTTGACTTCGAAGCAACTCGAATACCACAACCCAAAACAATACAAAGGATTGGCTTGCAGAATAAGCCAGAACAAATATATGATAGAGATTTCGTCCGAAGTTTTCGTGGTGGGGCCTACACGGGCTCGATCGTACAACACCATCATGTACAAGGCAGTGCACATGACATACGAAGTGTCACTGAGTCGGCATAGCCAAGGACTCTTTAAGACACAATGAGACCAATGTAAAACCAATCGTGGATAGGCGGACCACTAGATGTCGAACCCCAATTTCATATCATACATCTGTCGGAAAGATATCCTAAGAGCTACTTGAATTCCCACTTATAAACTCTCGAAATTTTCTGGTTATGCAATCAGGTGTTGGGGATACAGGGGAAGCATAATATCTCACCCAAAACTAGCAAATCCTACATCCAGCTGTATCCATTCTTCAACACATAACCAAGAAACCTTCGGAAATCGTTTACCTCAACCTTCGAAAAGCATCCGTTATACGAGTTATGGCAATACTCCCGAACTCCCGCCCCAGTACTGGGTGGCATCGAGGTTATCTCACCAACAACTGCATAAAAGATATTTTCGATGTCGGCGAAACTAATCTCAGGTATTCCAGAACTGCAACGATAAAATTGTGACGACAACACCTCGGAGCTCAACTCCCCGAGACACTGCCACAACCCCTAAATGACAGGAGGCACCAAGAACAATGTTCTCGTCACAAAACCATCGGAATGATTCCAAGATACCCGCGTGATCCTAAATTTTTTTAGTGAAATTTGAGAAGAGAAGAGTCAAAACTCTACGTCAGGGTGCCTCACCAGAGCAACGAAGGGACTAAGGAGTAAAAAGAATTCCTAACTTTCCGATATATATAATTCCTAAATGATTCAAAACATTTTTCTAGACTCAATAACGCCAGCGATACGATCAAGCAGGGGGCTGCTAAGGTCGGGGAAGGCTCTGATTACCAATTTGAAACGCCCTCGATGCGTTTATATCTCCCACGTGTCGAAGCACGACTTAGAGGCATAACTGCATTGAAAGCAATGTCGCAAGTGAGGTAATCTTCACACAACCCATGTAATACATAAGGGAAAAGATACATAGCTGTCTTACAATTGCCACTTCACACAAATACATGAATAAAGCATTACATCATCCAGATACAATCATGGCCCGACTACGGAGCCAAAATAAAAGAAGACTACCCCAAATGCTACACAGATCCCCGATCGACCCCAACTGGGCTCCACTACTGATCAACTAGAACGAAACAACACAAAGGACAAGATCTTCATTGAGCTCCTCCTTGAGCTCGGTTGCGTCATCTGCACGGTTCAACGATACCTGCAAGATGGTTTTGGAAGTATCTGTGAGTCACGGGGACTCAGCAATCTCACACCCTCGCGATCAAGACTATTTAAGCTTATAGGTAAGGTAAAAGGTATGAGGTGGAGCTGCAGCAAGCGACTAGCATATATGGTGGCTAACATACGCAAAAGAGAGCGAGAAGAGAAGGAAAAGCACGATCGAGAAACTATGATCAAGAAGTGATCCTAGAACAACCTACGTCAAGCATTACTCCAACACCGTGTTCACTTCCCGGACTCCGCCGAGAAGAGACCATCACGGTACACACGCGGTTGGTGTATTTTAATTAAGGTCAACTTCAGGTTTTCTACAACTGGACATTAACAAATTCCCATCTGCCCATAACCGTGGGCACGGCTTTCGAAAGTTCAAATCCCTGCAGGGGTGTCCCAACTTAGCCCATCACAAGCTCTCATGGTCAACGAAGGATATTCCTTCTCCCAAGACATTCCGATCAGACTCGGCATCCACGTTACAAGACATCTCGACAATGGTAAAACAAGTCCAGCAACACCGCCCGAATGTGCCGACAAATCCCGATAGGAGCTGCACATATCTCGTTCTGAGGGCACACTCAGATGAGTGCTCCATACAACTAAAACCAAACCTCGAGTTTCCCCGAGGGGGCGCTGAACAGGGCTCTAGTTTGGACCAACACTCAGAGGAGCACTGGCCCGGGGGGGGGGGGGGGGTAAAATAATGATGACCCTGAGGAGCGCGACTCCCAAGGGAAAAGAAAAGGCTAGGTGGCGAATGGTAAAACCAATGTTGGGCATTGCTGGAGGAGTTTTATTCAAGGCGAACTGTCAAGGGGTTCCCATTATAACCCAACCGCGTAAGGAACACAAATCCAGGAACATAACACCGATATGACAGAAAACTAGGGCGGCAAGAGTGGAACAAAACACCAGGCATAAGGCCGAGCCTTCCATCCTTTACCAAGTATGTAGATGCATTAATTAAATAAGAGATATTGTGATATCCCAACAAAATATCCGTGTTCCAACATGGAACAAGCTCCAATCTTCACCTGCAACTAACAACACTATAAGAGGGGCCGAGCAAAGCGGTAACATAGCCAAACAACGGTTTGATAGGACAAGGTGGGTTAGAGGCTTGGCTTAAACAATATGGGAGGCATGATAAGCAAGTGGTAGGTATCGCAGCATAGGCATAGCAAAAGAGCAAGCAACTAGCAAGCAAAGATAGAAGTGATTTCGAGGGTATGGTCATCTTGCCTGAAATGCTGCAAGGAAGAAAAACGAGTCCATCAAGGATACAAACGGGCGTAGTCGAATAGTTCCTCACAAACACGACATTATCGGAACCAACCCGAAGAAGCAACACCAGAAAGAAGCACACAACATAGTAAACAAACAACACATGGACATGGCATGATGCACAACCAAGTATGATGCATGTCTGGTTTAAAGATACATGGCATGGCATGGCAAAGTGCAACAAACAACACTACAACTTAAATTCGCCTAGAGGGAAAACACTATACGGGCCGAAACTGGGCGTACAGAGCATAGCCCAACAGCAAGGGAAAAAAAGGAAGGCGCTCAGGGGGGTGGCCTCACCCAGTGGGCTTCGGCCCGGTCCAAGGAGGAGCAAGACGGGCTGCAGGAGGGGTGCGCTGGGCCTTGCGACGCGGGAGCCCATGCGCGTGCGGGCAGAGGGGGCACGTAGGGCGAGGGGCTCGTCATCCTCTTGCATGGGAAGGCAGCCATGGCGGTTCCAGCGGTCAACGACGACATGGGATGGCGGATCCGCTTGGGGAGGCAAAGGGAGGTCAGATCTGCGGTGGTGGACCTCGGATCCGGGGCGCCTGGCCCGGATCTGGCCAACGGCGACGGCGATGCGGAGCTCCAGCGATGGTTGAACATGGCGGTGGCGGGCTTGCGAGGAAGGAAAACTGAGGGGGTTAGGCAGAGAGATAGAGGAGGGAAAGGAGACATGGCGCGGTAGCGGATCTGTCTGGGGTCGGGGCTCTCCTGGCGGAGGTTCTCGTCGGCGGTCACGCTCCGGCGACGTTGGCGGGGAGGCAGCGACGAGGGCGAACGGGAGGTCGGGGCTCTCCAAGCGGGAACGGCGCCGCTCGGGGGCAGAGCATTCAGGCGATGGCGGCGGAGCGCTTGGGCCCCGACGGGCTTCCCAGGGCCCGAAGCGGGTCCTGGCGGGCTTGGCGGTGGCGCGGAGAGACCAGGGGCGACGTGGAGGCGTGGGAGCGGCCCTGAGCAGTGGCGCAGGTGGCGGCCGGCCCTGTGGGGCGGCGCCAAGTGGCGAGGAGGGGCTGGAGCAGCACGGAAATTGATGGGGAGGGGGCTAGAGGTAGGTGGAGGGCTAGGGATGCTCAAAAATGGCAAGGGGACTCTTTAAATAGGGTAGGGGTTAGGGTTTGGTTGGTTTGAGGCTGTTTTCGGACCCTCGGATCGCGATCGTGCGGCTCCGGGCAAAGAGGGACTAGATGGACTACAGGTGGGCTCGGCAGAGTGTGATTTGCTGAGAGGAGAGAAGAGAAGGCAGCCCAGCATCTGTCTCCGGAGACCGAAAACGTCCGACGAAAAGACCGACTATATTGCCGCTATAGTTTAACGGTTGGGCTATCAAACATACTCCGAATGCGATGAAACTTGGCAGGCGACCTACTAACACTATAACAACACCGCATGCCAACTCTCATCCCATTTCGAGAACATTTTCTGGCGACTTATAAAATACTATTTCAGACATGCCGCGGGCGCGTGCAAGTGTGTCTGGGCTAAGAACGGACAACAGAGAGAACGAGGAGACCGGGACGGATGCAAGTTTTGCAAACATGATGATGCAATGCATATGATGACATGATAAAATGCAACACGCAAGCAAATGACATGGTGACGATAGAGAATAACTGGAAGACACCTGGCGCATCGGTCTCGGGGCGTTATACCAAGTAAAACATTGAGCGTATGAATGCTAAATATAAACTTGCTGGAGATAAGGGTAGAAAACATGTTGTGTTTGCACCTGGAGATCTTGTTTGGTTACATTTGCGTAAGGATCGATTTCCTAATTTGCGCAAATCAAAGCTAATGCCACGTGCTGCTGGTCCTTTTAAGGTGTTAGAGAAAATAATTGATAATGCAATATAAACTTGAGTTGCCTGCAGATTTTGGGGTTAGTCCCACTTTTAACATCACAGATTTGAAGCCTTATTTGGGTGAGGAAGATGGGCTTTCGTCGAGGACGACTTCATTTCAAGAAGTGGAGGATGATGAGGACATCTGTGATGAGTACATAAATACCATTGTTATACCCACATCCCCTGCTGCTATACATAGTGGAGCAATTACTAGAGCTCGCGCACGCCAATTGAATTACCCGGTACTTCCGTTTCTTGGTAACGATTCTAATGTTCATGAGAATATGATGCTGCCTAAATTGGATACATTTGTTTTGCTTACAAATGAAGGGCCTAGTTTGGACAAGAAAGATGAACCTTGGAGCAAGTTCAAGCATGGAGATGATGGCATGCACAAGGGGATCAAGAACGGAGTTACAAGTGATGATTTCAGGACTTTGAAGCCACCATAAGGAGTGCATGAAGCCTTCGACAAACTATACAGGATGCCACTTCATAAATCTCGTTCAGAGGCTATTCTAGGTGCTGCGTCACCTTATTATTGGGCCAGGCCCATGTTTTTTTGAAATACTTAAGTATAGGCTGTTTTTAGAGTCCGTATATGTGGGGAAACAAGAGTTAGGGTTGGTTTTGGACCCCTCCTCCAAGAGCCACGAAATTCCCCCTCTTCCTCCATATATAAAGCCCTTAGGGTGTCGTTTAGACTTTGGGTTTTGTTTAGATTAAAGTTCGCCATAGCTGCAACTTCGCGTACTTTGTTTGTGTTCAACGACTAGACAAAGGTGTCACAGACCCCACCTTGATCAATAAAGCTTTCCTCTTATATTTGCAATAACCAGATTGCAATCTCAGTTTCTTGCTTCTTCTTCATTTGCCTGCAGGAAACAAACCTTCGTGGTCAGGTTGATCGTGCTCCGGCGTGGTCAATAACCTCTCGGAGTTGGTTTAGCGATTGCTAAGGTGAGACCTCCTCGCACGTTCGTAGTTGGATTGTCAAAGTCAACTTCCTCCAAAACGATAGCCACCATCTCATCGAAAGACGAGACACCTTTGCCTCTATCATCGTTGCATCACCTCCCGCAAATACGGCTTGATGACGTTCTCGAAGAACTTGTCCTTCGAGGAGCTCGAAGTGGCCATGGCGATCTAGATCTCTTAGAGAACAGCGAGAAAACAAAACAGAAGATTTCTCCGTGATACGGTGGTCAATAGGTTCAGGGGGTATATAATGAATTTTTATCTTGGGAAACAAGCAAACGGGAGAAAAATGGAGTCCGGAACGTAGCCGAGGTGGGCACAACCCATCTGGACACGTCTGGCAAGCCAGACGTGCCCTAGTGTATTGTGCCCACAAGGGTTGCATTCCTGGTTGTTTCTTATTTTCTAATTTGGTAAATATTCCAAAACTGACAAAAAATATTTTTGCAGATTTTTTGGAGTACGTTTACTTACCGTATCATGTACCTCCTCTTTCTCATGATTTTTGAGTGTTCGGAAGGTTTCTTTTATGTGCTCCTTCGGTGTCATGGTTTGAATAATCTTGCTTTCAACATTAATAGGTGTACCTGAGATATAATGTTTAATTCTTTGCCCGTTGACAACCTTCGGTTTAGTACCTTCTGCATTATTTATTTTGATAGCTTTAGAACGATAAACTTCTTTGATAACATACGGTCCTTCCCATTTGGAGAGAAATTTTCCTGCAAAGAATCTGAAATGCGAGTTGTACAAAAGGACATATTCACCCACTTTGAACTCACGCTTTTGGATTCTTTTATCATGCCATCTTTTAACCTTTTCTTTAAATAATTTGGCATTTTCATAAGCTTGATAGAGGCGAGGGTCCCGATCTTTCGATGAGATGATAACTATCGATTTTGTGGAGTCGACTTTGACGATTCGACTACAAACGTGCAAGGCGTTGCACCTTAGTAATCGCTAAACCAACTTCGAGAGGTTATTGACCATGCCGGAGCACGATCAACCTGACCAGGAAGATCTATTACTGCAAGCAATCAAAGAACAAGCAAGAATATGATAAAGCAATCTGAATATTGCGAATATAGTTGAAGCATTGAGAATGGTGGAGATCCGGAAGCGGTCTTGGTCTCGTCGTTGGAAACAGACGAAGTACACGAAGTTGCGTTGGCTAACTTTGAACTAAACAAATCCCAAGGAAAAAGCGACTAGATGGATCTACTTATATAGGAGCAAGGGGTGGCGGCTAAGGAGGTGGGAAGATGATGAGGACATGACTACCTTCGATATGACCAAAAATATTGCATATATGCATATTTGTCAGGTGATTTCTAGTGCAAACTATTCAATAATCTATTTATGTTATCCCGAACAAAAATACTTCACACACTTTTGTGTTTTGTCTAATTGCAGGTGTATGGGACCTTTGTACAATCCACATATGAAGATAAGGAAGAAAGATATGTTTATTTGCTGTCCAAAAAGTTCTCTCACGTCACTTTTGGCCCAAGAGAAGATAGAGTCCAAGTCTCTCACGTTCTGGATTCAGATTCGGACTGCACAGACATACCTGACTCAAAACGCACACAAGTTTTTCATACGGACTCCAAATTGGGTGATTCTTTTTTTGTTGGAAACTAGATTTCGTGCACTTTCCAACCCAATTGGAATCACCTTCAAATTCGTTCGGAGCATTGAGTTGTGGACGAAACAATCTGATGCTGCAGCAGAATCCGAGTCAAACTACAAGTCCAAAGGTGTTACATCACCTCCACTTGGGCCCATTGGCCTTGTACGACCTAGATTTAGTTTTAGGCTGCCTTGGGACGTCCTCCCACCTCCTTGTCCGCCACCCCTTGCTCCTATATAAGTAGATCCATCTAGTAGCTTTTCCTTGGGATTTGTTTAGTTAAAAGTTAGCCATTGCAACTTCGTGTACTTCGTTTGTGTCCAACGACCAGACCAAGACCGCTTCCGGATCCCCACCATTATCAATACTTCATATATATTTGCAATATTCAGATTGTTTTATCATATTTTTGCTCGTTCTTCGATTGCTTGCAGGAATAGACCTTCGTGGTCAGGCTGACCGTGCTTCCAGCATCGTCAGTAACCTCAGGAGATCGGTTTAGCGATTGCTAAGGCGCAACGTCGTGCACGTTTGTAGTTGGATCGTGAAAGTCGTCTCCACCAAATCGATAGTTATCATCTCATCGAAAGATCGGGACCCTCGTCTCTATCAAGTGGTATCAATTTTCAGGTTGCTCGGTGAGAATTTCCAGTTTTTCCTAGATTAGATTTTTTTCTTACCTATTGTCCAAGAAAAAGCCACAAAAAAAAAGTTAGATCTGTTCATCCTTTATCCAAGCCAGTCTGAGCCTTTGCAATTTTTCTTTTCATTGTTTGCATTATTGAATTATCGGTTGCATCGCCGTGTTGAGTTGCTGGTCTTAGTGTCTAGTTCCTTTAGAGTTTCGAGTTCTGTTCACATTAGTCACGCAGCCGCTGCATCATTATCCCATCCGCTGTCCACCATCCCATCCACCAATTTCCACCACGTGCTACGCACTGTTTATTGTCATAATCATAGTTGAGGTCACTCACATCTTCGCCTGATCGAATCTGCATCTTATCTAGTTTGTCTTGGAAAGAGGGAGAAAAAGGAATATAAAGAAAAAAAAGAGAGAAAAAAGGAAAGAAAAAAAAAGAAAAAGAGGGAGAAGAAAAAGAAAAAAAAGCGTGAGAAAAAAAAGAGAGAAGAAAAAAAATTGGATCTATCTAGAATCAATCTCGTACCTGAATTCAGATTGGAATCTGTTTTGCGCACTGTTCAGTAAAACAGGTGTATCTTCCTCATACGAAGTCCGTTTTGGCTCCGTGAGTACTCAAATTGAAGATAGCGACGAGCCGCATCTAAATAGTTGCAGAAGCTAGTTCAATATTTGACACCTCAAAATCGGCTTCTAAATAGGTCTTTTTGCCCTCCGAAGTTCGTGAACACAGCTTGTTCCAATTTTTTAGGCCAGTTTTAGAATTCTTTGACTCCTCATATCAACTCGGAGTTGAGTGATTATTTTTGCATTGGAAAGCTTGAGTTAGTAGCATTCTTTGAAAGAATTTATCAGAAAATTGTCTCAAACTTTTCAAGAGGAAAGTTGGAGAGAGAGTTGTTGTATATCCTGCTTGGCAGTTGTTTTTCATCATTATCTTCACTACCGTTGTGATCTTCACTTATATCTTGCTGTCAAGAGCTACTTAGTATCCTTCATTGATGCTAGTTGTGCTATGCCGTGACCTCATTAGTGTTCTAGGCTCGCGTCTCTAGTCCGGTCTAGCCTAGGACCAGCACAGTACCGTCGTTGAGCGTTTATTCAACATTGCATCTTTGAATTGATTATTGCTAATCTTTTGCTACCATATATAGCCAACCCAGCTCCACATATTTCTACACCGTGTATACGTACGCTCCCCTGGCAATCGCTTTACTCAATATTCGGAGTTTCTTGACACCGCTGGTTGCCGATCACCGCCTGCTGCATGGTAAGAACTTGTAAGACATTGATATTTGCTTTACTGTGAGCGTTTTACCACCACATCCTAGTAGTTATAGGAACATTATTTTTGGGTTTTGTTTCTTGTTCTACTAATCATGACAGGATCCAGAGTCAATTCATGGGCTTTGTCGATCGCGGGAGACGTGCCACCACCTTTGCAAATACCACAACCGTCACGAGAGGTGCACAAACATCCAAATGCACATGATCAGGTTAATGTATCTATACCACCATTTAATGGCCATTTTAAACCTGCTTTATATATTGAATGGGAGTTCGACATAAAAAATATATTTGCTTGCCATAATTTCGATGAACATAAAAAGGTTAAGGTTGCGGTTGGTTCTTTCACTGGTTATGCTTTGGTTTGGTGGAGTGAATATTGTCGGTTACACCCTGATTATATACCTACTACTTGGGATAATTTGAAACTTGCCATGCGACATACTTTCGTCCCTGCTTATTATACTCGTGACATGATTAAGAAGTTGCAACACTTAAAACAAGGTAATGAAACTGTAACAAAATATTATGATGATTTACAAACTACCTTGTTGCATTCCTCTTTAGAAGAAAGTGAAGATGATTTTATGGATAGATTTTGGGAAGGATTAAACCGTGATATTCAAGAGATACTAATTCATGAAGAGTGTTATCCTATGGACCATTTGTTTCATCTTGCTTGCAAAGCTGAACAGGAAATAAAACGATGTGTTGGCCACGAGGAGAACAAGCGCATGGTGCACATTCCAAGAGTTGATATGATTGTTCCTTCAACTACTAGGCATACTATGACAACCACATCCGTTGTTGTCAGGACTACATCACCACCACCATGTGACACATCGCCCCCGAGAGTAGCTACATCATCTGAGTTGATCATAAGAGGTAATGACAAAGGTACTGATCTTCCATCTCTACATGAGAATGATGAATGCCTTGTCAATTTGAATGCACCATCTAATGAGCTACCCACTACTTTGATCACACCACCTATTTTAGAGGACTACGTTGATAATTTGACTTTGCCATGTGATCAAACAACTGAAATACCAACAATTTTGAGTGCACCCATTGAATTAACTATTGATGCAAAAGAACCAATGTTTAATTATTTTGATATGACCTCTAATCTTGGTGATGATTCTGTGTTAAATGACTTATTGCATGTTTTCTTATTTAAGCATGTTGTAGCATGTAAATTTGATGCAAGTAAGGTTTATTCACCAATGTTGGGATGGTTTAATGATGAACATTGTCAATCTTTTGAAATGAATAAGAGCTTCACTTATATGTGGAAACTGAGTTGCAATATTTTCATGCCTTCTACTTCTTGTGCTAATTTTTTGGCTTTAGATTTTATGAACTATGCAAGTTACTCATCTATTCATGTGTCATATATGCAAAAATCAAGGGAAGTAAAAATGGATGACATATACATATACAACATGTACACCTTGTCTCTTTTGTTAGCCACATTTCAGATTAAGCAACGCCGAGGACGGCTTTATTTTTAAGAAGGGGAGGATGATGAGGACATGACTACCTTCGATATGACCAAAAATATTGCATATATGCATATTTGTCAGGTGATTTCTAGTGCAAACTATTCAATAATCTATTTATGTTATCCCGAACAAAAATACTTCACACACTTTTGTGTTTTGTCTAATTGCAGGTGTATGGGACATTTGTACAATCCACATATGAAGATAAGGAAGAAAGAGATGCTTATTTGCTGTCCAAAAAGTTCTCTCACGTCACTTTTGGCCCAAGAGAAGATAGAGTCCAAGTCTCTCACGTTCTGGATTCAGATTCGGACTGCACAGACATACCTGACTCAAAACGCACACAAGTTTTTCATACGGACTCCAAATTGGGTGATTCGTTTTTTTTTGGAAACTAGATTTCGTGCACTTTCCAACCCAATTGGAATCACCTTCAAATTCGTTCGGAGCATTGAGTTGTGGACGAAACAATCTGATGCTGCAGCAGAATCCGAGTCAAACTACAAGTCCAAAGGTGTTACATCACCTCCACTTGGGCCCATTGGCCTTGTACGACCTAGATTTAGTTTTAGGCTGCCTTGGGACGTCCTCCCACCTCCTTGGCCGCGACCCCTTGCTCCTATATAAGTAGATCCATCTAGTAGCTTTTCCTTGGGATTTGTTTAGTTAAAAGTTAGCCATTGCAACTTCGTGTACTTCGTTTGTGTCCAACGACCAGACCAAGACCGCTTCCGGATCCCCACCATTATCAATACTTCATATATATTTGCAATATTCAGATTGCTTTATCATATTCTTGCTCGTTCTTCGATTGCTTGCAGGAATAGACCTTCGTGGTCAGGCTGACCATGCTTCCAGCATCGTCAGTAACCTCAGGAGATCGGTTTAGCGATTGCTAAGGCGCAACGTCGTGCACGTTTGTAGTCGGATCGTGAAAGTCGTCTCCACCAAATCGATAGTTATCATCTCATCGAAAGATCGGGACCCTCGTCTCTATCAGAAGACGTCCCAAGGAAGCCTCAAACTAACCCTAGGTTGTACAAGGCTCATGGGCCCAAGTGGAGGTGATGCAACACCTTTGGGCTTGTAGTTTGACTCGGATTCTGCTGCAATGTCAGATTATTTCGTCCATAACTCAACACTCCGGAAAAATTTGAAGGTGAATCCAACTATGCTAGAAAGAGCGCGAAATCTAATTTGAAACAAAAAAAAGAATCACCCAATTCGGAATCCGTATGAAAAAGTTGTTGCCATTTTGAGTCAGGCATGTCTGTGTAGTCTGAATCTGAATCCAGAACATGAGAGACTTGGACTCTATCTTCTCTTGGCCCAAAAGTAATGTGAGAGGACTTTTTGAACAGCACCTAAACTTCTCTTTTTTCCTTATCTTCATATGTGGATTGTACAAATGTCCCATACACCTGCAATTAGACATGGCACAAAAGTCTCTGAAGTATTTTTGTCCTGGATGACATAAATAAATTATTGCATAGTTTGCATTAGAAATGACCTCACAAATATACATGTATGCAATATTTTTGGTTGTATCCAAGGTAGTCATGTCCTCATCAACCGACAAGTTTTAAATCATAGTTGAGTTCTTTAATTCCCAATATGCTTTATGTTCAAACTCAAGAGGCAGATGACAAGCTTTTCCATAAACCATTTTATAAGGAGACATGCCCATAGGATTTTTATAAGTTGTTTTGTAAGCCCAAAGAGAATCATCTAATTTCTTAGACCAATTCTTTCGGGACCTATTGACAGTTTTTTGTAAAATTAATACTATTTCTCTATTGCTAAGTTCAACTTGACCACTAGGATGGGGATGATAGGGTGATGCAATTCTATGATTAACATCATACTTAGCAAGCATTTTACGGAAATCACCATGAATAAAGTGTGAACCGCCATCAGTCATTAAATATCTAGAGACTCAAACCTATGGAAAATAACTTCCTTAGGCATTTTAATAGAGGTGTTGTGATCAACACTACTAGTTGGAATAGCTTCTACCCACTTAGTAACGTAATCAATGGCAACAAAAAATATGTGTATACTCATTAGGGAAGGAAAAGATCTCATGTAATCAAAACCCCAAACATCAAATGGTTCAACAACAAAAGAATAATTCATAGGCATTTCCTGATGCTTAACAATATTGCCAATTCTTTGACATTCATCATAGGATAAAACAAACTTACGAGAATCCTTAAAGAGAATAGGCCAATAAAACCATATTGTAATACCTTGTGAGCAGTTCTATCTCCTGCATGATGTCCTCCATAAGCGTTGAAGTGACATTTCCGTAGGATTTGTTCCTGTTTATGCTCAGGTACACAATGTCTAATAATACCATCTATTCCTTCTTTGTAAAGATGTGGGTCATCCCAAAAGTAATGTCTTAAATCATAGAAGAATTTTTTTCTTTTGTTGGTATGTGAAACTAGGTGGTATATATTTTGCAACAATATAATTAGCATAGTCAGCATACCCAAGGAGTGTTATGAGAAACATTTATTGCATCTAGTTGCTCATCAGGAAAACTATCATCAATAGGTAGTGGGTCATCAAGAATATTTTCTAGCCTAGACAAGTTATCAGCTATGGGGTTCTTAGCTCCTTTTCTATCAGTGATATGTAAGTCAAATTCTTGTAATAGGAGAACCCACCTAATGAGTCTAGGTTTAGCATCTTTCTTTTCCATAAGATATTTTATAGCAGCATGATCAGTGTGAACGATCACTTTAGAATCAATAATATAAGGTCTGAATTTATCACAAGCAAACACAACTGCTAAAAATTCTTTTTTAGTAGTAGCATAATTTCGTGGAGCACTGTCTAGAGTTTCACCAGCATAATGGATAACATTTAATTTCTTATCAACTCTTTGTCCTAGAAAAGCACCAACAACATAATCACTAGAATCACACATAATGTTGAAGGCAAGTTCCAATCAAGTGGTTGAATATTACGTGCAGAAGTTAAGGCTTTCTTAAGTGTTTCAAAGGCTTGTACACAATCATCATAAAAAACAAACGGAACATCCTTTTGTAAAAGATTTGTAAGAGGCCTAGAAATTTTAAATAAGTCTTTCATAAACCTCCTATAGAAACCAGCATGAACAAGGAAACTATGAATACCTTTAATATCTTTAGGACATGGCATTTTCTCAATTTCATCAACTTTAGCTTTATACACCTCAATACCTCGCTCAAAAGTTTTATGCCCCAAGACAATACCTTCATTAACCATAAAGTGTCACTTTTCCCAATTCAAGATAAGATTAGTTTGCTCACATCTCTGCAAAAATCGATCAAGGTTGCTGAAGCAATCATCAAAAGAAGTTTCGTAAACGGAAAAATCATCCATGAAAACCTCAACAATCTTTTCACAAAAATCAGAGAATATAGCAGTCATGCATCTTTGAAAGGTAGCAGGTGCATTGCATAAACCAAAATGCATACGTCTATAAGCATATGTTCCAAAAGGGCAAGTAAAGGTGGTTTTCTCTTGATGAGGTTGTCAAACAGGTATTCGAGAAAAACCAGAATATCCATCAAGGAAGCAAAAGTGTGTGTGTGTGCTTAGATAATCTTTCTAGCATTTGATCAATGAAACGCAAAGGGTAACGATATTTTCTAGTTGCTTTATTTAATTTTCTAAAATCAATTACCATTCAATAGCTAGTGACAATTCTTTGTGGAATGAGTTCTTTTTTATCATTAGGAACAATAATAATACTTCCCTTCTTAGGGAGACAATGAACGAGACATACCCAACTACTATCAGTTATGGGATATATTATACCTGCTTCCAGAAGCTATAGTATTTTAGTTCTTACCACTTCTTTCATTTTAGGATTCAAACATCATTGGTGATCAACAACGGGTTTAGCATCAGGCTGCATATTAATATTGTGCTGACATAGAGTGGGACTAATGCCCTTAAGAACATCAATAGTATATTCAATAGCAGCTAGGTGCTTCTTCAGAATTTTCAATAATCTTTCTTCTTCACGTTCTAAAAGGTTAGCACTAATAATAACATGATATATATTTTTCTCATCAAGATAAGCATATTTCAAAGTGTCTAGCAATTGTTTTAATTCAAACACAGGATCACCTTTAGGTGGAGGAGGACTTCCTAGAGTTTGAATAGGCAAACTGTGTTTAAGCAGAGGTCGTTGTTCAAAGAACATTTTATCGATCTCGTTTCTTTCGTGCATATGCATATCATTTTCATGGTCTAGCAAATATTGTTCTAGTGGATCAGTAGGAGGCACGGAAATAGAAGCAAGACCAATTATTTCATCCATACTAGGTAATTCTTAATTATGATGTTTTCTATTAAACTTGGAAAAATTAAATTCATGAGACTCGTCACCAAAGCTAACACTAATGGTTTGTTTATGACAATCTCTCGTTGCGTTGACAGTGTTCAAGAAAGGTCTACCAAATATAATTGGATAAAAATCATCTTGTGGGGAACCAAGAACAAGAAAATTAGTAGGATATTTTATTTTCCCACACAAGAATTCAACATCTCTAACAGTCCCAACTGGTGTGATGGTGTCTCTATTAGCAAGTTTAAATGTAACATCTATGTCTTCTATTTCAGGGGGTGCTATATCATTCAATATTTCTTGATATAAGGTAAAAGGAATAGCACTCACACTAGCACCTAAGTCACATAAACCATGATAACAATAATCTTATTTTGACTGAGACAACAGGCATGCCAAAACAAGTCTCTATTTATCTTTCTCATCTGGTTAAGCAATTCTAGCAGCTTCATCACTATTAGGGATATAACTCCTAGATATGACCCGCCCAGGAGTGGCCGGGTCATGCCTTCTATGGTTCATTATGAAGAAGTCCACGAAAGCCCAGGTGTCACTACTAGGGAAAACCTTATACACAGAAATTTAGCAGTAGCGCGACACGCGCGCTAGTGCTAAGTAGCAGTAGCGCGCTAGTGCTAAGTAGCAGTAGCGCGCGTGCGAAAACCGCGCTAAAGATACAATAGTAGCAGTAGCGTGTGCACATGAAAAAGCGCTACGACTAATATTCCCATTGCTAAAACGATAGGCTACGCATAGTAGTAGCGGCCTTGAGTGAAGTGCGCTACCGCTAGGACATAAGTAGCAGCGCGTTTCGCGTGGAGAGCGCTACTGCTAATGGTAATAAAATAAAATGAAAGACAAATGGAAAAGTAAATGAAAAATAAATGAATAGAAAAAGGAGAAAGGAAAAAAATGAAATGTAGAGCAAAATAAATGAAAAAGGGAAAAAAGGAGAAAGGCGTAGCAGTACCGTTTGTTTGTAAGAGGCGCTATAGCTAACGTAGCTGCAACATGTTTCCTAGACCCCCCGCTGTAGAAACAGAAAAGGGAATAAGAAATATGAAGGAAATTACATAGCTATATAAGTAGCGCGTTTTGTAAAAATCACTATATCTAACTTAGCTACAGTGCGTTTCACGAAAAGCGCTGCCGCTAAGTTTGACTTAACCAAAAAACCGTTTCACCTCGGCCACCACTTCTCCCCCAAATCCCTCATCCCACCCCGCTGCCGTCTGCCTGATTCGCCGTCGCCCCACTTCGCCGCTGTCTCCTGCCGATGTCGACGCCCTCAGAGCCACCAGAGCCGCGCGCCATCGACGCCACCGGAGCCGCCCTCAATGCCACCGGAGCCGCGCGGCCTCATCAACGCCACCGGAGCCACAGTCGATGCCACCAGAGCCGCAGTCGACGCCACCGGATCCTCCCTCGCCACAACTGCCTCCCTCACCGTCACCAGAGACGCCCCTGCCTCCCTCACCACCACTACCTCCCACGCCACCACCGGAGCCATCCTCTGTAAGCCCCCACCCCTCCTCTCTCTCTCTAAATTAGTTAGGTTAATTTAGTTAGGAAAATAATTTAGTTAGGTTAAGTTAGTTAGGAAAATAATTTATTTAGGAAAAAAATTAGATACGGATTTGACAGAGACGCCCTTGGCTCCCTCGCCGTAGGAAAAAAATTGTATATGCTTAACTAGCGCAGTAGGGTTAGGGTTGTCCTGTTTAATTACAAATGTTAGGAAAGTAAGGTTTAACTAGATGTTAACTAGGGTGGTTGGATTTAGTTTAGAGAAAAAAATCAATATAAAAACAGAAATTTCTGTTAGTGTTGCAAGTCTAATAGGTTCTTAATTTTTAGTGAATTTTTATTAGGACAAAAATTTAGGACATAATTTTAGTTCTATGTTCATAATTTGAGTTCCAGGGTTCATCCATCTATATTTGGTTTTTGAATTGAGTTTCAGAGAGCATGAGATTTGTGTAGATTTCCTTAAAGTGTCAAACACTAGGAGATGCAAATTTGAAGTGGTCATGATATATGCAAAATCCTCAATTGTGTTTTCTCATTGATCATAATCAACATTGAAGTGGTTCGATTGTGCCCAAGTGGCCTTTTATTGTTTCCAGGGAATGAAGCCGAGTGGCCTATGTTTTGCTGGAATGTTGTTCATTTCCGTTCCGGCAAAATTCAGGTTCTCGATTTGTCCACTTTTTAGCAAAGGTCATGCCGAAATTTTCCGTGAATTTCGGCATGACTTGTGCTACAAACTAGGCCATATCGAGTGCCCAGGATTTTCCGCACCGGGAAGGAGTCAACGTTCCTGCAAAACAATAGTATTTTTTATGTCAATATTCATTTTATTAGTTCTAGAATTAATTGACTAGATTTAATCATAGGAAACATGGCTAGCAAGGATGAAGGACAGGGTTTCTGGTGATTGCGACGACGTCTACCGGGCGGCAGACAAATTTTTGAGCCTTGCCGAGAGACTGAGACCGGCGCTCAGACTGAGATCGGCGCCGAGACTAGTGGAGCCAGTGTAGAACCGAAAGCAAAGAGGAAACGGCTTCCTAACAAGCTCAGGACTACTAGAGTAGTGGTCACGGAGGTGGACGATGGCAATTTTGAGCCAAAAGCAGGCCCAGGTGGATGAGTATATATACGACGAGTGGCCGGAGTGTCAGGCCCAGGTGTACCGGTTTACGGTTTCCGAGCGACGGGCAGTAGTTATTTTAGGTTCACGCTAATTCAAGAGAGGGATACGAACTCATGCACTGCATAGTTCCGCTCTCACTCAAAGTGATAGCTCTTCTCGCGTATATCATTGTTTAGATGGATGACGCTGTAGTTGCAAGTAATTGAGACTTGTATCACTATTTTCGAGATGATGATGAGATACCACTTTGTGTTGGATGATGATTATGATGAGACTATTTGTATGTATATGCTATGATTACATTTGTGGCCTCGTAGCCATTCGTATGTGTATTATGATGACATTTGTATCTGCTCAAGATTCTTGTATAAAGCATGTTCAAATACAAAACAAATATGCAGAAAAAAAACAAAAACTACTAAAATTAGCAGTAGCGAGTGGAGAAAGTTAGCAGCAGTGTGACAATAGTAGTAGCGCGTCTAGCCCAAGCACGCTAGAGCTATTAGCAGTAGCGAGCTTGCACGAAGCACGCTGCTGCTACACTTATATACCAGTAGCGCGGGCGCCCACGCGCTGCTGCTAAGTGTTAGCTGTAGCGCCTTATTAGTAGCGCCGGTCCCCACGCTACTAATGTACCTAAAACCCGCGTTGCTGCTAGGCTTTTCCCTAGTAGTGTGTGAAGGTGGTGAGGGAGTCCTGGATTAGGGGGTCCTCGGACAGCCGGACTATATACTTTGGCCGGACTGTTGGACTATGAAGATACAAGATTGAAGACTTCGTCCCGTATCCGGGTGGGACTCTCCTTTGCGTGGAAGGGAAGCTTGGCAGTTCGGATATGTAGATCTCCTCCCTTGTAACCGACTCTGTGTAACCCTAGCCCCCCCTGTGTCTATATAAACCAGAGGGGTTAGTCCGTAGAACAATGATAATCATAGGCTAGCTTCTAGGGTTTAGCCTCTACGATCTCGTGGTAGATCAACTCTTGTAATACTCATATCATCAAGTTCAATCAAGCAGGATGTAGGGTATTACCTCCATCAAGAGGGCCCAAACCTGGGTAAACATTGTGTCACCTGTCTCCTGTTACCATCCGCCTTAGACGCACAGTTTGGGACCCCCTACCCGAGATCCGCCGGTTTTGACACCGACATTGGTGCTTTCATTGAGAGTTCCACTGTGTCGTCACCGTAAGGCTTGATGGCTCCTTCGATCATTGGCAATGATGCGGTCCAGGGTGAGGTTTTTCTCCTCGGACAGATCTTCGTATTTGGCGGCTTTGTACTGAGGGCCAACTCGCTTAGCCATCTGGAGCAGATCGAGAGCTACGCCCCTGGCCATCAGGTCTAGTTTGGAAGCTTGAACTATACCGCCGACATCCGCGGAGACTTGATCTTCGACGGATTCGAGCCCATGTCAGGTGCGCCGCACCGTCGTGACGAACATGACTTAGCTCTGCCGCCGGACGGTGTTCAGGCGATCACCCCTGTGGTTACTCCGGCCTTCAATCCGGAGCAGATCATGCCATTCGAGCACGGGTGGATGGACCCCACCACGGAGGCCGCACACCCAGCGGCGATAGAGCCGAATACTGACTTCACCCCCTATGAGACCTGTGTTGCCGGACCCTTGGATTCGTCCCTGGGCACAGGCTCTAAACCACGTGCGTCCGTGCCTATCAAATCTGATTGTGCACCGATCATGGAGTTCACCTTCGCGGATATCTTTCAGCACTCGCCCTTGGTGACGTACTAAATTCATTGAGGTCTCTCTCCTTGTCAGGAGACCCCTGGCCGAACTATGTGCCGCTTAAGTGGGAAGAGGATGACAAAGAAATTCATTACCCACCCGCCACCCACTTAATAGCCACTGTCGACGACTTAACCGACATGCTTGATTTTGGCTCCGAAGACATCGACGGTATGGACGACGATGCAGGAGAAGAATAGGAACCACCGCCCACAGGGCACTGTATAGCCACCTGATCATATGATATATACATGGTGGACACCCCCAAAGAAAGCAATGGAAATAAGGCAACGAAGGATAATCCCCTCGAGAAGCAATTTAAGCACCGTGTCATCGGCGCCGCTTTAAGCCCCGCCATAGCAAAAGCAGCGATACCGGCACAAGAGACAATAACGCTGTGGACAGTGCCGAAGACAAAGACAATCCCCTCCAGCCAGACATTGAGCGGGACGATGGGCAAGCTAGCCCCAAGGAACAGGCAGCAGACGGAGAATCAGAGGATGACAATTACATGCCCCTCTCCAATGATGAGGTGAGCCTCGGTGATGAAGAATTTATCATGCCTGAGGATCCCGTTGAACAGGAGCGCTTCAAGCGCCGGCTTATAGCCACAGCAAAAAGCCTGAAGAAATAGCAGCAGCAGCTTCAAGCTGATCAAGATTTGCTAGAGGACAGATGGACCGAGGTACTGGCCGCCGAGGAATACGGACTCGAGCGCCCAACCAAAAGTTACCCAAAGCGCAGGTTGCTACCCCAACTCGAGGAGGAAGCATTAAATCCTACACCACTAGCGTATGATGTGGCTGACCGGCCACGTCGTGGCCGAGACAAAGCGGCATATCAGCCCGAAGTCCAGACCACACCCCGTCGCCACTCAAACAAAAATACAAAGGCCCGGGGTATCACGCAGGACCTGCGAGAAGTATTGGAAAACAAATTGGGACATAAAAGATCGATCTACGGATCACAGGGGCGCGCCCCAACGCGCGACGACAACCGTCACACCGGATATACTAAAAGCAAATCCGGCAGGGCCGAACACACCTGACAAGACTTGTATGAACTGCGTCGTGATATAGCCCGGCAAAGAGGTGCCGCACACCCCCTATGCTTCACTGATGAAGTAATGAATCATGTATTCCCAAAAGGGTTTAATCCCATAACCATTGAATCATATGACGACACCACAGACCCCGCGGTATGGGTAGAGGATTTCTTCCTACACATTCACATGGCTCGCGGGGATGATCTACACGCCATCAAGTATTTCCCGCTAAATCTCAAAGGGCTGGCTCGGCAATGGCCGAATAGCTTGCCGGTAAACTCCATCGGAAGCTGGGAGAACCTGGCAGACGCATTCCTGGACAACTTCCAGGGCACTTATGTGCGGCCACCAAATGCTGATGATTTAAGTCACATAAAATAGGAGCCCGGAGAGTCGGCCAGGAAATTCTGGACTCAGTTCCTAATTAAAAAGAACCAAATTGTCGACTGTCCAGATGCCGAAGTCCTAGCGGCCTTTAAACATAACATCCGTGACGAGTGGCTCGCCTGACATCTCGGCCAAGAGAAGCCAAAATCCATGCCAGCCCTCACGACACTCATGACCCGCTTTTGCGCGGGCGAAGATAGATGGTTGGCCCGTAGCAACAACACAGCAAGCAACCCTGGCACATCAGAAGCCAGATATAGCAACAGCAAATCCCGACGCAACAAACACAAGAGCCACAAAAATGGTGGAAACGCTGAAGATACGACAGTCAATACCGGATTTAAGGGCTCTATGTCCAGTCAGCGAAACGGGCCACTCGCAAATGACTATTCGGGGCCGTCCAGTCTAGACCGCATACTCGACCGTCGGTGCCAAATTCATGGCACCCCAACAACACCAGCCAATCATACCAACAGAGAATGTTGGGTCTTCAAACAAGCCGGCAGGTCAGGTGCCAAAACCAAAGATAAGGGGTCTCAAAGCAACAATGGCGACGAGGAGCCCAGATCAACGAGTACAAGAGGGCAAAAGAAATTTCCCCCGCAAATACAAACGGTGAACGTGGTAAACGGCACCTACAATCCCACCCGGACCGGACGCACACCCTTAGGGATGTTGACTTAACAGAACCAGTCGTCCCACAATTTAAACTAGGGCCAATTACCTTCAACCGCACGGATCGTCCGGTTAACATTATTTAGGGCAATCCAGCCGCACTAGTCCTCGACCCAATAATTGATGGGTTCCACCTCACGTGAGTCCTTATGGACGGAGGTAGTAGTCTAAACCTGCTTTATCAGGACACAGTGCGCAAGATGGGCATCGATCATTCGGTGATCAGGCCCACTAAAACCACCTTCAGCGGTATTATACCAGGTGTGGAGGCCTGCTGTACAGGGTCCATCGCCCTTGAGGTAGTCCTCGGATCAACAGACAATTACCATGCCGAAGAGTTAATCTTCGACATCGTCCCCTTTCGAAGTGATTATCAGGCACTACTCAGACGAACCGCGTTCGCTCGATTCAACGCAGTACCACATTATGCCTACCATAAGCTCAAGATGCCCGGTTCGCGTGGCGTCATCACGGTTAATGGCAAGGCCGAACTTTCCCTCGGCACCAAGGAGTATACCGCTGCATTAACTACAGAAGCTACAAGTAGCACCTTCCAACCAAAGCTCGAATCGATGGCCCGACTCCCAGACACCACTAAAGGACTTCAAAATATTTCGCGGCAGGATAGCCCGGCTCGTCGAGAGCTTAATTAAACACTCCGGCGAAAGCCAGGACATGCCACATACTGCGGCTCAACCGCTCTGCGGCACACAAGCATTTCTTACATTTTGTTTGTAGGTTTAACTTTATGCAGACCAGGACTGGCGATATGGAAGTAGCTCGAACACGCAAGGGAATCGATAGATATTCCCCGCGATGACCATCCGACTATACTCTAGATCCGCACACAGCTTCTTCCCCTGGTCTCAGTAGGTTCCACAGTCATATTTCTTTTTTACCACATTACCTATACTCACACGCAACGACATACTATTCAAATACAACATGTGGATTTAGATAACGCTTATATGCTGTTATTTCCTCTTGAAATTCTTTTATCAAGTGTCATCCATACACCCCGATATGCTTTAAATATGCCAGGGGCTTCGCTTTACCCATAATATGGCGATAAAGTCCGAACACCTTCATGGAAGTTTGGCACCCCAAACTTATAGCATTATATGCATCAGCTCTGAATCATTTTTTGGGTCAGATGTTGGGTTTGCTCGGCTCCCATGTTTTGCTGCCTTACGATCCGCTATATCGGCTAAGGTGGCACAGGGAGAACTACTGCGATTGTGTCTCGGTTCTTCCGAACGGGCACCTCAGTAGAGAAAGCCGAAAACTGACTGTCATGATACGGCGAGAGCTGGTCAGCTGTTCGAGAGGTTGTAAAATCTTTAAGGATTTCTCCCGCATAATGCCATAACCAATGCAGCGTGTGATGGATCGGCTTTTCTTCCGATCAGGTGCTTATGTAGTCCCTCGTACGGTCTTCCGAACACCAGGGGCTGAGCCTACCTTCCTTTTATAAAGCTCCTATGGCTAAGTGAGAGTGATAAAGCCCTATAGTCCGATTGCCTGGTTCGTTGTGCTGAAAACCTTCGAAGGACCCAAAACTGGGATACAGAGTGATCAGGTTTATTCCGAACACCCCTGTACTTCCTACGCGGGGACAGAAGCCGACGACTGGCCAACTCTTAGGTTTAATATATAAAACGGCCACGCAGGAGGATAAACTTTTATATATAATAGGTAATAAACAATAGAAATGACCTTGTTCAACATTACAAAGACAACATGATTGTATTCATGGAAATATAATATCCTTGGTGCATTGCTCCGCTGCTAGGCAGGATCCTTTTAGGACACTTTCATAATATAATTCGGGCTTGCGGTTCTCCTTCCCCTCTAGCGGTCCCTCGGTCATCAGCTTTTCAGCATCCATCTTCCCCTGGTGCCCCTTTGCACGGGCGAAGGCCATTCGTGCATCCTCTATATAGACCGACCGCTTGATGACGTCAAGTCGAGGGTAGGCACTCGCAAGCCGCTTCACGAGCCCGAAGTAGCTGCCTAGAATCAGCTCGGCAGGCCATAGCCGGATGATCAAATCCTTCATGGCTAGTTCGGCCGCCCTATGTAGTTCGATCAGCTGTTTCAGTTGGTCGGCAAAAGGCACCGGATAATTCGGTGCCACATACTGCGACCAGAAGAGCTTATCCACAGTGTTCCCTTCTTCGGCTCGGTAGAATTTGGTGTCATCCGATATGCTGTGGGGTAGTTCTGCAAATACCACTGGAGAAATCCGAACTCAAAATTAGATACATGATTTTCTCCTCAAATACTTGCTTTACATGGAAAAAAGCCTTACCCGCCGCGATTGTCCTCGCCTGTTGGATCTCCAGCAGGACGTCTTGGGTTTCCCCCTGGGCATCGCACGCGGCCTGATGAGCCCTGGCGAGTTCGGATTCTTTCTCCGTTAAACTCAGCTCCAAGGTCTCGCATTTCTTCACGGACTCTTGAAGCTCCTGCTCAGCTTCAATAACCCTGGCCTCGTGCTTCTCACGAAGAGCCTGCTCTGCGGCTGCCTTTTCCTCGGCCTCGGCAACAGCCCTCCTCAGAGCTTCGACTTCGGTCATCACCCCTGGCGCAAATAATGAAACATATGTTATCATACTGAGAATTTGTTCGCACTGATCATGAACAAGACTTGCGCATACCTTGTTTATCCTCCAACTGCCTTTTCAATTGGCCAAGTTCTTCTTCGGCCCGCTCCAGACTTTTATTCAGTCCGGAGACCTCTGCAGCATGAGCGGCAACAACCATTGGAGACGCCTGCTTATAAAAGAATAGAGATAGATGTCATCAAGTGAGTCTTCCTGCGAAAATAAAATTGTTCCTCTGTCCGGTCCTTTCTTGACCGAACAGTGTATCAGGGGATACTATCCATACCATGACACTCTTCGAAACCTCATAAAACATTCCTCAAAGCCTCTTATAAGGCTGATACAGGCTTCATTCAGTCCACTCTCGGCAGACTGAATCTCCTTAATCACCGCACCCATTAGGGCACGGTGTTCATCGACGATGGAGGCACTCTTCAGCGCCGCCAGCAAAACATCCACACCTCTGGCTGGACAGAGATTGCCGGTGGAACAGGCATGCCCCCTCCAGCCGAGGGAGGCCGCCTACTTGATCCTGGAGCCATATTGGTCTCCAGAATTGCGTCCGGCTGGGAGCCGAACTCAAGATGGCCCCCGCCGTCGACTTTCATGTGAATCTTCTCCCCCATGTCTACGGCCCCCGAAGTTTGGCCTCCAGGCACCGCTTTCACGATCTCTTCCCCCCTCCTTGGTCGGGGTCCCTCTGGGACAAAGCCTTAGTGTTTTGCACATATTTGGGGGAAGGGGCCTTCGGGGGCGTCCCGCTCTCTACATCATCCGAGCTTAGTGAATCCTCTGATGAGGATCGTTTGGTGCGGGACCTTGCCGGACTACAAAAAACATAGATCAGGTTAAAATATTATGTCATGATGAGTCTAGACGCATAAGCATGTTCGGATCTTATACTCACGAATTCACCATGGGCTGGGCCCTGGGATCCCACGCCGGGCTGCTGTCGGCAGCGGCAGTGGACTCTTCCGAAAGAGGAGCCTTTTCCCTTTTAGGAAACTCGGCCTCCAAGTGTCTGGAGGCCGCCCTCTTCTTTCTTCCCCCCACTGGGGATTTGTCTTCCTCCTCCTCATCGTCCTCTTCAGAGGCAGAACAGACGTTGGAGCCTCCGGATATTGTGTCCAAAGTGCCGCGGCGATGAAGGTCGCCCCTGGTCTTTTTGGCCTCCTTCTCGGCTTTCTTCTTCGGCGCCTTGTACGGCGCCGGGACCAGCATCTTCATCAGAAGTGGACCGGCCGGTTCTTCGGGTAACGGGGCCGGACAGTGGATCCGCCCGCCTTCTTCGTCCAGCCCTAGGGGAGTTGAGAAAAACACATTGAGCATTTCCCTTGGGTTATGCGGGGAAAACACGTAAAAACTTACCGAGCTTGCAGGGCAGGACAGTTGATACCCGTGGTCCTCGGCCGAGTCTAGCCGTGATTTGCCGGACTTGAAAAGCACCTTCCATATGTCTTCGTGCGAGGAGACAAAGAGCTTTCACACGGTCTGGTGCTTGGCCGGATGGAATTCCCAGAGATTGCATGTCCGGTGCTGACAAGGCAGGATTCGGCGAACTAACATCACCTGGACTACATTGACAAGTTCGATTTTCTTGTCTTCCATATATTTAACACGCGTCTGGAGCATAGACAGTTGGTCGAACAAAGACCAGTTCAGGCCCTTCTTGGGCCAGGATGAAAGCCATAGAGGGGCTCCGGATCGGAACTCTGGAGCAGCGGCCCATTCCGTGCCGTGCGGCTCAGTAATGTAAAACCACTGCTATTGTCACTCTTTGACGGAATCATTAAAGGCACCTATTGGCCATGTGACGTTGGGCATCTTGCTCACCATGGCACCCCCGCACTCGGCGTGCTCGCCGCTCACCACCTTGGGCTTCACATTAAAGGTCTTCAGCCATAAGCCAAAGTGTGGCGAGATGCGGAGAAAAGCCTTGCACACGATGATGAATGTCGAGATGTTGAGGAAGGAATTGGGGGATAGATCATGAAAATCGATCCCATAATATTACATGATGCCGCGGACGAATGGGTGAAGGGGAAAATCTAGCCCGCGGACAAAGTGAGGGAGGAATACAACCCTCTCTTGGGGTTCTGGAGTGGGAACGATCTGTCTCGCCATCGCGAGATGGTGGCCGATTTTTTGGCCAGATACCCGGCCTCTCGAAGCTTTTTGATATGCTTCTCCTGGACGGTAGAGGCCATCCACTTGCCTCCTACTCCGGATCCGGACATTTTCGGAAGGCCTTTGTGGGCGGAGAAGACGAACGCTCGGGCGCTGGAGCACGGGTGAGGGGGAATGGATCGGGAAGAAGAAGGCGTGGGTGAAAAGGAGGAGTCCTTGTCCCTTTATAAGGGCTGAAGAAACTATGTGCCTCCCCACTTGCCTGGTAAACTCGCTTATTCCCCAAGCGCCGTAATTGATGGCACGGTTGGGTTACCCACACCCGTATTGATGAGAATCCCGTGATAAGGGGACACGATCTCTGCTTTGACAAGACGTGCCACGAAAACCGCCTCGCAATATGTGTAATAGCTGGTTGAGAAAAATTGTCCGCATAAAGACCGGGCCATGGCATGATGTCACCTTGTGAAAAGTTGTCAGCAGATTAGATTTGTGGAAATATTATACTCTCTACGGTGGTATGTGGAATTTGTTTTGCAGAGCTGGACACAATCCTTATGTTCAAAATCTTTTATGGAGTATTCGGAGAAGGAACCCGCCTTGCAATGCCGAAGACAATCCGCGCACCGGACTCATCATCATTGAAGCTTGGTTCAGGGGCTACTGAGGGAGTGCTGGATTAGGGGGTCCTTGGACAGCCGGACTATATACTTTGGCCGGACTGTTGGACTATGAAGATACAAGATTGAAGACTTCGTCCCGTATCCGGGTGGGACTCTCCTTTGCGTGGAAGGCAAGCTTGGCAGTTCGGATATGTAGATCTCCTCCCTTGTAACCGACTCTGTGTAACCCTAGCCCCCCCGGTGTCTATATAAATCGGAGGGGTTAGTCCGTAGAAAATTGATAATCATAGGCTAGCTTCTAGGGTATAGCCTCTATGATCTCGTGGTAGATCAACTCTTGTAATACTCATATCATCAAGATCAATCAAGCAGGACGTAGGGTATTACCTCCATCGAGAGGGCCCAAACCTGGGTAAACATTGTGTCCCCGTCTCCTATTACCATCCGCCTTAGACGCACAGTTCGGGAACCCCTACTCGAGATCCACCGGTTTTGACACCGACAGGTGGCGATTCATAGAGGTAGGCCTCGATAAGGCCCAGACCGGGGGCTCATAAGCCGCCATGTGATAACTTGTATTGTAAGGTAATGATTAGTTGTAAACTGAGCCATTCACGATGTATGAACTGGCCGGGACTCTTTAAGATGCCGGCTCAATCTGTGTATATAAAGGTGAGACCCGGCGGTAGGAAAGGTTAAGAAACAACTGATCGAGAACTAGGTCAAGCGTATTCACTCCCTAGTAATCGAAACCCAACCAATACAATCCAAAGTAGGAGTAGGCTTTACCTCCACCACGAGGGGCCGAACCTGGGTAAAATCTTTGTGTCCTTTGCCCCGCTTAACCCCTTCAAGCTAACCTAGCTGCGATGGCTCCACACCTAAGTCCTTTTGCTAGGACATCTGCCGTGTTAAGTCCATGATAGTTGGCGCCCACCGTGCGGCTGGCGCATGGTGGTTTTGAGTTCTTGAAGTGAAACTTCACGGGGATCAAGGGATACGCCATTGGAAGGATGACTAAGAGCCGCTGCTGCAAGCTCTAGATGGATGACACTGGCTGGGGCCTCGAGGCCGGCTCAATCAAGTATGGATATTGGGTCCCCTTTGGCAGAATCCACGTCTTCATTGGCAAGATCGGCGAATCGGAACCTGAGTCGGACATCAGCACCGACATCGTCGAGACGGGGCAGCGTGCACGACCCACCAAGGTTCAAGCAGCCATGAAGCATACCTTTGTTGGCTTCGTTCATGGGGCGGATCTCAAAGAAGGGTCTGTATCCGGACGGGAGACAGGCATCTACTCTGATGATGAGTCCTCAACCGGAAAGACTAGTTCAATGTATCAACTACAAGATGGCGGGCTTGGGGGCTGCTCCGGCAACAACAGTATTCCGGACCCTTATGAGCCACCGAACAGGGTTACGATCTTCATGGCCGGCACACAACCGGTTCTCTGTTCATCAACTGCTGCAGCTATGACTTCCGGTTCAACAACAAAGGCAATGGCTGGAGCAAGCGGCTCTGCGCACCCACCGGCTCAGGTCCTGTCTGAGCTCTTAGATGCCTTAGCGACTCTGATGGGGGTAGAGGTGACCCCAGAGACTTAGGCACATCATAAGATGGACGCCGGGAAGTTATGAGATGAGATAGCCCAAGGCAGGGAAGAGCTGAGAATGCTAGGATGGCGACAGAGCGAGCCACCTTGGCGCACAATCTTTGCGGATTCAAGCTGAAGCTTTCCGGCTAAGTTTGGATCAGGCTGCATCTGAAGCTGCGAAGGAGGCATCAGAGTCGCCTACCTCTGGAGTATGATGCATGGAATCTTTTCAATACCCCTGGGGCAGGACCAAGTAACCCGCCTGAGATAAATCGGACTATTGAAGCACCTGCAGCAGGAGGGACGGCTCAACCTGATGTTGCAGATCCACTTCGTTTGAATCTGACCCTCCCTTAGTGAGTGCCAGCGCCACCGGGTCATTTTTCTAACCCTTTGGACAACATGATTGTTGCGGCATCACAGCTGGCGGCTCTCTCGGTGCAAGGCGAGTCTCCCGTGGCGGTTGATGCCCGGAAGGTCGTGGAGCTTCTTTAGAAGGCGGTGGCCCAGCAGGCGGCTTATTCCTACAGTCGTGAGTGGATTCATTCGACCCCACGCCACAGTTGAAGTTATAGCCGGCATATTGAGTCGCCAGCAGTTTCGAGCATTGAGCGTCACCGTAACCAACCCCGTGGGCATGACCCGCCACGTGCCGATAACAATGTTGAGGCTTTGGTGGATCAAGCCAGGGCACGTTGAGAGGCAGAACTAGCGGCTCAGTTGCCTCAGCTTAACCCATCGATCTCCGTGGAAGCTGGGATGACCTCTAGAACCGTGGGTGTGCCGTTCCTGGTGCCATATTTGCATAATGAGCGACTGTCCAAGGATTTTAAGGGCCCTCGCAAAGTGCCCAATTACACAACTGATCAGCCTCCGGATGCTTGGATCGATAGTTATGAGCTAGCCATGGAGATGTTGGATGTTAACGATGCTGTGTGTGCCAAATATGTCATCACGATGTTGGATGGGCTGGCTCGCACCTGGCTAAAGTGTTTGCCCCCTAATTCCACCAACTCGTGGACTGAATTGAAGACGCGGTTCATTCAGAACTTCAAGGATACATGTAAGCAGCCTATGTCAATTATCGACCTAGACACTTGCATCCAGTGAGAGGATGAGTCCACCTCCCATTGCGTACGCTGGGTCTCTGCTATTATTCATTCATCAGATAGCATCAATGACGGGTCTGTTGTTTTAATTTTAGAGAAGAACTGCCTGTTCACTCCCCTCAAACAGAAATTAGGGCGGCTTATGCGCCATTATAACAACATGGGAGAGCTCATGGAGGCTCTTATTAAGTACGCCAAATCAGACAATACTAAGGATCCTAATTCAGATGAGGAGAAGTCTGGTAAGGGGAAGAAAAACGGCAAGGGGTAGCAACAAAACACGGTGGGGCAAGGTAACAATGGTAAGTTCAAGCACACGGATGGTGGATCAGACTTTGTGGCCATCACTAATGTCCAGAACAATGACCGCCACCACAAGGGAAGATTCCAGCCCCAATCTGGGGGGCCAAGGCCTAATTTAGAGGTGATTTTGAACCAAGCCTATCCAAAGCATAGCCATCCTGATAAGCCGTCAACGCACCTGTGGAAGGATTATAGCATCATGAGGGAGTACAGGAGTTACAGCCTTAACCAGGACCACAATAATGGTAATGGCCCGCATGGTGGGTCAAGTTCCGGCTCACATGGACCTGGCTTTAGAGGTGGCGGTTCAAGTTTCGGTTTTCAAGGTTAGGGCAATCAAGGGGGCTTTAATCAGTAGTCCAGTCAGGGTAATTAGCAGCAGCAATCAGGTTATCAGAGCAACCCGAAGCAGCTAAGTAGTGCATAGTATCATTTCTTTACCACTAGCTTGTTCAAGCGAGACCAGAATGTTCACAAACATGCGGTGAGTGCAGTTGAGCCAGCCGTACCCCGATATTTATGATGGTCAGAGCAGCCAGTTGTATGGAGCCGTGGGGATCACCCGCCTCGAGTTGATAATCCAGATCACTAAGGTGCTCATGTATGGAGGTAGTAGCATCAACATCCTTTACTATGATACTTTTCGCCAGATGAATCTAACTGATAAAGATCTTAAGCCGTTCTCTACAGTTTTTCATGGAGTGGTACCTAGTAAATCGGCCTACCCAGTTGGTAAGATTGCTCTAGAAGTAGTTTTTGGTGATGAAAACAACTACATGGCAGAAACATTGAACTTTGAAGTGGTCAAGATCAAAAGTCCCTATCACGCTCTGTTTGGACGGCCGGCTTATGCCAAATTCATGGCACGGCCTTGTTACGTTTATCTGCAGCTTAAGATCCCGGGTCGCAAGGGTACCATCGTAGTCCATAGTGATAGGAAAATAACTCTGGAATGTGCGGAAGGTGACGCTGCTTATGCTATGTTGGTCTATGAGACGGAAGAGTTGAAGTTTTTTTAGGATAATGTTGACTCAACGGATATGACACCATTAAAGAAGCCAACAACAGAGCATGACCCATTGCTGAAGTTTAAGTCGGCAGATGATACCAAGCAGGTTGACTTTGTCCCCGGCGATTTGCTACCTCTTGAGCACTGCATTGGTTTTCCCTTGAAGATGAAAGGGTGATGCAACAAAGTAGTGTAAGTATTTCCCTCAGTTTTTCAGAACCAAGGTATCAATCCAGTAGGAGGCCATGTGCGAGTCCCTCGGACCTACACAAACAAATAAAATCCTCGCAACCAACGCAATAAAAGGGTTGTCAATCCCTTCATAGTCACTTACGAAAGTGAGATATGATAGATATGATAAGATAATATTTTTGGTATTTTTATGATAAAGATGCAAATTAAATAAAGCAAAATAAAAACAGCAAAAGAAATAGCATGTTGATGGAAGATTACTATGATAGAAAATAGACTCGGGGGCCATAGGTTTCACTAGTGGCTTCTCTCGAGAGCATAAGTATTACGGCGGGTAAACAAATTACTGTTGAGCAATTGACAGAATTGAGCATAGTTATGAGAATATCTTGGTATGATCATGTATATAGGCATCACGTTCGATACAAGTAGACCGACTCCTGCCTGCATCTACTACTATTACTCCACACTTCGACCGCTATCCAACATGCATCTAGAGTATTAAGTCCAAAAGAACAGAGTAACGCTTTAAGCAAGATGACATGATGTAGAGGGATAAACTCATGCAATATGATATAAACCCCATCTTGTTATCCTGGATGGCAACAGTACAATATGTGCCTTGCTGCCCCTAATGTCACTGGGAAAGGACACCACAAGATTGAACCCAAAGCTAAGCACTTCTCCCATTGCAAGAAAGATAGATCTAGTAGGCCAAACCAAACTTATAATTCGAAGAGACTTGCAAGGATAACCAATCATACATAAAAGAATTCAGAGAAGATTCGAATATTGTTCATAGTTAAACTTGATCATAAACCCACAATTCATCGGTCTCAACAAACACACGGCAAAAGAAGATTACATCGAATAGATCTCCACAAGAGAGGGGGAGAACATTGTATTGAGATCCAAAAAGAGAGAAGAAGCCATCTAGCTAATAACTATGGACCCGAAGGTCTGAAGTAAACTACCCACACATCATCGGAGAGGCTATGGTGTTGATGTAGAAGCCCTCCGAGATCGATGCCCCCTCCGGCAGAGCTTCTGAAAAGGCTCCAAGATGGGATCTCACGGGTACAGAAGGTTCCGGCGGTGGAATTAGGGTTTTCGCTCCGTATCTGGTAGTTTGGGGGTACGTAGGTATATATCGGAGGAACAAGTACGTCGGTGGAGCAACATGGGCCCCACGAGGGTGGAGGGCGTGCCTGGGGGGGTAGGCGCGCCCCCCTACCTCGTGCCTTTCTGGTTGCTTTCTTGACGTAGGGTCCTATTCCTATGGATCATGTTCATTCTGAAAATCACGTTCCCGAAGGTTTCATTCCGTTTGGACTCCGTTTGATATTCTTTTTCTGCGAAACTCTGCAATAGGCAAAAAACAACAATTCTGGGTTGGGCCTCCAGTTAATAGGTTAGTCCCAAAAATAATATAAATGTGTATAATAAAGCCCGATAATGTCCAAAATAGAATATAATATATCGTGGAACAATAAAAAATTATAGATACGTTGGAGACGTATCAAGCATCCCCAATCTTAATTCATGCTCATCCTCGAGTAGGTAAATGATAAACACCGAATTTTTGATGTGGAATGCTACTTGGCATAATTTCAATGTAATTTTGTTAATTGTGGTATGAATATTCAGATCTGAAAGATTCAAGACAAAAGTTTAATATTGACATAAAAAATAATAATACTTCAAGCATATTAACTAAGCAATTATGTCTTCTCAAAATAACATGGCCAAAGAAAGTTATCCCTACAAAATCATATAGTCTGGCTACGCTCCATCTTCACCACACAAAGTATTCAAATCATGCACAACCACGATGACAAGCCAAGCAATTGTTTCATACTTTTGGTGTTCTCAAACTTTTTCAATCTTCACACAATACATGAGCATGAGCCATGGACATAGCACTATATGTGGAATAGAATGGTGGTTGTGGAGAAGACAAAAAGGGAGAAGATAGCTCACATCAACTAGGCGTATCAACGGGCTATGGAGATGCCCAGTAATAGATATAAATGTGAGTGAGCAGGGATTGCCATGCAACGGATGCACTAGAGCTATAATTATATGAAAGCTCAACAAAAGGAACTAAGTGGGTGTGCATCCAACTCGCTTGATCATGAAGACCTAGGGCATTTTGAGGAAGCCCATCATTGCAATATACAATCCAAGTTCTATAATGAAAAATTCCCACTAGTATATGGAAGTGATATCATAGGAGACTCTCTATCATGAAGCTCATGGTGCTACTTTGAAGCACAAGTATGGTAAAAGGATAGTAGTATTGTCCCTTTCTCTTTTTTTGGGCCTTCCCTTTTTTTTATTTGGCCCTTCTCTATTTTTTGGGAGAATACTCTATGAATGATGATCATCACACTTCTATTTATTTACAACTCAATGATTACAACTCGATACTAAATCAAGGTATGACTCTATATGAATGCCTCCGGCGGGATACCGGGATAGCAATGATGCATGAGTGACATGTATGAAAGAATTATGAATGGTGGCTTTGCCACAAATACAACGTCAACTACATGATCATGCAAAGCAATATGACAATGATGGAGCGTGCCATAATAAACGGAACGGTCGAAAGTTGCATGGCAATATATCTCGGAATGGCTATGGAAATGCCATGATAGGTAGGTATGGTGGCTATTTTGAGGAAGGTATATGGTGGGTGTATGATACTGGCGAAAGGTGCGCGGTATTAGAGAGGCTAGCAATGGTGGAAGGGTGAGAGTGCATATAATCCATGGACTCAACATTAGTCACAAAGAACTCACATACTTATTGGAAAAATCTATTAGTTATCGAAACAAAGTATTACGTGCATGCTCCTAGGGGGATAGATTGGTAGGAAAAGACAATCGCTCGTCCCCGACCACCACTCATAAGGAAGACAATCAATAAATAAATCATGCTCGGACTTCTTCACATAACAATTCACCATACGTGCATGCTACGGGAATCACAAACTTCAACACAAGTATTTCTCAAATTCACAACTACTCAACTAGCATGACTCTAATATTGCCATCTCCATATCTCAAAACAATTATCAAGTATCAAACTTCTCTTAGTATTCAGCACACTCATAAGAATTTTTGTTTTTAATCTTGAATGCCTAGCATATTAGGATTAATTTCCCCATTTAAGTAAATTACCATGATGTTTAAGACTCTCAAAATAATGTAAGTGAAGCATGAGAGAATAATAGTTTATATAAACAAATCCACCACCGTGCTCTAAAAGATACAAGTGAAGCACTAGAGCAAAAACTATATAACTCAAAAGATATAAGTGAAGCACATAGAGTATTCTAATAATTTTCGAATCATGTGTGTTTCTCTCAAAAGGTGTGTACAGCAAAGATGATTGTGGAAAACTGACAAATAAATACTCAAATAATACAAGACACTCCAAGCATAACACATATCATGTGGTGAATAAAAATATAGCTCCAAGTAAAGTTACCGATGGAAGTAGACGAAAGAGGGGATGCCTTCCAGGGCATCCTCAAGCTTTGGCTTTTAGGTGTCCTTAGATTATCTTGGGGTGCCATGGGCATCCCGAAGCTTAGGCTCTTGCCACACCTTGTTCCATAATCCATCAAATCTTTTACCCAAAACTTGAAAACTTCACAACACAAAACTCAAAGTAGAAAATCTCATGAGCTCCGTTAGCGAAAGAAAACAAAACACCACTTCAAGGTACTGTAATGAACTCATTATTTATTTATATTGGTGTTAAACCTACTGTATTCCAACTTCTCTATGGTTTATAAACTATTTTTCTAGCCATAGATTCATCAAAATAAGCAAACAACACACGAAAAACAGAATCTGTCAAAAAACAGAACAGTCTGTAGTAATCTGTATCTAACGCAAACTTCTGGAACCCCCAAAATTCTAAAATAAATTGGTGGACGTGCGGAATTTATCTATTAATCATATTCAAAAAGAATTGACTAAATATCACTTTCCAAATAAAAATGAAAGCAATTCTCGTGAGCGCTAAAGTTTCTGTTTTTTACAGCAAGATCAAAAAGACTTTCCCCAAGTCTTCCCAACGGTTCTACTTGGCACAAACACTAATTAAACACAAAAACACAACCAAAACAGAGGCTAGATAAATTATTTATTACTAAACAGGATCAAAAATCAAGGAATAAAAATAAAATTCGGTTGCCTCCCAACAAGCGCTATCGTTTAACCCCCCTAGCTAGGCATAAAAGCGAAGATAGATCTAGGTATCGCCATAATAATAGGATAGATCATTAAAACTCATGTCATATTCTCTATGTTCGGCCAAAAGTTTTCTTTGAGGCAAACAGAAGTAATCAAACGGGCTAAATTTAATGGGACAAAAGTCCCCAAGATCAACATTAGGACGTATAGGTTCCTCCTTCGGCCCTTCGTATTGCACAACCAATTCATCATTATAAGCATTCTTTTGACAGAACTTTGTAAGCCTATACTCGAGGGAATACCCTAGCTCATTATTTTGAATAGCCAAATCATTATTAAGTTCAGAAATTCTATCAACTAGAACATTCGTAGGAACCCTTTTTCTAAGATTTTCGTTGAAAGCAACATAGTCTAGAGATTGAAAACGCATTATTTCTTCTTGATCAAAAAGGATAGCCTCTATGGGAGGACGGCCAGCGTCCACCCTATAATGTGCAAAGATTCCTTTGGCCTCTTTTATTATAAATATAAACTCATGAGCCAAAAAGATAGTAGCGACACGCTAAACAGAAGAATGCTCAATATTAGAAAATTCTAGGAAAATCCTTTGTATGCAAGGATGCAAGTGCATAAATTGTCTTTCAAGTTCAACTAAAAGCATGGCGATAGCGTCCACAAGACTGCTAGTTCTATGAAGAATAGAACTACCCATAGAAGGCAAAGCACCGACACAAGTAAAGAAGTCTTGGATAGCTCCTTTTCCAATAATATTACCACTACCAATTCGGAATTATTTTGTATGTAAGATAGGGGGATCTTCAGCAGGAGCATCCGAATTTTCCATGATATTATTATTGTCCATATCGACAATAATTTCCCCAATAATGGGAGAAAGTGCAAGGGGCAAAAAGAGGGAGGAAGGCAAACAGAAAGAGAGGGCGAATAAAACGGCAAGGGTGGAGTGGGGGAGATGAAAATGAGAGGCAAATGGCAAATAATGTAATGCGGGAGATAAGGGTTTGCGATGGGTACTTGGTATGTTGACTTTTGCGTAGACTCCCCGACAACGGTGCCAGAAATCCTTCTTGCTGCCTCTTGAGCACTGCGTTGGTTTTCCCTTGAAGAGGAAAGGGTGATGCAGCAAAGTAGCGTAATTATTTCCCTCAGTTTTTGAGAACCAAGGTATCAATCCAGTATTAGGCCACGCGCGAGCCCCTCCCACCTACACAAACAAATACAATCCAGGCAACCAACGCAATAAAGGGGTTGTCAATCCCTTCCCGGTCACTTATGAAAGTGAGATCTGATAGATATGATAAGATAATATTTTTGGTATTTTTATGATAAAGATGCAAAGTAAATAAAGCAAAATAAAAATGGCAAAAGAAATAGCTTGTTGATGGAAGATTAATATGATGGAAAATAGACCCGGGGGGACATAGGTTTCACTAGTGGCTTCCCTCAAGGGCATAAGTATTACAGCGGGTAAACAAATTATTGTTGAGCAATTGACAAAATTGAGCATAGTTATGAGAATATCTAGATATGATCATGTATATAGACATCACGTCCGAGACAAGTAGACCGACTCCTGCATGCATCTACTACTATTACTCCACACATCGACCGCTATCCAGCATGCATCTAGAGTATTAAGTTCAAAAGAACAAAGTAATGCTTTAAGCAGGATGACATGATGTAGAGGGATAAAATCATGCAATATGATATAAACCCATCTTGTTATCCTCCATGGCAACAATACAATACGTGCCTTGTTGCCCCTACTGTCACTAGGAAAGGACACCGCAAGATTGAACCCAAAGCTAAGCACTTCTCCCATTGCAAGAAAGATCAAACTATTAGGCCAAACCAAACTAATAATTTGAAGAGACTTGCAAACATAAGCAATCATCATAAAAGAATTCAGAGAAGATTCAAATATTGTTCATAGATAAACTTGATCATAAACCCACAATTCATCGGTCTCAAAAAACACACCGCAAAAGAAGATTACATCGAATAGATCTCCACAAGAGACGGGGAGAACATTGTATTGAGACCCATAAAGAGAGAAGAAGCCATCTAGCTAATAACTATGGACCCGAAGGTCTGAAGTAAACTACTCACACATCATCGGAGAGGCTATGGTGTTGATGTAGAAGCCCTCCGTGATCGATGCCCCCTCCGGCGGAGCTCCGGAAAAGGCCCCAAGATGGGATCTCATGGGTACCGAAGGTTGCGGCAGTGGAATTAGGGTTTTGGCTCCGTATCTGGTAGTTTGGGGGTACGTAGGTATATATATAGGAGGAAGAATTACGTCGGTGGAGCAACGTGGGCCCCACAAGGGTGGAGGGCGCACCTAGGGGGGGGGGGGTAGGCGCGCCCCCATACCTAGTGCCTTCCTGGTTGCTTTCTTGACGTAGGGTCCAAGTCCTCTGGATCACGTTCGTTCGAAAAATCACGTTCCCTAAGGTTTCATTCCGTTTGGACACCGTTTGATATTCTCTTTCCGCGAAACTCTGAAATAGGCAAAGAAAAAGCAATTCTGGGCTGGGCCTCCGTTAATAGGTTAGTCCCAAAAATAATATAGAAGTGTATAATAAAGCCCAATAATGTCCAAAACAGAATATAATATAGCATGGAACAATAAAAAATTATAGATACGTTGGAGACGTATCACGATTCATCCAAGCAGTTCACCATTGGTGCCAATATGGATCCGAAATGGGAAAGCGCACTCATCAAGTTCATCCATGTGAACCGGGACATCTTTGCATGGAAACCTTCAGATATGCCAGGTCTATCGGAACTCGCTAAGCACACTCTCAATATTGATCCCAAGTTTAAACCTGTCAAGCAATTCCTTCATCGTTTTAACGAAGAGAGATGAAAGGCCATTGGAGAAGAAGTGGCATGGTTTTTAGCATCAGGGTTTATCATTGAAGTTTTCTACCCTGAGCGGTTGGCTACTCCGTTGCTGGTACTTAAGAAAAATAGTATTTGGTGCATATGTGTGGATTACACAGACCTTAATAATGCTTTCCCAACTGACCCCTTTGCCCTCCCCCATATTGATCAAATCATAGATTCTACGGCGGGTTGTGAGCGCTTGTGTTTCCTGGATGCTTATTCTGGATACCATCAGATCAAGATGGCAGTCAAGGACCAAGAGAAGACGGCTTTCATCACACCTTTTGGAGCTTTTTGCTATGTGTCTACGCCTTTTGGGCTTAAGAGTGCCCAGGCGACTTATCAGCGTTGTGTGCAGAACTGTTTTCACAGTCAAATTGGGTGCAATGTTCATGCCTATGTGGATGATACAGTTGTGAAATCCAGAAAGAAGGACTGTATTGGACAATCTGAAAGAGAGCTTTGATAGTCTCCATGCCTATAAGATGATTCTTAACCCGACCAAGTGCGTTTTTGGCGTGCCTGCAGCCAAACTCTTGGGTTTTTTGGTCTTTGAGAGAGGCATTGAGGCTACGGAGAAAATCAAGGCTATCACATCAATAGCTAAGTCGGCGTGTGTTAATGATATTCAACGGCTGGCGGGTCGCATTGTAGCTTTAAGCTGGCTTATAAGCCGCCTGGGAGAAAACATATCATTTTGTTTGGAGTAATGCTGCCAATGAGGCATTTGAGGCACTTAAAAAGCAGCTCGCTAAGCCGCCGGTTCTTGCAGCTTCCATTGAGAAGGAACCTTTACTCTTATATGTAGCGGCAAACAGCAGATCCATCAACATCGCAGCCGTGGTGGAGCGGAAAGAGCCTGGCAAGGAATATCCGGTCTAGAGACCAATGTATTATGTTAGTGAGGTTTTGACTGAGTCAAAGCAAAGTTATCTGCATTGGCAGAAGCTAGTATATGGGGTGTTCATGGCCAGTTGCAAATTGAAGCAGTATTTTCTTGGTCATCCCATTATTGTGGTCAGCTCAGCTGCTTTAGGTGATATAATTTAAAACAGAGATGCCACAGGACGAGTGGCCAAGTGGGCCATTGAACTGGGACCCCATGGGTTGAAATATAATCCAAGGACAGTTATGAAATCTCAAGCTCTTGTTGATTTCATCAATGACTGGAGAAAATTACAGATGCGTGAGGATAAGTCGGATAACACTTACTGGACAATCCACTTTGATGGGTCTCGGCAACTTGAGGGCTCGGGGGCTGGAGTTATCTTGACTTCCCCGCGAGGTGATAAATTTTATTATGTGCTAGGACTAATGTTCCCTTGCACTAATAATGCAGGTGAATATGAAGCGTTGCTTCATGGCTTATGAGTAGCCAAGGAGATGAACTTAAGCCAGGTCAGGTGCTTTGGCGACTCAGACTTGGTGGCTCAGCAAGTTTCTGGTACTTGAGACTCCAAAGACACGCTCATGGTGTGTTATCGCTAGGCGGTTGATGCCATCGCTGGTCATTTCAAGGGTTATCAGGTGGAGCACATTGATCACAGAAAGAATGAGGCAGCCGATGCTTTAAGCCGGCCCAGATCTCAGTGTAAGCCAGTGCCTCCAAATATCTTCCTTGACATCCTACATAGCCCTTCATTCAAGTTGCCAACAGAAGAGGATCTCACAATTCCTGACCCGGAGGCACAATTAGTGGCGGCTCTTCATGCCACCCCTGACTGGACGGTTCCTTATTTGGCTTATTTGACCCGGAGAGAGTTGCCTGAGGATGAAACTTTGGCCAGGCAAATAACCCAGCGGTCTAAGTCAATGACTATTGTTAATGGCGAATTACACCGACACAGCGTCACAGGATTGTTCCAGCGGTGCGTCTCTCCCAAAGAGGGTCGTGAAATTTTAAGGGAGATTAATGAAGGAGATTATGGCTAGCATGTCGGGTCTAAGTCCCTTGTAGCTAAAGCCTTTCGTCATGGGTTTTATTGGCTGACGGCTAATGGCGATGCAGAGTATCTAGTTAGCAAGTGCGATGGTGTCACACCCCTAGCTAGTCAATGCTTGTCATTGCATCATCATCTTGCATCATGTTTAAATTTCTCAGAAAGTTGAAATGGGGATTGTTTAAACCCGAGCACCAAATTAATTCAACTAGGATAAATAAAAATATTTTCAATGAACCCAAATGCCCTTTAGAAATGTTCATGATTTTTGTTAAAGGTGAAAACCTTTGCCAAAATTGATGCAAATATCTCTAGGCCATTCTGGATTTTTGAATTAAATCTTATTGTATTTGACTTTGGGCATTTAAATACTATAAATAATTTAAATGTTCAAATAATGTTGGGACTATTTTTGGGCCACTGAAATAATTCAGCAAGTGTCCAGGAATATTTTCAGGATTCATAGAAGTGATTTGGTGTTGTTACTAAATAAAAAAAAACAAATTTGATAAATAGAAAACAGAACAAAGTAGAAATTAAAAGGGAGAGAGAGAAGACTTACCTGGCTTACCTGCAGCCCAGCTGTGCGGCCCAACACTGTAGCCAGCCCAGCCCAACTCCTCCCCTGTCTTCAACCTCGTGCCAGTAGGCACGAGGGAGTGTGCCCGCGGCACGCACGCGCGTGCCCGGCCACCTCCTGCTTTCCCGGGGCGCCCTGAGCCTTCCGTCGCGCCAGGCCACCCCCCCAGACCCGTATGGATCGATCTCTCCCTCCCTCGCTCTCCCCCTCGCCCATTCCCCACCATGGCCGAAGCCTCCATGGACGCACCGCCGCCGTTCGCCACTGCCATCGACCTTCCCACGCCCATCCAGCTATGCCGAGCTCCGCCTCGACCCCCGCATCCTTTGCACCAATCCAGGCGCCGCCAGGAGCTCCATGATGACGACTCCGAGCTCTTCTTCCTCCTCGGACCCATGGATCACCGCCATCGACTCGCCGGACCCCATGCCTCCCCTGCCTCGCCAGCAGCACCAGAAGAACTGCGGTGAGCCGCCGCACTGTTTCCCCCATGCTCCGTTGCCTAATTTGCGCCCTAGCTAGCTCCACCACCCTTCCCGAAAGCTTGCTCGCCGCTGGCCATGTCGCCGCCGTGGCTAGAGCCCCCAAACGTCGCGTCTGAGCATGTTTTTGTCCTCGGCGTGTTCCCAGGAACCCAGAACACCTACCCACTCGTCCTCCCATGCACCGTAGCACGCTGTCCATCTTCACCGAACTCCGGCCGCCGCGGAAGCGGACACCGCTGTCGATCTAGGTCGTCTCCGGTGACCCCACTAGCACCATCCGACGCGATGAGGCTCGGGGTTTCAACAGTGCCATCCGCGCCTCGAACCGTGGCATGTGCTGCAATTTCGCGCATCGCCGCCGTCTCGGACCTCGCCGGCGGTTAGTCGCCGGCAGGTTTGACCGAGTTGACCCGGGGGTTTGACGCCGTCGGACCAGGGTTTGACCACCCTGGGTCACTGACGCGTGGGGCTAGCCCTGCTAATTAACCCAGGTTAGTGTTAATTAATTTAGTTAGTTTTAATTAGCCTCTGACATGTGGGCCCAACCTTAACTAAACTAGATTAGGTTTAGTTTAATTTTAGTTAACCTTGTTAGTTAACTGTGTCACTGACGTGTGGACCCCACACGTCAGGTTTGACCTGGACCGAGCCGTTGACCTGCTGACGTCACTGTGAGGTCATGCTGATGGAGTAAAGCACTTTCTGGATTTAAGTTTATTCAGAAAATTCCAGAAATTAGTATAAACTTCAAAAAATCATAGAAAATTATCTATAACTCCAAATAAGATAAATTATATATGGAAAATTATCAGAAAAATGCAAGGAATCCATCTGTACCATTTTCATGCATGTTTGAGCAAGTTAACCTCACTGTTTAGGATGAAACATGATTAGGGCAAATTTCATAATAGGTTTGGAGTTGGAATTTGATGTAGTTTTGAATTCCACTTCAATTAAAATGACTTTCTGTTGCATTAGCCCAAATCAACAGCATATTGCCATGTCATGATCATGCATCATATTGTTGCATCGCATTGATTGTGTTCTTTCTTGTTTGCCGGTAATTGTCCCCTCTCAGTAGACGATGTTCCGACGCTGTGATCGTTGACACTGATGAAGACCCAATGATATCTTCAGAAGTGCCAGGCAAGCAAAACCCCCTTGTTCGTTCCGATACAATCCCACTCTCTTGCTCCTGCTCTCTTTTACTGCATTAGGACAACAACATTTCAACTGTTACATGCTGCGGTAGCTGAACCCCTTTCCTCTGCATGACCTGTCATTGCCACAGTAAATAGATGAAACCCACTAGCATGAGTAGGAGTTGTTTGAGCCCTGATGTGCCTACTCATTCATGTTTGTTTGTCATGCCTGCTACTGCTTAGAGTTGAGTCAGGTCCGATTCATCGGGGATGAATTGGAATGTGGTGAACATGTCCTACTGTTGAGAGCTAAGTGTGTGAACACGATTTGGTAAAGGTAGCGGTGAGAGGCCATGTAGGCATACATGGTGGGTTGTCTCATTGCAGCCGTCCTTAGGAACTGAGTTTTGTGTTTGTGATCCATGAACAGTTACTACCACACATTGGGTTCCGGTAACTCGGCCCCTCTCGGCTTATTAATCAACTCGATCTCTGTCCAGGAGTTGCAACTAGTTTCTGGTGTTTGTAGGTAGTGTTAGTAGTCTACCAAGTGGCACCCGGTACAGGTGGGCTTGGGACAGACTAGGCACAGTGGCACGGTGTACCAAGTGGCACCCGGATGGTGGGCTTGGGAACCCTGCACACATCGTTTGGGGCCGTGAGCGACACCCCGGCCGGATCTCCTTGCGGATGGAACCCGAATAGGCGCTAAACATGGACTAGAGACTTGTTGGTTAGTCAGGTTGTGGCCGACTCCCTCGCCCGGCTTCCGCTTGAAGGTTGCCGAGGTACATGAAGTGTACATGGCGATAAGTGGCGAGAGCGTGTGTGAAGAAGTACACCCCTGCAGGGTTATCATTATCTATTCGAATAGCCGGATTCCTCGGATATGGAAACTTGGATCCCTTGCATAGTTCATAGATAAGTGAAAGTGGATACTCTAAAATGCGCAAGATAAGAGTGAGTGCTATGGATGGCGTTCTCGCAAGGAGACGGGAGAGGATCCATAGTGGTGTATTGGTATGGTGAATTTGTGGACTTGTGTGCGCCACCTCAAAAGAGTTACTTGCAGTTGTAGTTCAGGTTAGCCACTGAGTCAAAGCTGGCTTGCTGCAGTTAAACTCCACCACCCCCTTTGATGATACCGATGCATATGTAGTTAGTTCTGATGTAAGTGGGTACATTTGTACTCACGTTTTCTTAATTTATGTTTTGCAGAGAGACGTCAGTCTCTCTAGTAGTTCCACGTGGACTTCGACGGTTAGCCTGTTACCTTGGCTATGATCTTGTACCCTTGGGAGGGTCTTGTAGATAGTCAGGCTTCTGAGCCTTCTTCATTTGTAGTTGTCTGTACTCAGACAAGTTAAGCTTCCGCATGTGCTTCTTTCTTGTATGCTCTGTATGTTGGGTCATGAGACCCATGTTTGTAATATCTCGCTCCTCGGAGCCTAATGAATAATACTTGAGTCGTAGAGTTATGTTGTGATGCCATGTTGTATTTACACATATCGAGCATATTGTGTGTATGATTGAATTGCTTGGTATGTGTGGGATCCGACAACCTAGTTGTTTATCCTTGGTAGCCTCTCTTATGGGGAAATGTAGTCTTGTGCTTCCATGAGCCATAGTAGTCCGCTACAACCTGGTTCATCGGAGTCCTACTAGCCCAGCACTACTACTCCGGAACACTTGACTGGCCGGCATGTGATTCACTTCGTTCATATGTTTGTCCCATTCGGGGAAATGTCATGCGGTGACATCCGGAGTCCTGCCTAGCCTGCTACAGCTCGGGTTCCCGGAGTCCTGTTAGCCCAGTGCTACAGCCCGGATTCACACGCTGCTGACCGACATGCTCGATGTTGATTCATGTATGCCTGTCCCCGTAAGTTAGTGCCACTTTGGGTTCACGACTAGTTATGTCGGCCCAGGTTCTCTGTCATATGGATGCTAGCGACACTATCATATACGTGAGCCAAAAGGCGCAAACGGTCCCGGGCCATGGTAAGGCGACACCCGTGGGAATACCGTGCGTGAGGCCGCAAAGTGATATGAGGTGTTACAGGCTAGATCGGTGTGACTTAGAATCAGGGTCCTGACATACAGTTGTCAGAATTTTTCCAGACGAGCTCATGTGCCGGCTCAAGAATTGAGGATGATTCCAATCACTTGGCCGTTTGCGGTCTGGGGGCTGGATATGTTAGGACCTTTCAAGAGATCCAAGGAAAAAAAGACACACCTATTTGTGGCGGTTGACAAATTTACAAAATGGGTTGAAGCAGAGCCGGTCAGCAAGTGTGATGCGGCCACGGCGGTTCAGTTCCTTAAAAAAGTCATTTTTCATTTTGGCTACCCTCATAGTATCATCACTTATATTGGTACTAATCTGTCCAAGGGTGCAATGGAAGAATTCTGTCAACGGGAACATATTCGTCTTAATGTTTGATCGGTGGCTCACCCCCAGTCCAATGGTGAAGCTGAAAGGGCCAATCAAGAAATCTTGGGAAGCATAAAACCCCTGCTCATGGTCCCTTTATAGCGGACGCCAGGTTGTTGGGTTGAGGAGTTACCATCAGTACTTTGGAGTATCAATACCACCCCCAACAGATCCATGAGTCATACACCTTTCTTCATGGTGTACGACGTTGAGGCGGTTCTTCCCAGTGACATCCATCGTGACTCACCCCACGTGGCAGCGTATGTTGAAGCTGACAATGAAAAAGCACGTCAGGATGTTCTTGACTTATTAGATGAGGAGCGGGACCTGGCGGCGACTCGTTCGGCGATATACCAACAAGATATACATTGTTGTCACAGCCGATGGGTTAAAACTTGAACTTTTCAAGAAGGCGACTTGGTGCTTGATAACCCACAAGTATAGTGGATCGCAATAGTTTTCGGGGGTAGAGTATTCAACCCAAATTTATAGATTTGACACAAGGGGAGCCATAGAATATTTGAAGGTATTAGCAACTGAGTTGTTAATTCAACCACACGTGGAGATGAATTATCTGCAGCAAAGTGATCAGTAGCAAAGTAATATGATAGTTTTGATAATAGTGACAGCAGTAACAGTAACAATAATAGTGATAGCAGTAGTTTTGTTACAAGTGCAACAGGAACAGCAGAAGTAGTAACTTAGCAAGATCAATATAAGATAAATCTGTATGCATTGGATCTGTGACTTGTTGGATGATATTCATCGTGAGACAGTTATAACCTAGGGCGATACGGCACTAGCTCCAGTTCATCAATATAATCTAGGCATGTATTCCGTAAATAGTCATATGTGCTTATGGAAAGAACTTGCATGACATACTTTGTCTTCCCTCCGGTGGCAGCGGGGTCCTATTGGAAACTAAGGGATATTAAGGCCTCCTTTTAATACAGAACCGGAACAAAGCATTAACACATGGTGAATACATGAACTCCTCAAACTACGGTCATCATCGGGAGTGGTCCCGACTATTGTCACTCCGGGGTTGCCGGAGCATAACACATAGTAGGTGACTATAACTTGCAAGATCATATCTAGAACATGGATACAATGGTGATAACATAGACGGTTCAGATCTGGAATCATGGCACCCGGGCCCAGAGTGACAAGCATTAAGCATAGCAAAGTCATAGCAACATCAATCTTAGAACATAGTGGATACTAGGGATTAGGCCCTAAGAAAACTAACTCGCTTACATGATGAATCTCATCCAACTCCCCACTGACTAGCAAGCCTACGAAGGAATTACTCATTACCGGTGGGGAGCATGGAATTGGCGATGGAGAAGGGTTGGTGATGACAAAGAACGAAGACCCCCCTCTCCGGAGAGCCAAACGGACTCCAAATCTGGCGTCCCGATGACGGCGGCTTCGTCTCGTAGATTGCGATAATTCTTTCTCCCTGATTTTTCTGGAAAAACAGGATTTTATAGCATCGGTTTCGGGGTCTGCCGGACCACCAGGTGAGGACAACCCACCCGGGTGCATCAGGAGGGGGCGCGCCCTGGTGGGTTGTGCCCACCCAGGTGCCCCCTCTGGTGGATCTTGGCTCCAGAAATTCTTATTTATTGTATAAAAAATCCTCGCATAGTTTCGTTCCATTCCGAGAACTTTTACTTCTGCACAAAAACAACACCATGGTAGTTCTACTTAAAACAGCGTCAGTCTGGGGTTAGTTTCATTCAAACCGTGCAAATTAGAGTCCAAAACAAAAGGAAAAGCATTAGGAAAAGTAGATACATTGGAGACGTATCAACTCCCCCAAGCTTAAACCTTTGCTTGTCCTCAAGCAATTTAGTTGATAAACTGAAAGTGAAAAAGAAAAATTTTTACGAACTCTTTTGCTCTTGTTTGCATAAATAAGCTTAAACAACACCAAGGTTTTCACCAAACATTATAACTAACCATGCCGAGAATAACTCTTAAAGATTATATTAACTCATATCAATGCCATAATCAGCTTGTGAGCAATAATAAGATATCCCAAACAACAACATGTTGTCGAAACAACCATGATCTAATATGACAATAGTGGTATCTCACTAGCCCTTTCTAAGACCGCAAAACATAAATGCAGAGCACCTCCAAAGTTCAAGCAACGACTAAACATTGTAATTCATGGTAGAAAAGATCCAGTCATGATGCACCCAACATTAGCTACACACAATGCATAAGTGATGACAGCAGTGCTCTCAGGTTCTGGCGCTTGTTTTAGAAGGTGATGACACAACATAAAAGTAAATAGACAGTCCCTTCGTAGAGGGAAGCAGTGATTTGTAGAGGTGCCAGAGCTCAGGTTTTTAAACAGAGGTAAATTATATTTTGAGACATGAACCCTTCTCATTATTCACGACTATCAGTTATCAATATCTTCCATGCTAAGCATGCTAGTGGCGGTTCCCAAGCGATAAAAGTAAAGGTTTTGACTCCATTGGGAGTTTTTGATTTATTATTTGTAAGCTTTTTCTGTTTGCAGTTTGGGACTGGGCATCCCTATTACTGCCCTTTTCTCGAGCGATGGCGAGTGAATAAACACTCGACCTAAGAACAACCCGCTTAGCAAGGAAGATACCGACCACTTCCTGTCGTTCCATGAACAATCCAGGCACACAAAAGGATATTTATTAGAAGTTTTTAAAGGTGGAACATGCTAATTTACTTAGGACGGCAGGGTAATACCGCATATAGGTAGGTATGGTGGACTCATCTGGAATAACTTTTGGGTTCGAGGTTTTTGATGTACAAGCAGAATTCCCACTTAGTACAGGCGAAGGCTAGCAAATAGGTTGAGAAGTGGCCAGCTAGAGAGCAACAACGATCATGAACATGCATTATGCATAAGTAACATTGGACACTAGCATGAGTAGGATATGAACACCATGATCATAAATATCATAGAGGCTATGTTGGTTTTGATTCAACTACATGCATGAACATGTGCCAAGTCAAGCCACTCGAACATTCAGAGGAGGATACCATATCATCATACTACATCACAATCATTTTAACGCAATGTTGATATCCAAGATAAATCATTATCCACTCCTAGCTACTTATGCATGGCATGAGAAACTATAATCTCTAATTGTCATTGCAAACATGTTTAATCATAAGGGAATGAATCATGGGTACTAGGTTAAACATATTTACACAAACAGAACAAGTCGAGTTCATACTAGTTTCTCTCTGCCATGACCAGTTCATCGAAGATCGTCATTATTGCCTTTCACTTGCACGACCGAATGATATGAAAATAATAATGGTGCAAGAGTGCCGTGGACTAAGATGGAATCTGCAAACATTTTATTCAACAGGAGAGGACAAGGTAAAATGGCCTCTCTATTAGATCAACAATTATTCAAATGAGAGCCACTCAACATTTTCATCGTGGTCTTCTCCTCGGTAAGACTCGAATAAAAGAAAAGAAATTCATGGAAACACACTGAAATATTTTTGGAGTTTTTGGTTTTCTTGAACAAGCAAATAAAAGGGAAAAGCAAAAATGAGAAAAAACTATTTACATGGGAAAGCTCCCAACAAGCAAAAGAAGAACAAGGAAATCTTTTTTGGGTTTTCTTTTTAATATTACAACTAAGCATGCATAGAAAATAAACTAACTACAACTAATATTTTTTTTTGTTTCTCTAAGGTTTCTCAAACACACAAGAAGAAAGCGAGAAAATAAAATTAAGCATGGATGATACAATGAAAAATTGTGGACACCGACAAATGAAACAAGTGAACATAATGTAATGTCGGTGGGAAACACGTACTCTCCCAAGCTTAGGATTTTGCCCTAACTTTGTAATCAATTAGAAGCAAAGATAGTAGTTGGGGGTATTGAGGAGTGGGCATCCACTGATCCCACTGCTGAGGCTCTTCCTCCTCCTCTGCAGTCTGGTCATTTCGGTAGGCGATGATGTCCGCATGCATAATCCTATATCCGCCCCTGGCAACAAGATCAAACATAGCAGGAGCAGGCAATGGAATAATATCACGAGTTTCAATGCTGAAAAGCAAGGTATAAGGATTAGGGATGTAAAGGTAATCTCATGCAATAAAATGGTGGTTGTCGTGGACTTAACACTGCAGATGTCCTAGCAGAAAGACCTAGGTGTGGAGCCATTGTAACGTAGTTAGATTGAAGGGGTTAAATGGGAAAAAGGACACAGAGAGTTTGCCCAGGTTCGACCCTGCGTTGGTTTTCCCTTGAAGAGGAAAGGTTGATGCAGCAAAGTACCGTAAGTATTTCCCTCGGTTTTTGAGAACCAAGGTATCAATCCAGTAGGAGACTACACGCAAGTCACCCCACACCTACACAAACAAATAAGAACCTCGCAACCAGTGCGATAAATGGGTTGTCAATCCCTTCACGGTCACTTACGAGAGTGAGATCTGATAGAGATAATAAGATAAATATTTTTGGCATTTTTATTATATAGATTGGAAAATAAAGATTTCAAAATAAAATAGATTGGAAACTTATATGATGGAAAATAGACCCGGGGGACATAGGTTTCACAAGTGGCTTCTCTCAAGATAGCATAAGTATTAGGGTGCGTAAACACATTGCTATCGAGCAATTGATAGAAAAGTGCATAATTATGAGAATATCTAGGCATGATCATGTATATAGGCATCAAGGCCGTGACAAGTAGATCGAAACGATTCTGCATCTACTACTATTACTCCACACATCGACCGCTATCCAGCATGCATCTAGAGTATTAAGTTCATAAGAACAGAGTAACACTTTAGGCAAGGTGACATGATGTAGAGGGATAAACTCAAGCAATATGATATAAACCCCATCTTTTTATCCTCGATGGCAACAATACAATACATGCCTTGTTGCCCCTGCTGTTAATGGGAAAGGACACCGCAAGATTGAACCCAAAGCGAAGCACTTCTCCTATTGCAACAAAGGTCAATCTAGTAGGCCAAAGCAAACTGATAATTTGAAGAGACTTGCAAAGATAACAAATCATACATAAAATATTTCAGAGAAGAATCAAATATTGTTCATAGATAATCTTGATCATAAACCCACAATTCATCGGATCTCGACAAACAAACCGCAAAAAGAACTACATCGAATAGATCTCCAAGAAGATCGAGGAGAACATTGTATTGAGATCCAAAGGGAGAGAAGTAGCCATCTAGCTAATAACTATGGACTTGAAGGTCTGTGGTAAACTATTCACACATCATCGGAGAGGCTATGGTGTTGATGTAGAAGCCCTCCGTGATTGATTCCCCGTCCGGCAGAGCTTCGGAAAAAGGCCCCAAGATGGGATCTCTTGGGTACAGAAGGTTGCGGCGGTGGAAATAGGGTTTCGTGGTGTTCCTAGATGTTTCCGGGGTATATGGATATATATAGGAGGAAGAAGTAGGTCGGTGGAGCTGCGAGGGGCCCACGAGGGTGGGGGTGCACCCAGGGGGGCAGGCACGCCTCCCTGCCTCGTGGCCTCCTCGATCCTTTCTTGACGTCTACTCCAAGTCCCCTGGATCACGTTTGTTCGAAAAATAACTCTCCGGAAGGTTTCATTCTGTTTGGATTCCGTTTGATATTCCTTTTCTGCGAAACACTGAAATTATGCAAAAAACAACAATTTGCACTGTGCCTTGGGTTAGTAGGTTAGTCCCAAAAATAATATAAAAGTGTAAAATAAAGCCCATTAAACATCCAAAACAGATAATATAATAGCATGGAACAATCAAAAACTATAGATACGTTGGAGACGTATCAAGCATCCCCAAGCTTAATTCATGCTCGTCCTCGAGTAGGTAAATGATAAAAACAGAATTTTTTATGTGGAATGCTACCTAGCATAATTCTCAATGTAATTTTCTTTATTGTGGCAGGAATATTCAGATCCGAGATATTTTCAAGACAAAAGTTTAATATTGACATAAAAATAATAATACTTCAAGCATACTAACTAAGAAATCATGTCTTCTCAAAATAACATGGCCAAAGAAAGTTCATCCCTACAAAATAATATAGTTTGGTCATGCTCCATTTTCGTCACACAAGAATGCTCTCATCATGCACAACCCTGATAACAAGCCAAGCAATTGATTCATACTTTAGTAATCTCAAACTTTTTTCAACTTTCACGCAATATATGAGCGTGAGCCATGGATATAGCACTATGGGTGGAATAGAATATAATGATGGGGGTTATGTGGAGAAGACAAAAAAGGAGAAAGTATCACATCGACGCGGCTAATCAACGGGCTAGGGAGACGCCCATCAATTGATGTCAATGCAAGGAGTAGGGATTGCCATGCAACAGATGCACTAGAGCTATAAATGTATGAAAGCTCAACAAAGGAAACTAAGTGGGTGTGCGTACAACTTGCTTGCTCACAAAGACCTAGGGCATTTGAGGAAGCCCATTGTTGGAATATACAAGCCAAGTTCTATAATGAAAAATTCCCACTACTATATGAAAATGACAAAACAAGAGACTCTCTATCATAAAGATCATAGTACTACTTTGAAGCACAAGTGTGGAAAAAAGGATAGTAGCATTGTCCCTTTTTATTTCTCTCTCTTTTTTGGGCCTTCCTTTTTCTATTTGGCCTTCCCCTTTTTTTATTTGGGACAATGCTCTATTAATGATGATCATCACACTTCTATTTATTTAAACTCAATGATTACAACTCGATACTAGAACAAAATATGACTCTATATGAATGCCTCCGGCGGTGTACCGGGAAGGGAAATGAATCAAGAGTGACATGTATGATAAATTATGCATGGTGGCTTTGCCACAAAATATGATGTCAACTAAAGGATCATGCAAGGCAATATGACAATGATGAAGCGTGTCATAAATGAAACGGTGGAAAGTTGCATGGCAATATATCTCGGAATGACTATGGAAATGCCATAATAGGTAGGTATGGTGGCTGTTTTGAGCAAGATATAAGGAGGTTTATGTGTGATATAGCATATCATATCACGGAATTTGGATGCACCGGTGAAGTTTGCACCAACTCTCAAGGTGAGAAAGGGCAATGCACGGTACCGAAGAGGCTAGCAATGACGGAAAGGTGAGAGTGCGTATAATCCATGGACTCAACATTAGTTATAAAGAACTCACATCCTTATTGCAAGAATCTACAAGTCATTAAAAACCAAGCATTACACACATGCTCCTAGGGGGGATAGATTGGTAGGAAAATACCGTTGCTCGTCCCCGACCTCCACTCATAAGGAAGACAATCAAAGAACACCTCATGTTTCAAATTTGTTACACAACGGTTACCATACGTGCATGCTATGGGACTTGAAATCTTCAACAGAAGTATTTCTCAAATTCACAACTACTCAACTAGCACAACTCTAATATCACCATCTTTATATCTCAAAACAATTATCAAGTATCAAACATCTCATAGTACTCAATGCACCTTTTTATGAAAGTTTTTTATACCAATCTTGGATGCCTATCTTATTAGGACCAATTTTATAACCAAAGCAAATTACCATGCTATTCTAAAGGACTCCCAAAATAATGTAAGTGAAGCATGACAGATCAATAATTTCTATAAAATAAAACCACCAACGTGCTCTAAAAGATATAAGTGAAGCACTAGAGAAAAATTATCTAACTCAAAAGATATAAGTGAAGCACATAGAGCATTCTAATAAATTCCGATTCATGTGTGTATCTCCCAAAATGTGTGTACAGAAAGTATGATTGTGGTAAACTAACAAGAAAAGGCATCCCCTCTTTCATCTTCGTCCATCGGTAAATTTACTTGAGGCTATATTTTTATTCACCACATGATATGTGTTTTGCTTGGAGCGTCTTGTATGATTGGCATGCCCAAGTTTAGGCGTTTGGTTTTCCTTGAATTTTACTTTGGGGTGACTTGGGCATCCCTAATCTTAGGATCTTTCCACTCCTTATTCCATAATCCGTCAAATCTTTCCCCAAAACATAAAAACTTCACAACACAAAACTCAACAGAAAATATCATGAGATCCGTTAGTATAAGAAAACAAACCACCACTTAAGGTACTTTAATGAACTCATTATTTATTTATATTGGTTTAAAACCTACTTTATTACAACTTCTCTATGGTTCATACCCTCCGATACTAGCCATAGATTAATCAAAATAAGCAAACAACACACGAAAAACAGAGTCTGTCAAAAACAGAACAGCCTGTAGTAATCTGTAGGTTTCAAATATTTATGTAACCCCAACAATTCTGAAATAAACTGGTGGACGTCATGAATTTGTGTATTAATCATATGCAAAAAGAATCAACCTAATCTCACTCTCCAGTAAAAATGGTAGCAAATCTCGTGAGCGCTAAAGTTTCTGTTTTTTCCAGCAAGATCGCAAAAACTTCCCCCAAGTCTTCCCAAAGGTTCTACTTGGCAGAAACACTAATTAAAAGCATAAATCTACATATAAACAGAAGCTAGATGAATTATTTATTAGTAAACAGAACCAAAAATAAAGAAACAAAAATAAAATTTGGTTGCCTCCCAACAAGCGCTATCGTTTAACGGCCCTAGCTAGGCATAAAAGCAAGAATAGATCTAGGTATTATCATCTTTGGTATGCAATCCATAAGTGGCTCTCATAATAAATTAATGAGGTAATTTAATTTTATTTCTAGGAAAGTGTTCCATGCCTTATTTTAGCGGAAATTGGAATCTAATATTCCCTTCTTTCATATCAATAATTGCACCAATCGTTCTAAGGGAAGGTCTACCAAGAATAATGGGACATGTAGGGTTGCAATCAATGTCAAGAACAATGAAATCTACGGGTACATAATTCCTATTTTCAACAATAAGAACATCATTAATCCTTCCCATAGGTTTCTTAATAGTGGAATCCGCAAGATGCAAATTTAAAGAACAATCATCAAATCCACGGAAACCTAACACATCACACAATGTTTTTGGAATCGTGGAAACGCTAGCACCCAAATCAGATAAAGCATAGCATTCATGATTTTCAATCTTAATTTTAATAGTAGGTTCCCACTCATCATGAAGTTTTCTAGGGATAGAATCTTCTAATTCAAGCTTTTCTTCATAAGTTTGCATTAGAGCATCAACGATATGTTTGGTAAAAGCTTTATTTTGAATATAAGCATGCGGAGAATTTAGCCCGTATTGTAACAAGGAAATACAATATATCAAAGAGCAATTATCATAATTAAATCCCTTAAAATCCAAAATAGTGGGTTCATTGCTATGTAAAGCTCTGGCCTCTTCAATCCCACTTTTATTAATTTTGCATAAAGATCTAAAAACTCCGAATCATTGGGACGCCTTTTAACTAAAGTTGGCTCATCTCTAGTTCCATCATTATAATAAGAATTGTTGTAGGAATTTCCATAATTGTTAGAGGAATTACTAGGATACGGCCTAGGATTGAAGTTTCCTCTATACGCGTTGTTACCATAATTGTTCCTACCAACAAAATTCACATCCGTAGATTCATTATTATTCTCAATCAAAGTAGACAAAGGCATAACATTAGGATCAGAAGAAACACTCTTATTAGCAAACACTTTCAAAAGTTCATCCATCTTTCCACTCAAAACATTAATTTCTTCTATAGGATGAACCTTTTACTTGTAGATCTTTTGGTGTGCCATTGAGAATAATTAACCATAATATTATCTAGGAGTTTGGTAGCTTCTCCAAAAGTGATTTCCATAAAAGTGCCTCCTGTGGCTGAATATAAAAGATTTCTAGAAGCAAAATTCAATCCTGCATAAAAAAAATTCTATGATCATCCATAAATTCAAACCATGATTAGGGCAATTGCGAATCATTAATTTCAACCTCTCCCAAGATTCTGCAACATGCTCATGATATAGTTGCTTAAAGTTCATAATATCGTTTCTAAGAGAGATGATCTTAGTGGGAGGAAAATACTTAGAGATAAAAGCATCTTTGCACTTATTCCAAGAATCAATACTATTTTTAGGCAAAGAAGAAAACCAGGTTTCAGCATGATCTCTAAGCGAAAATGGGAATAGCTTCAATTTAAAAATATCATTATCCACATATTTCTTGTTTTGCATATCACACAAATCAACAAAGCTGTTTAGATGGGTAGCGGCATCTTCACTAGGAAGGCTAGAAAACGGATCTTTCATGACAAGATTTAGGAAAGTAGTATTAATTTCACAAGATTCAGCATCGATAAGGGGAGCAATTGGCGTGCTAATAAAATCATTATTGTTGGTATTGGAAAAAACACACAATTTAGTATTATCTTGAGCCATCGTGACAAACAATCCAACACACAAGCACATAAGAAGCAAGCGAAAAAAGGTGAACGGAAAAAGAAGGCAAATAAAACGACAAGGGTGAAGTGGGGGAGAAGAAAACGAGAGGCAAATGGCAAATAATGTAATGCGAGGGATAAGAGTTTGTGATGGGCACTTAGTATGTCTTGACTTGTGTGAAGATCTCCCCGGCAACGGTGCCAGAAATCCATCTTGCTACCTCTTGAGCACTGCGTTGGTTTTCCCTTGAAGAGGAAACGGTGATGCAGCAAATTAGCGTAAGTATTTCCCTCAGTTTTTTAGAACCAAGGTATCAATCCAGCAGGAGAATACACGCAAGTCACCTCGCACCTACACAAACAAATAAGAACCTCGCAACCAACGCGATAAAGGGGATGTCAACCCCTTCACGATCACTTACGAGAGTGAGATCTGGTAGAGATAATAAGATAAATATTTTTGATGTTTTTATTATATAGATTGGGAAAGAAAGATTGCAAAATAAAATAGATTGGAAACTTATATGATGGAAAATAGACCCGAGGGCCATAGGTTTCACTAGTGGATTCTCTCAAGATAGCATAAGTATTACGGTGGGTAAACAAATTACTGTCGAGCAATTGATAGATAAGTGCATAATTATGAGAATATCTAGGCATGATCATGTATATAGGCATCAGGTCCGTGACAAGTAGACTGAAACGATTCTGAATCTACTACTATTACTCCACACATCGACCTCTATCTAGCATGCATCTAGAGTATTAAGTTCATAAGAACAGAGTAACACTTTAGGCAAGATGACATGATGTAGAGGGATAAACTCAATCAATATGATATAAACCCCATCTTTTTATTCTCGATGGCAACAATACAATACGTGCATTGCTGCCCCTGCTGTCACTGGGAAAGGACACCGCAAGGTTGAACACAAAGCTAAGCACTTCTCCTATTGCAAGAAAGATCAATCTAGTAGGACAAACCAAACCGATAATTCTAAGAGACTTGCAAAGATAACAAATCATACATAAAAGATTTCAGAGAAGAATCAAATATTGTTCATAGGTAATCTTGATCATAAACCCACAATCCGTCGGATCTCGATAAACACACCGCAAAAAGAATTACATTGAATAGATCTCCAAGAAGATCGAGGAGAACTTTGTATTGAGATCCAAAGAGAGAGAAGAAGCCATCTAGCTAATAACTATGGAACCGAAGGTCTATGGTAAACTACTCACACATCATCGGAGAGGCTATGGTGTTGATGTAGAATCCCTCCGTGATTGATTCCCCCTTCGGCGGAGCTCCGTAAAAGGACCCAAGATGGGATCTCTTGGGTGCAGAAGGTTGTTGCGGTGGAAATATGGTTTCGTGGTGCTCCTGGATGTTTTCAGGGTATATGGATACATATAGGAGGAAGAAGTAGGTCGGTGGAGTTGCGAGGGGCCCACGAGGGTGGGGGGCGCGCCCAGGCGGGGCGAGCGTGCCTCCCTGCCTCGTGGCCTCCTCGCTCGTTTCTTGACTTCTACTCCAAGTCCCCTGGATCACGTTTGTTCCAAAAATAACTCCCCCGAAGGTTTCGTTCTTTTTGATATTCCTTTTCTGCGAAACACTAAAATAGGCAAAAAATAGAAATTTGCACTGGGCCTTGGGTTAGTAGGTTAGTCCCAAAAATAATATTAAAGTGTATAATAAAGCCCATTAAACATCCAAAATAGATAATATAATAGCATGGAACAATCAAAAATTATAGATACGTTGGAGACGTATCACATCATCATCTTTAAGTCGTCTGTGGTATGACCCGACCCCTCCTGGGCGGGTTATACCTAATAGTTATATCCCCAACATTAGGCCCCAGGTGGATTTGAACTTGTTCACATCAATCTTGAATGCCTGACTTGTCAAAAATCTTGCAAAATTGTTGTAACCCGCTATGACGTGAGCTCATAGAATCATATTAATTCGCCATGACGTCATCTTGCATTAATTTCACACAAGGCCCGGCATATCTTAACATATCCTTCTCTTTTAATGAACATTCCAAAAATTGAGGAATCCACATAACCACATGATGATTTTGGCCTCCTCGATTCTTGCGCATGCCTTGTATCCATCCTCTTATAAATAGGGAGGGGGTCCTGGTCTTCTTTTTCCCCCTCACCTCATCGTTTTCGTCTTCCTCCTCGCGACTCTGCCGCAGCGGACCCAAGCTCTGCCATCGTTGACCTCCGTCCACTGCATCAGCTCAGGCCGCTGCATCAACCTGATTAGACCAGAGAACGTCGGTGCGCCACCGTTGTTCACCCGCATCCGTAAGTACTCCTCTGCTCATGCCTTAGATCTATACTTGGGTTTGGGTAGTTCATTGGTGTTCTTTCCGTTCTTCATCGTTCCTCCGTAGCACACTCATTTCAATTTTACAATAGTGTCAGTGGTACGCGGAAGTTGTTTGACACCCCTCTCAATCATAGGAAACGTCCTTTTTATACAGAGAGTCTTCAATCAAATAATTTCCTCCGCTGTCACAACCTTTAGGTATAGAATATATTTTCCTTTTCCAAACTGTGGCACATCCCAAATTATAGAATCAATCTGCAGAATCTTGTTTGTCCAGCACTTAGCCAAATATTTACTGATAGATCAGAAGCAACATAATTGGTATGGCGGCTTATACCATAAATAGTGGCTCGCCATATGACATTAGGCCCCGTTTAATCCGCCATCATATGTTCCATAGTGTTTATAACCCGGGTAATATCCTCCGGCTTAACCGTGCTTGCTTATTCATACACATAATTTGGTTATGCACAATGTATTCGACCTCCAAACACTGGCCGGCTTAAAAGCATAATCCTTAACCTGGCAATACATTCTTTTGTAGGTCATAATGTCAAAAGCAAGATCCGTCACCTCCGGTATAGAAATTACTTCATTTTCTGAACTATAGATCCACAGCCATTAGCCCTTCATGTCGGTTTAAGCAATAATTTGTAACCCGCCAGGTGCCCGCTGGTATAATCATGTCTTAAATCGTCTTGTTTAGGTCGTGCACCCCAATCATGACTAAGATAGTTACGTCATGTGACCGCATTCCGTCCATCGTCATAGAAGAAATGCTTCAAGAATATGTCAAGATCGGCTTTTTACCAGCAAAAAATATCCTTCACGGACATACTCAAAACCCAGATGAAGTTAGACCTTAGCCGCAGGGCAAGGAGATTATTGTTTTTACTAATCACATGAACCGAGGTTTCTCACCGCCAGAGTCAAAATTCTTCCGTGATGTTTTGCATTTCTTTCAACTTCATTCTCAAGATATTGGACCCAACTCCGTCTGAAATATCTGCAATTTCCATGTCTTATGTGAAGTATACCTTAAACAGGAGCCCAACGTCGAACTCTTCAGAGAATATTTTCTATCTGAACCGTCAGTACGAGTTCACTGATGGACCCAGCTTAGAGCTTGGTGGAGTCTCAATTCAGCGGCGGAGAGACGCCATCTTTCCTTATGCTCAGCTTCCAAGTCATGCCAAGGATTGGAATCAGACCTGGTTTTATTGCCAGGATACTTCTCCTGCTGATGAGAATCCCTTTCCTGGTTTTCATGAATAGCGGCTCAGCCCAAGGCACCCTCTCCCTGAAAGGCTCACCACTGATGAAAGAGCCAAACTTATGCCTACCTTTTCAAAGGTTAGTGTGTTGTTGGCTAATAGATTGACCGGTTTCGACCTGGTCCATTGCTGGGAGGCTTGGAGGATCATACCTTTGATCCGCCGGCCCAGTTTAATGTGCACATATACTGGTGATACCAAAGATCCGCTGCGCTACTACCCAGCACATTTGTTTGATAAAGCGATTAATGATATGACCAAAACTCTTCTCAATGAAAGATTGGAGAGATGCAGCAAAGTGGGGTTGAATCCCTTCTGCACACTCAACCCAATACCGGATGTAAGTCTGTCCGGTTCATTTATTTCACTTTATTGTTCATATAACTTGCGAATCTCCAACCATATTGTAATTTGCGCAGACTGGATCTGCCTTTTGGAAAAAGAAGTATGACAAGAAAGCCGCCAAGAAAGCCAGGGCTAAGACTAAACCATGTAGAAGAATAAAAAGAAATCAACTGCCTCTGATATATATTGAACCTGGATGAAGATGATGAGTCGGAGGTAGACCTTGATTCCCTTGGCTCTTTTTTCAACTATCTTATTGACACTGATTGCTATCAGGATGACGTGGAAACCAGCCAGGCGGGTGAGGAAGAGGTAACTATTATTTCCTTTGACTCAGAGTCATTGATGTCGGTGTTCTGGGAACGGGGGTCCCCAGACTTGCCTGCCTGTGGCGTGGCTCAAAGGGGGGCCCAGCAAGGCCCATCTTCACCAACGCAAACTCAAGACCCTCGCGAGGGGCCAAGCCTCGCTGGGCGGACGAGACGGAGCTTCCTCAAGCACGGCCTCGTCAAGCTGGCTCACGAGGAGGCGGAGAGATCAAGGCGGGGTACCTCGCGAGGTGTCCGTGACGCAAGCCATGACGAGTCAGGGCGCCAGGAGGGTGCCAGCCCGCGCAGCGTCCTCCTTTCCTCTTTGGTGCAAAGGGTGCAAGCGCAGCCGTGGAGTACCGAGACATCAGGAAAAGGTTGCCATTTCGGTGCAATGAGACCAAGATCAGGAGGACTACGAGACGGAGGTCACCATGGGGCCCAAGACGGCGTCATCACCAGAGCTTTGCGCAGGCGAAGACTACTTTTGTCAGGATAGCTGATACTTGCTGTCCCCTTCAAATTAGCCCGCCATTGTTGGCTCCCTTCCCGCTCAATATTTGGGGAGAGGACCAGGGCCACTATAAATAGGACCGGCCACCCACATAGCAAAGGGTTCGGCTCAGTCTCCTCCAAGGGCTCGACAAGTAGAGAGGTGGTAAGCAGAGAGAGAGAGAGAGGGAGATAGAGAAAGGTGGCTGAACTCCTCCCAGCAGTTCATCGCCCCAGCCAAGAACAGACCCTCGCGAGGCTGTTCTCCCTTGTATTGTCCATCATCATCAGCCCAAGAGGCAATCCACACACCACACACTGGAGTAGGGTATTACACCACAACGGTGGCCCGAACCAGTATAAACCCTGTGTCCCTTGTGTTGTTCTTTTCATAGCTTTGATCCTAGCGCGGCGGAGGGGTGCAGGAAGGTAGGAGGCGAAATCTCCGCGCGCACCCCAGTGTTCGAACCTCAAGGGTCTGCTGGAACCCGAAATCCGACATTTGGCGCGCCAGGTAGGGGTGCGCCGGAATTCGTCTTCCACCGCTCCGCTCTCCTCCGACCATCACGCTCATGTCTGACGCACGTCGGGCCCGCGCGGAGCGTCGGGCCGCCCTCGCTTCCCGCGTCGCCCAGACAGCCCCTGTCGGTGGGCGTCCTCACCGTTCCCCGTCACCTGCCGTCAACGCCGCCACCGGCCCGGCGGGGGACGAGCAGCAAGCATCGTCTCAGCATCCATCCGTGCGCCAGGACGGCCGCACCGCGACTCCCTCACTCGCCCCGGCTGGATCTTCGTCCCGCGCGCTTCGCGCGCCCATGGAGGCTCGGGCTGCACTCATCGCGGCAAACGAGCTCCTGCGCTACCGTCCCGTCGATGACGTCTACCAAGAATGGCTCGACCGCGTCACCGAACTCGTCCGCGCCGCAGGGGGCTCCTCCGTGTCGTCCGCTCCGCTGCACCGCACCCCGCCCCGCGCGGGCGACGAGGCTCCGGCGGCGCCCCGGCCGCCTCCCCCTCAAGAAGACGCCATGGCTCCAAGACGTGTGGCCCCTGGGCGGAACCCGCTCCGTCAGGTGCCAGCGTGGCAAGAGCAGAGCTGCCAAGAAGTCCCTCGCCCGCCAGAAGCTGCCCGGGCGCTGCCAGCTCCAGCAGGTCGCGACCATCCTCCTGCTCCGGCGCGTGGGGACATGCAAGACCAGGCTCTCCATCACCCAAGGCCTCCCGTGGCCACGGCAGGCTGCCGCGCCTACACCACTGAACTGCGCAGCGTCGCGTGGCAAGCAAGTTCAAGCCGGACCTGCCTCCTCGCTACGACGGCACGGCCGACCCTGCGGAGTTCCTCCAGCTCTATGAGCTGGGCATCGAAGCTGCCAACGGAGACGAGAAGGTCATGGCGAACTGGTTTCCCATGGCGCTCAAGGACGGGGCCCGCACCTGGCTCCTGAACCTGGCTCCAGGCACAATCCCCTCCTGGGAAGAGATGCGCACCCGCTTCATCGCCAACTTCCAAGGTACTCGCGACCGGCCACCCGCCGTGAGCGACATGCGCCGCATCAAGCAACAACCCGGGGAGACCCTGCAGAAGTACATCCAGCGCTTCAACAACGCACGCCTCAAGATTCCCAAGGTGACTGAAGAGGCCATCATCTCAGCCTTCTCCGACGGCGTGCGCGACGTCAAGATGAAGGAGGAGCTGGCGATGCATGAAGACCTGTGCACTTCTTTGGAGCTGTTCAACTTGGCGAACAAGTGCGCCAGGGCTGAGGAAGGGCGTCTCTCCCTCCTTGAGCTGCCTGCCGCAGACCCAGAAGAGAAGAAGCTCAAGGCCAAGGAAGTGAAGCGCAAGGGGGCTGCCGTGCTCGCGGCAGAACCAGACACCAAGCGGGGCAGAGATCAGCCCGAACCTCCCAAGGGCAGCCGGTACTGCGTGTACCACGACCTCCACACCCACAACACCAGCGAATGCCAAGAACTCCGAGCCGTGCGTGAAGGAAGGATCGGCCGTCGCCCTGACCGTGGTGACCGGGGATACGGCCGAGGAGGAGGAAGGAACGCAGGGCGCTGGGAAGACCGTGGCCCGCGCCAGGGGTGGCGCGACCAACCTCGTGAGGATCGCTGGCAAGACCCACCTCGCGAGGGAGGCTGGAGGGATCAGCCTCGCGAGGATCGCCCGCAAGGCAACGCAGGCCTCCCACCGCTGCCGCCGCAGCCAAGGAGGAACGAGGACCGCCACCAGGACGAGGAGGCTGGGGGCTTCCAGGAGCCTCGCGCGATCGCCTGCATCCTGGGCGGAGCTCAGGCCCCAGCCTCTCAGCGCATCTTCAAGCAGTTCGCCCGCGAAGTGAATGCAGCCCTCCCCAGGCTCGAAGCCACGCGCCCTCTCAGGTGGTCGGCGTGTGCCATCACCTTCAGCTCAGCAGATCAACTCAAGTGTGCGGCTACAGCCGGAGTCCTCCCGATGCTTTGTTCCCCAATCATCAGCAACGTGGTGGTCACCAAGACCCTCATCGATGGCGGGGCAGGGCTCAACGTCCTGTCCGTAGAGACGTTCAACAACCTCCAAGTGCCCTACAGCCAGCTTCAGCCAACCAAGCCCTTCTCCGGTATCACCGACGGCTCCACGGTCCCGATCGGGCAGGTCCGCCTCCCCGTCACCTTCGGGGCACGCGACAACTACCGCACCGAGCTCATCGACTTCGACGTCGCTCACATCCGCCTGTCGTACAACGCCATCCTCGGGTACCCGGCGCTGGCCAAGTTCATGGCCGTGACTCACCACGGCTACAATGTCCTCAAGATGCCAGGAAGCGGTGGAGTCATCACGGTGCCCTGTGAAGAGAAGGACGCAGTGTGTTCCCTGGAGCGAGCCTTTCAGGCCGCATCACTGGATGACCCAGATCGCGGAAGCAGGAGGCTTCCCGAGGCCGCCCGCAAGAAGAAGAAGACATCGTCCGGCCTGGCCCCTCAGGAGGTAGGCCCCTCTGGCCCGTGCTTGCCCAGGGGAACCTCCTTCCATCGCATAGGAAAGCTCGCCCGGCGCCCTCCTCAGGCAGGGCTCGGGGCTCTCCCCTGTAGGGCCACCGACCTAGTAAGGGTCACGAGAGAGGCGCTGGGGTACCACATGGAGGCGTGTTTCGGAGCACGTTTCCGTCAAGAAGGAGCAACGGAAGGAGACCCAGACCCACAGGAGTTCGTCAGCAAGGCCATTCAGGAGCTACAGGAGTCCAGAGTCATGAGAGACGCCCGCCGCCTACCAGCAGTGGCTCCCCATCCAGGCGAGGATGGCGGGGGGCTGCGTGTCTGCGTCGACATACCAAGGCTCAACCAAGTCCCCTCCCTGGAGCGCCTCTGGCCCTCGCGAGTGGGGCGCTGCGGAGGTCCACCCCACAGCTACGTTCGCATGCCTTACGGCTTGCCGAGCGCGGCTGACGCGTACCAGCGCCTCATGAGGGGCATCGCGGAGGCGCAAGAGGCCAAGTGCTCCGTAGCCCTGGCGGAGATGAAGATGGCCCGCGAGGAACCGCCAGCGCCTCCGGAGGATCGGCTTCTGCAGCCCACCGAGCCGGCTACACCAACACCCCTTCGTCTTCAGTGTCATCAGGTGACATCTTTCAAGTTTCACTTCCAGCTGGGAGCGCCCCCAGGGCTGCGTTATTCCCAGGCCGTGTGGGTCCGTCCCTGCGACGTGTATCCCTTTTATTTCGCGTCGTTAGCTTACCTTGTTGGGGGCGCCCCTCGGGCTGCATGAACCCTAAGCCGCTCAGGCCAGGCTCAGCGGTGTGTACCCCATTTGCGTTCATTTCTGGTTACGCGTTAGAACTGCCATGCTTGATTATTTGATGTCGGTCCGCGGCGCCTCCTCTTCTCCATGTTGACCACTTGCACGTTAAAGGGGGGGTACCTGAGCATCGCGACTCAGGGCTCTTACTGGCTCTCCAGCCCTCACCCTCTGGCCTTGACCACGGCATCGCGACCTGGCATACCAGCGACGGCTGAGACCAGCTCGAGGGCCGGGACCCGAGGACGTAGAGTGCAGGCATCTAACCGAACTTGCAGGGACACAACACAAGATAAGGCCCAGTGCCAGGCGCAACCCGCCTACAGGTAGGGCCCCGTGAGTCCCGCGCTGGCGCACGGGTGCCCAGATACACCTCACCAGGCCCTACCGTGCCAGCCACGTGTCAGGGCGGGGCTGTACACGCCCCGGGGGCTCCTCCCGGAGGGGGCCCCCTCCCACGCACCAGTGGAAGCACCATGCTCCGCGCTGGCTGACGACATTGCCGAGTAGCGGCTATGCCCGTACTCATACGAAAGCGCTATGCTCCGCGCTGGTGATAAACAACTGAGGGTGGCCTCCGGGCCGCATCAACCTCAGGGAGCCCAGTGCTCAGTGTCTAGCCTCATCGCACCGCCTCCCCTCAGGAGTGCCGCGCGAGGGGGCTGGGCACGGGGGCTGCACCAGGGTCACGCCCAGATGCACGCCGCCCAGCCAGGTCCCCACGGGCCTGGTTCGTCGCGCGCCTCTCCCCGAGCGGAGCCAAGGTATGAAGGCCGTTTGAGCGTCAAGGGGGACTCCTGAGCATCGCGACTCAGGAGCCTAACTTGTCACGCAGCCCCTCACTCCTTTGGTCCCGTACTGGTTTCCAGTCGGGGCTATTGCTGGGTGAGGTACGCGCGTGGCCGGGCTCTGCAGACGTAGAACGGTGGATCCACCCACATCACACCTCCCTACTTGCTGTTCGTGCGCCAAGGGGGACTCCTGAGCATCGCGACTCAGGAGCCTAACTTGTCACGTAGCCCCTCACTCCTTGGTCCCGTCCTGGTTTCCGGTCGGGGCTATTGCTGGGTGAGGTACGCGCGGGGCCGGGCTCTGCCGGCGTAGAACGTAAGCAAGTAGGAAGGAAAAGCACAAATTTCAAAGGAATTCGAAAGCAAATATTACAGTCCACACTGTTATCCCAATATCAGGCGCAAGTTTAAACGCCTCCCCGAGGCATGATACATGTGCAGGAATCAAAAGCAGGACAGGAGCCACGATGGAGTCACTTGGCGGCGGGGGAGCAGCGCGGCGTGGGTTCGCCTCACGGAGCAGCGGGGTCGACAGCGCCTTGCTCCGGCTTGGTGCTGAAGGCCCGGAACTTCCCCAGCAGAGCCTCTGCGCGACCCTTCACGGCCTCGGCAGCAGCCGCCGCACGCTTGCCGCTCACGGGCTCCAGCAGGCTGTCAAGGTCGAACCCGGGATCGCGAAGGTGGATGTGGGTGAGAACCCGCGTCAGTGCTGCAGAAGACAGAACACGCGCCTCGGCCTCGGCCGTGGGGCCGAGGCCAAGGGCGACATCTTCAAGAGCGTGGACCAAGAAGGGAAGCAGCTTGGCGGGGCCGTCCTCGGCGCCGGCCAGCGGGCTCTCCAGGCCGCTGTCGTAAAGCGTCCTCAGCGAGGAGCGAGCCTTCGCCTCCAGCTCCGTGAAGGCCGCGCGGTCTTCGGCGAGGACCAGGGCCTTGCCGTCCAGCTCGGCCTTCCTCGCCCCCAATTCCTGCTCCAGCGCGCCTAGGCGGTCGCGGCGTTTCTTGAGCTTGGCCTCCCGGCCCTCGACGGCCGCCTCGCGAGCCTTCACGCCTTCTTCCTGCTCTTGGCGAAGGCGAACCTCTTTCGCGAGCTGATCCCGCAGGCCCTGCAGCTCGTCCTCCAGCACCTTGCAGCGACCACGGACGTCGACCACCTCTCCCAGGGCTGCATCGCGAGCAGCCTTCGCCTCAAGGACGGCCTGCTTCTCCTCGTCGCATGCCGTCGAGGCCTGGACCAGCGCCGCCCGAATCGAAGCGTCGGAGCGAACCCATCCAGAAACCAGCTCCAAGCGCCCGGCCACCAGGCGAGGGTCGGCGCCGAGAAGATCCTGCCGCAGCCGGTCCAGCTCAGCAACAGCGCGGTCCAGAACGGCGGAAGGAGTCGGGGAGATAGCAGCCGGTGGAGTAGGAGGAGAAGGCGGCAGCACGGCCGCAGCATCCTGAGGCGGAGTCTGCCGCGCCCCGACAGCTGTAGCAGCGGCGGCAGACGGGAGCACCTCGGGAGCCACTTGGGCCGTGGGGGCTGAGCTCGCCCCAGCCGGCTCAGTCAGGCCCCGCGAGGATGACCGGGCGGGAGAAGCTTGTGCGTCGCGGTCACCTTCCTTCAGGGGCGCTGTCACGAACGAAACCTCAGGAGCCCCCTTTGACTTCTTTGCTGCGGGCGCCAACCTATCCAAAGATGCGGACGTCAAGCCTCAGAAGCAGAGCAAGAGATAAAGACAAGAATCGAATGCTTACGGGTCGTCGCCAGTGAGCTCAAGCGGCCTCCGGCCAAATTTGAAGCCTGAAAGCCGGCTGGAAGGGTCAACCTCGGGAAGCTTGGAGGCGGAAGGTGCGTCTGCGGTTCGCCCCGGGGCCGGGGGAGACCCGCGGGAGATCAGCCCGGTCCTGTCCTTCTTCGGGATCGGGGGCGAGCTCCCGCCGTCCTGCTCGTCGTCGTCTTCGTCGTCATCCTCGTCGTCATCGTTCGGAGAGAGGCGGAGAACGCGGGACCTGCGCCGGGGGAGGGGAGCCCTCGACTCTCCGTCAGTCGCCTCGGAGTCAGGCCCTTTTCCGCGCTCCCCTCCTTCTTCCTCTTCGCTGGAGTCGCCGGAGGGCACGTCCACCGGTCCCTCGGGAGCCTCCAGGGGCACGGGCCCTTCCCCGTTGAAGACGGGCATGGACTTCACTACCCGCTCCCAGTCGTCGCGGAGGAACAAGGGCGTAGGAGCGCCCTCCAACCTCGCCACATTGCCCCCGACCAGAGATTGGAGAACCGCAGCCAAGTCTCCGTCGGCCCAGGCCGCGGGGCTCGGACGGGGCCTCCACATTGGAAGCGAGTACTGCCGAAGCGGAGCCAGCTGGTGCTCCAGGAACTCCCTCAGCAACGACGCGCCGGTCAGCTTCGCCGCCGCCATGTCGGCCGGCCTCAGATCCGCGTCCATCTTCTCCAACACCATCTTCGCGCGGGGATCCGTGAGCTCCGCTCGACCCCAGTTGCTGGAGCTCGTGGGCTGCTCGGTGGGCAAGATCAGCCGAGGGTGGATGCGCTCAGCGTCCACCAAGACCCACTTGCTCCTGAAGCCCTCAATCCTCTTCCCAGAGTTCGAGATGGCAATGGCGCCACCGTACGCGACGAAGCTCGCGCACGCGGAAGCAGGACCGCGAGAGGTCCGGAGGGAGAAGTAGTGGCGCAGCAAGGCCACTGAGGGCTGCACCCCAACGTGGGCCTCGCAATAATAAGCAAAGATCGCGAGGAGAAGGACGGAGTTGGGATGGAGATGCAGAGCCTGCAGCTTGTAATGGCGGAGGACAGAGAAGAAGAACTCGGAGAAGGGAGGCACCAGGCCAGCAACAATGGCACTTACGAAGAGTGGATAGAAGGTGCTCCTCTGACCCTCAGGGGTGGCGGATCCGGCCTTGAACACCTTTGCCCCGTCAATGCCTCGCGCCATCGCTATCCGGCGCAACCGGGCAAGGCCCGCCTCCGACACGTTCGGCGGGTCCAGGGCAGACGAGTACCAAGCTGCGGCCGGGGGCTGGCGAGGCGCCATGGCTTCCTGGGTCGCACGATCAGAGCCGATCTGGAGATTTTGGAGGAAGGAAGGAGAAGCGCAGGAAAGGGGATCTGAACAACAACCGGGGGAAGCAAAAAGAAGGGCCTAGGCGGATGCCACTCCCTTATTCACTCGCGCGGCTGCTAAGGCGCCCACGTCTCATCAACCGCCACGCGGCGCCCAAGGCCGCAGGCTGTTAGGGCCCGCGGCGCTTCGCTCTTGCCCTTCCGCCTCCCTACGCGGCCAAGTCCGAGCGCGCCTTGGGCCCGGGGGCTACTATCGGCGTTCTGGGAATGGGGGTCCCTAGACTTGCCTGCCTGCGGCCTGCGGCGTGGCTCAAAGGGGGGCCCAACACGGCCCATCTTCACCAACGCAAACTCAAGACCCTCGCGAGGGGCCAAGCCTCGCGGAGCGGACAACACGGAGCTTCCTCAGGCACGGCCTCGTCAGGCTAGCTCATGAGGAGGCGGAGAGATCAAGGCGGGGTACCTCGCGGGGTGTCCGTGACGCAAGCCATGACGACTCAGGGCGCCAGGCGGGTGCCAGCCCGCGCAGCGTCCTCCTTTCCTCTTTGGTGCAAAGGGGGCAAGCGCAGCCGCGGAGTACCGAGACATCAGGCAAAGGTTGCCATTTCGGTGCAACGAGACCAAGACCAGGAGGACTACGAGACGGATGTCACCATGGGGCCCTAGACGGCGTCATCACCAGAGCTTTGCGCAGGCGAAGACTACTTTTGTCAGGATAGCTGATACTTGCTGTCACCTTTCAAATTAGCCCGCCATTGTTGGCTCCCTTCCCGCTCAATATTTGGGGAGAGGACCAGGGCCACTATAAATAGGACCGGCCACCCACGTAGCAAAGGGTTCGGCTCAGTCTCCTCCAAGGGCTCGACAAGTAGAGAGGTGGTAACCAGAGAGAGAGAGGGAGATAGAGAAAGGTGGCTGAACTCCTCCCAGCAGTTCATCGCCCCAGCCAAGAACAGACCCTCGCGAGGCTGTTCTTCCTTGTATTGTCCATCATCATCAGCCCAAGAGGCAATCCACACACCACACACTAGAGTAGGGTATTACACCACAACGGTGGCCCGAACCAGTATAAACCCTGTGTCCCTTGTGTTGTTCTTTTCATAGCTTTGATCCTAGCGCGGCGGAGGGGTGCAAGAAGGTAGGAGGCGAAATCTCCGCGCGCACCCCAGTGTTCGAACCTCAAGGGTCTGCCGGAACCCGAAATCCGACAGTTGCCAAGATAGAAAATTCGACAAGTGACCCGGAAAGTATGGTTTTCTCACCTTTAGCTCACTTGGATCCCAACTTTATTTCGAAGCAACAACAGCATGAGAACCAGTGCAGAACTCGTACCAATGGAGGCGGAGGTGCTTCATAATTCTAACTCTTTTTATCCCAAGGAAGGCCTTATTCGCCAACCACTTAATCCTTCCGACTAAAATTATCAGGGGCCTTCTCACTCTTCTTCTGGTGATTCATCTCAGACCCAGCTTCTGGCTTCCAGGACTGCCCCTGGGTAAAAACTTTATCTTTGTTTTTTCACATTTCTGCACATATACTGACATTTTCAATCCTCTTGCAGTGGAATAGCAAAGCCTAGAAAAAAGTCTAAAATAAAGATGCCAGTCAAAGACCCCAAGACTCGTGAACCAGAGAGGCAAGCACCAATATCTGAAGCCTCCGTGCAACACCCGGAGGAGCTTCCTGATGACCTGCCACCAGAGAATCCTGGTGCCACTGAACATACAATTTTCGATCCTTTGGGTGCTGAACTGCCAAACCCAATCAAGCCTTCAGAACCGAATACTGAAGAGCTTCTGATCACCGACACTGGATTCCGCAAACCAGGGAATCCCACTACCCTGGTGAAACACTCTGCCAAAGAGGAATTGATTGAGAAACGCAAAGTCAATTTTGACATGGCCAATTATTCTCGTTTGAGTATCAGTGAAATACTCTCTGGTTATCTCAGCCAAGTGCACGCTAACCGCGATTTGGAGATTGACATGGTCAAACACATGCACCAGAAATATGAGGTATCAACTTCTGCCTTGTCTGTTAGATATATTCCTTCAGCCCTCAAGTTTACTGAATATGATAGAATCGAATATGCTGTAGACTTTTAGATAGCGTTAGACATGTATCAAAGTCAAAACTAGTAGCCCCCAAGGGCTGGCTTAAACTGATTAAGTTAAGCCGGGACTTCAGATAGTAAGGATCAACTTTGCACCAGTAGCCCCCAAGGGCCGGTTTAGTCATCATGAATAAGCCGAGACTTATCACCATTACCGCGAATAAAAATCTCACCTTATAACCCTCACATGTTGGGTTATATTTGAAAAAAATATGAACTGGATTTGGTTGTCACTGCTTCACAGAAGAAACTTTCTGCACCCATTAGCCCCCAAGTGCCAAGTGCAATTGCTTGTAAAGGGCTTGGGACTTTTTCTTGTATTAAACTGTAGCATAATTGTGAATATTCGTTTCCATCTTCTACTTGCAGGAGGCCTTCAATCAATTTCAATCTCAACTGACCGATTTAAAAACCCGGCTCGAATCACAAGAAGCTGTGACCCGGAAGGCTGATTCCAAATTCAAGTTTAGCTTGGATGAAACAGAAAAGCTTAAAACTGGGTTTAATGCTGAGAAAGCCGCCTGGGCTAAAGAAAAGGCTGCATTGATACAGAGGGCAGAAAGTGCCGAAGCTTCTTTGCAAGAGGTCACCACCGAGCTTAATGGATTAAAACGTCATATTACACAGATAACCGTCGCTATCTTTGGTAAGTAACCCTGAAATATCATGATCAATTGTGATTTTTTGATGCAGTAAACCGCGTGATGACTTACTCACATATTGTGTTGAACAGGCCCCAGAAGGAACATTCTTAGCCAAGAAATGCTGATCAAGCTCAAGGCGGTTTATACATTGGTAGAACAATTATATACTGGTGCTAAGCACACAATAGCCACCATCTCACCAACCAATCAAGCACCATCCCTTCTCAGTGATGTGTTAAACAACATGTCTGTCCTGCCTGCAAGAATTAAAGAAATCAAGCGGTCGGCTGCGAGAGCAGGTGCCATTACGGCTTTAAGCTGGGCTAAGGCGTGGCAGGCAAAATTAGACCCGACTGAGCTGGCCACTGGTTGCCCCAGCTTCAAAGAAGACGGGTCTTCTTTTGATTAGAAGGATTTTTCCGCTTGTGTGAAAGAAATGCGTCTGATGGTGAGCCTTATTGCTGAGGAAACAAATTTGTCAAAGTATCAGACGGCTTATACGGCGGACAATCAGAAGATGCCAACACCGGCTTACAAAATTATGGATCTTATCCCTCCAATTCGTAAGCATACTTTTGCCCCTGAAATTGATCCGTTTGAGCTTATCGATGATGAAGCTGAATTTCAAGCGTTGACTGGCATCAATTGGTCATCGCCTGACTTCAAGACGATGGAGGAAAAAGAAGAACCGGCGCGGGATGACCTAGAAGCCTCAAGCCGCCAAGACCAGGGAAATTGATCCGCTGGATGGCTCATAATCTGCGTCATCAGATTTTGCCTAAACAACATTTAATCATTTAGGCTCGGGGGGGGGGGGGGATGTAATAGATTAGTAAACAATGATGTGTCGTGCCATCGTGCACGTTTTATTTGCACAGCACTTATGAACCGCCGATCCGTTATTTGAAGATCTGCCACGTATGCTTTATAATATCATCAATTATGCAGACCACGTTTATCATTTTTCTTGCACAAACAGATAATATGTGCCCTGGCAGTTTACCCCAGGGCGGGTCACAATACCCCATATAAAAACCACTGATGACTGAATAGTCCATAACCATGGTGGGTTTATCAAAACCTCATATAATCATAAGAAAATAAATATCATACATGTGATATTTGTTCACACTACCGGCTTATCATGTGACATGCAGTAAAGGTAACAGCCCAAAGACTGCGCATAATGCCGTGCTCAATTTATTCAAACCGCCGGCTTATAACACCATATGCAGCAAGGGGTAACATCCGAAAAACTTGAGTGCAACACTCCAATTATTTACTCAACGCGATGGTGACTTAACGTCGAAAGCCAGGTCGGTTTAATCAATCCTCCGGATAGATTCAAATATGAATCATAAAGATCAAGGCAACATGGCCTAAACCAACTTTAAACCATATAACAATATGGTATAGAAAAGAAAAAGGTGAACTCAAACAAAGTTCAAAAACAAATGAAAAAATCGATGCACAAGAAAAAGGTGGCCAGGTCTAAATCATCAAGTGCTTTTATAGGACTTGCACAACCACTAAGTTAATCCTTCAGTCAAACCTTGTAAGTCGAGCCTCACATGACCAACCACCGTTTTAACCTTGACAAGTTCAGGGTCCTAATAAGATTGACTATCAAGAGTTCTCCAGGTCATGCCAGGATTACCTGGGTGGAGTGGCAGACGTACAAGGCAGGATCAACTGGATTTTTTTGGTGTATACACCTGACGTTTCAAGCCAATCAAAAGTGTTATCAAAGCTATGTTCAATGAACAGGGAGCCCCCAAGCGATATATATTGAACCATCAGGGCAAGGTACCTATGTTTGAGCTTTCCTCTACAACAGACTCTCTTTGGTCCATATAACCCGGGCATCAAGCCCTGAAGTAGGTTGTAGCAACGACATTCAAGCCGGATCACCAGGGTAGGAAGCCCCCAAGTATTTTGTAATCATGGCATACAAGCCGGATCAAGAGGGTAGTCATAGCTATGCTCAATAAGTAGGAAGCCCCCAAGTGACGGTATGAAGTGATAATAAAGAGTCATATTCTCAGAAATGAAATGACAGAGGCCATGATTTATGAGGGATGCCAACTTTATTATGCAAATCATAATATATATAGCAATAGAAGTATGTACAACACAAGAGTCGGTGGCTCAGGTGTAATAAGGCCGAAGATGAGCAATATTCCACGGCCGACGGGTCTCCTCGTCCGACGTGTGTGAGTCCTTGTGATCTCAAACATCGGTAAGGTAGTATGACCTGTTGTTCAGTTTTTTGCTGACCACAAAGGGCCCTTCCCAAGGTGTGGATAGCTTGTGCACATCAGTTTGATCCTGGATGAGCCGGAGCACCAAATATCCTTCTTGAAAGGCCCTGGTTTTAACCCAGCAGCTATGATAATGATGCAAGTCTTGCCAATAAATCGCCGAACGAGCCGGCGCATGGTCACGCTCCTCATCCAAAAAATCAAGATCGTCCTGACATGCTTTTTCATTATCACCTTCAACATAAGCCGCCACACGGGGTGAGTCATGACGGATGTCACTAGGGAGAACTGCCTCTGCTCCGTAAACCATGAAGAAAGGCATGTATCCCGTACATCTGTTGGGGGTGGTACTGATACTCCAAAGCACTGAAGGTAACTCCTCAACCCAACAACCCGGCATCCTTTGCAAAGGGACCATAAGTTAGGGTTTTATGCCTCTCAAAATTTCTTGATTGGCTCTTTCAGCTTGGCCATTGGACTGGGGGTGAGCCACTGATGATACAGCAAGGCTAATATGCTCTTGTTGACATAATTCTTTCATAGCACCTTTAGACAGAATAGTGCCATTATCAGTTATAATGCTGTGAGGATAGCCAAATTGGAAAATCGCCTTTTTAAGGAATTGGACCACTGTCGCTGCGTCACACTTACTGACCGGCTGTCACATCCCTAGTTCGGGTATGACCTATACTAGCTAGTCATGTGTGCATCATGTTTAAATCTCAATGAATTTGAAATGGGGACATGTGAAAGCCTCAGAAATCATTTCTGAAAATGACCAAGATAAAAATTGCTTCAAATAGGTCCAAGAAAATGTTCATGTTTCTCTCTGAAAAAATTAGCCAGAGGTAAAATTCAAACCAATATTTTTAGGAGCTCATAAATATTTATTTTGGGCATTTGGAGATAATGCAATAACTATTTGCATTGGATTTGTATTTGCTATATATTTAACATGTGTCCAATAATTCTGAGAAATTGTGAAGGGCTTTGGAATAGTCCAACTAGTCCCTACAAAAATTCTCAGAAGAAAGATAATTGATTTAGTATTTTTATTAAATCAGAAACAAATGTCAGAACTTAGTAAATAGAAACAAATAAGAGAGAGAGAGAAAGGAACAGACTTACCTAGCGCTCACCTGACATAGCCCGCCTGGCGGCCCAGCTGGTGGCCTAGCCCACTGGTCTAAGCGGTCGTCTTCATACCATCAAGCCGGGTTTCATCGCAACACCGCCATTGATGCCTTCTTCAACCTCAGGACCGCCGGCCATCTCCGTCAAATTCGTCGGCTCTCGACCGTCGCCGACCTCGCCGAGCATCCCCTCGTCATCGCTATGAGCCCCTAACCACTTATCCCCTGCTCCCCTCATCGAAGTCATGACGTCGCCACCGTGCACTACTCGCACCCGCACGCGTCGTCGCCTGCGCTCGCCGCCGACGCGACTCCGACAACCAAATGGTATGCCCGACGCGTCCAACTCATTCACCGCATCGCATAGGCCCCCGCTAGCGCCTTAGCTCGCTTTCTCGCACACCGTAGCACTACCCACGCTCATGCCCGAACTCCATCCACCCCCGCGAGCTCCGTACCAGGGAGCTCCAGTGCCCCTGAGGCCACCCACCTATTCCTCTAGATGCGGGAGACCATGCGCTATGCCCCGCTGGTCTACGCGCGTCCAGCCGCCGCCTGTAGCTCAAGTCCGGCGAGCCTCCGCCGTTGTTTTGGTCGCCGCCAGCCGAACCCCGGTGACAGCCGATGTGGCGCGTCATTAGCACCAATCCCCCCTAATCAGCCACCACTTTTCCACTTATAGCGGGCCCCACTGCCGGTCAAACCCAATTAGCGCTGGATTGGACCTGGCTTGTCCAGCATCACTGACTAGTGGGCCCCACTCGTCAGGTTTGACCTGGTCAATGCTATTGACTTGCTGACACAAGCATGACGTAGTAAATGATTTTCTGGATTTAAAATAATTCAAGAAATTTCAGAAAATATTTAAAACTGCAAAAAATCTTAGAAATTAATCTATAAGTGCAAATGAAATAATTTATATATGAAAAATGATCAGAAAAATCCAATCTATCCATCTATACCATTCTTATGCATGTTAGAACAACTTTTGGATACTATTTAGGACAAATCAAGTGAATGGCATTTAAATAACCACATGTGGAGTTTGAATTTGAACCCTTGGTTCAAATCAACTTCATTTAAATTGCTACTAGTTGCATTAGCTCAAATCACATCATGTTGCCATGTCATGATCATGCATCATATTGTGGCATATCAGTGATTGTGTTCTTTCCTTGTCTGTAGGTATTTGTCCTCTATCAGTAGACATGGTTCTGACGATGAGATCGATGACACCGATGAAGAACTATACAATTTTCAGAAGTGCCAGGCATGCAACCCCCATTGAACATTTTGATACAATCCCACTCTCTCTCTTATGCTCTCTTTTACTGCATTAGGACAAGAACGATTCAACTGTTACATGCTATCGTAGTTTAACCCCTTTCCTCTGCATGACCTGTCATTGTGTAGCGACCCAACCTCAAACGGCCAAGTCTCTGTGCTTTAGTGTCATCCCTGGATCGGTAATGCTGACACACACAGTACTCGAGGATTTATAACAGAGTAGCAATCACACACTTATTACATCGAATGTCTCAAAAGAGAACTCATTACAATAAATATGGCTTAAGGCCATCTAATACGATAACAGCGGAAGGCTTGGAAGATAAAGTGAGTCCATCAACTCCAACGGCATAGCTGAGCTGCACGGCAACGACCTAACGAACCTTACTCCTCGTCTGAAAAGTCTGCAACATAATATGTTGTAGCCCGAAAACGGGTCAACACATGGAATATGCTGGCAAAGTAACACAGTAGAGCAAGAACAGAATAATACTATCACTACATGCATATTTGGCTGGTGGAAAGCTCTATGGTTACAGTTTTTGCGAAAATCCAATTTTTCCCTACAACAAAGGAATAGATTTTATTTAACGATCATGGTAGTTGAAACATCATTGAGAAGGTTCCTCCAACTCAATCCCAATTAAACTAATTAACAACCAAACAATATTATTTTAGAGCGATGAGATACTTATGATACTCCAAGTACTAGATACTCAAGATGTCCATAACCGAGACACGGCTAACCATGATTAGTTTATACACTCTGCAGAGGTTTCGCACTTTTCCCCACCAGACCCGATCTCCTCCATTGGATTTCTCGCACTACATGGTGTTTGAGAAACGGATGACCGAGACAGCCTTTCAGAATCATTAACCCCTTACTCCGGGCAGACCATACCAACCTACATCCCTCAACCTGCTGATCCACCTCTTCGGGAGCTTCACGCAACTTACTCAACTATGCTAGAGCCCATAATAGCTTGTGGCTGCACACGAAAGTTTCTAGCATGAAAATATCTCAGTTCCCTTTGAGCCTGGGTGGCGGACCATAGGATTATCACACGGGTACTCCGGGATATCCTAGGACAACACTGGATTCACAAGGTGCCCAACAAACAATCCACCCAGATGTGTATTCAAGTTGCCACCTTAAGTTGAACCATTAATTAACAATCTCACATCTTTCATGGATTTCACTCACCCAAACCATGTCTACGAGCATATAATAGCAATAATAGAAACACGTAGAAGTAACTCCCAAGGGTTTGATAAAAAACAGGGCAATACGTTCTACCTCATCAACTACTTCCCAACCCACATGTTAATCACATCATAATCATGCAATGTTTGAGGATTGGAACTAATGCATAAGCACTGGGTGATAAAGGGGTATGATCAAAGTGTTACTTGCCTTGCTGATGATCCGTAAAACCTAGGGACTCGTAGTAGCATGCTTCGCACTCTAGGTGTTCTATCACAAACAAACAATAGCATACATAAGTAATCAAGAAAATAAACACGGGTAAATGTCAAATAAGAAGATCTAACCAGAAAGTTCAACTTAAGAACTCTAGTTTGCGAAAAGAATCAAATCAAACGAAGCAACAAAACTCAAACTGCGAAAGAAACAAGATCCGTTTGCTAATCTAGACTAAGGTCAAATTTTACAGTAGCAAAAACTTGTTCAAGTTGGTTAAATAGAAAGAGGGTTTCGAGACGAAGATCTAGGCGCTTGAATCGCCTGATTCCGACAAACGAGCGAAAAGATAAACTAAAACGAAAATTGGATCAGAAATCGCGATCGGAAATAATCGCGGAAAATCCGAGAAAAAGAAAACTGACGAACAAGCTAACAAACAAACGTTCGTTCTCTGCGGCTAACGTGTGAACACCATCCATTAAAATGAACGTACGGACGAAATTATTTTTTAAAAACTTCTGCCGGACCGTATGTCCTCTGTCCAATGCGTCCCATGTCCTCTGTCCAGAAGTTGTAAGTAGTTTCTGGTGTTTGTAGTATGCTGGAGGCTGTGCGCAGCGCTGACCCAAGGGGTGGGCTGTGATGCGGTAGGCACGTGGCCCGGTGTACCGAGTTGCCTGTTTGGTGCCTCGGGAACCCTACACACATCATTCGGGGCCATAGTGGAAACCTCGGCTGGACTCCCTGCGGATGGAACCTGAATAGGCGATAAACCTAGACTAGGGATTTGTGTGGTTAGTCAGGTCGTGGTCTACACCCACATTGGCTTTCACTTGAAGTCTGCCGAGCACATGTCGTGTGCAGACACTAAGTGGTGGAAACATGTGTGAAGAACTACACCCCTACATGATTATAAATGGTTTATTCGAATAACCACGTCCGCGGTAAAGGACTTCTGGGTTGCCTATACAGTTCATAGACAACTGAAAGTGGATACTTTAAATGCGCAAGATAAGCGTGAGTGCTATGGATGACCTTCTCGTAGGGAGATGGGAGCAGATCCATAGTGGTGTATTGATTGGTGAATATGTGGACTCGTTTGCGCCACCTCAAAAGAGGGACCAGCAGTCGTAGTACAGGAGAGCCACTAATTCAAAGCTGGCTTGCTGCAGTTAAACTCCTCCACCCCTTTGTTGATACTAATGCATATGTAGATAGTTCTGATGTATGTTTTGCTGGGTACATTTGTACTCACGTTTGCTTAATTTATGTTTTTGCAGAGAGACTTCAGTCTCACTAGTAGTTCCATGTGGACTTCGATCTTTAGCTTGTTACCTCAGCTACGATCTTCTACCCTTGGGAGGGTCTTGTAGATAGTCAGGCTTCTCAACCTTTTTCATTTGTAGTTGTCTGTACTCATACATGTTATGCTTTCATTGCCTGCATGCTCTGTATGTTGGGTCACGAGACCCGCTTCTTGTAATGAATGCTATGATGGCTCTTCCGGGACTTTATCTATATGAGTTGTTGAGTTTTGTTGTGATGCCATGTTGTACAGCGCACACTTGCAGGTTATGCATACATGTAACATGTATTGGTATGTGTGGGATCCGACAATCTAGTTGTTTATTCTTAGTAGCTTCTCTTATGGGGAAATGTCTCCTAGTTCTTCCACTGAGCCATGGTTACTTGCTGCTGCTCCAGAACACTTAGGCTGGCCGGCATGTGTACTTCTTCGTTCCTGTGTATGTCCCTTCGGGGAAATTTCACGTGTTGTTCCTTTAAGTCCTTGTTGCTTTCTATGACTTGGGTTCATACGTTGATGATCGACACATTCGTTGCTGGGTCATGTATGTCTATCCCTGTAAGTTAGTGCCACCTTGGGTTTATGACTAGTCATGTCGGCCCTGGTTCTTTGTCATGTGGATGCTAGCGGCACTATCATATATGTGAGCCAAAAGGCACAAATGGTCCCTGGCCAGGGAAGGTGGCACCCGTGGGAATACCATGCGTGAGGCTGCAAAGTGATATGATGTGTTAGATGCTAGATCGGTGTGACCTAGGATCGGGGTCCTGACACCGGCTCTGCCTCAACCCACTTTGTAAACTTGTCACCGCCACCAAAATGTGGGTCTTTTTGTCCTTGGACCTTTTGAAAGGTCCAACCATATCCAGCCCCCAGACTGCAAATGGCCAAGTAATTGGGATCATCCTCAATTCTTGAGTCGGTACATGAGCTCATCTTGAAAATTTCTGACAACCATCACATTCACTGACCAAATCCTCTGCATCAGCATGAGCCGTCAGCCAATAAAACCCATGACAGAAAGCCTTGGCTACGAGGGATTTAGAGCTGGCATGGTGACCACAATCTCCTTCATGAATCTCTCGTAGAATCTCACGGCCTTCCTCAGGAGAAACACAACATTGAAAAACCCCTGTGACACTGCAGTGATGCAACTCTCCATTCACATTGGTCATTGACTTAGACCATCGGGTTATCTATCGGGCCAAAGTTTCATCTTCAGGTAACTCACATCGGGTCATATAAGCCAAATATGGAACTGTCCAATCCAGAATAGCATGAAGAGCCGCCACTAACTGCGCCTCCGGGTCAGGAATAGCAAGATCTTCCTCCTTAGGCAATTTGACTGAAGGGTTATGTAGAATATCAAGGAAAACATTAGGTGGTACCGGCTTACGCTGGGACCCTAGCCGGCTCAAAGCATCAGCCGCCTTATTTTTCCTGCGATCAACATGTTCCACTTAATAACCTTTGCAATGACCAGCAATAGCTTCAACCTCTCGGCGGTAAGCCTCCATGAGTGGGTCTTTAGAATCCCAAGTGCCTGAGACTTGCTGAGCCACCAAATCTGAGTCGCCAAAACACCTCACCTGGCTTAGAATCATATCTTTAGCCATTTGAAGACCATGGAGCAAGGCCTCATACTCAGCTGCATTATTAGTACAAGGGAACATCAACCTTAAAATATAACAAAATTTATCACCTCGTGGGGAAGTCAAAATAACTCCATCCCCCGAGCCTTCCAACTGCCTGGATCCATCAAACTGAATAGTCCAATATGTGCTATCCGGCTTCTCCTTAGGCATCTGCAGCTCGCTCTAGTCATTAATGAAATCCACAAGTGCTTGAGACTTGATAGTTGTTTGAGGCACATAATTCAAAACATGGGGTCCAAGCTCAATGGCCCATTTGGCTACCTGAACAGTGGCCTCTTTGCTTTGAATGATATCCCAGAAAGTAGTAGAACTGACCAAAGTGATGGGATGACCAATGAAATACTGCTTCAACTTGCTACTGAACACCCCATAAACCAGCTTTTGCCAATGTGGGTACCTCTGCTTGGATTCAATGAGTACCTCACTGACATAATAAACCGGTCGCTGAACCGGATACTCCTTGCCTGATTCCTTCCTTTCCACAACAACTGCCATGCTGACGGCTCGACTATTAGCAGCCACATATAACAACAAGGGCTCCTTATCAATAGGAGCAGCAAGGATCGACGGCTCAGCTAACTATTTTTTCAAGGCTTCAAACGCCTGATCAGCAGCATCACTCTAAACAAAGCGATCTGCTTTCTTCATCATCTGGTACAGAGGGATAGATTTTTTGCCCAACCGGCTTATGAACCAGCTTAAGGCCGCAATACGACCCGCCAGACGCTGGACATCATTGATACACGCCGCTTAGCCAAGGAAGTTATAGCCTTGGTTTTTCCCGGGTTAGATTCAATGCCCCTTTCAGAAACCAAAAACCCCAAGAGCTTGCCCGCTGGCACACCAAAGAAACACTTGGCCAGGTTAAGCATCATCTTGTAGACTCGGAGGTTGTAAAAGATCTCTTTCAAATCATCTATCAAGGTCTCCTTCTTCCTGGATTTCACAACAATGTCATCCACATAAGCATGAACATTACATCCAACCTGGTCATGGAGGCAATTCTGAACACATCGCTGATAAGTCGCATGGGCACTCTTGAGCCCAAAAGGCATAGACACATAATAGAAGGCTCCAAAAGGAGTAATGAAAGCTGTCTTCTCTTGGTCCTTAACTGCCATTTTGATCTGATGATAACCAGAGTAAGCATCTTGAAAGCTCAAACGCTCACAACCCGCTGTAGCATCAATAATCTGATCAATACGAGGGAGAGAAAAAGAGTCAGCCGGAGAGGCCTGGTTGAGGTCTGCATAATGCACACACATCCGCCAAGTGCCATTCTTCTTAAGCACCAGCATCAGGTTAGCCAACCACTCAGGATGAAGAACTTCAATGATAAACCCAGCCGCCAAGAGCCTGGCCACCTCTTCCCCAATGGCCTTGCGTCTCTCTTCAGTAAAACAACGAAGGAATTGCTTGACCGGTTTAAACTTCGTATCAACATTAAGAGTGTGATCCGCGAGTTCCCTCAGTACACCTGGCATGTCAGAAGGTTTCCATGCAAATATGTCCCGGTTCTCACGGATGAACTCGATGAGCGCGCTTTACTATTTCGGATCTATATTGGCACTGATACTGAATTGCTTCGATGAGTCGCCAGGAAGAAAGTCAACTAGCTTAGTGTCATCTGCCAACTTAAACTTCAACGGATGATCATGCTCTATGGTTTGTTTCTTCAAATGTGTCATATCTGTCGGGTTAACATTATCTTTGTAAAACTTCAACTCCTCTATTGCACAAACAGACTCAGCATAAAGCATCATTGCCTTCTTCACATTCCAAGGCTATCTTCCTATTGTCGTGTACAGTGATGGAGCCCTTATGACCGTACATCTTAAGCTGTAGATAAACATAACAAGGCCTTGCCATAAACTTGGCATAAGCCGGCTGCCCAAACAAGGCATGATAAGGGCTTCTAATCTTAACCACCTCAAAGGTCAATGTCTCAACTCTGGAATCACGATCATCATCGAAAGCCACTTCCAAAGCTATCTTGACCACTGGATATGCCGACTTACCAGGCACCACACCATGAAAACCAGTATTAGATGGCTTAAGATCCTTATCAGTCAAACTCACACAACGAATATTATCATAGTAAAGGATATTGATGCTGCTGCTTCCACCCATGAGTAGTTTAGTGAACTTGTTGAAGGAAATATTACCTAGAGGTAATAATAAAGTTATTATTTCTTTCCTTATATCATGATAAATGTTTATTATTCATGCTAGAATTGTATTAACCAGAAACATAATACATGTGTGAATACATAGACAAACAGAGTGTCACTAGTATGCCTCTACTTGACTAGCTCGTTGATCAAAGATGGTTATGTTTCCTAACCATAGACATGAGTTGTCATTTGATTAATGGGATCACATCATTAGGAGAATGATGTGATTGACTTGACCCATTCCGTTAGCTTAGCACTTGATCGTTTAGTATGTTGCTATTGCTTTCTTCATGACTTATACATGTTCCTATGACTATGAGATTATGCAACTCCCGTTTACCGGAGGAACACTTTGTGTGCTACCAAACATCACAACGTAACTGGGTGATTGTAAAGGTGCTCTACAGGTGTCTCCAAAGGTACTTGTTGGGTTGGTGTATTTCGAGATTAGGATTTGTCACTCCGATTGTCGGAGAGGTATCTCCGGGCCCTCTCGGTAATGCACATCACTTAAGCCTTGCAAGCATTGCAACTAATGAGTTAGTTGCGGATGATGTATTACGGAACGAGTAAAGAGACTTGCCGGTAACGAGATTGAACTAGGTATTGAGATACCGATGATCGAATCTCGGGCAAGTAACATACCGATGACAAAGGGAACAACGTATGTTGTTATGCGGTCTGACCGATAAAGATCTTCGTATAATATGTGGGAGCCAATATGAGCATCTAGGTTCCGCTATTGGTTATTGACCGGAGACGTGTCTCGGTCATGTCTACATAGTTCTTGAACCCGTAGGGTCCGCACGCTTAACGTTTCGATGACACTTATATTATGAGTTTATATGTTTTGATGTACCGAAGGTTGTTTGGAGTTCCGGATGTGATCACGGACATGACGAGGAGTCTCGAAATGGTCGATACATGAAGATTGATATATTGGAAGCCTATGTTTGGATATCGGAAGTGTTCCGGGTGAAATCGGGATTTTACCGGAGTACCGGGAGGTTACCGGAACCCCCCGGGAGCTAAATGGGCCATGGTGGGCCTTGTGGAGAAGAGGAGAGACGGCCAGGGCAGGGCCACGTGCCCCTCCCCCTAGTCCAAATAGGACAAGGAAAGGGGGACGACGCCCCCCTTTCCTTCCTCTCTCCCTCCTCTTTCCCCCTCCTCTCCTAGTCCAACAAGGAAAAGGGAGGGAGTCCTACTCCCGGTAGGAGTAGGACTCCTCCTGGCGCGCCCCCTCTAGGATGGCCCCACCTCCCCCCTTGCTCCTTTATATGGGGGAGGGGTAAGGGGCACCCTAGAGACACAACAATTGATTGTTTGATCTTTTAGCCGTGTGCGGTGCCCCCCTCCACCATAGTCCACCTCGATAATATTGTAGCGGTGCTTAGGCGAAGCCCTGCGTCGGTAGAACATCATCATCGTCACCGCGCCGTCGTGCTGATAAAAATCTCCCTCAACACTCGGCAGGATTGGAGTTCAAGGGACGTCATCGGGCTGAACGTGTGCTGAACTCGGAGGTGCACTGTGTTCGGTACTTGATCGGTCGGATCATGAAGACGTACGACTACATCAACCGCGTTGTGCTAACGCTTCCGCTTTCGGTCTATGAGGGTACGTGGACAACACTCTACCCTCTCGTTGCTATGCATCACCATGATCTTGCGTGTGCGTAGGAATTTTTTTCAAATTACTACGTTCCCCAACACTTGTACCCTCTGACCTGGGGTGCAACCACCAAAGCTAATTGACCCGGATTGCCAACTCGGGGCGGGTGATCCTCACGACTCCATACAATTTGGTGTTTAGACAACCACAAGTAGTGTGGGACCGCCGGCTCAACTGCGTTCACCGCCCTCTTACGAACCTTCTGGCCCCGTTTACATAAACTCGTGGTGAACACATGATACTGACCACTGTTGAGCTGCTTCAGATTACTTAGATAACTAGACTGCTGCTGCTGGTCCCCTTGACCAGATTGCCGATTGAAACCGCCTTGGTTACCTTGATCCTGGAAACTAGAACTTGAACCGCCACCTCCATAGCCAGGTTTGTGCGAGCCAGAACCTAACCCGCCATGCGGGCCATTACCATTATTGTGGCCTTGGTTAATGTTGTAATCCCTATATTCCTTCATGATGAAGCAATCCTTCTAGATATGGGTAGGTGTTGTGCTTTGGGAAAGGCTGATTCATCACCGTCTCAATATTAAACTTTGGCCTGCCAAGCCAGGTTGGGAACGCCTTCCCCTTACGATGCTGATTACCGCTCTGAGCATTGGTATTAGCCACAAAGTCCAAACTGATGTCAGCCTTGCCCTTGCCATTATTTCCCTAACCCACAGTATGGAGCTACTGCCTGTTTCCATTGCTATTCTTCTTCTCCTTTCTAGTCTTCTCTTCATCAGACTTTGGATCCTTAGTGCTATCTAAGTCGGTGTATTTAATGAGAGCCGCCATGAGCTCCCCCATATAATTATAGTGGCGCTTAAGCTACCCCAGCTTCTGCTCGAGAGGAAGAAAATGACAATTCTTTTTTAACATGAGGACAGCCGAGCCGGCATTAATACTATCTCAGGAATGAATAATGGTCGAGATCCAGCACACCCAATGGGTCGTTGACTCACCCTCACCCTGGACACAAGTATCCAAGTCAAGAATTCACATGGGTTGCTTGCATGTATCCTTGAAATTATGAATGAAACAGGACTTCAATTCTGCCCATGGACCAACGGAGTTAGGGGGCGGGCCCTTCAACTAGTTACGGGCCGGACCATCCAACATCATGGTGAATTAGTGATGAGGACATCAATACCATTGTTACACCCACAACCCCTACTGCTATACATACTGGACCAATTACTAGAGCTCGCGCACGCCAATTAAATTACCAGGTACTTTCGTTTCTTGGTAACGATTCTAATGTTCATGAGAATATGATGCTTCCTAAATTGGATACATTTGTTTTTCTTACAAATGAAGGGCCTAGCTTCGACAAGAAAGATGAACCTTGGAGCAAGTTCAAGCAAGGAGATGATGGCGTGCACAAGGGGAACAAGAATGGAGTTACAAGTGATGATTCCAGGACTTTGAAGCCACCATAATGAGTGCATGAAGCCTTGGACGAAATATACAAGATGCCACTTCATAAATTTCGTCTAGAGGCTATCCTAGGTGCTGCATCACCTTATTTTTGGGTCAGGCCCATGTAATTTCAAAACACTTGATTATAGGATGTTTTAGAGTCCGTATGTGTGGGGAAACAAGAGTTAGGGTTGGTTTCGGACCCCTCCTCCAAGGGCCACGAAATTACCCCCTCTCTCCTCCATATATACAGCCCTTAGGGCATCGTTTAGACTTTGGGTTTTGTTTAGATTAAAGTTCGCCATAGCTGCAACTTTGCGTACTTCGATTGTGTTCAACAACCAGACAAAGGCGTCACAGAACCCCACCATGATCAATAAAGCGTTCCTCTTATTTTCGCAATATCCAGATTGCAATCTTAGTTTCTTGCTTGTTCTTTGTTTACCTGCAGGAAACAGACCTTCGTGGGGTTCCCATAACACCCAACCGCGTAGGGAACGCAAAATCAAGGAACATAACACCGGTATGATGGAAACTAGGGCGGCAAGAGTGGAACAAAACACCAGGCAAAAGGCCGAGCCTTCCACCCTTTACCAAGTATATAGATGCATTAAATTAAATAAGAGATATTGTGATTCCCAACACATCCATGTTCCAACATGGAACAAACTTCAGCTTCACCTGCAACTAACAACGCTATAAGTGGGGCTGAGGAAAGCGGTAACTTAGCCAAACAACGATTTGCTAGGAAAGGTGGTTTAGAGGCTTGACATGGCAATATGGGAGGCATGATATAACAAGTGGTTGGTAGAGCAACATAGCGATAGAACGAACAACTAGCAAGCAAAGATAGAAGTGATTTTGAGGGTATGGTCATCTTGCCTGAGATCCCGCAAGGAAGAAGAACGAGTCCATGAAGAAGACAAACGGACGTAGTCGAACGAATCCTCACAACTCCGGAATAGAACCGAAGCTGATGAGAGAAGCAACCCGGAAAGAAGCAAGCAACATAGTAAACAACCATCACATAAACATGGCATGATGCACAAGCAAGTATGATGCATGTCCGTTTTAAATATGCATGGCATGGCATGGCATAGTGCACAAACAAAACTACAAGTTAAGTGGAGCTCAATATGCAACGAGTTGCATATTGACGAAACACCACAGGACTTATTTAGTTCCCTCCTGGTTCTGTACTCAACAATATTAAATGTTGTTAGACATGGCAAGAGGTGAAGCATGAGTAAAACATCTATATAAACAAGTTTAAATGAGGCCGGAACAAACAACAATTCTGGTAAATCCCCACATGTCACTTAGCAATTGAAGCAAACAAGAATTTAAACATTCTTGATGTTGTTATCATGATGCGGATGACATATGCAAGTTATGCTTTTTTGTTAAAAGTTGACTTGAACATGATATGAAGCATTTGTCATCATGGCGGAAACGAAAGGGGTGCCACGGCAACGAATCCGAAAATGATGGCACTGCAACATATCAGTTCCGGTAGCTGATGGAGATATCGGTGCAAAAGGAAAAGTGACGGGAGCATGTCATGCAAGGATGGTGGGGTGATCCCGGATAGCGGGGTTTCCATGTGTTAGTGGCATGGCAACCGAGGGATGTGCACGAAACAAACGGGCATGATGCAAACACGGGGTTCATCTCATACATCACACAACATTCGTCTAAAGCGGTCATCTCAGCATTATACCTTTGAAGCGAGCATTTCCGGACAGTTCGGGTTCGATGGGATGTCGACGGAAGTAGACGTTCTCGCGACGGTAGTGAAAGTAATGGTTCACGAGTCGCAAGAGGAAGCAGTTGTTCATGTCCGTAGATGTTCGGGGTCATGACACGGAACTTAATGTCCACGCGGTCTTCGCGGGTCGATGGTAGTGGTACACATTTTCTAGTGGAAGTAGTCGTTCTCGCGACCGTAGTCATACATGTGTCGGAGAGGAACTTGGCGCATCCACGTCCTTCGGGGTTCCTTGTTGTACTAGCATTTCAGTGCGGTACTTAGCGATTCCAGGATGTAGAGGTACACTTGTCGTAGCCGTGTAGACATTCATGTATCACCATGGTGTAGTCGTACTTGGCGTCCGCAGCAACATGTCCGTGATGGCCAAAAAAACCAATAGCAACCGAAGGCAGCAGGGTGCAGGGCAAGGCTTGAGCGACGAGGATGCCATGGGCGTGCAACGGAGCAAAGGGGCGCCGGGGCTCATGCGCAGAATGGACGGGCAGAAGCGCTCGGGATGGAGCTCCTCTCGATTCAGAGCATGGATGCGGGTGCGAGATGGAGGTGGAGGCCCGACGAGGTCGGCGGCTTAGACCTCCATGGTGGCAGCGAAGGTCCTCCGATGGACTTGGGCGACGGTGCGGTCGAGAGCAGCAGAGAAAGGGGAGCGGCCCTGGCTGGGTCCATCGGCCACAATGGAAGGGCTCGAGCTCCTGCTGCTTATCGGACAACGAGGGGTGGCGAGGGAGCAGCATCCTGAGGAACTTGGGAGTGGTCATGGTGGTCCTGGACGGCGACTTGCTGGAGGAGGACGCGTGGCTCGCGGGTGACGAAGCAACAACTGTGTCGGTGGGAACGACACCTATGGGATCACAAGAATCCCTACTATGGTTGCGGGGCGCGGGGTCGTGAGAAGAGCGGATCAAACAGATAGCACACGGTTCGTTTATCCAGGTTCAGGCCGCGGGGATGCATAAAACCCTACTCCTGCTTTGGTGGATTGTATATCTGTGTTCTTGAGCTAGCTATGGGGCGTGAGGAGCTCCAAAAAGCCGAATCCTCCTCCTGGTCGCCTCGGGCCTCCTTTTATAGGAAAGGGGTTGCCACAGTGGAACACAGGAGGTGGAAAGGCTACCGTGATGTGAGTTTATCCCTCGCATTACATGACAAGGCGCATTTAATGCGTCTTGCCCAGGTGTCCTTGCTTTATCGGGGACGGGGGAGAGCCCTGTCTCGTCCGTCGCCGCTCCCTCTCGCGTCGACACGAGCCCTGGCCAGCGGCGCCCGCGGTGCCATGTAGGCAGGCAGGCAGCTGAGGTGGCGCAGTAGTGGGTCTCCACAAAGATCTGCATGCTGCCACGCAGGTGCCTGCCCAGCTGGTTGGGTCGGCAGCTGCATGCAAACGGCAGTGGAGGTTTGACTGGTGTGGGCCTGATGGTGGCCCTACGGGTGTTCTTGGCAAGGGCCTTGCCGGGGCCCCGACAAGGGTCTTCCCGTGGCGCCTGCTGTCATCCCTGGCAAGGCTCTTGCCGGGGGCCTTGTGGTCCTCCTTGGCTGGGATCCCGCCAGGGACCATCACCTTCTAAAGGGTGTATCTGATCTTGAATGTCTTCACAAAGATCTGCAAGCCACCACAGGGATGTCTCCCGAATCCTTGCCCCATGGGGGCAGTGGACTCAAGGGTGACTCACTCCGTAGGTGTGGGGCGAGCTGCCACGGCAAGGGTCTTGCCGGGTTTGCTAAAACCGCCTCCCGGCAAGGATCTTGCCGGGGGGGTCCGCTTCGTCCCCTTTGCTCTTTGTGGTCTTGGTCTTGGCGTCGTTCTGCTTCTCCTGAGCTTCGACCTTACCTTGGCTCACCTCCCTTGCCTTGCTCAGTGTGGTGGTGCCCGCGGGTCAGACTGCCCGTGCACAGTTATAGAGGTACAAAAAGTGTGCCCCTCTTTTTGTACACCGACAGGAGCCACCGGTCCTGGGCCACACGTAAGCGCAATCGCGTCGTTGGGCTAGGCCCAAAAACAGTGCGCGGGCAGGTGGGGCGGTTTTTACCGCGGTAAGTCTCTTCGCGCGCTGCGCTTCCCATGCTTCCCGCGCGTGGCGCGGCGTGGGGAGGCGTGTTTGACGTGGGAGGCAAGCATGGGGTTGTTTCCCGCGGCCATGCGTCACATCACAGTTAATGTGAAAGGAGGCGGCCCGCGTTTTTCCCCCATAAGAAGGAATAACCGTGGGCGCGCTGCTCACTTTCTCCACTTTCCTTGTGCCTTTTCCAATCTCAGAGCCGCCGTTCCCTCTCTTCCTTCCTTCCTAAGATTTCGCTGTCGCCCGCCGCCATCGCTTCGCCATCCCCCTTTCTCAGCCCTCTGAACTTCTTGGTTGCCATGGCTCCCAAATTCGCCAAGGGCAAGGGGGTGGCTAAGGGCGCCGGGACGGTGGAGCCGCCGGAGAGCGCGCTGTTGAGGGACCGGACAAAGTCCGCCTTCTTCTTCACCTCGACGGTTGACGTTCAAGAGCTCCAGGCCTCCTTCAAGCCCCTATGGGGAGTGAAGACGGGGGGAGAGGATTCGGGACACCCGGCGACGCGCATCATTCCAGCTGCTTGCACTGATCCTGCCTCAAATCGGTACCCCTTCTGCGTTGATTACTTTTCTTGCGGGTTATGCCCTCCTTTCTCCGATTTCTTCTACGACATTATGTGCACGTTCGGCTTTCGCCTCTTGGATTTTACTCCGAATGCGGTGGCGTGCATGGCTTTCTTCGCGCATCTTTGCGAAGGCTTTGCCGGGGTGCAACCCAACATGGCACTCTTCCGCCATTACTTCTTCCCTCGAATCCAGCCGGGAGGAGCCGTCTCCGGTTGCGTCACCTGGATCCCAAGATCCAAGGGGGCGTACCCGGACGGTGCCATGAAGGAGAGGTGGGAGGAATGGTGTGGCCGGTGGTGCTGGATTGAAGATGAAAACCCGTCGGAATTCTGCAAGGTCCGCCGAGTGCCTCCGGTCCGCGACAACGATTGGAGCGATGTTGACGCTGCCGATGGGAGGCTCACCGTCGCCACCACCAGGATTCTCCGGCTCACCCAGGCCGGACTCACCCTTGAGATGATCGGGGCGGACTTCATTCGCCGCCGGATCGCCCCGTTGCACAGCAAGGGGAGGCCAGCTTGGCTCTTTACGAACCCGGCTGACATTATGCGACTCCGCCCCGGCCTTGATCACAACTTCACATGCTAGCACATGCCCACTTCTGCCAGCGGCTTTTCCAGTTTGATGTGTGTCGTGATGGCGAGGTCGAGCGGACCGGCAAGGCCGCGAGGGCTGCCCCAAAGGTTGGCAAGGCCCTCAAGGGGCCATTTTTCAAGCTGCCAGCGGGGGTGGTTCCGTTGTGCAACAATTTGCGTTGGTCCGAGATCATCGCCATGATGCCGGACTGTAATGCGCACGGCCCTGTCCCGAGCTGGGAGGAGCCAAAGGACGAGGATGTGTAGCAATTCATCGACACCCTGATCGAGGTGTATGTCAATGCCGACGCTGAGCGGTGGCTTATCATGGACACCACCCAGGCAGAGCTGGACTACATCGCCACTAGTGCGAGGGAGGCACAGCTTACCATGAAGGCCGGCAGCGCCGGGGGCGTGGAGGACATGGCCGCAACGGCGGCGGAGGAAGATGAGCTCTCCCGGTGGGCGGCGGCCTCCGGGGAGGTCAGCAGCGCCAACACTGGATCTCCGCTCATCGAAGACGCGGCCGACGAGTCGTCGAGGGAGGAGGAGGACGTGGCGGCGGGCTCGATGACAACCAGGGGAAGAGGGCGAGTCCCGCGGTGGGCTGGCTCTGGTGAGCCGGTCCGGCCCAGCAGGGCTGCGCGGCCTCAATTGACCCTGGAGGGGTCTGGGCGCTACACGAGGGCCACGGCAGCCAAGAGGCTGACGAAGGCCGTTGAGAAGAAGAAGACAACAGCCCCTTCCTCATCCGGGCGCGCACAAACCCCGCCACCTCCTTCGCCTCCTCCGGCAGGCGTCGACTCGGATGATGATGTGGACTTCCCTTTTGATCTCGGGCCTCTCAGCCCGGTGAGGAAAAGGAAACTGGTGGAAGAGGAGGAGACGGGTGACGAGTAAGTTCTCTGTTCCTTACTGTCATTTCCATTTCCTCGAATTGGGTCTCTTGTCTTGATCCATTTTTGCTTCCGTAGGGAGACAGAGACGTTGGTCCAGAGGGTGAAGAGGGCAAGGACCTCGGCGAGCAGCCAGCCCCCGGCTGGGGCTTCAACGACACCACTGGTGGTGCTGAGCAGCCCGGACAGCAGCCCCCATCGCAGCCCCCAGCGTAAGTTTGTCACCCTCTTCTTACTCGACATGTGGTAGGCGCTCAATGCTATGATGCTGACCTTGCCGGGTTTGCAGGAGGGGAGCGGCAGCAGGAGGAGCCATAGAGGGCTACTCCTAACACACCACCCCCATCGACTACGCCGCCGCGGGGGGCGTCCCCGGCAAGGGCATCAGGCACGGTGCCCACACCCATGGAGGAAGAGGGGAACTTGGGCGCTGGTGGCTCTGCCACGGCATCAAATGTTGGCGGAGAGGGGACTTCTGCTTCACAGCCTGGCACTGGTGAGTCGCCTGTCCTTTGTCTCTGTTTTTCCCTTATTCTTTTCTTGGCTTGATTGCTCCCGTTGCTTCCCAGGCCCTCCTTCAACAGGTATGGAGGACGTGGATACCATTGCTGGGAACATTGCTGAGGAGGCCGCCAAGGATGCTGCCGAGGACACCGCGGCGGGGGCCGCCAAGGTGACCGGCGAGACTTCTGCCGAGGGCACCAGCGCTGGACCTGCCGGTGAGGCCGGCAAGGCCTCCGCCGAGGAAGAGGTGGTGGGTGACCAGCCTCCCTCCTCCTCAACCTCGGGCCCCTGCAGGTATCTGAAGGTCGGCGACGATCTCTTCGTCCACCTCCCAGGGGCGTCAAGCCAGGCGCCCGCCAAAGGGGAAGTTTTCGCCGACGAGGTGCTTGCCTCCACCGGGCTTGAGGTGGTTGATGAGCCGGGCGTTGGTGACGATGGTTCTCCAGAAGAGCAGCTTTTCCGTGCCATGGGGGGCAATTTACGGAAGCTCCAAGTGCTCTACCGTGCTCTCCTGGACAAGGTCAAGTCCAGGATGCCAACGGTGGACAACGCGGAGGTGGACTTCAAAGCGCGCGTTGCCGAGACACAGACCTGGTTCCACCAGGCTCGCGAGGAGCAGAGGGCCTTTCAAGAGAAATTGGCCGAGCGCGATGTGGAGCTCACCATGAAGATGGCCCACATCGAGAAGGCCCAGGAAAAGGCGGCGAACTTGGCTGCCGCGGCCGAGGCTGCCCGGATCCAGCATCAAGCCACCTTGGATTCCCAGGAAGAGGACCTCACCGCGCGTGAGGTGAAGCTTGCCGCAGCGCTCCGTGGCAAGGATGAGGAGCTCGAGGCCCTTGTCGCGCAGCGGACTCGCGAGCTGGAGCAGAGGCATAAGGAGGCACTCGATGCCCAGGCTCTGGCCCATGCCGACAAGGTAAGGGAGTTGGAGGTGGCGCAGGACGAGCTGAAGGAGCAGGCCCGCAAGCTGTCCAACGAGAAGAGCATGCTCAACAGCGCCTTGGTGGAGGCGCAAGGAGCGGTCATCAGCAGGGCTGGGGAGCTCTCGGAAGCGCAAAACTCCGTCAGAGACCTCAAGCTAAAGCTGGAGGATCTCGAGAAGATGCTGTCGGAGAGCAGGGCTCGGGAGGAGACCTTGACCAGGAGCCTGGAGGAGGAGAAGCAGCTGCGGGCGAACGAGGCCGCCTCCCACCAGGATTATGTGGCGGGCGAGAATAGATGGATCAGCCGCCTGGAGGAGGTCGCCGGTAGGGTCACCTCGCAGTTGGCCACCATGGGGATGCCACACGTGAGGTACGCCCCTGAGCGCAGCGGGACCGTCAACACCAAGTTGACCCTGTTCTTCGAGGGCGTCCTCGGAGCCTTGGCTTATCTTCACTCCAAGAGGACGGCCACGCTGGCCGAGGAGGCCCGGTGACTTTGCCGGAGGGTCGTGACCAAGGTCCTCACCAAGACGGCGTACTGGAATCCTGATCTTGACTTCGCGGCCACGATGAAGAGCTTGCCGGATGGTAATGACCTCACGGTGCTCAAGGAGCGCATCAAGCCCATCACCGACTGCATCGACGAAATCAAGAGGGTGGAAGGCCAGTGCCGGGATTAGGTATCCCGTTCTTCTTCGCCGCTGCGGGTTCCCGACCAACACAAATTTTATCTTTAGTTAGAACCGCAGCTATGATGTGATGTAATATAACTTTGAAGTACTCTTAATTTTCATGCATGTTATTTCCCCGTCCGATTCCTCTTTGTATGCGTGCCCTACGTCGATCGAGAAGGCTTTCCAGCGCGGAAGCCCCTAGCGGCGTTTTGCTAGACGAGCCACCTTTCCATTCTGAACACGGACGCTCGAACTGTCGAGCTTGACTCGAGTCAGAATCGGGGGCGTTGCTGATCGCGGAAGGCTACTCTGCCATTCTCGACGCAGCCGCTTGAGCTGTTGAGCGGACTCGAGACATGGCAAGGGCGTTGCCGATCGTGGTAGAGCCCCCTGGCGTGCAGGTTTCTCATACAAAGCAAATATCTCCGGGGGGAATAACCTCAAATAAGAAGGGTAGCACAAATAATGGTTCAGTGCAACTTAGGTTCTGTTTGCGATCGCTCGAGTGTCGATCTTCTGGCCTCCTTTCTTCTTCAAGGGTCACGAAGATGAAGGAGTGCCGGGCTAACTTCTAGAGTCGATTCTCACAACGGCGCCCCCTACCTGGCGTGCCAAAGATGTCGGTGGGAACGACACCTATGGGATCACAAGAATACCTACTACGGTTGCGGGGCGCGGGGTCGTGAGAAGAGCGGATCAAACAGATAACACACGGTTCATTTATCCAGGTTCGGGCCGCGGGGATACGTAAAACCCTACTTCTGGTTTGGTGGATTGTATATCTGTGTTCTTGAGCTAGCTATGGGGCGTGAGGAGCTCCAAAAAGCCAAATCCTCCTCCTGGTCGCCTCGGGCCTCCTTTTATAGGAAAGGGGTTGCCACAGTGGCACACAAGAGGTGGAAAGGGTACAGTGATGTGAGGTTATCCCTCGCATTACATGACAAGGCGCATTTAATGCGTCTTGCCCAGGTGTCCTTGCTTTATCGGGGACGGGGGAGAGCCCTGTCTCGTCCGTCGCTGCTCCCTCTCGCGTTGACACGCGCCCTGGCCAGCGGCGCCCGCGGTGCCATGTAGGCAGGCAGGCAGTTGAGGTGGCGCAGTAGTGGTTCTCCACGAAGATCTGCAGGCCGCCATGCAGGTGCCTGCCCAGCTGGTTGTGTCGGCAGCTGCATGCGAACGGTGGTGGAGGTTTGACTGGCGTGGGCCTGATGGTGGCCCTACGGGTGTTTTTGGCAAGGGCCTTGCCGAGGCCCTGGCAAGGGTCTTGCCGTGGCGCCTGCTGTCATCCCCGGCAAGGCTCTTGCCGGGGGCCTTGTGGTCCTCCTTGGCTGGGATCCCGCCAGGGATCATCACCTTCTAAAGGGTGTATCTAATCTTGAATGTCTTCACAAAGATCTGCAAGCCACCACGGGGATGTCTCCTGAATCCTTGCCCCATGGGGGTAGTGGACTCAAGGGTGACTCACTCCGTAGGTGTGGGGCGAGCTGCCACGGCAAGGGTCTTGCCGGGTTTGCTAAAACCGCCTCCCGACAAGGATCTTGCCGGGGGGTCCACTTCGTCACCTTTGCTCTTTGTGGTCTTGGTCTTGGCATCGTTCTGCTTCTCCTGAGCTTCGGCCTTACCTTGGCTCACCTCCCTTGCCTTGCTCATTGTGGTGGTGCCTGCGACTCAGACTGCCCGTGCACAGTTATAGGGGTACAAAAAGTGTACCCCTCTTTTTGTACATCGACAAACTACAAGGGCGGAGCGAGGTCGGCGCTGTGGTGCAGCTCGACGGTGGTAAGGCGACAGCGGGATCCGGGCAGGAGGAAGGAGAGGTTGGTGACACTTGGCGGAGGGGCGTGAAGGACGAGGGGGAATCGGCGGAGAGAAGGAAACGGGCGTGGGCGCTCTCCTGGAGCTGGATGTGTGCGTGCGTGCGGCACTGCGGGAGGGGGAAGAACGGGGAGAAGGGGATCGGGCAAGGGAGAGGATTAGGGTTAGGATGGGGGGTTCTGCTGGGCCTTAGAAGGCCGCGGGAGTCCTTGGGCCAGGGAGGCCGTCCCATCGGAGAGGGTAACGGCCAGAGGCTTGGTCGCTGGGCTCCTTCTTCCCTCTCCCTCTTTTATTTCCTTTAGCAGAAAAAATAGAGAGAAGAAAAAGAAAGAGAGGGTTAGGGAAAGAATTTGGGCATGCAGTTAATTTTCCCGGACTCATAAAAATGAGTTTGAACTAGGAAACATAGAAGTTGCCAAGACGGAAAGTTTAAATTCAAAGTCGTTTGATTTAAATTCAAATGATTTGAATAGGAAGTGAGGTTTGGGAAGGTCCAAAAATGTTGAGACTTTTGGAGGAGCCTCAATAAATGAAGAAAGAATTTTTGGCAAGGTTTGGAGATCAACTCGAAGCAGAAAAGGCATGGGATTATTTTTGCACGTGCGTTGTGGTTAATTCCAATTTATTGGAATATTTAGAATAGCTCCCTAATAATATTGGGAATGTAAGTTCTAAAGAGCAATCACGATTGTGAATATCCCTCAATTTAAATGGACCGAAGATCCATACGATTTATTTGTTTGAGTTGCAAAGTTAATGACATGATGGCATGATGACATGATGCAATGCAAAAATAGAAGGAGCAAGCAAAAGGAACACACGGCAGCAACGAAAATACTAGAAGGCATCTGGCGCATCGGACTCGGGGCGTCACAACACTCCACCACTACAAGAGGATCTTGTCCCGAGATCTAGGATGACACCGGAGAGAAAGCGGAAGAGGAAGAGGTAAAACTAAGTTGTTCCTTGGACAAACGAATGAAACCACGAACCTTGAGAGGTTGAACAAATTGAAAGAAAGAATACAACGATGATGAACAAAGTTGAAAATACTCCGTTAGAAAAGAAGAACAAGGAACCTTACTAGACCTTGTAGGTTAAAAGACATAAGAAAAGGGTTGCAATGGACAGGAAGTACATGCAAGCACCCCGGTTGAAACGAGATGTACAAGGAACGATAAAGATCAATTACGACAACACTTCGGTTGGAAATGGAAGGCAATAATATGAACTTAGCAAAATGAAAGCACTTGGATGAGACTCCGGTTAGAAGAGGAATGATAGCCACAACACTCCGATTAAAACAACGTAGAGAAGGAATAAGAATGATATAATTTGGAGAACACTCCGACTTTAAATGGAAGGAATTGAACATGATCTTGACAATATGATAGGACTTGAATGGAGGACATGACACTCTGGTTGAATGGATAAGCAAAGGAAAAAACATGATCTTTCACAAAAATGGGATGATGGGTCGATGCGTGCAACATCACAATGCCTCCAGAACAAAAGATAGAAAGGACTAAAAGTAACGAAGAAGAAAACAACATCTTCTACCTCGAATGAATTTGAAAACATCCTTCCATGGAGGATTGGACAGAGTTGTTGGGAAATGAACAATGAAAAGAATAAACTTGTTGTGGGCTTATGGAAAACTTCTCAAAATTGAGGCGAAATTCTACCACTAACGAAAACAATAGATTGGATTGATATGAATAAGGAGACGAGAAACTTATTTCACCAGGAGGATAGATGAAGAACTTGGGTCCTTTATGAGCACCATAAATAGTAGAAATCCTTAGTGAAAGTTTTAGGTGAAATATAACCCAATATAACTCCAATGAAGAGATTGATGGATTGAAAATATGTCTTGAGCGAAGAGAAAATCATGGATTTAGATATGTCACTCTTGAAAAACTTGTGAATCAAGAAACATGAAGGGAAATTATCAACAATGACATAACACCACCTCAAAACATGAGATATGAAAGAATTGCACTTCGGATGCAAGATGAAGAATACTTGAACTTATCAAAACAAAACATGTGTTGAGAACCCTGTTTAATTTTGAATATAGCTTGGCGGATCATAACCCCGAGAGAAATCTTGAAGAACAAATGAAGAATGAAAGGAATCCTTGACGAAGCAGCAAGTTGAGCCATCGTGAGAACTCCGGTAATAAAAGGATGATCAAACAAAAGTGAAAGTTGAAAAGTACTCCAGGAGAAGCCTTGCAATGTTTAGATGAAGCTTTGAAATGATATAACCGAGAAAACTTGGAACTCAAGAAAGAAAGAAGAACAACTGAAATAAAGAATTTTGATGAACCTCCGGAATAAGGAATTAATCACTTGGATGAAACAAGAATAAGAATTACATTATGCTTATCCTTCATCAATTAAATTGATGACAAGTAACGAATTTGGCATACTACTCATTCTCATTGGAAATGATAAAGGAGAGATAAAGCGTAAACTTGGGAAGGTCTTGATGGAACCACCGGTGGGATTTGGAAACAACGAATGAATTCATATGATAACGAAGGAAGAGAAATGCTGAACCGAACCACCGTAAGAATTGAAAATGAAGGTAGCAAAGGAATAATTCACCAAGAACAATTGGGAGACAAATGAAGATACTTGAGGGAATATAGATACATGATAACAAAGAGATCACTAACTGGCTAGATAATACTTGAATGATGCACCGGTAAGATTTGGAGAACGAGAGATGAAAGCTGGAATGAATAATCCCGAAATGATGGCCTTCAGAGAATCAAAATAAAAAGACTCATGAATTGCTCCGGATGGGTGAAACAATTCCCACAATCGAAAACAATTATCAGAGGATGGCACCAAGCTTGAACCTTGAATCTTCAAGAAAACAGATATGATTGAATAGAAACTCTTCTTCGGTCTTCAAAATCCGAGAATGATGACGAGAAACACCACCATGAATTGTTGAGGCACTCTGGAATCAATAATAGAAAGGTTGAACCAACAACGGAAAGACTTTGAAAGATCTTGGAGAAATACATATGACTGATGATAATTCATTCTTATGCAAACTTGGAGAAGAATTTGTGAGTAACTCCATAAAGAATTAGAAGAGTCAGGTAAGATGCTGGAAAAAAAACCTGTGGGTTAGGGCCCACTCAAAAGATACACTGTTGAACGATTTAAAAGAGAGATTGTGCCAGTTGAATTAAATGACTTCAATGAGATAACAACCTCGAAATAGCTTGAAATGATCGAGAATGGAAACGTGAATCTTTTGAGATATCTTTGGCACTCCGGAACAATTGAATAGAGAGAAGTGGATGATTAAGAGGTGCACCGGTAAGAGAAGTCATTTGAAAAGAGGAAAGGATATGATCGACAAAGCTTGACTTGAATCCACCGGAGAAGAAAGAGAACGAATAATGATGAACTTGTGGCTCCGTTAGTATCTTCCTGAGAATCACCGGATAAGAACATTGACGGAAAAGAATGGAGAGGCTTCCCATCAATAAAAAAAATACTTGATTAAGAAATCTGGGTCCTTGAGGAAAAAGGGTGGGAGGGCGGGAAAGCAAAGGCAACTTGGAGCAGATGGAATGGAACAAACACCGTTGAGAAAAAACTGAGATTGGATCTTGCAAATGTTGAAATGATCGGATCCACTTGACGAGAAGCGCGCCCGTTGAAAAGGATTGACAAGACAATCTCGACAATCAAGAAGGATTAGTATCCACACAGAAATATGAGAACACCGCTTAGGAAAGGTATGGAATCAACACTTGACATTGAAGCAACTCGAATACCACAAAACAGAACAAAACAATGGATTTGGCATGCAGGATAAGACGGAACAAACATATTATAGATCCCATATCGTATCATGTGTCTGTTGGAAAGATATCCTATGAGATACTTGAATTCCCATCTATAAACTCCCGAAACTTTCTGGTTATGAAATCAGGTGTTGGGGATATAGGGGAAGCATTATATCTCACCCAAACTAACAATCCCTACATCCACTTGTATCCATCCTTCAACACATAACCAAGAAACCTTCGGAAATCATGTACCTCAACCTTTGAAAAGCATCCGTTATACCAGTTTTGGCAATACTCCCGAACTCCCGCCCCAGTACTAGGTGACATCGAGGTTATCTCACCAACAACTACATAAAAGAGATTTTCGATGTCGGCGAACTCATGTATTCTAGAGATGCAACAATAAAATTGTGACGACAACACCTCAAAGCTCAACTCCCCAGGACACTGCCACAACCCCTAAATGTCAGGAGGCACCAAGAACAATATTCTCGTCATAAGAATATCGGAACAATTCCAAGATACCAGCGTGATCCTAAATTTTTTTGTGAAATTTGAGAAGAGGAAAGTCAAAACTTCTATGTCAGGAGGCCTCACCAGAGCGACGAAGGGACTGAGGAGTAAAAAGAATCCTACTCTCCGATTTTGTTCTAAGACTCAAAACATTTTGTTCTAGACTCAACAACATGAGCGATTTTGATCAAGCAGGGGGCTCCTAAGTCGGGGATGGCTGTGATTACTAACTTGTAACACCCACGATACGGCTATATCTCCCACGTGTCGAGGCATGACTTAGAGGCATAACCGCATGGTGGTTTAGTCGCAAGTGGGGTAATCTTCACACAATCCCATGTACTGAATAAGAAAGGGATATAGAGTTGGCTTACAATCGCCACTTCACACAAATAACAAATTAAACATACATCATCCAGAGTACAATCAAAATCCGACTACGGAACCAAAATAAAGGAAGACAACCCCAAATTCTAGATCCCCGATCATCCCAACTGGGCTCCACTACTGATCATCCAGAAAAGACAGAAAACAACGATCAAGATCTTCATCAAGCTCCCACTTGAGCTCGGTTACGTCACCTGCACTGGTACCATCGGCACCTGCAACAGTTTGGAAGTATCTGTGAGTCACGAGGACTCAGCAATCTCACACCCTCGAGATCAAGACTATTTAAGCTTATGGGTAGGATAAGGTAATGAGGTGGAGCTGCAGCAAGGGCTAAGCCAAAATGGTGACTAACATGCGCAAAAGAGAGCGAGAAGAGAAGCAACACAAAGGTCAAGAAGCTAGAAGTGATCAAGAAGTGATCCTGAAACTACTTACGTTCAAGCATAACACAAGAACCGTGTTCACTTCCTGGTCTCCGCTGAAAAGAGACCATCACGGCTACACACGTGGTCGATGCATTTTAATTAAGTTCAAGTGTCAAGTTCTCTACAACCGGACATTAACAAATTCCCATCTGCCACAAAACCACGGGAACGGCTCTCGAAAGTTTATACCCTGCAGGGGTGTCCCAGCTTAGCCCATCACAAGCTCTCAAGGTCAACGAAGGATATTCCTTCTCCCGGGAAGACCCGATCAGTCTCGGAATCCCAGTTACAAGACATTTCGACAATGGTAAAACAAGACCAGCAAGAGCGCCCGGATGTGCCGATAAATCCCGATAGGAGCTACACATATCTCGTTCTCAGGGCACACCGGACAAGCTAAGCATAAAGGTACCAACATAACCCAAGTTGCCAAGGCATGCTTCCGCATGGTGCTCTAGTTTGGACCAATACTCAGAGGAGCACTGGCTGGGGGGGTAAAATAAAGATGACCCTCGGGCTCCGGAACTAAGGGAAAAAGGCTTAGGTTGTTATGCAAATCTAAAACCAAGGTTGGGCCTTGCTGGAGGAGTTTTATTCAAGGCGAACTGTCAAGGGGTTCCCATAACACCCAACTGCGTAAGGAACGCAAAATCAAGGAACATAACACCGGTATGACGGAAACTATGGCGGCAAGAGTGGAACAAAACACCAGGCAAAAAGGCCGAGCCTTCCACCCTTTACCAAGTATATAGATGCATTAAATTAATAATAGATATTGTGATATCCCAACATATCCATGTTCCAACATGGAACAAACTTCAGCTTCACCTGCAACTAATAACGCTATAAGAGGGGCTGAGCAAAGCGGTAACTTAGCCAAACAACGGTTTGCTAGGAAAGGTGGGTTAGAGGCTTGACATGGCAATATGGGAGGCATGATATAACAAGTGGTAGGTAGTGCGACATAGTGATAGAACGAACAACTAGCAAGCAAAGATAGAAGTGATTTCGAGGGTATGGTCATCTTGCCAGAGATCCCGCAAGGAAGAAGAACGAGTCCATGAAGAAGACAAACAGGCGTAGTGGAACGAATCCTCACAACTCCGGAACGGAACTAAAGCTAAAGAGAGAAGCAACCCGGAAAGAAGCAAGCAACATAGTAAACAACCATCACATAAACATGGCATGATGCACAACCAAGTATGATGCATGTCCGGTTTAAATATGCATGGCATGGCATGGCATAGTGCACAAACATAACTACAAGTTAAGTGGAGCTCAATATGCAACGAGTTGCATATTGATGAAACACCACATGACTTATATAGTTCCCTCCCGGTTCTGTACTCAACAATATTAAATGTTGTTAGACATGGCAAGAGGTGAAGCATGAGTAAAAAATCTATCTAAACAAGTTTAAATGAGGCCGAAACAAACAAGAATTCCGGTAAATCCCCACATGTCATTTAGCAATTTAAGAAAACAACAATTTAACATTCTTGATGTTGTTATCATGATGCGGATGACATATGCAAGTTATGCTTTTTTTAAAAGTTGACATGAACATGATATGAAGCATTTGTCATCGTGGCAGAAACGAAAGGGGTGCCACGGCAATGAATCCGAAAATGATGTCACGCAAGCGGTTCCGGTAGCTCATGGAGATACAAGTGCAAAAGGAAAAGTGACAGGAGCGTGTCATGCAAGGATGGTGGGGTGATCCCGGATACCGGGTTTCCCTTGTGTCAGTGGCATGGCAACCGAGGGACGTGCACGAAACAAACGGGCACGGTGCAAACACGGGGTTCATCTCATACATTGATTTCTACTACACAACCTTCTTCTTGTGGACGTTGTTGGGCCTCCAAGTGCAGCAGTTTGTAGGACAGTAGCAAATTTCCCTCAAGTGGGTGACCTTAGGTTTATCAATCTATAGGAGGCGTAGGATGAAGATGGTCTCTCTCAAGCAACCCTGCAACCAAATAACAAAGAGCCGCTTGTGTCCCCAACACACCCAATACAATGGTAAATTGTATAGGTGCACTAGTTCGGCGAAGAGATGGTGATACAAGTGGTATATGGATGGTAGATATAGGTTTTTGTAATCTGGAAATATAAAAATAGCAAGGTAACTAATGATAAAAGTGAGCACAAACGGTATTGCAATGCTAGGAAACAAGGCCTAGGGTTCATACTTTCACTAGTGCAAGTTCTCTCAACAATAATAACATAATTGGATCATATAACAATCCCTCAACATGCAATAAAGAGTCACTCCAAAGTCACTAATAGCGGAGAACAAACGAAGAGATTATGGTAGGGTACGAAACCACCTCAAAGTTATTCTTTCCAATCAATCCATTGGACTATTCCTATAGGTGTCACAAACAGCCCTAGAGTTCGTACTAGAATAACACCTTAATACACAAATCAACCAAAACCCTAATGTCACCTCAAGTATCCGTGGGTATGATTATACGATACGCATCACACAATCTCAGATTCATCTATTCGACCAACACATAGAACCTCAAAGAGTGCCCCAAAGTTTCTAGCGGAGAATCACGACGAAAACGTGTGCCAACCCCTATGCATAGGTTCATGGGCGGAACCCGCAAGTTGATCACCAAAACATACATCAAGTGAATCACGTGATATCCCATTGTCACCACAGATACGCACGGCAAGACATACATCAAGTGTTCTCAAATCTTTAAAGACTCAATCTGATAAGATAACTTCAAAGGGGAAACTCAATCCATTACAAGAGAGTAGAGGGGGAGGAGAAACATAAGATCCAACTATAATAGCAAAGCTCGCGATACATCAAGATCGTGCCAAATCAAGAACACGAGAGAGAGAGAGATCAAACACATAGCTATTGGTACATACCCTCAGCCCCGAGGGAGAACTACTCCCTCCTCGTCATGGAGAGCATCGGGATGATGAGGATGGCCACCGGAGAGGGATTCCCCCTCCGGCAGGGTGCCAGAACGGGTCTAGATTGGTTTTCGATGGCTACAGAGGCTTCTGGCAGCGGCACTCCCAATCTATTGTGCTCCCCGATCGTTTTAGGGTATATGGATATATAGGCGGAAGAAGTACGTCAGGGGAGCCACGAGGGGCCCACGAGGGTGGAGGGCGCGCCCACGGGGTGGGCGCCCCCCCTACCTCGTGGCTTCCTTGAAGCTTCCTTGACGTGGACTCCAAGTCTCCCGGGTTGCTTTCCTTCCAAAAATAAGTTCCGTGAAGTTTCAGGTCAATTGGACTCCATTTGATTTTCCTTTTCTGCGATACTCTAAAACAAGGAAAAAAACAGAAACTGGCACTGGGCTCTGGGTTAATAGGTTAGTCCCAAAAATAATATAAAAGTGTATAATAAAGCCCATAAACATCCAAAACAGAAGATAATATATCATGGAGCAATGAAAAATTATAGATATGTTGGAGACGTATCAACATCCCCAAGCTTAATTCCTGCTCGTCCTCGAGTAGGTAAATGATAAAAACAGAATTTTTGATGCGGAGTGCTACTTGGCATAATTTCAATGTAATTCTTCTTAATTGTGGTATGAATATTCAGATCCGAAAGATTCAATATAAAAGTTCATATTGACATAAAAATAATAATACTTCAAGCATACTAACTAAGCAATCATGTCTTCTCAAAATAACATGGCCAAAGAAAGTTCATCCCTACAAAATCATATAGTTTAGTCATGCTCCATTTTTGTCACACAAGAATGCTCTCATCATGCACAACCCCGATGACAAGCCAAGCAATTGTTTCATACTTTAGTAATCTCAAACCTATAAACTTTCACGCAATATATGAGTGCGAGCCATGGACATAGCACTATGGGTGGAATAGAATATGATGATGGGGGTTATGTGGAGAGGACAAAAAAGGAGAAAGTCTCACATCAACGAGGCTAATCAATGAGCTATGGAGATGCCCATCGATTGATGTTAATGCAAGGAGTAGGGATTGCCATGCAACGGATGCATTAGAGCTATAAATGTATGAAAGCTCAACAAAAGAAACTAAGTGGGTGTGCATCCAACTTGCTTGGTCATGAAGACCTAGGGCACTTGAGAAGGCCCATTGTTGGAATATACAAGCCAAGTTCTATAATGAAAAATTTCCACTAGTATATGAAAGTGACAAAACAAGAGACTCTCTATCATGAGGAGTATGGTGCTACATTGAAGCACAAGTGTGGCAAAGGATAGTAGCATTGTCCCTTCTCTCCTTTTCTCTCATTTTTTTGGGCCTTCTCTTTTTTATGGCCTTTCTCTTTTTTTTATTCCTCACTTGGGACAATGCTCTAGAAAATGATGATCATCACACTTCTATTTATTTACAACTCAATGATTACAACTCGATACTAGAACAAAGTATGACTCTATATGAATGCCTCCGGCGGTGTACCGGGATTGCGATGAATCAAGAGTGACATGTATGAAAAATTATGAATGGTGGCTTTGCCACAAATACGATGTCAACTACATGATCATGCAAAGCAATACGACAATAATGATGCGTGTCATATAAACGGAACGGTGGAAAGTTGCATGGCAATATATCTCGGAATGGCTATGGAAAAGCCATAATAGGTAGGTATGGTGGCTATTTTGAGGAAGATATATGGAGGTTTATGTGTGAAAGAGCGTATCATATCACGGGGTTTGGATGGACTGGCGAAGTTTGCACCAACTCTCAGTGTGAGAAAGGGCAATGCACGGTACGGAAGAGCCTAGCAATGATGGAAGGGTGAGAGTGCGTATAATCCATGGACTCAACATTAGTCATAAAGAACTCACATACTTATTGCAAAAATCTACAAGTCATCAAAAACCAAGCATTACGCGCATGCTCCTAGGGGGGTAGATTGGTAGGAAAAGACCATCGCTCGTCCCTGACTGCCACTCATGAGGAAGACAATCAAATAACACCTCATGTTTCAAATTTGTTACACAACGTTTACCATATGTGCATGCTACGGGACTTGCAAACTTCAACACAAGTATTTCTCAAATTCACAACTACTCAACTAGCACAACTTTAATATCACTATGTCCATATCTCAAAACACTCATCAAGTATCAAACTTCTCTTAGTATTCAATGCACTCTATATGAAAGTTTTTACTATCCTTGGATGCCTAGCGTATTAGGATTATTTAAGCAAATTACCATGCTATTTAAGACTCTCAAAATAATATAAGTGAAGCATGAGATTTCATCTATTTCTTCAAACTAAAACCACCACCGTGCTCTAAAAAGATATAAGTGAAGCACTAGAGCAACAACAAACTGCTCCGAAAGATATAAGTGAAGCTCAATGAGTAGTCGAATAATTATGCAACTATGTGAAGACTCTCTAACATTTAAGTATTTCAGATCTTGGTATTTTATTCAAACAGCAAGCAAAATAAAATAAAATAAAATGATGCTCCAAGCAAAACACATATCATGTGGCGGATAAAAATATAGCTCCAAGTAAAGTTACCGATGAACGAAGACGAAAGAGGGGATGCCTTCTGGGGCATCCCCAAGCTTAGGCTTTTGGTTGTCCTTGAATATTACCTTGGGGTGCCTTGGGCATGCCCAAGCTTAGGCTCTTCCCGCTCCTTATTCCATAGTCCATCGAATCTTTACCCAAAACTTGAAAACTTCTCATCACAAAACTTAAAGTAGAAAACTCGTGAGCTCCGTTAGCGAAAGAAAACAAAACACCAATTCAATATTGGTGTAATATCTGCTGTATTCCAACTCATCCATGGTTTATAAACTCTTTTACTAGCCATAGATTCATCAAAGTAAGAAAACAACACACGAAAAACAGAATCTGTCAAAAACAGAACAGTCTGTAGTAATCTGTAACTAATGCAAACTTCTGGAACCCAAATAATTCTAAAATATATTTCTGGATGTGAGGAATTTATCTATTAATGATCTTCAAAACGAATTAACTAAATATCACTCTCCAGTAAAAAATGGCAGCAATTTCTCGTGACCGCTAAAGTTTCTGTTTTTCACAGCAAGATCAACAAGACATTCCCCAAGTCTTCCCAACGGTTCTACTTGGAACAAACACTAATTAAAACATAAAAACTCAATCATAACATATGCTATATAAATTATTTATTACTAAACAGGAGCAAAAAGCAAGGAACAAAAATAAAGTTGGGTTGCCTCCCAACAAGCGCTATCGTTTAACGCCCCTAGCTAGGCATGGTGATTCCAATGATGCTCACATAAAGGATAAGAATTGAAACATAAAAAGAGCATCATGAAGAATATGACTAGCACATTTAAGTCTAACCCTCTTCCTATGCATAGGGATTTTGTGATCAAACAACTTGTGGGAACAAGAATCAACTTGCATAGGAAGGTAGAACAAGCATAACTTCAAAACTTTAAGCACATAGAGAGGAAACTTGATATTATTACAATTTCTACAAGCATATATTCCTCCCTCATAATAATTTTCAGTAGCATCATGAATGAATCAAACAATATAACCAGAACCTAAAGCATTCTTTTCATGATCTACAAGCATAGAAATTTTATTACTCTCCACATAAGAAAAATTCTTCTCATTCGGAATAGTGGGAGTATCATAAGAAACTCGAATACTATAAATTGTTTCTACATTAAAAGAGTAATGTTCAGAAAAGGGGTAACCATAATCATGACAAATTTTATAAATATAATCACTACTTTTTATAGCATAAGTATCGTCACAATAATCATCATAAATCGGAGGCATGCTATCATCATTATAAATTTGCATATCAAAACTTGGGAGACTACAAATATCATCTTCATTAAACATAGCTTCCCCAAGCTTGGGACTGACATTAATTGCAGCAAATATATTCTCAAAAACATCATCTTCATCAAACATAGCATCCCCAAGCTTGGGCCTTTTCATATCATAAGCATAATCACTTTCATCATTAATAGTATGGATAGCACCAATATTATAGCAATTATCATATTCTTCCAAGCAAGTGCCAAAAAGATTTTCAAGATCATAAGAAGTATCATTATCTTCCACAATTATATTTTCATGATGCACAATAGTAATAGGAGAAGAATTATTCGGGGGAGATATCTTTTTACCTCTCTTCCTTTTTCTTTTCTTCTTCTTCACCACATCATGTGTGGGTTCAATCCTCTTTTTGGAGCTCCTTATTAATTAGATTGGTTGAATAGGAGGCTCCTCGTCGTTACCTGATTCATCATAAGAAATAATAGGAGGGTATTGGGAAGTCTCTTCCATTTCATTAGTATTCTCTTCATCTTCTATGTGTTTTCTTTTCTTTATTTAATTGGCAATATAAGGATTTTCAATGCAATTCACCGCACAATACATATAAATTTCCTCTAGATCAAAATGAAGAACTCTATCAAGGGCAAATATTGGAACATCCTTAGTTATACGTTTCATTTCTTCATAACCCAAGAGAAAACTAAGTTCATTATAATGTGCAAGGGAAATCAAGTCATCACAATTTTTGGACACGATAAGATCATGAAACAATTTGCATTGGGTACTAAAATGGTCATGTTCATTGCAAAGTTCACAAGTACGGCTAAGAAAATTTAAATTTTCAGCACAAACATCTAGCCTTTCTTGCAACAATTTAGTTTCTAAGTACTTATGCCTCATGCAATATCTATCTTACCTATTTTGTGTGTACTTGCAAACCCAATGCACTCCACAAAAATTGACATGTTTATAGGAGACATTTTCATCATAACTACTGCAATCATCATTAGTACTATGGATATTCAAGGAGTTCATACTAACAACATTTCAATCATGCTCATCATCCAAAGATTTAGTGCAAACATTTTAATGCATTCTTCTTCTAACACTTTGGCACAATTTTCCTTTCCATCATACTCACGAATGATATTAAAAATATGAAGCGTATGAGGCAAACTTAATGCCATTTTTTTGTAATTTTCTTTTATAAACTAAACTAGTGATAAAACAAGAAACTAAAAGAATCGATTTTATATACCTGATGACCCACAAGTATAGGGGATCTATCGTAATCCTTTCGATAAGTAAGAGTGTCAAACCCAACGAGGAGCAGAAGGAAATGATAAACGGTTTTCAGCAAGGTATTCTCTGCAAGTACTGAAATAAGTGGTAACAGATAGTTTTGTAATGAGATAATATGTAATGAGCAACAAGTAACAAAAGTAAATAAAGTGCAGCAAGGTGGCCCAATCCTTTTTGTAGCAAAGGACAAGCCTGGACAAACTCTTATATAAGGAAAAGCGCTCCCGGGGACACATGGGAATATCATCAAGCTAGTTTTCATCACGTTCATATGATTCGTGTTCGATACTTTGATAATTTAATATGTGGGTGGACCGGTGCTTGGGTGCTGTTCTTACTTGAACAAGCATCCCACTTATGATTAACCTCTATTGCAAGCATCCGCAACTACAACAAAAGTATTAAGGTAAACCTAACCATAGCATGAAACATATGGATCCAAATCAGCCCCTTACGAAGCAACGCATAAAATAGGGTTTAAGCTTCTGTCCTACTTATTACTTCCCAATGCCTTCCTCTAGGCCCAAATAATGGTGAAGTGTTATGTAGTCAACGTTCACATAACACCACTAGAGGCTAGACAACATACATCTCATCAAAATATCGAACGAATACCAAATTCACATGACTACTAATAGCAAGACTTCTCCCTTGTCCTCGGGAACAAACATAACTACTCACAAAGCATAAACATGTTCATAATCAGAGGGGTATTAATATGCATAAAGGATCTGAACATATGATTTTCCACCAATTAAGCCAACTAGCATCAACTACAAGGAGTAATTAACACTACTAGCAACCTACTAGCACCAATCCCGGACTTGAAGACAAGAATCAAATACCAGAGATGAACTAGGGTTTTGAGATGAGATGGTGCTGATGAAGATGTTGATGGAGATTGCCCTCTCCCAATGAGATGAGCGTTGGTGATTATGATGGCGATGATTTCCCCCTTCAGGAGGGAAGTTTCCCCGACAGAACAGCTCTGCCGGAGCTCTAGATTGGATCCGCCAAGCTTCTGCCTCGTGGCGGCAGAGTTTCGTCCCGAAAGGTTGCTTCTTACTTTTTTCTCGACGAAAGACTTCATATAGGAGAAGATGGTCATCGGAGAGCTAACAGGGGGCCCATGAGGCAGGGGGCGCTCCCAAGGGGGGGCGCCCCCACCCTCGTGAGAAGGGTGTGGGCCCCCTGGTCTTCATCTTTGGTGAGGATTTTTCATTATTTATTATAAGGTGTTCCGGGGAGTTTCAGGACTTTTGGAGTTGTGCAGAATAGGTCTCTAATATTTGCTCCTTTTCCAGCCCAGAATTCCAGCTGCCGTCATTCTCCCTCCTTATGTAAACCTTGTAAAATAAGAGAGAATAGCCATAAGTATTGTGACATAATGTGAAATAACAGCCCATAATGCAATAAAAATCGATATAAAAGCATGATGCAAAATGGAGGTATCAACTCCCCCAAGCTTAGACCTCGCTTGTCCTCAAGCGAAAAGCCGAAATTGAAAAATATGTCCACATGTTGGGAGATGAAGGTGTCGATAAAAATAAAATACGGACATGAGGGCATCATGATAATTCTTATAACAACAACTTATATAATTTTTGTCATATGATCTCTAATGCTAGAGTAATAATTCAATCACAGTATCAAGTATGAATTGTAAACTTTATTGAAAACTAACAAACTACAATCTCGGTCATTGAAGCAATTGCAATTTATCATAACATAGGAAAGAGTCAATGTATAAGAGATTTTCAGCAAGTCCACATACTCAACTATCATATAATCTTTCACAATTGCTGACACTCACGCAATACTTATGGGTGTGGAGTTTTAATCAGACACAGAGAAAGATAGGGGCTTATAGTCTTGCCTCCCAACGTTTTACCTCAAGGGTAATGTCAACAGTAATAGTTCATGAAAACTCACATCCAATTAGCCATATATACCAGGATCTTTCCAACATACTGTGCTTGCCAAAGGATAAAGTGTAAAAAGGAAGGGTGAAAATCACCATGACTCTTGCATAAGGTAGAAGACAATGATAAAAGATAGGCCCTTCGCAGAGGGAAGCAGAGGTTGCCATGCGCTTTTATGGTTAGATGCACAAAATCTTAATGTGAAAGAACGTCACTTTATATTGCCCCTTGTGATATGAACATTTATTATGCAGTTCGTCGCTTTTATTACTTCCACATCACAAGATCGTATAAAGCTTATTTCTCCCACACCAATCAATCATACATATTTAGAGAGCAATTTTTATTGCTTTGCACCGATGACAACTTACTTGAAGGATCTTATTCAATCCATAGGTAGATATGGTGGACTCTCATGGCAAGACTGGTTTAAGGGTATTTGGAAGCACAAGTAGTATCTCTACTTTGTGCAATGAATTTGGCTAGCATCAGGGGGAAAGGCAAGCTCAACATGTTGGAAGATCCAGGACAATATAATTTATCTCAGATGTAAGAAAACATCACCCATTACGTTGTCTTCCTTGTCCAATGTCAACTCTTTAGCATGTCATATTTTAATGAGTGCTCACAATCATAAAAGATGTCCAAGATAGTATATCTATATGTGAAGACCTCTCTTTCTTTATTACTACCTATTAATTGCAACGATGACCAAAACTATGCTTGTCAATTCTCAACAACTTTTATTCATCATACTTTTTCTATGTGAGCTCATTACTCTCCATGGGATCCATACGATCTCTTTGTTTCTTTTTATTTCTTTCTCTTTTCTTTTATTCACCTAGGATCATGGCAAAACAATCAAGCTCTTGACTCAACACTAATCTTTATTATATAGCTCACAGACTCGATTACATAGATGGATAATAAAGCAAAACTCACAATTAGATCATGCCACAAACTTTATTCTACTAGATCAAAATACTACTAATAAGATCGAACTAAGGAAAACGGTAAAGATAGGAGTTGTGATACGATACCGGGGCACTCCCCGAAGCTTGGCAGTTGCCAAGTGGAGTGCCCATACCCAAGTGATTATGTCTCTCTTTTCGGGGATGGTGATGTGATGTTTTTGGCGATGATGCCCTTCAAAATACGATTCTCCTCCTCAAGCTTGTTGAATTGCTGCTTGAGATCCATTATTTCCTTTCGGAGTTTTCCTGTAACGGCCAAAGCTCCCTGCACCCAAGGGTGCTGCATAGCTGCGGGAGAATCAGTGACACTCTTTTTCATATTCTCATAAGAAAGAAATCTAACATTGGAAGGGATAACCAAGTTTGGAATAGCTGAGCTCTGCAGTTCTCCCATTGTGAATCCAGCTTGGAAGCGAGAGGTGACTTCTTGATCCTCCATGGCATCTACCGTCATTAGGTCAGCCTCCATCTCTTCCTCCATTGCTGGCCCAAAGTGGTCAGGGTCGCTGTTTGCCCTTGGTTCCGGTGTCGGATTAGATACTTAGCTCTCCCCGACTGACTCTTGAGAAGACATCTTGCTCTAATCTGCAGCAGCAACAACTCAAAACAAAAACAGAGGATTTTTGCGTGATACGGGAGTCAAAACCCCCGGGAGATTATATAATGAATTTTTACCGACCAAAATACGTATCGTGCAAGAAAACGGAGTCCGAAAGGCTCACGATGTGCTCACGAGGTAGGGGGCGCGTCCAGGGGGTAGGGCGCGCCCTTCACCCTCGTGAGGCCCTCGTGTCCTTCCCGGACTGCTCCTTAATTTTCTATTTTTCTAAATATTCCAAAACAGAGAAATATTGCCTTAAAAATTGTTTTAGAGTCGGTGTACTTACCGTACCACATACCTATTCCTTTCCGGAGTCTGAAACGTTCTGGAAAGTTTCCCTTAAGTATTCCTCCGGGGTTACGTTTTCAATAATATTGGTTTCAACATTTATGGGATTACCTAAGATATAATGTTTGATTCTTTGACCATTTACCACCTTCGGATTTGTGCCTTTGAAGTTGTTGATTTTTATGGCACCGGAACGATAGACCTCTTCGGTAACATAGGGGCCTTCCCATTTAGAGAGAAGTTTCCCTGCAAAAAATCTTAAACAAGAGTTGTATAGCAATACATAACCACCTACATTAAACTCACTCTTTTGTATCCTTTTGTCATGCCATCTTTTAAACTTTTCTTTAAACAACTTGGCATTTTCATAAGCTTGGGTTCTCCATTCATCAAGTGAGCTAATATCAAATAACCTCTTTTCACCGGCGAGTTTGAAATCATAGTTGAGCTCTTTAATAGCCCAGTAAGCCTTATGTTCTAGTTCGAGAGGTAAGTGACATGCTTTTCCATATACCATTTTATACAGAGACATACCCATAGGATTTTTATATGCAGTTCTATAGGCCCATAATGCATCATCAAGTTTCTTGGACGAATTCTTTCTAGATCTATTGACAGTCTTTTGCAAAATTAATTTGAGTTCTCTATTACTCAATTCTACTTGACCACTAGACTGTGGGTGATACGGAGATGCAATTCTATGATTGACATCATATTTAGCAAGCATTTTACGGAAAGCACCATGAGTAAAATGTGAACCACCATCAGTCATTAAATATCTAGGGACTCCAAACCTCGGAAAAATAACTTCTTTAAGCATTTTAATAGAAGTGTTATGATCATCACTACTAGTTGGAATAGCTTCTACCCACTTAGTAACGTAATCAACAACAACTAAATAATGTGTATATCCATTAGAGGCAGGAAAAGGTCCCTTATAATCAAAGCCCCAAACATCAAACGGTTCAATAACAAGTGAATAATTCATAGGCATTTCTTGACGTGTACTAATATTACCAATTCTTTGACATTCATCACAAGATATGACAAACTTACGGGCATCCTTGAAGAGAGTAGGCCAATAAAAACCGGATTGCAATACCTTATGTGAAGTTCTATCTCCCACGTGGTGTCCTCCATATAAGTTTCGGAGTGGCACTTGCGTAGGATCTGTTCCTGTTCATGCTCAGGTTCACAACATCTAATAACACCATCTACTCCTTCTTTATAAAGATGTGGGTCATCCCAAAAGTAATGTCTCAAATCATAGAAGAACTTTTTCTATTGTTGGTATGTGAAGCTAGGTGGTATAAATTTAGCAACTATGTAATTAGCATAATCGACATACCAAGGGGTACTACGAGAAGTACTTATGACATTTAATTGTTCATCAGGAAAGCTATCATCAATAGGTAGTGGGTCATCAAGAACATTCTCTAACCTAGATAAGTTGTCGGCAACGGGGTTCTCAACTCCTTTTCTATCAACAATATGCAAATCAAATTCCTGTAGCAAGAGAACCCATCTAATAAGTCTATGTTTAGCATCTTTCTTCTCCATAAGATATTTAATAGCAGCATGATCAGTGTGGATAGTTACTTTAGAATCAACAATATAAGGTCTGAACTTATCAAGCAAATACAACTACTAAAAGTTCTTTTTCAGTAATAGCATAATTTCTTTGAGAATTGTCTAGGGTCTTACTAGCATAATGAATAACATTTAATTTCTTCTCAACACTTTGCCCTAGAACAACACCTACAGCATAATCGCTAGCATCACACATAATTTCAAAGGGTAAATTCCAATCAGGTGGCTGAACAATAGGTGTAGGGACTAATGCTTTCTTAAGTATTTCAAATGCTTCTACACAATCATCATCAAAGACAAATGGTATATCTTTTTGTAATAAATTAGTCAGAGGCTGAGAAATTTTTGGGAAGTCCTTGATGAACCTCGTATAAAATCCAGCATGACCAAGGAAACTTCTTATACCTTTGATGTCCTTGGGACATGGCATCTTTTCAATAGCATCAACCTTGGCTTTATCAACTTCAATACCTCTTTCAGAAACTTTATGCCCCAAAACGATACCTTCATTAACCATAAAGTGGCACTTTTCCCAATTCAAGAAAAGATTAGTTTCTTCACATCTCTGCAAAACTCGATCAAGATTGCTCAAGCAATCATCAAAATAAGATCCATAGACAGAAAAGTCATCCATGAAAACCTCACAAATCTTTTCACAAAAGTCAGAGAATATAGCCATCATGCATCTTTGAAAAGTAGCAGGTGCATCACATAAACCAAAAGGCATACGTCTATAAGCAAAAGTACCAAAAGGGCATGTAAAAGTAGTCTTTGATTGATCTTTAGCCGACACAGGTATTTGAGAGAAACCAGAATAACCATCTAGAAAGCAGTAATGTGTATGTTTGCATAATCTTTCTAGCATTTGATCGATAAAAGGTAAGGGGTAATGATCTTTCTTAGTAGCCTTATTTAATTTGTGGAAATCAATTACCATCCTATAACCGGTAATAATTCTTTGTGGAATCAATTCATATTTATCATTAGGAACAACAGTAATACATCCCTTCTTAGGGACACAATGAACATGACTTACCCACTGACTATCAGCAACGGGATAAATTATACCTGCCTCCAGAAGCTTTAGTATTTATTTTCTTACCACTTCTTTCATTTTAGGATTCAGACGTCGTTGAGGATCACGAACTGGTTTGGCATCTACTTCAAAATTTATTTTATGTTGACATAGAGTGGGACTAATGCCCTTAACACTACTAGGGAAAACCTTATAAACAGAAATTTAACAACAGCGCGGGTTAAGAAATGGCGCTAGTGCTAGATAGCAGTAGCGCTAGTGATACAATCCTAGCAGTAGCGCGTGTGCCCGTAAAAGCGCTACTACTAATATTCCTATTGCTGGAACGATGGGCTACGCATAGCAGTAGCGGCCTTGTAGGAAGCATGCTACTGCTAGGGCATGAGTAGCAGCGTGTTTCCCTGTAACAGTGCTACTACTAATGGAAATAAAATAAAATGAAAAACAAATAGAAAAGTAAATGAAAATGAAAAGAAACAAAAAAAGGAGAAATAAAAAAAAATGTAAAGCAAAATAAATGAAAAAGCGAAAAAACAGAGAAAGGCTTAGCTGTAGCATGTGTTAGTAAGAGGCGCTGTAGCTAACGCAGCTGCAGCGCGTTTCCAAGACACCCGCTATAGAAACAGAAAAGGAAATAAAAAGAGAAAAAATTACATATGTATAGCAGTAGCATGTTTTAGAAAAAGCGCTATAGCTACCTTAGCTATAGCGCGTTCTGCGAAACGCGCTACCGCTAGTTTTGACTTAACCAAAAAACCGTCCCCCCGGCCCCCACTTGCCCCCCAAATCTCTCGACCCACCCCGCCGCCGTCTCCCCGATTCGCCGTCGCCCCACTTCGCCGCCGTCTCCCCGATTCGCCGTCGCCCCACTTCGCCGCCGTCTCCTGCCGACGTCGACGCCCCCGGAGCCACCAGACCCGTGCGCCGTCGACGCCACCGGAGCCGCCCCCAACGCCACGGAGCCGCGCGACCTCATCAACACCACCGAAGCCGCCGTCGACGCCACTGGATCCTCCCTCGCCACAACTACCTCCCTAGCCGTCATCGGAGACGCCCCTGCCTCCCTCGCCACCACCGGAGCCATCCTCTGTAAGCCCCACCCCTCCTCTCTCTCTCATGCATAGGTTAGCTAGTTTAATTATGTTAATTATCTATGTTAGGGCAAAAATTTAGTTAGGGCTTTGATAGAGAAGTAGTTAGGTTAACTAGTTTAATTAGGTTAATTACCTAGGTTAGTGCAAAAATTTAGTTAGGGCTTTGACAGAGAACTAGTCAGGTTTACTAGTTTAATTAGGTTAATTATCTAGGTTATTTAGGTAAGTTTTATTTTAAAGATGATCTCTTCCTAGACTTTTATTGTTGATTATATCTTTTCATTGAAGTGGTCATGTTGTTTGTGCCCATGTGGCCTATATATGTTTTGCCGGAATGTTGATTCATTTCCGTTCTGGAAAATTTCAGGTTCTCGATTTGTCCACTTTTTAGCAAAGGTCATGCCGAAATTTTCCATGAATTTCGGCATGACTTGTGCTACAAACTAGGACATATTGAGTGCCCGGGATTTGCCGCACCGGGAAGGAGTCAACGTTCCTACAAAACATAGGCCTTTTGTATGTCATTATTCATTTCATTAGGTCTAGACTTAGGAAACATGGCTAGCAACGATGAAGTACATGGTTCTGGTGATTGCGATGACGTCTACTGGGCGGCAGATGAAATTTTTAGCCTTGCCGACGATCAACAGATGGCATCGGGGACTGAGACCGACACGCGGACCGGTGCTGAGACTGAGACCGCCGCTGAGACTTAGACCGGCATCGAGACTGACACTGAGACTGAGATCGGTGCTGAGACTGAGACCGGCGCTGAGACTCAGACCGGCATCGAGACCGGCGCTGAGACTGAGACCGGCGCTGCCTCGGGGAGTGGATCCGGTGTAGAACAGAAAGCAAAGAGGCAACGACTTCCTAACAAACTCAAGACTACTAGATTGGTGGTCACGGAGGTGGACGACAGCAATTTTGAGCGAAAGGCGCCCGAGGAAGCGCGTCGATGCTACGGCAATCAAATAGGCTGCATCATACGGACAACCGCCACCATCAATGATTAGAAACTACCGAAGATAGAAAATATGAGGAGCTCCCTCCTAAAGAAGTTTCACCAGATATTCTTGTTCCCGGGCCGGAATGTGAAGGATTATGAAGATCCAGAAGAGGACCCGACAATGAAGAAGATAAACAAACACGCCATGACCAAGTTTAGCAACGCGTTGGCCGCCTGGAAAAATCGAGTGAAAGCAAAGATCATCGACAAGAAGGAACCCTACTCCGAGATTGTAAAGGATAATCTGACAATCACGGAAGAGCAGTTTCAAATATTCAAGGCGGCTTGTGAGGTCGAAGCTGCCAAAAAAAAGTCTCAGTACATGAAGGGGCTTCAAGAGAGGAACATTGAGAGCCACCACCTTGGAAGCCGTGGTTACGACGGAAAAAGGTCCAAATGGGCCGAGGACGCGGAAGCCGCGAGTCTTGGCATCCCAGACCCCTTGGCGGATTTCACCGTCCCGCAGGAGCGTGACGTCGTCAGGGCTCGGCACCGTTGGGACCCAGTGAACAAGGTTGACGAGACAACACCGGTCATTACGGAGTTCATGGGACTGCTGGTAATTTTAGTTTCTGATCAATTCGACTGCACATGTTAGTCATATTTGTAAACGATCCTTGTGCCTTTTGCAGAGAGAGCAGCACCGGATTGGGGCCAAAAGCGACTCGCCGTCTGAGGCATTGGCGAGGCCCAAGTGGGACACTCCATTCAACCGGGCGTTGAACATATTGAAACGACAACCGGTGGATACTCGACCGTCGTATGGACGCGTGCACGGTGTCGGAGACGGCGCCACGTGGAAGTACTACCATGAGACCATGGAGGAGAGAAAGGAAAGACGGAGGTTAACTAAAGAAAACATCGACAAGAAGGTTGAGATTGTGGTTGAGAACAAATCATCTCAAACAGTCGCAACAGCGGTAGCTGCCGCAAAACAGGTGGTTGCAGATTTGTCTACTTCCTTGGTGACGGGCGTTATCACTTGGACAAGGCAAAATCCAGAAAAAAATGCAGAGAACTTTCCCCTTGCTGACTTCTTGGGGAGCAGCTCGACTAGCGTTGCAGCAGCACCTGCTCCCGCACCAGCTCCCGCACCTGCTCCCGCACCGGACGTGCTCGGTGGTGCTTCATCTTTGGCTGAGCTCGACGCCCTCACGGTATCTGTCACACCGGCCCCCTTCAATATAAATGTATAATCTCCTGTTTTCGTTGCCTTTCGGATGTCTCACGTCGCATACTTTTCTTTGCAGGCCGACGAAACCCCGTGCACCATATTGTACACCATCGGCGACCAGAAGGTGGACGTGGGGAAGGTGACGATAATGAAGCCGAAGGAACCATTGTTCCACAGCCGGCCGACCCCCTTAACGTATTCAAGGTTTCCATGGCCAGTGCCAAACCGGGCCACGAGAATTTGCCTCCTGCAATACTAGAGGGGGATGACGACGAGACACCGCGGCGGCTTGGTGATTGTTGCAATGGGTGGGTGCTATTGTGGCCAAAGAGTCTTCTTCGTCTGGAGGCGGTCGGGAGCACACCCACGAGCACGCAGCCTCAGCAAGGTATGAATATCAACACCCCACCTACCCAATTAGCGTTGGGTGTCAAGTTGGGTGATAGCGGACGGGGTAAGGAGGAGGCTCCATTAGTCGTTGATGACGTCGCCATGGATGAGGATGAGGACGACGATGGCGCTAAACAGTATGTAAAAGTATCAAAAGGGCATGTAAAAGTAGTCTTTGATTGATCTTTAGCCGACATAGGTATTTGAGAGAAACCAGAATAACCATCTAGAAAGCAGTAATGTGTATGTTTGCATAATCTTTCTAGCATTTGATCGATAAAAGGTAAGGGGTAATGATCTTTCTTAGTAGCCTTATTTAATTTGTGGAAATCAATTACCATCCTATAACCGGTAATAATTCTTTGTGGAATCAATTCATATTTATCATTAGGAACAACAGTAATACCTCCCTTCTTAGGGACACAATGAACATGACTTACCCACTGACTATCAGCAACGGGATAAATTATACCTGCCTCCAGAAGCTTTAGTATTTCTTTTCTTACCACTTCTTTCATTTTAGGATTCAGACGTCATTGAGGATCACGAACTGGTTTGGCATCTGCTTCGAAATTTATTTTATGTTGACATAGAGTGGGACTAATGCCCTTAACACTACTAGGGAAAACCTTATACACAGAAATTTAACAACAGCGCGGGTTAAAAAATGGCGCTAGTGCTAGATAGCAGTAGCGGTTCAGAATAAACCGCGCTACAGATACAATCCTAGCAATAGCGCGTGTGCCCGTAAAAGCGCTACTACTAATATTCCTATTGCTGGAACGATGGGCTACACATAGCAGTAGCGGCCTTGTAGTAAGCGCGCTACCGCTAGGGCATGAGTAGCAGCGTGTTTCCTTGTAACAGCGCTACTACTAATGGAAATAAAATATAATGAAAAACAAATAGAAAAGTAAATGAAAATGAAAAGAAACAGAAAAAGGAGAAAGAAAAAAAATAAAATGTAAAGCAAAATAAATGAAAAAGCGAAAAAACAGAGAAAGGCTTAGCTGTAGCGTGTGTTAGTAAGAGGCGCTGTAGCTAACGCAGCTGCAGCGCGTTTCCAGGACCCCCGCTATAGAAACAGAAAAGGAAATAAAAAAGAGAAAAAATTACATATGTATAGCAGTAGCGCGTTTTGGAAAAAGCGCTATAGCTACCTTAGCTATAGCGCGTTCTGCGAAACGCGCTACCGCTAGTTTTGACTTAACCAAAAAACCGTCCCCCCCCCCCGGCCACCACTTGCCCCCCAAATCTCTCGACCCACCCCGCCGCCGTCTCCCCGATTTGCCATCGCCTCACTTCGCCACCGTCTCCTGCCGACGTCGACGCCCCCGGAGCCACCAGACCCGCGCGCCGTCGAAGCCACCGGAGCCGCCCCCAACGCCATGGAGCCGCGCGACCTCATCAATGCCACCGGAGCCGCCGTCGACGCCACCGGATCCTCCCTCGCCACAACTGCCTCCCTTGCCGTCACCGGAGATGCCCCTGCCTCCCTCGCCACCAATGGAGCCATCCTCTGTTAGCCCCCACCCCTCCTCTCTCTCTCATGCATAGGTTAGCTAATTTAGTTATGTTAATTATCTAGGTTAGGGCAAAAATTTAGTTAGGGCTTTGATAGAGAAGTAGTTAGGTCAACTAGTTTAATTAGGTTAATTACCTAGGTTAGTGCAAAAATTTAGTTAGGGCTTTGACAGAGAACTAGTCAGGTTTACTAGTTTAATTAGGTTAATTATCTAGGTTATATAGGCAAGTTTTATTTTAAAGATGATCCTTTCCTAGACTTTTATTGTTGATTATATCTTTTCATTGAAGTGGTCATGTTGTTTGTGCCCAAGTGGCTTTGTTGTTTGAATGAAGCTGAGTGGCCTGTTTTGCCGGAATGTTGATTCATTTCCGTTCTGGCAAATTTCGGGTTCTCGATTTGTCCACTTTTTAGCAAAGGTCATGCCGAAATTTTCCATGATTTTCGGCATGACTTGTGCTACAAACTAGGACATATTGAGTGCCCGGGATTTGCCGCACCGGGAAGGAGTCAACGTTCCGACAAAACATAGGCCTTTTGTATGTCATTATTCATTTCATTAGGTCTAGAATTAATTTACTAGATTTAATCGTAGGAAACATGGCTAGCAACGATGAAGGACAGGGTTCTGGTGATTGCGATGACATCTACTGGGCGGCAGATGAAATTTTTAGCCTTGCCGACGATCAACAGATGGCATCGAGCACTAAGACCGACACGCGGACCGGTGCTGAGACTGAGACCGCCGCTGAGACTCAGACCGGCATCGAGACCGACACTGAGGCTGAGACCGGTGCTGAGACTGAGACCGGCGCTGAGACTCAGACCGGCATCGAGACCGGCGCTGAGACTCAGACCGGTGCTGCCTCGGGGAGTGGAGCTGGTGTAGAACAGAAAGCAAAGAGGCAACGACTTCCTAGCAAACTCAAGACTACTAGATTGGTGGTCACGGAGGTGGACAACAGCAATTTTGAGCGAAAGGTGCCCGAGGAAGCGCGTCGATGCTACGGCAATCAAATAGGCTGCATCGTACGGACAACCGCCACCATCAATGATTAGAAACTACCGAAGATAGAAAATATGAGGAGCTCCCTCCTAAAGAAGTTTCACCAGATATTCTTGTTCCCGGGCCGGAATGAGAAGGATTATGAAGATCCAGATGAGGACCCGACAATGAAGAAGATAAACAAACACGCCATGACCAAGTTTAGCAACGCGTTGGCCGCCTGGAAAAATCGAGTGAAAGCAAAGATCATGGACAAGAAGGTACCCTACTCCGAGATTGTAAAGGATAATCCGACAATCACGGAAGAGCAGTTTGAAATATTCAAGGCGGCTTGTGGGGCCGAAGATGCTAAAAAAAGTCTCAGTACATGAAGGGGCTTCAAGAGAGGAACATTGAGAGCCACCACCTCGGAAGCCGTGGTTACGACGGAAAGATGTCCAAATGGGCCAAGGAGGACGCGGAAGCCGCGAGTCTTAGCATCCCAAACCCCTTGGCGGATTTCACCATCCCGCAGGAGCGTGACGTCGTCAGGGCTCGGCACCGTTGGGACCCAGTGAACAAGGTTTACAAGATAACACCGGTCATTACAGAGTTCATGAGACTGCTGGTAATTTTAGTTTCTGATCAATTCGACTACACATGTTAGTCATATTTGTAAACGATCCTTGTGCCTTTTGCAGAGAGAGCAGCACCGGATTGCGGCCAAAAGCGACTCGCCGTCTGAGGCATTGGCGAGGCCCAAGTGGGACACTCCATTCAACCGGGCGTTGAACATATTGAAACAACAACCGGTGGATACTTGACCGTTGTATGGACGCGTGCATGGTGTCGGAGACGGTGCCACGTGGAAGAAGTACTACCATGAGACCACGGAGGAGAGAAAGGAAAGACGGAGGTTAGCTGAAGAAAACATTGACAAGAAGGTTGAGATTGCGGTTGAGAAGAAATCATCTCAAACAGTCGCAACAGCGGTAGCTGCCGCAAAACAGGTGGTTGCAGATTTGTCTACTTGGTGACGGGCGTTATCACTTGGACAAGGCAAAATGCAGAAAAAAATGCAGAGTACTTTCCCCTTACTAACTTCTTGGGGAGTAGCTCGACTAGTGTTGCAGCAGCACCTGCTCCCGCACCAGCTCCCGCACCGGACGTGCTCGGTGGTGCTTCATCTTTGGCTGAGCTCGATGCCCTCACGGTATCTGTCACACCGGCCCCCTTCAATATAAATGTATAATCTCCTGTTTTCGTTGCCTTTCGGATGTCTCACGTCGCATACTTTTCTTTGCAGGCCGACGAAAGCCCGTGCACCATATTGTACACCATCGGCGACCAGAAGGTGGACGTGGGGAAGGCGACGATAATGAAGCCGAAGGAACCATTGTTCCACAGCCGGCCGACCCCCCGAACGTCTTCAAGGTTTCCATGGCCAGTGCCAAACCGGGCCACGAGAATTTGCCTCCTCCAATACTAGAGGGGGATGACAACGAGACACCACGGTGGCTTGGTGATTGTTGCAATGGGTGGGTGCTATTGTGGCCAAAGAGTCTGCTTCGTCTGGAGGCGGTTGGGAGCACACCCACGAGCACGTAGCCTCAGCAAGGTATGAATATCAACACCCCACCTACCCAATTAGCGTCGGGTGTCGGGTTGGGTGATAGCGGACGGGGTAAGGAGGAGGCTCCATTAGTCGTTGATGACGTCGCCATGGATGAGGATGAGGACGACGATGGCGCTGAACAGTATGTCTATACTGGCGCCTCCTCAGGGTTTGAGCGTCATGAGTCGGTGCCTGAATTGCCGTCTCAACGTATTATGGACGACCTTCCGGTAGTAAAGAAGTCTAGGAAGAGAGCGAGGAAAGGCAAAAAAGCTGATTCTATGATCCAGCCGCCTCAGCAGCCTCGGCTTCAGGACCGTATAGATATCCCCGATGCAGATAAATGGCATATCCCCGGTCAACCAATCCTACCTGCAACAGCGCTACGGGCCAGATTCAGCGATCTAAGGAGACTTCATGACGATGTGCTGCGGGTAGAGAAAGGCCTCATCGCCTCGAAAGATCCAGGATACCCACACTACGTGGTTAACGTTCCGCGGCAAATGTCGTACGTCGACAGCTTCCCCGCGGATAAGTTCTTCCTCCGATTCGATTACATATTCGACATGTTTCACGTGAAGAAGCTAGATTTTACGTTTGTCCGCCTTTATGCCTTGCACATGAATTACATCATCGGGGTTGAGCAGATATCTAATATCTGTGTCGCTGACTCGTACTACATGCACGTGGGCTTCTTGGGAGTCTGCGCAAAGCACCGTGAATACGCGAGGGATTACATCGTCACTTTCATGCTCGCCAATAAGGACAAGGAGGCGATTCTCGTGCCTTATCATCCCGTGTAAGTCATCCGTGCTGCTATCCTTCCTTCGATTTCAATCATTCATTTGCACGGTGGAGGCTAATTAATTTGAGGTGTACTTATTTTGCGCAGCGGCGGGCGCGCCGTCCTCATCATCCTCTACCCTCGATTCTCCCACGCTCTTTACTTGGACTCATTGAAGAACATTCACAAAAAGGATTACACCCACATCAAGGATGTTCTCGACAGTGCTATGTTTTACTACCAAGCAAGGGGTGGAGAGGTCAGGGACAAAAAGACAAGGGGCGGCAGGGCCGCCTTCGGCCATAAGACCGACTTCTGCTGCATCCAGCAACCGAACGATTCTCTTAATGATGGATTCTATGTCCTACACCACATGCTGGAGTACAGACGGGATCACCCGAACCTTCGCATGTCACCAAGATCCGGCGATGCCCATATTCTGCAATGGGCAAAGGACATAGGATATATCGAGCATCATCGACTTCGAGCTGAGTTCTATAACATCCAATGCGAACTTACCCAAATTATCATGAAGGAGGTCATCAGAAAAACAGGGATGTTCTACGGAGAAGGACAAATGTCATGGGAAGACGTCCGAACATGGATAGTCTCTCAGCGTCTCGACACGAAGCCTTTCACTAAGCTCAAGGACTATCTCCCTGACTTGGATGGATGGAACGACATGTTAGAGTGATTGTCGATATATGACAATGTGTCTATTTAGTCCATACTTTCTGTATGACAAAACTTTGAGTTATGCACGGTGAAACTTTATTTGTGATGTAATTAAACCATCCTCCTCCCCGACTAGCGAAAATCACTCTAGTTAGGGCATTTTGGGGTACGATGAACTTTGTTATTTATGCTTATGATATGTTGTTTCTATTTTTGCCAAGTCTGTCTCTTTCTGTTGCTCAACTATATATGTTGCATATCATCGACTCATGTGACGATGCAGGTGCATAGATCATAGATGGCAAAGAAGTGCTACGCCAGGAGTATATATACGACAAGTGGCCGGAGTGTCAGGCCCAGGTGTACCGATTTCCGAGCGACAGGCAGTAGTTAGTTTAGGTTCAAGCTAATGTGAGAGATGGATACGAACTCATGTACTCAAAGTGATAGCTCTTCTCGCGTATATCATTGTTTAGATGGATGACGATGTATTTGCAAGTAATCGAGACTTGTATCGCTATTTTTGAGATGATGACGAGAGACCACTTTGTGTTGGATGATGATTATGATGAGACTATTTGTATGTATATGCTATGATTACATCTGTGGTCTCGCAGGCATTTGTATGTGTATCATGATGACATTTGTATGTGCTAAAGATTCTTCTATAAAGCTTGTTCAAATACAAAACAAATATGCCAAAAAAACAAAAAAACTACAAAAATTAGCAGTAGCGAGTGGAGAAAAGTTAGCAGCAGCGCGGTAGTAGCAATAGCGCACACGGAAGAAGCGCGCTATAGCTATTAGTAGTAGCGAGCTTCCACTAAGCGCGCTGCTGCTACACCTGTGTAGCAGTAGCGCTGGTGAGCACGCGCTACTGCTATGTGTTAGCTGTAGCGCCTTATTAGTAGCATCGGTCCGCGCGCTACTGATACACCTAAAACCCGCGCTGCTGCTAGCCTTTTCCCTAGTAGTGTAAGATCATCAAGAGTATATCCCATAGCAGCACGGTGCTTCTTCAGAGTTTTCAATAATCTTTCTTCTTCATGCTCTGAAAGGTTAGCACTAATAATAACAGGATATATCTTCTTTTCATCAAGATAAGCATATTTAAGATTATCAGGCAACGGTTTAAGCTTAAACACAAGATCACCCTTAGGTGGAGGAGGATCCCCTAGGATTTCAACAGGCAAATTGTGTTTCAGCATAGGTTCCTATTTACAGAATACTTCATCTATTTCTCTTATTTCATTCATAAACATATCATTCTCATGGTCTAGCAAATATTGTTCTAAAGGATCACTAGGAGGTACGGCAATAGAAGCAAGACCAATAATTTCATCCTTACTAGGCAATTCTTCTTCACGGTGTTGTTTACTAAATTTAGAGAAATTAAACTCACGAGTCAGATCATCCAAGCCAATAGTAACAACATTCTTTTCGCAGTCTATCCTAGCATTAACTGTATTCAAGAAGGGTCTACCAAATATAATCGGACAAATGCTATCTTGTGGAGAACTAAGAACAAGAAAATCAGTAGGATATTTAGTTTTCCCACACAAGACTTCAACATCTCTAACAATTCCCATTGCTGAAATAGTATCTCTATTAGCAAGTTTAATTGTGACATCAATATCTTCCAATTCCCATTGCTAATTCCCATTGCTTGATTTCTTTATACAAGTCATAAGGTATAACACTAGCACTAGCACCCATATCACATAAGCCATGATAACAATGATCTCCTATTTTAACAGAAATAACAGGCACGCCTACCACAGGTCTATGTTTATCTTTAGCACAAGGTTTAGCAATTCTAGCAGTTTCAACTTTAATAGGTGAAGCTTTAGCATAGGTCTATGTTTTAATATTTCTTTTATGAACTACGGTTGAAGCTTTAGCATGATCCTTTATCCTAACAGGAAAAGGTGGTTTATCAACATAAGAAGTAGGAACAATAGGATCATTATAAGTGACAGTCTTTTGTTCAACTTTAATAGGTGCAGCTACTTTTACTTCTATGGGAGGATGATATTTAAACCACTTCTCCTTAGGGAGATCAACGTAAGTAGCAAAAGATTCACAGAAAGAAGCTACTATCTCAGAATCAAGTCCATATTTAGTGCTAAACTTACGGAAAACATCGGTATCCATGAAAGGTTTAACACAATCAAACTTAGGTGTCATACCTGGCTCCTTACCATTGTCGAGGTCCCAATCTTCAGAGTTGCATTTAATTATATCCAATAAATCTCATTTGAATTCAATAGTCTTCATCATAAAAGAGCCAGCAGAAGTATCAAGCATGGTGCGATTGTTATCAGAAAGCCGAACAATTTTTTTTGAAGAATTGTTTCTCTCGGAAGCTCATGATTGGGGCATGAATATAACATTTATTTAAGCCTCCCCCAAGCTTGAGCGATGCTTTCTCCTTCGCGAGGCCAAAAATTATATATATAATTGCGATCACGATAAACAAGATGCATAGGGTAATACTTTTGATGAAATTCCAATTTCAATCTTCTATAGTTCCATGATCCCATATTATCACATAGCCTATACCATGTCAATGCGTCTCCCTTCAAAGATAAAGGGAAGACCTTCTAATTGCAACATCATCGGAAATACCTGCAAGCTTAAATAATCCACAAACTTCATCCACATATATTAGGTGTTCATCAGGATGCTTTGTTCCATCTCATGTAAAAGGATTAGCTAATAGTTTTTGTTTATACTCGAAGGATACTCATAAGGAATTTCATTTTCAATAGGTTCAGTAGGTTGAGGAGCAAATCTTTGCTCTACTGGTCGGGGTGAAGATACCCCAAACAAGCCGCTCAGAGGATTACTTTCCATAGTAACAAGTGACAGTAAATTTCAGCACACTATATAAATTTTTCCTTACCAAATTCCACCTACCAAAGGCGCTTCACTCCTCGGCAACGGCGCCAAAAAAGATTCTTGATGACCCACAAGTATAGGGGATATATCGTAGTCCTTTCGGTAAGTAAGAGTGTCGAACCCAACGAGGAGCAGAAGGAAATGATAAACAGTTTTCAAAAAGGTATTCTCTGCAAGTACTGAAATAAGTGGTAACAAATAGTTTTGTAATGAGATAATTTGTAACGAGCAACAAGTAACAAAAGTAAATAAAGTGCAGCAAGGTGTCCCAATCCTTTTTGTAGCAAAGGACAAGCCTGGACAAACTCTTATATAAGGAAAAGCGCTCCCGAGGACACATGGGAATATTGTCAAGCTAGTTTTCATCACGTTCATATGATTCGCGTTCGGTACTTTGATAATTTGATATGTTGGTGGACCGGTGCTTGGGTGATGTTCTTACTTGAACAAGCATCCCACTTATGATTAACCTCTATTGCAAGCATTCGCAACAACAACAAAAGTATTAAGGTAAACCTAACCATAGCATGAAACATATGGATCCAAATCAGCCCCTTACGAAGCAACACATAAACTAGGGTTTAAGCTTCTGTCACTCTAGCAACCCATCATCTACTTATTACTTCCCAATGCCTTCCTCTAGGCCCAAATAATGGTGAAGTGTTATGTAGTCAACATTCACATAACACCACTAGAGGCTAGACAACATACATCTCATCAAAATATCGAACGAATACCAAATTCACATGACTACTAATAGCAAGACATCTCCCTTGTCCTCAGGAACAAACGTAACTACTCACAAAGCATAAACATGTTCATAATCAGAGGGGTATTAATATGCATAAAGGATCTGAACATATGATCTTCCACCAATTAAACCAACTAGCACCAACTACAAGGAGTAATTAACACTACTAGCAACCTACTTGCACCAATCCCGGACTTGAAGACAAGAATCAGATACAAGAGATGAACTAGGGTTTTGAGATGAGATGGTGCTGATGAAGATGTTGATGGAGATTGCCCTCTCCCGATGAGAGGAGCGTTGGTGATGACGATGGCGATGATTTCCCCCTCTGGGAGGGAAGTTTCCCCGGTAGAACAGCTCTGCCCGAGCTCTAGATTGGATCCACCAAGGTTCTGCCTCGTGGCGGCGGAGTTTCGTCCTGAAAGGTTGCTTCTTATTTTTTTCTCAACGAAAGACTTCATATAGGAGAAGATGGTCATCGGAGAGCCAACAGAGGGCCCACGAGGCATGGGGCGCGCCCTAGGGGGGGCGTGCCCCCACCCTCGTTAGAAGGGTGTGGGCCCCCTGGTCTTCATCTTTGGCGAGGATTTTTCACTATTTATTATAAGGTGTTCCGTGGAGTTTCAGGACTTTTGGAGTTGTGCAGAATAGGTCTCTAATATTTGCTCCTTTTCCAGCCCAGAATTCCAGCTGCCGGCATTCTCCCTCCTTATGTAAACCTTGTAAAATAAGACAGAATAACCATAAGTATTGTGACATAATGTGAAATAATAGCGCATAATGCAATAAATATCGATATAAAAGAATGATGCAAAATGGACGTATCGATACCTTCAAGCACTCACCTCCCCGGCAACAGCGCCAGAAAAGAGCTTGATGTCTACTACACAACCTTCTTCTTGTAGACGTTGTTGGGCCTCCAAGTGCAGATGTTTGTAGGACAGTAGAAAATTTCCCTCAAGTGGATGACCTAAGGTTTATCAGTCTGTAGGAGGCGTAGGATGAAGATGGTCTCTCTCAAGCAACCCTGCAACCAAATAACAAAGAGTCTCTTGTGTCCCCAACACACCCAATACAATGGTAAATTGTATAGGTGCACTAGTTCGGCGAAGAGATGGTGATACAAGTGGTATATGGATGGTAGATATAGGTTTTTGTAATCTGAAAATATAAAAATAACAAGGTAACTAATGATAAAAGTGAGCACAAACGGTATTGCAATGCTAGGAAACAAGGCCTAGGGTTCATATTTTCACTAGTGCAAGTCCTCTCAACAATAATAACATAATTGGATCACATAACAATCCCTCAACATGCAACAAAGAGTCACTCCAAAGTCTCTAATAGCGGAGAACAGACGAAGAGATTATGCTAGGGTACGAAACCACCTCATTATTCTTTCCAATCAATCTGTTGGGCTATTCCTATAGGTGTCACAAACAGCCCTAGAGTTTGTACTAGAATAACACCTTAAGACACAAATCAACCAAAACCCTAATGTCACCTAGATACTCCAATGTCACCTCAAGTATCCGTGGGTATGATTATACGATATGCATCACACAATCTCAGATTCATCTATTACACCAACACATAGAACCTCAAAGAGTGCCCCAAAGTTTCTACCGGAGAATCATGACGAAAACATGTGCCAACCCCTATGCATAGGTTCATGGGAGGAACCCGCAAGTTGATCACCAAAACATACATCAAGTGAATCACGTGATATCCCATTGTCACCACAGATATGCATGGCAATACATACATCAAGTGTTCTCAAATATTTAAAGACTCAATCCGATAAGATAACTTCAAAGGGGAAACTCAATCCATTATAAGAGAGTAGAGGGGGAGGAGAAACATAAGATCCTACTATAATAGCAAAGCTCGCGATACATCAAGATCGTGCCAAATCAAGAACATGAGAGAGAGAGAGATCAAACACATAGCTACTGGTACATACCCTCAGCCCTGAGGAAGAACTACTCCCGCCTCGTCATGAGAGCACTGGGATGATGAAGATGGCCACCGGAGAGGGAGTCCCGCTCCGGCAGGGTGCCGGAATGGGTCTAGATTGGTTTTCAGTGGCTACGGAGGCTTCTGGCGGTGGAACTCCTGATCTATTGTGCTCCCCGATCGCTTTAGGGTATATGGATATATATAGGCGGAAGAAGTACGTCAGGGGAGCCACGAGGGGCCCACGAGGGTGGAGGGTGTGCCCAGGGGGGGTGGGCGCGCCGCCCTACCTCATGGCTTCCTCGAAGCTTCCTTGAAGTGGACTCCAAGTCTCCCGGGTTGCTTTCCTTCCAAAAATAAGTTCCGTGAAGTTTTAGGTCAATTGGACTCTGTTTGATTTTCCTTTTCTGCGATACTCTAAAACAAGGAAAAAACAGAAACTGGCACTGGGCTCTAGGTTAATAGGTTAGTCCCAAAAATAATATAAAAGTGTATAATAAAGCCCATAAATATCCAAAACAGAAGATAATATAGCATGGAGCAATCAAAAATTATAGATACGTTGGAGACGTATCATACATCACACAACATTTGTCCATGGCGGTCGTCTCGGTGTTATACCTTTGAAGCATGCATTTCCGGATGGTTCGGGTTCGATAGGATGTCGACGGAAGTAGACATTCTCACGACAGTAGTGAAAGTAGTGGTTCACGAGTCGCAAGACGAAGTAGTCGTTCATGTCCATAGATGTTCGGGGTCACGACACGGAACTTAATGTCCACGGGGTCTTCGCAGGTCGACGGTAGTGGTACACGTTTCGTAGTGGAAGTAGTCGTTCTCGCGACGGTAGTCATACACGTGTCGGAGAGGAACTTGGCGCATCCACGTCCTTCGGGGTTCCTTGTTGTACTTGCGTTTCGGTACGGTACTTAGCGGTTCCAGGATGTAGAGGTACACTTGTCGTAGCCGTGTAGACATTCACGTATCACCATGGTGCAGTCGTACTTGGTGTCCACAGCAACATGTCCATGATGGCCAAACAAACCAATAGCAACCGAAGGCAGCAGGGTGTGGGGCAAGGCTTGAGCGACGAGGATGCCATGGGCGTGCAACGGAGCAAAGGGGCGCCGGGGCTCATGCGCGGCATGGACGGGCAGAAGCGCTCGGGATGGAGCTCCTCTCGATCTAGAGCATGGACGCGGGCGCGAGACGGAGGTGGAGGCCCGACGAGGTCGGCGGCTTAGACCTCCATGGTGGCAGCGAAGGTCCTTCGATGGACTTGGGCGACGGTGCGGTCGGGAGCAGTAGAGAAAGGGGAGCGGCCCTGGCTGGGTCCGTCGGTCGCCATGGAAGGGCTCGAGCTCCTGCTGCTTGTCAGACAATGAGGGGTGGTGAGGGAGCAACTTCCTGAGGAACTTGGGCGCGGTCATGGTGGTCCTGGACGGCGACTTGTTGGAGGAGAACGTGCGGCTTGCCGGTGACGAAGCAGCAACTGCAAGGGCGGGGCGAGGTCGGTGCTGCGGCGCAGCTCGACGGTAGCAAGGAGGCAGCGTGATCCGAGCAAGAGGAAGGAAAGTTCGGCGGCGCTTGGCGGAGGTGCGTGAAGGACGAGGGGGAATCGGGGGAGAGAAGGAAACGGGCGCGGGCACTCTCCTGGCTGGATGTGTGCGTGCGTGCGGCACTGGGGGAGGGGGAAGAACGGGGAGATGTGGATCGGGCAAGGGAGAGGGTTAGGGTTAGGATGGGGGGTTTTGCTGGGCCTTAGAAGGCTGCGGGAGTCCTTGGGCCAGGGAGGCCGGCCCATCGGAGAGGGTAACGGCCAGAGGCCTGGTCGCTGGGCTCCTTCTTCTCTCTCCCTCCTTTATTTCCTTTAGCAGAAAAAATTGAGAGAAGAAAAAGAAAGAGAGGGTTAGGGAAAGAACTTGGGCATGCAGTTAATTTTCCTGGACTCATAAAGATGAGTTTGAACTAGGAAACATAGAAGTTGCCAAGATGGAAAGTTTAAATTCAAACTCGTTTGATTTAAATTCAAATGATTTGAATAGGAAGTGAGGTTTGGGAAGGTCAAAAAATGTTGAGACTTTTGGAGGAGCCTCAATAAATGAAGACATAATTTTTGGCAAGGTTTGGAGATCAACTCGAAGCAGAAAAGGCGTGGGATTATTTTGGCACATGTGTTGTGGTTAATTCCAATTTGTTGGAATATTTAGAATAGCTCCCTAAGAATATTGGGAATGTAAGTTCTAAAGAGAAATGACGATTGTGAATATCCCTCAATTTAAATGGACCGAAGATCCATATGATTTATTTATTTGAGTTGCAAAGATGAATGACATGATGGCATGATGACATGATGCAATGCAAAAATGGAAGGAGCAAGCAAAAGAAACACATGACGGCAACGAAAATACTGGAAGGCATCTGGCGCATCGGACTGGGGGCGTCACACGAGCACTACGCGTTCCCATTGACCCTGGGCAAAATTCTGGTGCCGCTGTTGATGCTTTTGTAGCTCCTGCTTCTACTGCAGAGTTGGAGTACCATTATGAGGATGAGATCAATCAAAATCAGAACTACGTGCAATGACCAGCACCACCACCACTAGGTCATCCTCAGGTATATCATCGCAACGGTAGGGATGCACCACCACCTGAGGTAGGAGATCATGTCCTTTTTCCTAAACTGAAGTTCAATATTCCACCATTTGAGGGTAGATATGTTCCTGATATATATCTTACTTGGGAGTTAGAAACTGAACAACGTTTTACATGTGTACAATATCCTTAGGAGAGACATGTTCCTGCTATTGTTTGTGCTTTCACCTGTTTTGCATGTGTTTGGTGGTCCGAACATTGTAGATTATATCCTATTCCAGCTACTTGGGCTGCTTTGAAAACTACTATGTGTACTCGTTGGGTTCCACCATATTATCAAAGTGAATTATTTCAAAAATTACAGTGTTTAAGACAAGTAAAAAATTCTGTAGAAGAATATTATCAGGAATTACAAACTGGCATGATTAGATGTGGTATTGTTGAGGAGAATGAAGCTATGGTTGCATGTTTCATGGGTGGATTAAATAGAGAGATTCAGACCATTCTAGAGTATAAGGAGTATAATAATATCACTCATTTATTCCATCTTGCTTGTAAAGTTGAACGTAAAGTGGAGGATGGATAGGCATTGGCGTGAACTAACTTTTCTACAGGTCGATCTTCATCATGGACACCACGTGCATCCTCTACTTCCACTGACCCAGCTCCTCCATCGGGTGCCACCTCCAGCCGAGATACAAGAAAGCAGGCACAACCACCACTATCTGCCAAGAGCACACCTGTCGGGCCTACGCAGAGCTCTTCTTCTTCCATGGCATCAACATGGCACACAAGTGATATTATTTGTCGTCGTTGTAAGGGAAGAGGACATTTTGCGAGAGAATGCAAATCTCATCATGTGATGATTGCTACTAAGGATGGTGGGTAGGAGTCCGCTAGTGACAATGATGAGGAGACTTTGGCTCTTATTACACATCAAGAACACGGTGGAGATGATTCTGATCATGAGATGCGATACATGGCTGCTAAAGATGCTGACAGGTATGAATGTTTAGTTGCTCAATGTGTTTTGAGTGTGCAGATTACACAAGCTGAGCAAAATCAGAGGCATCATTTGTTCCATACAAAGGGAGTTGTGAAGGAACGTTCTGTTCGCGTCATCATAGATGGAGGGAGCTGCAACAACTTGGCTAGCCTGGAGATGGTGGAGAAGCTATCTCTCACCACAAGACCACATCCACATCCTTACTACATCCAATGGTTCAACAACAGCGGCAAGGTTAAGGTAACACATAATGTTCGTGTGCATTTTAGTATCTCTACATATGCTGATTATGTTGATTGTGATGTGGTAGCTATGCAAGAATGTTCCTTATTACTTGGTATACCATGGCAATTTGATAAAAAAATTGTACACCATGGTAGAACTAATCAGTATACTCTTGTTCATGAGGACAAAAATATTACTTTGCTTCCTATGACTCCTGATTCCATGTTGAAAGATGATATTAATAGAGCTAATAAAGCAAAACAGGGGCAAAATAAGACTGAAAATCAAATTGTGGCAAAAGAATTTGAGCAACAAATGAAGCCTAATGATAAACCATCTATTGTTGCATCTGAAATTAAATGGAAAAGTGCATGTTTACTTACCACCAAATCTGATATTGATTATCTAGATTTTAGCAAATCTGTTTACTATGCTTTTGTGTGCAAAGAGGCATTATTTTCATTCAAGGACATGCCTTCCTCTTTGCCTCCTGCTGTCACTAACATTTTGCAAGAGTTCGCTGACGTCTTTCTACAAGACGTGCCACCGGGATTACCACCTATTCGAGGGATTGATCATCAAATTGACTTAATTCCTGGTGCATCATTACCCAACCGTTCGCCATACCGTACCAATCCAGAGGAGATGAAGGAGATTATGCGTCAAGTACAGGAGCTGCTCGACAAAGGTTATATACGCGAATCCCTTAGTCCTTGTGTTTTTCCTATCATTTTAGTGTCGAAAAAGGATGATACGTCGTGTATATGCGTTGATTGTAGAGGCATTAATAATATTACTATTTATATCGTCATCCTGTTCCTAGGCTAGATGATATGCTTGATGAATTGAGTGGCTCTACAATATTCTCCAAAGTTGATTTGCGTAGTGGATACCATCAAATTCGTATGAAATTGGGAGGTGAATGCAAAACCACATTTAAAACTAAGTTTGGATTATATGAGTGGTTAGTCATGCCTTTTGGGTTAACTAATGCACCTAGTACTTTCATGGGATTAATGAACGAAGTTTTACGTGCTTTCATTGGACGATTCGTGGTAGTTACTTTCATGACATATTGATTTATAGCAAATCTTTGGAGGAACATTTGGAACATTTACATGCTATTTTTATTGCTCCACGTGATGCACGTTTGTTGGCTAACCTTGGGAAGTGCACCTTCTGCACCGACCAAGTATCTTTTCTTGGCTATGTTGTTACTCCACAGGGAAGTGAAGTTGATAAAGCCAAGATTGAAGCTATTGAGAGTTGGCCGCAGCCCAAAACGGTCAAAGAAGTGAGGAGTTTTCTTGGCCTCGCTAGATTCTATAGGCATCTTGTGAGACATTTCAGCACCATTGCTGCACTTCTCAATGAGCTTACAAAGAAGGATGTACCTTTTGTTTGGGGTACCGCACAGGAAGAAGCCTTCACGGTATTGAAAGATAAGTTGACACATGCTCCTTTACTCCAACTTCCTGATTTTAATAAGACTTTTGAGCTTGAATGTGATGCTAGTGGAATTGGATTAGGAGGTGTGTTATTACAAGATGGCAAACCTGGTGCATACTTTTCTGAAAAATTGAGTGGGCCTAGTCTGAATTATTCTACTTATGATAAATAATTATAAGCTCTTGTTCGGACTTTAGAGACATGGCAACATTATTTATGGCCCAAAGAATTTGTTATACATTCTGATCATGAATCATTGAAACATATTAAAAGTTAAGCTAAACTGAATTGTAGACATGCTAAATGGGTTGAATTCATTAAGACTTTCCCTTATGTCATTAAACACAAGAATGGTAAAGGAAATGTTATTGCTGATGCATTGTCTCATCGCTATACAAAGCTTTCACAACTTGACTTCAAAATATTTGGTTTGGAGACCATCAATGGTCAATATGTGCATCATGTTGATTTTAATGATGTAATGCAGAATTGTAAAGAAGGAAGAACGTGGAACAAGTTTTTCGTTAATGATGGATTTGTGTTCCGTGCTTACAAGCTATGCATTCCAACTAGCTCTGTTCGTCTTTTGTTGTTGTAGGAGGTGCATGGAGGAGGATTAATGGGACACTTTGGCGTGAAGAAGATGGAGGACATACTTGCTACACATTTCTTTTGGCCAAAGATGAGACAGGATGTTGAGCATTTTGTTGCTCGCTGCACTACATGTCAAAAAGCTAAGTCACGACTCAATCCTTATGGTTTATATATGCCTTTGCCTGTACCTAGTGTTCATTGGGAGGACATATCTATGGACTTTGTTTTAGGTTTACCTCAAACAAAGAAGGGGGTGGATAGCATATTTGTTGTCATGGATAGATTCTCGAAAGTGGCACACTTTATACCATGTCATAAAAGCGATGATGCTTTTAATGTTGTTGATTTGTTCTTTCGTGAAATTATTCTGTTGCATGGTGTGCCAAATACTATTGTTTCAGATCGTGATACTAAATTTCTTAGCCACTTTTGGAGATGTTTATGGGTTAAATTGGGGACGAAACTGCTTTTTAGTACTACTTGTCACCCCCAAACCTACGGACAAACTGAAGTAGTCAATAGAACATTGTCTACTATTCTTAGGGCTGTTTTGAAGAATAATAAGAAAATGTGGGAAGAATGCTTGCCTCATATAGAATTTTCTTATAATCGTTCATTGCATTCTACTACTAAGATGTGCCCTTTTGAAATTGTGTATGGTTTCCTACCTTGTGCACCTATTGATATGTTGCCTTTTCCATCTTTGGAGAATGTTAATTTTGATGCTAAAGAATGTGCTGAATTGATTTTAAAAATGCATGAGTTAACTAAGGAAAACATTGAGCATATGAATGCTAAATATAAACTTGCTGGATATAAGGGTAGAAAACATGTTGTGTTTGCACATGGAGATCTTGTTTGGTTACATTTGCGTAAGGATAGATTTCCTAATTTGCGCAAATCAAAACTAATGCCACATGTTGATGGTCCTTTTAAGGTGTTAGAGAAAATAAATGATAATGCATATAAACTTGAGTTGCTTGCAGATTTTGGGGTTAGTCGCACTTTTAACATTGCAGATTTGAAGCCTTATTTGGGTGAGGAAGATGAGTTTCCGTCGAGGACGACTTCATTTCAAAAAGGGGAGAATGATGAGGAAATCAATACCATTGTTACACCACAACCCCTGCTGCTATACATACTAGACCAATTACTAGAGCTCGTGCACATCAATTGAATTACCAGGTACTTTTGTTTCTTGGTAACAATTCTAATGTTCATGAGAATATGATGCTACCTAAATTGTATACGTTTGTTTTTCTTACAAATGAAGGGCCTAGCTTGGACAAGAAAGATGAACCTTGGAGCAAGTTCAAGCATGGAGATGATGGCATGCGCAAGGGGATCAAGAACGGAGTTACAAGTGATGATTTCAGGACTTTGAAGCCACCATAAGGAGTGCATGAAGCCTTGGACGAAATATACAAGATGCCACTTCATAAATTTCGTCCAAAGGCTATCCTAGGTGTTGTGTCGCCTTATTTTTGGGCCAGGCCCATCTAATTTCGAAATACTTGATTATAGGCTATTTTTAGAATCCGTATGTGTGGGGAAACAAGAGTTAGGGTTGGTTTCGGACCCCTCCTCCAAGGTCCACAAAATTCCCCCCTCTCTCCTCCATATATATAGCCCTTAGGGCATCGTTTAGACTTTGGGTTTTGTTTAGATTAAAGTTCGCCATAGCTGCAACTTCGCGTACTTCATTTGTGTTCAACGATCAAACAAAGGTGTCACATAACCCCACCTTGATCAATAAAGCTTTCCTCTTATTTTCGCAATATCCATATTGCAATCTTAGTTTCTTTCTTGTTCTTCGTTTGCCTGCAGGAAACAGACCTTCGTGGTCAGGTTGATCGTGCTCCGGCGTGGTCAATAACCTCTCGGACTTGGTTTAGCGATTGCTAAGGCACGATGTCCTCACACGTTCGTAGTCGGATCGTCAAAGTTGGCTTCCACCAAAACGATAGCCACCATCTCATCGAAAGATGGGACACCTTTACCTCTATCAAATATTTAGCACATGCAACATCACAAACATCCAACATCTCCATAGCCATCTCATAGCTCTGAATCCAAGCTTCTGGGGGTTGATCTTCCGTGTAGTTAGGCACCTTATGGGGGCCCTTGAAATCCTTAGGCAAGCGCTCATTGCGTTGAGCCGGCACTAAGCATGGCATGCGCAAAGACCTAAAGGTCACTCCTGCCCCCACAGATGTTGATGGATAAGCCGGAGGTTGGTGTTGAGCCGCTAGCTGAGCCACCAGCTCCGCCTCACGCCGCGCCCCGCTCTGGTCCACCAAAGCTTAAACTTCATTGCCGGTGCACAGCGGATCATGCCCACGAGGTTGATGACGATGTTGTTCACTGCTCGAAACTGCTGGTGAATCAATATGCCTGCTATAACTCCGGCTTGGACGAGGGGTTGAGTGAATCCATTCACGGCTATACGAATAAGACGCCTATTGAGCCACTGCTATTTGAAGAAGTTCCCTAGCCCTCCACGTCTCTATTGCAGTCGTAGACTCTCCTTCAACTGGAAGAGCCGCCAACCATGTCGCCGCAGGAATCATATTATCCAGAGGGTTAGAATAATGACCGGTCGGTGTCGGAAAATGCTGAGGCGGATTCATATCCAAACGAGGCGGATCCGCTATACGCGGCTGAACCGGCGATCCGGTCACGGGCACCTCAACCGCCGGGTTCACCACAGGTGGGTCACTGGTCCCTACCCCCGGTGTGTTGAAGAGGTTTCTTGCATCGTAATTCGGAGGTAAGCGACTCTGGTGCCTCCTTCTCATAATGGCATTTGAAGAATTTTGATCCAAGGTAAGCCGGAAAGACTCGGCATGAATCTGTTGTGCCTGATCATCCAAAGCAGCTTGTTCCGCAGCCATCCTAGCATTCTCAGCCGCCATCTCTTCCCTTGCCTGAGCTATCTCATCTCGTAGCTTCACGACATCCACCTTATGCTGTTCTTGAGTGTCCGGGGTCACCTCCGTCCCCATCAAAGTTGCCAAAGCATCCAATAGTTTGGTCAGGAGCTGAGACGGCGGGCGTGCAGAGCCGCCAGCCCCAGCTACCACCACAGCCACTGAGCTGGAGGTCATGGCCGCAGCGGCCGTCGACCCGAGCACCAGTTGTGTGCCGGCCATGAAAATTGCAAACCTGTTCAGCAGCTCATGGGGGTCCGAAATACTGTCACCATTGGAACATCCCCCAAACCGTCCGTCCTGCACTTGATACATTTAATCGGTCTCACTGGTTGACGACTCACTATCAGAGTAGATGGTCGTCTCACCACCAGACACAGATCCTTCCTCAAGTTCTGCCCCATGGATGAAACCCATGAAGGCGTGCTTCACAGTGCCTTGATCCTTGGCAGGTCGCGCACACTGAGCCATCTCGACGATGTCGGTGCAGGTGTCCGGCTCAGGGCCTGGTTCACCAATCTTGCTGATGAAGACATGGATTCCGCCGAAGGGGATCCAGTACCCGTACTCGATTGAGCCGGCCTCGGGGCCCCATCCAGTGTCGTCGATGTAGAGCTTGCTGCGGCTACTCTTGGTCATCCGGCCCACGACGTATCCCTTGATCCCCACAAAGTTGCCCTTCAAGAACTCGAAACCACCGTGCGCTAGCCCCATGGTGGGTGCCAACTGTCATGGACTTAACACGGCAGATGTCCTAGCAGAAGGACTTAGGTGTGGAGCCATCGCGACGTAGTTAGCTTGAAGGGGTTAAACGAGACAAAGGACATAGAGAGTTTACCCAGGTTCGGCCCCTCTCAATGAGATAAAAGGCTACTCCTGCTTTAGGTGGTATTGCTTGGGTTTCGAATACTAGGGAGCGAATACGCATGACCTAAACTACTGCAGGATGCTGGTAACGCGACACTACGATCAGAGACCCTTCTAGAAACTGTGTGCGATGCAATAATCCCAAACGATGGTGTATGAAAACCGTAAAAAATGTATAAAATGTTTGCAATGACAGATGCATCAAACACAGTTCGGATTTTAATTGCATGTGCGATGAAGGGCATATGGTTCAGTTCAATTAATTGTTTGCGACGAGGAGGAACAAAACAAATGGGCAGCCAGATGAAGGCGTGTGCGATACACAACATACGGTTCACTTGGATGAACTGTTTGTGATTAGGCAACACAAAAGAAACGGGCAGCCAGATGAAGGTGTGTGTGATATATAGAGCATACGGCTCACTCGGATGAATTGTTTGTGATTAGGCAACACAAAAGAAATTGTCAGCCAGATCAAGGTGTGTGCGATATACGCATGCGGTTCACTCGGCCCTTGTCATCCGTGTGTGACCTCTATGGCAACCGTTTGCTCCCCATGTGCCTCTTCGTGTATCGTGGCAACCGTCCACCGCCTCTTCTCCTATCCCTTTCGATTTGGAACTGCTATCGCACGCTCTTCCTACCTCGATTTGCCTTCACCCTTCCTTCTACCATTGTTCGATCATCTTCTCCATGGAGGGAACATGCCGGAAACAACCCCGTTATTCTTGCCCCGATCTGAAAGATGACGTGGTGGAGGAACTCATTGATCGGTGCGACGTCATCACCTCCGCTAGCATGGTGGGATCGTTCAAGACCATTCTCGAGTCAACTAATAACATCATTACAAGGAACCGGTCCAGGAGCGGTTTGATCTCCCCTATCTTCTTCGTCGTGACCGTGCTGACTGGCACGGGGACGAGGGAAGCCTCGCCTTGTGTAAGTTGATGCCGCTTGATAATGATACATATGGTGTTAAGATGCCATCGCTAGAGGGCAAGGCTTGGACAGGCACAAATGGATATTGGGTTGTTTATATTGGGTACAACTGCGAGTGGGAACATGTGAATGTGTACACTCGTCACCGGATTCCACTTCCAAAAATCTCATATCACTGCCCAAAGGTTGATTACACCGGTATTCTACATGAGTTCAAATACGATCATGGTGACTGTCGTCTACGGAAGATAGAAATTTGTCGAGTTCCCAACCGCTCTTGGGATTACACGAACTATGAAGTTGTTGCTATCTTCGACAAGCTTGTTGCCGTCCTTACTTCCACGCCTCGGTGGATATTGCTCAAAAATCAATTTTTGTACATGGATGAGTACTGTGATGCAATTCAATACGAGGGTGGTCTTGTGTTTGCTGCAACCACTCGTGGCACTATTTTTGCATGGAATCCTGATGCTTTCGGTAAGTTTGTCTTCCATCATAATTATAATTGTTTCATCCACATGCATGTGGGTTAGCTAGTTTCCCTTTACTAATTATCCTTCTTGTGTTTCCAAGGTCATGTGAACGTTCCACCACCTATACTTGAAAATTTGTATCACCAAGGGGCAGATGACGATGCTAATGATCACGAGCCTGAGGACAAGTAGGACCCATATACTTAGTGGCGCCTGGCAACTTATTCCGATGGATCACCTCTTCTTGTCTGTATACAGGGCACTACTGATGTTACTAAGGAAGCAGTTGATGTCTCGCATGGTCGCACTCTCCGGACCTATTCCAACATTCATTGCAGGGTATTCGGGATGGATACTAGTGTACTAGCACCAACACCTTCTCCCTCGTTCAGTATTGAAAGTCTTGGAGGAAACTCGCTCTTCCTTGGACAAAACTATCGAATGATGGTGGAAAGCGATCCAGCTGTTGTTGACACAATGTTACTACCATTTATGACAAGTAACTGTATCTATACCTCAGACATTGCTATGCTTCCCTACCGTCCCAATATGGGTCCTGACATAGGCCGCTTCAGCCTGGATGATTAGTCCTGCGTTGGTCTCGAGATTGACAGTAGCTGGCCCTTCCCAGAGAATCACTTGTGGTTCAAAGCAAGCGTTTCCAACGCTGATGAGTGATTGTGCTGAATTTCATTTCATCGCTTTGTTATTTGTTGTGTGAGAACAACTTTACATTACTAGAACGTTTTGTTGGAAATGATCTATAATCCACTGTGTATCGTCATTGTCGTTGTGGGTTGATGACTTGTTGTATGCAGTCAATGGTACATTTGCATATGCGTCCATCAACTCACGCCTGCTAGTGGTGTCCATATGAACAGTGCTAGTGATTTTAGTTGCAAAAATTTGATAGTGCTTGTGATTTTGAGCTGCATATTTTGACAAATCACAGTGTTACAAAGTTGCAATGTTACTAGATAAAAAAATGTCAATCTTTCCAGTTTGACAAATGGCAACATACCCAAAAATGACAGATATGCAAATCTTACCGAATTGTTTGTACGTGGTTGCACATGGGTCATCCAAAACAACCGTTTGCGTTGAAGGTATGTAGAAACCCTGCTCGGCACATTTTCCCTTGACTTCCTGGGGAAGTTGTCGGTTTGCATACGGGTGTTCCAACTAAAACGTTTTCGATGAGTGTTTTATATTTAAAAACCATTGACATTTTTTTAAAGAAAATCATTTGATAACTCTGTACATAAAGAGAGAAAAATGCAAGTTCTTTTAAACCATATCTTTCATTCAGTCAGACTGCGAATTTATATTCATATGATCGAGAATTCGAGATATAGTATTAAACCCCAAAAAAACTATTTCTGACGATGGCGGAGGCAGCATGCTGCGCCGTCGTTGTCGTTGTCATCCTCCGGGACGCCATTGTTGAGGTCTTCAAGGTAGCAAAAAATGTTCTTTACTTGTAAATCAAACATCATGTCGTCACGCGATCGATGGGCGGGGCGCGGGAGGATGGCAACTGGCACCGCTGAGAGGTAGCGGTCGACGGCAGCGTCCCATGCCGCTGAGAGGGGCGCGGTAGGTGTAGCCAAACTCAGGGGGACCAGTGACGCGGTGGGTGGAGGGGCGCGCATGGGCAAGGGCAGGGGCACAGCGGGTGCAGCCAAACGCACGGGGGCCGGCGCCACGGTGGGTGGAGGGGCGCGCACGGGCATGGGCACGGGCGCTGGTGCTGGCATGTACACGACCTCGCGCGGGTCCGCAGAGACCTCACTGACGCCCGCAGCTTCCAGCTCTCCGAGAGTGCTTGGCGACCAGCCCGTCAATGCTACGAGGATGGTCGCTAGAGCGGGCGAGGGGATGGTAGGTGGGATGGGAGCGGGGGCAGCAACTGCCGTGGCCAGCTCGTTCTGGGCCATGTCCGTGGGTCCCCATTCGTCCTAATTTTCTATCTCCTCTTGCTCGGAGTCGAATTCACCAAACTTGAAGACTAGTGGAAGATGATCATTCTACGGCATGGCGTTGGTGGAGGTCTGCGGGAGGGAGGGTAATCGGAGGAGAACCGTAAGGCCGCCCGTATTAAACAGCGGCTCGGGCGCCATTAATGGAGAGGAAGGCGGGCGGCCATGGAAGTCAAAGGGCTCGCTTCCTAGTGAGCCTGCGCATCATATAGTTTGCATCCTTGCCGGTGAGCCTGCGCATTGGAGGACAGCTTGCACGCCTCTCGGTCAGCCTGCGCACCGGACTGCGTTGGCACACCTCCCGTTCAGTCAAGGTCAAGCAGCTGTCGGCACGGCACCTCCTACAGCCTTTAAAACCAAGACACGTGGCATCACGTGAATGGTTAGTAGAACGCACATGATTTCAATTATACAAACATTTGAGATATTAAAGTGGCAGATATTTTTTCAAAATGCCTCTGTTGGCTGTCATTATTCGAGTGCACCTTCTCTCAAAATGGACAGGAAAAATGCCAGAACATGTCGGGTGCCCTTCCATGATAGCATGCCAAGTTTCATGAATTTCAGACGAGTTTTGGATTTACTAGAATTTAAAAACCAGGCATCTCAATGTTTTGCCGGCAATCAACGGTGCCCTGGTGTTCGAAATTCATTCCCATTTCTTGCATGGGACCTAAGCATGCACCCAAGGACACATATTTGATTTTTCAACCAATTTATATGCATTGGAGCATGTGCATGTAGTTCAAATTTGAATTATGCACATAAATGCATTGAAAACTTATTTAATGCATAAAAATGTCCAAACGAACCCCAAAAAATCCAAAAAATTGACACAATGCTCCCGTTGTTCTGTGTTGACACGAGAAAACTTTTGAAGGCAATAAGAGGGAATTGATATCATTTCGTCCCCTAAGATGGGACGTTCCCTACCAAAACCATCATGCTAGTTGTGAGAAGCTCTGGTTTGTGAGAAGCATATAGCCGAACCTGCCCCAAATGGGACAATTTTTTTTACCACGGCATGTTGATGCCGCTCCATGATAGAATGCCAAGTTTCATGAATTTCAGACGAGTTTTGGATTTACTATAATTTAAAAACCAGGCATCTCAATGTTTTGCCGACAATCAACAGTGCCCCGGTGTTTGAATTTCATTCCCATCTCTTGCATGGGACCTAGAAATTCACCCAAGGACACATATTTGATTTTTCAACCAACTTTAGTGCATTGGAGAATGTGCTTGTAGTTTAGATTTGAATTATGCACATAAAATGCCTAGAAAACCTCGTTAATGAATACAAATGTCCAAATGAACCCCGAAAAATCAGAAAATTGACACAACACTCCTGTTGTTCTATGTTGACATTAGAAAATTTTTGAACGCAATAAGAGGCAATGGATATCGTTTCGTCTCCAAAGGTGGGACGTTCCCTATAGAAACCATCATGCTTGTTGTGAGAAGCTCTGGTTTGTGAGAAGCTTATACCCGCACCTGCCCCAAATTGGACAAATTTTTTACCACGGCATGTTGATGCTGCTCCATGATAGCATGCCGAGTTTCATGAATTTCAGACGAGTTTTGGATTTGCTAGAATTTTAAAACCAGGCATCTCAATGTTTTGCTGGCAATCAACAGTGCCCTGGTGTTTGAATTTCATTATGATCTCTTGCATGGGACATGGAAATTCAACCAAGGACACACATGTGATTTTTCAACCAACTTTATTGCATTGGAGGATGTGCTGGTAGTTCAAATTTGAATTATGCACATAAAATGCCTAGAAAAACCAAGTTAATGTATAAAAAAGGCCAACGAACCCCGAAAAATTCCAAGATTAAACACAACACTCCTGTTGTTCTATGTTGACACTAGAATTTTTTTGAAAGCAATAAGAGGCAACGGATATCGTCCCGTCCCTAAAGGTGGTACGTTCCCTATTGAAACTATCATGCTTGTTGTGATAAGCTCTAGTTTGTGAGAAGCTTATACCTAAAACTGTCCCAAATGGGAGAAAATTTTCACCACGGCATGTTGATGTCGCTCCATGATAGCATGACGAATTTCATGAATTTCAGACAAGTTTTGGATTTACTAGAGTTTAAAAACTAGGTATCTCAACGTTTTGCCGGCAATCAACAATGCCCTAGTGTTTGAAAATCATTCCCGTCTCTTGCATGTCACCTAAGCATGCACCCAAGGACATACATGTGATTTCTCAACCAACTTTGGTGCATTGGAGCATGTGCCTGTAGTTCACATTTGAATTATGGACGTAAAATGCCCAAAAACCCAGTTAATGTATAAAAAGGCAAAATGAACCCCGAAAATTTCATTCCCATTTCTTGCATGGGACCAAAGCATGCACCCAAGGACACAAATTTCATTTTTCAACCAATTTATATGCACTAGAGCATGTGCATGTACGTAGTTCAAATTTGAATTATGCACATAGATGTAGTGAAAACTCAGTTAATGCATAAAAATGTCCAAACGAACCCCGAAAAATCCCAAAAATTGACACAACACTCCTGTTGTACTATGTTGACAAGAGAAATTTTTTGAAAACAATAAGAGGCAATGGATATCATTTCGTCCCCAAAGGTGGGACGTACGTTCCCTATCGAAACCATCAGGCTTGTTGTGAGAAGCTCTGGTTTGTGAGAAGCATATACCCAAACCTGCCCCAAATGGGACACATTTTTTACCATGACATGTTGATGCCGCTCCATGATAGCATGCCATGTTTCATGAATTTCAAACGAGTTTTGGATTTATAGAATTTAAAAACCAGGCATCTCAATGTTTTGCCGGCAATCAACGGTGCCTTAGTGTTTGAAATTCATTCCCATTTCTTGCATGGGACCTAAGCATGCACCCAAGGACACATATTTGATTTTTTAACCAATTTATATGCACTAGAGCATGTGCATGTAGTTCAAATTTGAATTATGCACATAAATGCATTGAAAACTCAGTTAATGCATACAAACATCCAAACGGACCCCCAAAAATCACAAAAATTGAGACAACACTCCTGTTGTTCTACGTTGACACGAGAAAAAATTTGAAAGCAATAAGAGGCAATGCATATCATCCCAACCCCAAAGGTGGGACGTTCCCTATCGAAACCATCATGCTTGTTGTGAGAAGCTCTGGTTTGTGAGAAGCTTATACCCAAACCTGCCCCAAATGGGACACATTTTTTACCACAACATGTTGTTACCGCTCCATGATAGCATGCCAAGTTTCATGAATTTTAGGGGAGTTTTGGATTTACTAGAATTTAAAAACCAGGCATCTCAATGTTTTGCCGGCAATCAATAGTGCTCTGGAATTTGAATTTCATTCCCATCTCTTGCATAGGACCTAGAAATTCACCCAAGGACACACATGTGATTTTTCAACCAACTTTAGTGCATTGGAGCAAGTGCTTGTACTTCAAATTTGAATTATGGACGTAAAATGCCTAGAAAACCCAGTTAATGTATAAAAAAGGCCAAATGAACCCCGAAAAATTCCAAGATTAAACACAACACTCCTGTTGTTCTATGTTGACACTAGAAAATATTTGAAGGTAATAAGAGGCAATGGATTTAGTCCCGTCACCAAAGGTGGTACGTTCCCTATCGAAACCATCATGCTTGTTGTGAGAAGCTCTGGTTTGTGAGAAGCTTATACCCAAAACTGCCCCAAATGGGACAAAAAATTACCACGAGGAGTTTTGTATTTACTAGAATTTAAAAACCAGGTATCTCAATGTTTTGCCGGCAATCAACAGTGACCTAGTGTTTGAAATTAATTCCCATCTCTTGCATGGGACCTAGAAATTCACCCAAGGGCACACATGTGATTTTTCAACCAACTTTAGTGCATTGGAGCAAGTGCTTCTACTTCAAATTTGAATTATGCACGTAAAATGCCTAGAAAACCCAGTTAATGTATAAAAAGGCCAAACGAACCCCGAAAAATTCCAAGATTAAACACAACACTCCTGTTGTTCTATGTTGACACTAGAAAATATTTGAAGGCAATAAGAGGCAATGGATATCGTCCCGTCACCAAAGGTGGTACGTTCCCTATTGAAAGCATCATGCTGACAAGAGGCAGGGGACGCGAGGTTTACCTAGGTTTGGACGGTCAGATCGAGCTCAAATTTTGAGGGGTGGTAGATATAGGAATTCCGAAGCAGATCAACGGTTGGATCTTCCAAAGGACGTCCGAGCTAGAAGCTGGACACCACGCCCGAAACTTGTCCAGATTCTCGTCCAGATTCTCATCCAGATTTGACAGGGCTCCCGTATATCGTAGATTGTCAGAGATTCCTCAATCGAAACTCGATGAAATTTTGCGTCGTTGTTGTAGACTTAATTCCACACAATTCCACCAAAGGGATCGTCAAAGCGATGCTCAAAGAGGTGGTGGGCAGCGATTACAAGTTCGTTGTTCAGAAAAATAGCACGGTCGCCCGAGGGTAATGTTGACATTGAGCCCCCGAGCTCCATGGATGATTCCTCCATGATCTTGATAGAGATCGGAGTTGATGTTGAAGAAGGCCCCCGTCCGAACATGATGATCAGAGAAGGAGCATGGCCCTTGGTCGAGCCAAGGTGACCAGTCAAGCCGGCGATGAAGATGCTGGCGTCGCAGTTAATCTGCAGACGAGCCGTCGATCCTTTTGCCGATCACACAGCGGAACTCTCAATGAAAGCACCAATGTCGGTGTCAAAACCGGCAGATCTCGGGTCAGGGGTCCCGAACTGTGCGTCTAGGATCGATGGTAACAAGAGGTAGGGGACATGATGTTTACCCAGGTTCAGGCCCTCTTGATGGAGGTAATACCCTATGTCCTACTTGATTGATATTGATGATATGAGTATTACAAGAGTTGATCTACCACAAGATCATAGAGGCTAAAACCCTAGAAGCTAGCCTATGGTATGATTGTTGTATATATCTATTGACTAGCCTGGCCTCGGTTTATATAATGCACCAGAAGCTTAGGAAAACAAAAGTCCTAGCCGAATACGCCGGTGGGGAGGAGTCCTTGTCTTGATCACCAAGTCTTGTGGAATCTTCCATGTATGCGGCAGCTGTACGAACTGGCCCATGAGTATACGGCCACGGGGGTCCTCGGCCCAATCTAATAGATCGGGAGACGATGTGGTGAGTACCCCCTAGTCCAAGCCACCGTCAAGGAGGAAGAAGAAGATTAGGGTGCATCACCGACAAAACCGGGTCGAGCGGGTTAGGGGGTTCCTCAGTATTGATGGAAACCTAAATAGCAAGTATCATCGATGCAAGATACATGTGGTCATCAGTGTTGAACACTACATCCATGTCCCACAAGTGACGCCCATGTCCGGTGTCCCACAGCAATAGTTCTCGGCGTCGATGGTGCTCAAACACCATTGCGAATTTGTCTTGCAGCCTCTGCGATGATGATTAAAAGCCTAGTGTTGAAACTTGAAAGACCCAAACTGACTCGAGTCGGTTTGGTTGTTTGAACTTTCAAAAGTTGGTTTTAATCCTCATCGCAATGGCTTCCAAACAAACTCGCCTAGGTGTTCGACCGTTATTGGCCACCAGAACTATTGTTGCGGGATGCCGGGCGCCGGCTTCACTTGTGAGATGTGGATCTAGTGTTCAACGTCGAGCGCAACATATATCTCACACCGATGATACTTGCTATTTAGGGTTCTATCAACACCAAGGAACCCCCTAACCCGCTCGTCCTGTTGTAAATATCAAGTTAGATTGACGGAAAAAACAAAATTGCTATGTTACTCATCTTTCGATTTAAATGTGCAGTTTTTTCATCGCTGCGATGGTCTAGTGTTCGACGAGCTCTGCCCCTGCGTTCATGGGTGAGCACAAATGACATCTGCTCCTCCCCCTTTCATTTGCTAGCTATAGGTGTCTTCAATCATCAGTATGCGTGACCACTATGTGACTCCCGTTCGAAAGGGTTACATCTATAAATATGCATGCATTTGCTTATGTATAACCGTGATTCTTTTGAATTGTCCAATGTTATCCATGGACAGCCCAAGTATGTGTAGATTGGGTTCATTCTCCCATATGCTCTGCTCCGGATCCGTTGCAGAATTTTCGTCAGTGCCTCCCAGTTGTTCTCTGGGTACAAATCCTCTCTGCTTATTGCTGAGACGTGTATCAGGAGAACAGCAGGGAGGTGCTGCCGAAATTTTGCGCCGGATCCAAAGAAGAGCATGGGAAAACGAACCCAATCTACACATACTCGAGTGGGATTAGGACCTATCTTTACCTATTAGCGTCTAGGTTGCATGGACATAATAAAAGTGACAAACTCCATTAACTAATGAATATATACATGCTGATATATATATTTCCTATGTGTTTAGTAGCTAGGAAATATGAATGATCGTGTGTGGATGTACACCGGTCACACTAGTCAGAAAGACATGACCATTGAATGGTTAACAAAAACCAAGGGGTTTCTGAGAGCCGCATTCGTAAATGGCCAGAGGACAACATGGTGCCCCTGTGCCGGGTGCAACAATTGGCACAAGAGAATAGAGGATGAAATGGGCAAACACCTACAGAAGAGGGATTTTACGCCAGATTATATGGTGTGGACATTTCATGGCGAGTCTGGCCAATGTGCCAGAGCTGAGGTGCTTCATCGTCGCACCAACAAGCATGGTACCGGTATGCAAGCTATGGTGCAAGACTTTGATGATGCTCGGGACTCAGACGATGAGATGGAGGAATCTGCAAAGGCCTTCAATGAAATGTTGGAGTCTTCAAAACATCCTCTCCACAAGCACACTAAGCTTTGTCAGCTGGATGCCATCACACAAATAATGGATTTGAAGGCTCAATTCAACTTGGGCAGAGAATGCTATGACGCAATGATGGCAGTATTTGGACGTTTTCTACCCGAAGTCCATGTACTACTTGCAAACCTGTACCAGTTAGACAAAATCCTCCATGCTCTTAAGATCCCCTATGAGAAGACACATGCCTGTGAGAAAGGATGTGCCTTATTTAGGCTTCAGTATGCGGACTTGAACTATTGTCCCATTTGCCAGTCATCCAGGTATGTTGTGGTAGACAATAGTATGGGTGAGAAGACGCAGACCAAAATCCCCATTAATGTTCTTCGGTATATGCCAATCGTACTAAGACTTCAACGTGTTTTCATGGTCAAAGAGACGGCCAGGCAGATGACATGGAAAAGAACGGGTAATAGAACCCAACTAGATGCAGATGGGAAGCTGATGATGGTGCACACATAGGATGGTGAAGCATGGAAGAGCTTCAATGCATTACATGATGACAAAGCTGCAGATCCGAGGCATCCTCGAGTCGGCATCAACACGGATGGGTTAAGTGTGTTTGGTAAATCTTCCCCCAAACAGATTATGCAAAGAAAGAACATTTTCCTGATGTTGATAATTTCATGGCCCAACTATCCGGGGAAGAATATGAATGTGTACATGCAGCCGCTGAAGGACGAATTGTAGGAAGCCTTTAGCAAATGAAACTTCATAATGCGTGTCTGGTACATGTAATCGACGCATAACTTGCCAGCGTATATGCTATTTGTTGGCTGGTGTGTGCATGGAAGGTTTCCGTGCCCCACATGCAAGGGGGCTCTTGAGTTTTCTTGGCTTCAGGCCGGCCACAAGTTTTCTTGCTTCGACATGCATAGACAGTTCCTGGACACTCGCCATAAGTTCAGGAAAGACAAGAAGAACTTCATCAGAGGTAGAGTTGTCAAAAACTCTCCACCACCTGCGTTGACAGGCCAAGACACCCTGGATCAGTTAAACGCTCTTGAGCCAGATCCAGAGAGTCCAGGGTATTTCAAGAGGTATAATTTGAAACACGTCTGGAATCACAAGACATGCTTGTGGGATCTGCCTTACTTCAAAGACCTCCTTTGCCCACACAACATCGACATGATGCACACTAAGAAGAATATCGCCGAGGCACTTGTTGGTACATTGTTCGGCATAGATGGGAAGTCAAAGCATAAATACTAAGGCTAGAGTCAATCTGGAGGCGCTATGTGATAGGCCATTACAAAACATGAAAGAACCGAAAGGAAAGTAGAACTGGACGAAGCCAAAGGCATGGTTCAATCTTGGAAGGCCATCTATGAGGGAAATTATCTTGTGGGTGCAACAGCAGTTGATGTTCCCTGATGGGTATGCAGCGAATGTAAAGAGGGGAGAGAGTATTGATAAATTGAAGATATTTGGTCTCAAGAGTAATGATTGGCACATATGGATTGAGCGGGTAATGCCAGTGATGTTGTGTGGCTTCATCCCTGAGGATGAATGGCTAGTACTAGCAGAGCTGAGCTATTTCTTCCATGTTCTTTGTGCGAAAGAACTATCGCTTGGCCTGCTAGAAGAAATGGAACAGTTGGCACCAGAGTTGATTTGCAAGTTAGAGAAGATATTTCCGCCGGGCTTCTTTAATCCTATGCAGCACTTGATTTTGCATCTCCCAACCGAGGCAAGATTGGGGGGTTGTGCAAAATTGTTGGTGCTATGCAACTGAGAGGATGCAGAAGATGCTACGAGAAAAATGTAAAAATAAATGTAGAATTGAAGCATCGATGGCCGAGGGATTCATTACTGAGGAGGCAACAAACTTCATGACAGCACACTACGAAGCCAAAAATCATCATTTCATAATCCGAAGCCTCGGTACAATTATGACAACCCTAAAAAGGGTGGATCCAACCTCAGCCTATTCAAAGGGGAGCTCTCACTAGCCGGTTCTTCTAATTCCTTAATGTTGGATTTCGAAGAATGGCAGATCATTTCATTGTATATCTTCACCAACCTAACAGAAGTGCGGCCGTACAACAAGTAAGTTCCAGGTACATTATGTCACAACTTCTAATTCCTTTGAACTGCTCTTATTCCAGAATAAATTCGATACAGTCGATACGTCACCAAATTGTCGTATGGAGCGGTGATCCAAAAGGATTCAGTACAAAAGTATGAGCTTCGGGCAAAGCATGGAGGCAGCTATCCCGGTTTCATCTCTTTGTTCAAACAAATGGTAATTTCCATTAGACCATTTCATTTCTTCGTCTAATTTGTGGCTCATGCAACAATCCCTTTCGTATTAAACTTGTAGGCTAATTCAGAGTAAATGGATGTCGAATTGAGACAAGTCACTAATGGTTTTGACTTTAAGGTCCATTCATTTGACAAATACGACATCAACGGGTATCACTTTCGTACCAATGGAAAAGAGTTATCTTGGCCGACCGAAAGTCTACAAATTGTTTTGTCTCTGCTATCGGTGAAGGACATACCGAGTATTATGGATGGGTTGAAGGAATTTTTGAATTTCAATTCTATGGTGCAAACCCACCAAACGTCGTAGTCTTCAAATGTTATTGGTTCCAGCGGAAGGAGACTAGAAGGACTCATGAACACTTAGGGCTAGTGGAAATCAAACAAAGCACCCATTTGGATGTTCCTGATGTCTATATTATGGCTCAACAGGCAACCCAAGTTTTCTATCTACCGTGGGCCTGTCAAAGTGATCCAAATCTCAATGGTTGGGATGTCATTTATGAAGTGCCGCCACATGTCATACCACCTCCCCCAAATGAAGAGGATTATGAACCTCACATTAACCCAGACACATCTGAAGAAGAATTCTTCCAAGAAACATGTCTTGTCAAAAAATGTTTCAAAAACCGCTCTACTTCACCTCAGAACATTGAAGTAGACAGCGGTAGTGAACCCGACTTCACCCCTAAGCCGGAACAAGAAGAGCCTGAACTATAAGAAGTTACTGCTGCGGATGACCTGTCAATGCTTGATCGATTATGTAATGTTGGCCTTCCACATGATGATGCATTTATTAATGATGATGAAGAGCATGTCATTACTGATAGTGATGATGATGATGCATTTATTGATCTCGGAGCATTTATTGAACCCAATGATCCAGATTCTTATTAGGTATTCAATTTTTTATGTTGTACTTGATTTGTATAGTTACTTGTATGATTGTATAATTTATATAGTTAATTGTGTAATTTTCTTACTTTGTATGATCGTTTCTTATATATAGTGCCATGGTCTTGGTTTCCATCCCCGTCAGCCCTCGCCCACTTTATGATTCGGATGTGGTAAATTCTCTTTTATAAATATTTGTTGCATTTCTCATTTATGACAATTATGGCCATCAAGTTGACATAGAGATTTTATAATCTTGGAGGTATGTGAACCAGAATTTGAAACCGACCCTCTTGTGAAGAACTTAAATTTAGTTGAATAAGAAAATGAGTATTTGAAAGAAAAAATCAAAAGAATTGAAGAATAGAAGATGACATTGGAGTTCCATGTTGCCGATGTCGTCGATGATCGCAAGATGAAGATGAATGCAATGCGCTTGAAGATGGATGCAATGCGCCTAAAGCTTAAGAAGATTAGAAATATGCCATTGATAATGAGGCTTGGTATCATTATGCCATTGGATCCATTGTTACCTTTGTTGCGATCTTCATCGCATTTGTTGTGATGTGGCTAAGTTTTCTCTAGTGTTTTGCTTAACAAATGCATACTAAGCTTATTTTCCTCCTAATGGCATAATAACCTAAGTGAGGGAGTCCTGGACTAAGGGGTCCTCGGGCATCCGGCCTGTTAGCCATGGGCCGGACTGATGGGCTGTGAAGATACAAAGACCGAAGATTGCACCCGTGTCCGGATAGGACTCTCCTTGGCGTGGAAGGCAAGCTTAGCGACCGAATATGTAGATTCCTTTCTTTGTAACCGACTTTGTGTAACCCTAGATCTTCCCGGTGTCTATATAAACCGGAGGACATAGTCCGGAGAGGGAGAGATACTCATTACCATAGCCATACAAGCTAGACCTCTAGGGTTTAGCCATTACGATCTCGAGGTAGATAAATTCTTGTAATACTCATATTCATCAATATCAATCAAGCATGACGTAGGTTATTACCTCCATAAAGATGGCCCGAACCTGGGTAAACATTGTGTCCCATGTTTCCTGTTACCATCGACCTTAGACGCACAGTTCGGGACCCCCTACCCGAGATCTGCCGGTTTTCACACTGACATTGGTGCTTTCATTGAGAGTTCCACTGTGCCATCGACAACAGGATTGATGACTCGCCTCATCTTTACAGACAATATCACTACCGGAGGAGAACTGGCCCCAGGCCAAACCCTCCGGTTGGGCAGCTTTACCATGGCCGCCCGTTCAACCCTTAAGCCGAAGATGACCTCTCGGGCCATCGTAAATTTTCTTCGTATCAACCCCAAACACTCCAAGACGATGGATCCGGCGGAGTTCTCGGCTTTAAATGAACTCCTTGATCGTATTGCCTCCTTGGGAATCGCTACAGATTACGATCGGGTCGGGCTCAGACCCAACCAAAGAGAAATCAAATCTCCATCGATCACCCACCAGATAGCGGTAATCGAGGAGCAAGACGGCAACTCTTCCCCTATACCGAAGACGGACTACATCCGGACCACCGACCTTACAAAGCCGGATACCCGCCGACAAAAGGAGGCGACCAACCTTCCGAACATAAATCGGATGGCGGGCAAAGGCAACCAGAAGATACTCCGAAGCCCGGACTATTAAGTCTGGAAAAACTTCACACTCCGGATCATCTACTGGGTCAGGGTCCAGATCCAATTCCACCCACCCACCCAGACATAAGCGCTCTCTTGAGCATACAACAGCAGTCTCAGGAAACAGTCCACCACTTCTGGGCCAGATTCCTCCTTGTCAAGGACAAGGTGAAAGATTGTCGTGACAAGGACGCGATATCAGCGTTCCGCAACAGTTGCACGAACGAAGGAATCCTCAATGCCATTAATCGCCGCCGCATACTACACTTCGCTAACTTGGTAACTATCATACAGAAATACAGCGCAATGGAAAGCGCCTGGAGGGATCAGGCAGCTTGTTGGGAGCCATCGGTCCCAACGCAATCTCTGGTCCAGGCAAAAAGGGCGCACCCCGACGCGCCCAGTCCAATAGCCAAGAAATACAAACCCATTACGTGGTGCAGAACCGTTCTGGAGGGATGGCTCGATGGCCCATGCAAAATACACACAACAACGGATACCATACCAACCCACAACCTTAGAGCATGTTGGATACTCCGGCAGGTAGCAAAAAGCGGCGAGGACATCCTTACCAAAAACACCCCAGAGCAACACCCTCCAGAAGACGACAACCCTAGAATACTAACGGTCTTTGAGACATTCGCTTCAAACAACAAGCGCAAAAGGGCAATTCGCGGTCTCGCCGAAGTTTGTCAAATCGCCACAGTAACCCTTAGAACGACACGGCTATAACCTTTAATGCCGGCGACGAACCAAAATATAGGACAGTCCGAGCACCAGCCGCTTTAGGCCTCAGTCCCATCGTGGACGGCTTTTGACTCACCAAGGTCCTCATGGACGTTGGCAGCAGACTAAACCTCATTTATGAGGATACACTCCACAAAATGGAAATAGACCGGAGCCGCATCAAGCAAAGCAGCACGACCTTCCGAGGAATCGTTCCCAGTCGGGAGGCGCGATGTGTGGGAAAAATCACACTTGACGTGGTATTCGGCATGCAGGAGAATTATCGGTCTGAAGAAATCACCTTCCAAGTGGCACCTTTCAGCAGCGGATACCACGCCCTGTTGGGGCGGGATGCTTTTACACACTTCCAAGCTATACCTCATTATGGGTATATGAAGCTCAAATGCCCAGACCAAACGACATTATCAGTCTTGTCAGTGATCCGGACATAGCACTCCGCGCCGAAAAAAACCCACATCCCTGGCCCTTGAGGCATTATCTGAAGCCCTCGCGTCCGAAGAATTAACTGCACTACGGTCCATGGTGTATAGGGACGATGTGATCTTAGGCAAACGACCGAAATCCACCTCCTTCAAACCGGCAGAAGAAATAGTCAAATTCCAGGTCCACCCAACGGACCCCAAGAAGACAGCATCTATTGGAGCACAACAAGACCCAACGGTCGACACCGCACTAAGGGATTTACTTCGCAAAAACTGGATATATTTGCCTCACACCCTTCTGACATGCCTGGAATCCCACGTGAGCTGGCCGAACATAGCCTTAATATCTTAAAGGGATACAAACCAATTAAACAAGCACTGCGGCGCTTTTCCGAGCCCAAATGCCAAGCTATGGGGGAGGAGCTGGCCAAGCTAATTGAGGCCGGATTCATCAGAGAAATAAAACATCCGGACTGGCTAGCAAACCTGGTGATGGTACCAAAGAAGGACAAATCCTGGCGGTTGTGCGTCGATTTTAAAGACCTCAATAAGGCTTGCCCTAAGGATCCCTTCTGCCTCGCCCGCATTGATCAAATCGTCGAAGCTACCGCAGGACACGACTCACTATGCTTCCTTCATGCATATTCTGGATACCATCAAATCAAAACGAAGGAGTCCGATCAAGCTGCAACAACATTCATTACCCCATATGGGCTATTCTGCTTCAACACCATGCCCTTCGGGCTCAAGAACGCCGGCGCCACATACCAATGCATGATTCAAACATGCCTGGAGAAACAGATTGGCAAGACAGTTGAAGCTTATGTGGACGACGTCGTCATCAAAACTAGGCACGTTGAAACACTAATAGATGATTTACATCTCACATTTGATAACCTCCGCGCGTATGACATTAAGCTCAATCCATAAAAGTGCGTTTTTGGCATCCCCGCTGGAAATCTGCTGGGCTTCATCTTTTCTAACAGAGGAATTGAAGCAAATCCAGCGAAAATCCAAGATTTGTCACAATTGGCTACGCCAACAGACCTTAAACAAGTCCAAAAGCTCACGGGTTGTGTGGCAGCTCTAAGCCGCTTTATCTCCAAATTGGGAGAAAGTGAACTGCCACACTATCGCCTTCTATGGCGAACCGATGACTTCGAGTGGACGGACACGGCAACAGCCGGACTGGAGGAAATAAAAACCCTTCTTGCGAGCAACCCAATCCTGGCCGCGCCAAACGTCCGTGAACCGATGTTATTATACATATCGGCAACACATCAGGTGGTGAGCGCCGTGCTCGTCGTTGAATGAGAACAAGATGGACACAAATTCCCGCTTCAGAAGCCAATATACTATGTATCCACTGTCCTTACACCTTGCAAATCCTGGTGCCCCCATTATCAAAAGATAGCATACGCGGTCTTCATGGCATCCTGAAAGCTCCATCACTACTTCCGGGAGTGTTCGATGTTGGTGGCTTCCGAAGTACCGCTCAATGACATTATAAGCAACTGCGATGCCACGGGCCAGATTGCCAAATGGGCCATTGAGCTCTTCCATTTGATATTACATACAAACCAAGTCGAGCTATTAAATCCAAAGTATTGGCTGACTTCGTCGCCGAATGGACAGAGCCCGAACTCCCTAAAGAGTACGACACATATTCTAATTGGGTTATGTATTTCGATGGCTCCAAAATGCTGGCAGGGCTAGGGGCGGGCGTCGTTTTAACGTCACCTACTGGAGACGTCGTTCAGTACGTACTCCAAATACTATACACAGACTCCAACAATGCAGCCGAATACGAGGCCTTATTGCATGGTCTCCGGATGGCTGTCTCCATGGACATACAACGCCTAGAAGTGCGCGGGGACTCAAACCTTGCAATATCTCAAATAAATGGAGACTTCGACGCCAAAGATCCGAAGATGGCAGCTTATCGTAATGCCGTCATAAAAATGTTGGCCCGGTTCGAGGGGCTCGAGTTCCATCACACTACAAAAAAAAGACACATCCGTGACATTTTGGGCCGAATGAATTTTTTTTCTGTCATACATATGACACTTCTATGACGATAATTGTGACAAAACCCGGTATCATCATAGATGTGGTGGGCTCCTACTTCTATGACAAAAAATCATGATAGAAAATGGGCTTTTCGTCCTGGGCGGGCCGGGCTTTTCGTCCTGGGCGGGCCGGAGACGCAGCTGCATGACATTCTTTGGGCCGTCCATGACGAAAAAACCGTTGTAGAAGTGAGGGGGAGGAAACTTTCGGGGAGTTCCCGGTTACGGCCGGAGGTTGGGGGCCGAGCCATGCACGTTTCTCTCGTACACGTACGCGTGTGTGTGTGAGGCGTCGGCTCTAACTGAACCTGAGTGAGGTGTTGGGCTCTAACTGAACCCGAGCGATTGCACTGCAGGCTACGCGTTACTAAACCCGAGCGATCGATCGATGGCTGTTAACTGAACCTGATCGAGCGATTCCTTCGCTACTATTGCTAACTGAAGCCGATCAATGGGATGAACAGTGAGCGTTGCGGGGGGGGGGGGGGGGGGATGAACAGTGAGCCGTGGCGTTGCCTCTGGATGAACAGGACCCCGTGGTGTGGTGGAGGGCTGGATGAACAGTAGACGGTGGAGGGGTGCCCGTGGAGGGGTGGATGAACAGGACCCTGTGGTGTGGAGGGCTGGATGAACAGTAGACGGTGGAGGGGTGGTTGAACAGGACCCTGTGGTGTGGAGGGCTGGATGAATAGTAGATGATGGAGGGGTGCCCGTGGAGGGTGGTTGAACAGGACCCCGTGGTGTGGAGGGCTGGATGAACAGTAGACAATGGAGGGGTGGTTGAACAGTAGACGGTGGAGTAGCGCGCGGTGGAGGCTGGATGAACAGGAGCCCGTGGAGGCTAGATGAACAGGAGCCCGTGGAGGCTGGAGGAGGTCGATGGTGGAGATGAACAATATCCTGTGGAGTCCCGTTTTGCGCTACGCCACACCCCTCCCGATGAATAGGACCCCCGTTTCGACCGTAGCGCTCCAACAGAAGTCCGTTTCCTCCGTTTTGCGGTACGCCACACCCCTCCCGATCAACAGGACCCCTGTTTCAACCATAGCGCTCCAATAGAAGTCTGTTTCCTCCGTTTTGCGGTACGCCACACCCCTCCCGATCAATAGGACCCCCGTTTCGACCGTAGGAGGTCTGTTTCCTCCGTTTTGCGGTACGCCAGACCCCTCCCGATGAACATGATCCCGTTTCGAATGTGGCCGGTCGAACACAAGGCCGTTTCCTCCGTTCTGTGGTACGCCAGGCCTCGTTTCCATCGCCTGTTCCGTCTAAGCCCTCCCGTTGAAGACGCATTCTGTTGCATCCCCATGAACACGACGCATTATGTTGCCTCCCCATGAACACGACGACGACGTTGTTTCTCCCTTCCGACCCAGCCATGTACACAAGTAGGCGTTCGAGCCCCCGCCCGTATATACACATATGTGGCCGTATTTTCTTTCTTGCACCCTGGCCGCTGTACATACATGTAAATGCTACGTGCGCGCATCTACTACGACACATGCGCGCCTCTACTATGACACGTGCGTGCCTCTACATCGACCAGTATGTACGTACACATTCGCGACCAGAATGACAACGCTACGTACGCTTCGACCAGGTGGGTCCCGACTGTCAGGCCCTTCCTTGCCTCCGAAGATGTAGCTGGTCGGTCCCAGCAATCAGGGGGTGAATCGTTTTGTTTTTTGCCTGGACGCACTTCCTTGCGTGCGAAGATGTAGCTGGTGGGTCCCAGCAGTCAGGGGAAAACGTTTTTTCGTGAAATACAATGGCCCGTCCGGTGGGTCCTAGCTGTCAGTGGAGGAATCATTATTTTCCACGTAATAAGGAGGCACTTCCTTGCAGCGGCCGTGGACCCAGCTGTCAGCCTCTCCATGTACAGTCCACGTCCGATGGAAGCCGTTCCTTGACCACGTTGACCACGCCATGCCGAGAGCACCAGGGCGGTGGACGATGGCGAGGCCTAAGAAGGGGACGACACGGAAGCCGGGAAGACTCGGCAGTTGTTTCCCACGCAGAGGGGAGTATGACTGTACGAGGGTTTACTGGTTCGTCTGCCGTCATCGGAGAATAACAGTAGGTGTGGGTGAGTAGAGGGATGGCTAGGCCAGCGATGGGAGTACGGTCGGGCGGTGAGGCCTACGCGGAAGCATAGCCGGCCGCGAGGAGGAGGGAGCAGGCAGTCCCGCCGGCGCTTGTTTGAGCGGCTGGAGCAGGAAGACCAGAGATTGAAGAAGCACGACGGCCGTTGGATGGACATCCAACAGTCAGTGCTTGTGCATCAACCTTTTTTTTAGGAAAGCCTCAAATCTGTGGAAAACAGCATACAACCCATCTGCCATTATTTCTAATAATTTACAGCCCATTTGCTAATTCTTAAGGTTTTTTTGGAGCCCATATTCTTTTTGTTAGCATTACAACCCATATTGTGGCAACGGTTAAAAAATTATACGAAATTTTGCATATTTCGGTGCGGTCCGAACTGTTTTTAATCCCGAAATTTTGACTCACATTCAAACTGATTTTGAAAATAAATGTATATCAATATAAAATCCAACAAATTCTCCACGCATAAAAATTAATGTAATTTAAAATCTTGTAATGAAAAAAAAACATATTTGAAACTAATTGCCGGTTTGATGTGTTTTAAAAATGTACAACCCATTGCTCATTACTGATGGGCCATTTTCTCGGCCAGCCGAATGAAAGCTCTCCTCGTCTTGAAAGATTTGCAGCCCAACAGGCCTGGCAAAGCGACTTACTTGGCAAATCACAAAAAAACTGGGATGTGGCCGTGGACCCAACTGTCAGCCTCTCCACGTACAGTACTCCTCCGATGGAAGTCATTCATTGACCATGTTGACCACGCCGTGCGGAGAGCACCACGGCGGTGGATGACGGCGAGGCCTAGGAAGGGGACAACATGGCAGTGGAAGCCCGCACGGAGAGGACTACGAGGGTTCACTGGTTCGGCTGCGGTGTGAGGCTGCCGTCACCGCAGGGCCTGGCCAGCGGTGGGAATAGTAGGGGGTGGTGAGGCCTCTGCGGCAGCACAGCCGGCCACGGGAGGCAGGAGCATGCGGCACGACCGGCGTTGCTTTGGGCGGCTAGAGTAAGAAGACCAGAGGTTGAAGAAGCACTACGGCCGTTGGATGGACATCATATGGTCACTTGAGCTAGAATCGTTCATATTGACTAAGTTGACAAAGCCCTTCGTCCCCGTCAACTTAGTAGGCCCACAAGTCAGCCTCCCAGCAAGGTGGGTCCCAGCTAGCCGGGGGAGTATTCACTTTTTTTGTGCGTAATAAGGAGGCACTTCCGGTGGGTCCAAGCTGACAGCGGGGGGAACGTTTTTTTCGCGAAATACGGTGGCCTATCCGGTGGGTCCCAACAGTCAGGGGGAAATGATTTTTTCGCAAAATACTGGTGGCCCATCCGGTGGGTCCCCGCTGTCAGGTGGAGGAATAATTATTTTCCGCGTAATAAGGAGGCACTTCCTTGCGGCTGCCGTGGACCCAGCTGTCAGCCTCTCCATGTACAGTACTCTTCCGATGGAAGTCGGTCGTTGACCACGTTGACCACGCCGCGCCGAGAGCACTAGGGCGGTGGACGACGGCGAGGACTAGGAAGGGGACGACACGGAGCCGGGGAAGACGCAGCAGTGGATGCCCACGCGAAGAGGAGTAGGAGGGTTCACTAGTTCGGCTGCGGTGTGAGGCTGCTGTCGCCGCAGAATAACAGTGGGTGTGGGTGAGTAGAGGGATGGCCTGGCCAGCGGTGGGAGTAGTAGGGGGCGTTGAGGCCTCCGCGGCATCACAGCCGGCCACGGGAGGCAGGAGCACGCGGCATGACCGGCGCTGGTTTGGGCGGCTGGAGCAAGCAGACCAGAGGTTGAAGAAGCACTACGGCTATTGGATGAATATCATATGGTAACAGGAGCTACAATCGTTCATATTGACTAAGTTGACAAAGCCCTCCATCCCCGTCAACTTGGTAGGCCCACAAGTCAGCCCTCCCACTATGCTGGGTTCCAGCTGGCAGGGGGAATATTCATTTTTTGTGCGTAATAAGGAGGCACTTCCTTGCGTGTGAAGATAGCTGGTGGGTCTGACATGTCAGTGGGGGGCACTTTATTTCGCGAAATACAGAGGCCCTAGCGGTGGGTCCCAGATGTCAGGTGGAGGAATCATTATTTTGCGCGAAATAAGGAGGCATTTCCTTGTGTGCGGCCGTGGACCCAGCTGTCAGCCTCTCCACGCACAGTCTACTTCCGATGGTGTCGTTCGTTGACCGCGTTGACCACGCCACGCCGAGCGCATCCAAGGTGGTGGACGACGGTGAGGCCCCGGAAAGCAACAAGCCGGAGATGGGAAGACGCGGGAGTAGAGTCGCAGACAGAGAGGTGTACGAGGGTTAACTGGTTCTAGTGCGGTGTGGTTCGGCAGTCGGTGGAGAAGAATAGGAGGTGTGGAGGGGTGGAGGGATGGCCTGGCCAACGGTGGAGTAGCGCTTCATAGCGTAGCGTGCTAAGCCGAGCTGCTAGCTGCAGGAGGCGGGAGGTGGTCCTGGCGGCGCTGGAGGAAGAAGACGAGAGATTGAGGATGGATGCCGGTCGTTGGATATAAATCCAACGGCTAACATGTCAGAATCATTTGTTGACTAAATTGACAACGACTTGCATTGGCTTCGACCTATTGGCCCACATTTCAGCCTCCAAAAATGCGGCACGTATTCAACCCATTTTTTCAGAATTTACAGTCTTTTTTTGCGCGATACAATTTACAGTCAATTTGATCTTTTTTTGAATTACAGCCATTAGCTGGGCTGGGTCAACAAATAATGTAGCGTCCATGCGACCCGTTTATTTTATTTCCTAAAAAATTACAGCCCATTTGCACTTTCTCGAAATACACAATTTTGCTGGGCTGATTCTAATTATAATGTTGGGTTGGGCCAGCAATGTTATCAAAAAATAAAAAGGGGCTGCGCATTTTGTTATAAATATATTCAAATAATAAGTGATATTATTACATTTGTCCTTAAATTTACAGTCTTACCAAGCTTTATATAATAACATATAAAATATTTTTTTAGAAAAACAGGGAGCATGTCCCCGGTTCCATTGCTGAGAACGAAACCACAACATATTCTGATACAACAGCTCAAAGAGCAGTTCGAAAGCAAAGGTAGAAAAGCTACAAACTAGGGGGGTGGATGAACAAGTTCTCTGAATAACACAAATCACCCGAGCGGTGCCAAAGGCAGAGCGGATGGAGCACTCAAATGACACAAGGAGGGTCCAGTGAAGCCTTCATGGTTTTCATCCGAGGGGCCGTGTTAGCCTGCGGCGACCAGTAAGCAAGCGGAGACACCGAGCTGGAAGCCGTAGAATGGTGGATGTCCCTCTTTTTCGGCGCCAGGTGCCCATCATCTTCATCAGAGATCTTGACATGAGCCCACGGGTCCAGCCCCAAAGCAGGTCGAGCCTTGTTCAGCCACAAGTGATCGCCAACGGTTTCTGGAGGGATCTTGTTAGGGTTTCCACGAAGCTCATCAACTTGTCCTTGTCCGATCCGGAGGAGAGAATCGCCTAGTTCCTCACCATGTTCCTGATCAACCTCAAGACCTGCAAAATGGAAATCCAGGAGGTGTTACTGAAATTCATAGCATTTCTATATTTCCAGAGGCACCAAAGGGTAGCTGAGCTAACAGTGTTTAAACCTGAGCACTTTTTGGTAGCAATCCTGAATCTGGCGACGGATTCGAAGGATGAGCCAATCTGACTAGAGAATTATTCCTTAATGTGGGCCCAAAGATGTTTAGCAACTATACATTCAAAAAAATAGGTGAGAACAAGACTCTTGTTCCAAGCAGTAAACACAATCAAGGGTTTGATGATGTGTCTCTTCCTAAGGTTATCCCTAGTCATCAATTTGTTTTTGGAGAGAAGCCAGAGAAATACATGAAATTTAGGGGGAACTCTCAATTTCCAGACAGCAGGGATAAACACGGGTTGAACCCCTCTAAAGTTGATAACATGATAGAAGGAGCTAGAGGAATACTTCCCCTTATTGTCCAGCTGCCAAATCAGGGCATTCGGCTCGGCAGTAAAGGTATTGTTGTTGGCAATTTCCTTCAACTGGAACCATTGTTCCATGAGACTATCACTAAAGTTCCTTCTAAAAGAGAGTTTTAGGAATTGACCATCCCAAACTTCATTGACACTTTTGTTAAGCTCATTGCGGACAGAGTAAATAGGCCAAAATTGGACTGGTAGGGGGGGATGTGCCAAACCAAGTATCTTCCCAGAACCTGGTTCCGCTCCCATCCCCTATGTTCCATCTATAGCCAAATTTCACAGCATGCATAATAGATTTCAATCCTTTCAAGAATCTAGAGGTCTTAGGGTTGGAGGAAGGGTCAAAAATATTAGGTTTATTTCCTAAGTATTTATGGGCAATAACAAGCTTCCAGGGTTTCAGGTCTTCCTCATAGAATCTTTTAATCCAAGACCCTAGAAGACAGATGTTAATTTCTTGGAGGTTAGGTATGCCTAGGCCTCCAAAATCTTTTTTCATAGAGACTAGGGCCCAATTAGCAAGGTGTAGCTTCCTATTTCCCTCAAAATCATTCCACAAGCAATGAGACATCTAAGAATTGATGAGGTTCACTTCCCATTTAGGGAACTTGAAGAAGGAGAGCAGATACACTGGAATGCTAGACAAACAAGCTTGTATGAGGATCAATCTACGTCTGTAAGAGAGAAGTTTGCCCCTCCACCCAGCAATCCTTTTAATGATTTTATCCAGAAGGGGTTGGATATCCTCTCTCCTTAGTTTATCATAGTGGAGAGGGATACCTAGGTACTTAATGGGGAAGTTACCTTTATTATAGACTAGAATAGAGAGGAAGTCAGCTAACTCCTGATCATCCATGTTGATAGGGATGAGTTCACTTTTAGAGTAGTTGATTCTCATGCTTGAGACTTGTTCAAACCAGGTTAGAACAGTTGTCAAATTGCTAGCATGTGTGGAGTCATTGTCTAAGAAAAGGATGGTATCATCTGCATATTGAAGGCAGATGATGCCACTAGGGCAGACCTCAGGACAGAGCCCTGCAATAAGACTATGATCAGCAGCTTTGCTCAGCATTTTAGTAAGCACGTGCACTACTAAATTAAACAAAAGCGGGGAGATGGGGTCACCTTGCCTAAGGCCTTTACCAGCAAGGAAAAAATCACTTTCACAGTTATTTAACTTGACCCCAACAGACCCCCATGAGTAAGTTGCTAGATCCAACTCTCCTCTATGAAAGGCTTGGAAAAGATCTAAGAGATCATTTTTCACCAAGTCCCAAAAATGCTGGTAAAACAAGAAGGGAATCCCATCAAGACCAGGAGCCCCATCAGGATAAGAGCTAAAAATGGCTTCCTTCACCTCTGTCTCTGAAAAAGGGGCTTCTAGCAGCTCATTTTCAGTAGGAGAGACTTTTTCAGAAGCAGAGAAAAAATTGTTTTGTAGAGAGAACCCAGAAGGGTTTTTCTTTCTTAAACAGGTCTTTGTAGAAGTCACTAGTCAGTTTTAGCATCTCATCTACCTCAGTAATAGGGCCATTAGGGCCATCAAGGGAGTGAATGAGGGTTTTCCTCCTCCTCTGGTTAGCTACTGTATGGAAATAAGCAGTATTTCTATCACCCTCCTTAATGTTCCTATCTCTAGACCTTTGTTTGGCTTTGATTTCTTCTTGAAGCCAAATTTTCTTGAGCTCTCCATGGACAAAGTTTAATCTATTAGTCTCAGCCTCAGAGGTCAGTGGTTTCTGCCTTAATATCTAGAGAATCAAACTCAAGGAGGAGAAGCCTTTTGTATCTTCTAAGATTAGCTTCCTCATTGGAGTTCCACCCTTTGGTAGTTCTTCTAAATCTCCTGATTTTGATCTGCCAATTTTCTAGGGGGTAGCTGCTCCCAGTAGGCTCATTCCAGATTTTCCTGACTAGCTCAGTAAAATCTTCTCTAAGCGACCACCACTTTTCAAATTTAAAACTATTGCTCTTTGGAGTTTGGTTAAGACCATAGTCCCAGAGCAAAGGAGTGTGGTCACTATCACATCTGGGCAGAGCTCTACAACTAGAAAGGGGAAAAACTATCTAATTCTGTGTCACAAATTTTTTTGTCAATGGTGGACATAATCCTGGAGCAGCACTTCCAACATATCTAGCAGAACTGTGGGTTTTCCTTCTGACAGGGCAATTCTCAACTTTATGGGTAACCATTTTGCAGATAAAACAACTCTTGGGCTTGACACATTTATCCAAATGATGCCCTGGTTCCCCATAGTTGTAGCAGATCACCTCAGAGTATGCCATAAGGCCCGAAGCAGGGGCAGGAGCAGTTTTCTGCATGTCCTATCTCTTCTTTTGCTGATTCTTGCCTTGAGATTTCCCACTGATCTAAGAGTCAGAACCACCAGCAGATTGATCTTGGGAAATTACAGGAGCCTGCCCAGATTGTGCCCCCATTTGGGACGGAGGTGGGCCATACCACAGCCCAACCGGCACTCCCCCCCATTGTGATAGGGGAAATTCATTGGAGTTCCTGGTTCCTTCTCATCCTCCAGCCAGATGTTGTCTCTCAGGAAGCAGAAATAACCACCAGACAGCTCAATTGAAGCAGATTGCAAGCCTAATTTCAATCTTCTGCAGGTTTGGGGGAGAGGTAAGGTAGGGGATCCACCTGCTCCGGCTCTGGTGGCGTGCTGGTGGGCAGGAGTCAAGTCAAGCATTTCCATCTCGCAGCACGGCGTGGATCTCCTGAATTCACTTCTCCTTTCGCCCATCGAACGAACGCAATCGGCGGCTCACTAGGGTGGGGCATCCTGTGCTTCTCCGAGAAATCTCCTCCGAAGTAGATCCGCAGGGCTAGATTCAGCAGCTCCCAATCCACATGATCCTTGCACATCTGAGCATACCTGCGCGAGTGAGAGAACGGATTCCGTCCCTCCTTGGCTTCCTCCCTCGCATCTTCCTCCTCTGCTTCCCTCCATTCGTGCGTGCATTGGGTCCAGGAGAGAGTGTCGTCGCGGATCCGCATCGCCCGCTCCCTCCATCTCCTCCCTCGAGTCTCCCGCAGCACCGCCGGTGCGACGGAGTCGAGCGGCTGGAGCATCTGGGGGAAGGCTTTGTAGACATGTGGGAGATGCATCTTGTACATCTACCTGTCTTCCAGCCATTCCCCCGTGGATATGGCCGGCGACTCCATGGGGCGCGCGAGCGGACTTGCTGAGGGGGGCAGGCGCGCCCAGAGTCAGGAGGCGGGGGGTGGCGGCGAGATCTATGGCAGCGGCGAGGGTGGAGGTAGTGGCGGGGGCTGCCGCGACGGTGGAGATGGTGGCGGGGGCGAAGGGGATCGCGAGAGCGGTCATCTATTTGCCAATTATGTGAACTAAACAGTCAACATATGAAATAATTTAAATATATATAATATAGTTAGAAGGGAAACAAAAGTTGGACCTGGCGTTCCTATTCTTATATTGAAAAATAGAACAGACCTCTGTGTTTTCTTCAGAAAAATACATAAATTGGGCTGCCAAAAATAAAACCTCGGATGGGAGGTCCATAGGCCGCTTGATACATGATGGACCTAAGAAAATGCAAACAGGCCTATGGACCTCCCAACGGAGGACGTGGGCTGCGCATGTTAAAAATGCAAGCCTAGACGGGGCAGCCCAAAACCACGTCCAACACTTGCCAAAACTTCGTCCCTCGTTTTCTCTGTGTTTCGCACACTCGACATTGTGTCGGCATTTTGACTGTGCATCATATGAAGATGTGCTATGCATGAATGTTGATCAGCATGATGTTAACTGGCTGGTAGTTCCATTTTCGACCATGAATAAAACTTCCAACATGATGTTAACCCTGTTTGAAAAGGCCATGTTAATATAAATGCTCTGCCTCTGAAAGTTGCAGTTTCTTATGTGAAACTGAACTTGCAGTTTCTTATCTGAAACTGAAACTTGCAGTTTCTTCTCTGAGAATCACATTGTCTGCACTTTTATACTCCTATGAAACTACATTTTTTAAGTGCTAAAAATAGATATCTAGAATTCATAAAATACTTCATATGCTCAATACTGCAAATCTGAAATTCAAAAGACATTCATATCTGAAAGTACACTCAAAATACACAACACAAAACACAATTCACAACCTGCAAATACTGACAATCCTAAGCTCCTCCTGACAATTCACAACCTGCCCGACTATTGGGCTGGGGGGCAGCCCCCTCCTATTCCTCGGCGGCAGAGAGCCGCCCCGTGAGACGATGTTAACGGCGAGGGAGACGATGGAGGGGAAGCGTCGTCGGGCCAACTGCTTTTCTCCTCTTGCAGTTGGGTTCGATTGACGAAGACTCCACCGGCTCGCTCTGGCAAGACACCCTCACAAACGGCACCCTGTAGATGCTCGATCCTTCAATCTCTGGTGGATGCTCCATCTGGGATCGATACTCCCACCACCGCTCTGTCACGATCGGATTCGGTGAATCTGTTTGCTCCATGGCTTAGATGAGCACCTCTATGTACTCCAACGCGATTCCCTTCGGGAGTATCGCCGCCTTTTCGCTCTATCGCAGATATTTGGCCATGGATGTCGCCGTCGCCGCTAGGTGGTCCTTATTGTCAAACCAAGACTATATCTCCAACATCCTAGCTAGCTTCACAGGGTCGCCGTCTGCGATCCTCACATATCGGTTGTACTCCTCTATTGATCTACTTCTCCACAACACCTTCACTCACCGGCGGTGGTTTTTGAATGGAAGAGGAGAGGAGCAGTGCTGGTTTTGGATTAGAACGGCAGAGGAGCGACGCTGGTTTTGGACTGGAATATGAGAGGAGGGGCGGTGGTTTTGAAATGGAAGAGGAGAGGAGCGGCGCTGCATTTAGATTGGAATAGGAGAGGAGCAGCGGTGGTTTAAGAGGAGAAGAGCGGAAGAGCGGCGCTGGTCTTGGAAGTATTTTTTTGTTGTTTCGCGCATTTTGGGTCAAAGTTTGACCACGTACTGTATTTGACAAGCAAAATGTGAACGCATGTCACCAAATTGATTTTGATTTTGATCCAGTCAGAGCGCGCCGGCCCTCTCGTCCAATCCTAAATCGCTGACGCACGCTCCCGTCCCTCTTCTCCATTGCAAAACCACCACCTCTCCTCTCCATCATCTCCATTCCAAAACCACCGTCTCGCCTCTCCCTCTTCTCTATTTCTAGACGCTTTGCTCCATGGCGCGGGCGCAATCCATGGATACAAAATTAGTATATAATGTATACTATTTAAAAGTCGAGGGAGGGGCTTTTCCTGTGCGGTAGGCGGCGGGGCAGTTCCACCTAGTCGGTTCGACAGAGATGCGAGAAGACGAGGGAGTAGGCTGCTGCAAACGTATTGCTATGTGATTTGACAGCGAGTTACTGCTGGACAGGTGGGGCCCCGTGATTTGACTTGCCATTATCATTTTAACTCCAGCACTACGACCGGCGTGAGTCTCCCAGATTCCTGACCACCTCCATACAAGTGCCTCTCCCAATGCTCCACCATGTAGTAGAGGCTGGCTCTTGCATGAGAGCCCACTTCTCCACTTTTTCCTTGCCTCTCTCTCCTCCATATATGCAAAAACGCCATGTAAAGCGCACTATTGTACTTACTTTTACTTGCTCCTACAGGTGCTTCAGCTTGCCACATAAGCATAAAGTCTGATGTGGCAAGTTAATCAAGAAGAGAGAGACTAGTTTGGTGACCCAAGGAAGAAACGGTGCTAAGCGCGTGTACCTAGGTGAAAAGACAATTTTGAGTCAATAGCTAATTAAATGAAGCAAACTTAGCAACACTATTTCATTGGAAGAGGTCACTCCTTGGCAAATGCAATAAATACACGCGCTTAGCACCGTTTCTTCCTTGAGTACGAAGAAAGAGATAGAGAGGAGTAAAAAATACACTTATAGCCAACCTTGTTGTAGTATGAGTGACTAAGTGATGACTATGTATGACATGCCAACATCAGATGGCCTAACGCACCGTGTTAAATCTCCAAGGGCGCAACCGCGCGAGTGACGCGACGGTCGTGGTAGGCGCGACCATGATACGGGCTGCTGGCAGCCCTTGGATCTGAGATCAAACGGCCGCATGCTAAGTTGCTGAAAATTTGCAGAATAACCCTCTAGGATAGGATATTCACCCATAGGTCTAGAATCACGCGATGCAACCGTTCGATCTTAGATCCAAGGGCTCTCGGAAGCCCGTATCATGGGAGAATGGAAAGCCACTACCTTGCCTTCGCACGCTAGTAGTTCGCTCCTACTTGTCCCCGCACGTCCTTTAATACTACGGCGGTTCGCTCCTAGTCGTCCCGTCCATTCACATACAGCAGTTCCACTAACCCTAACCCTCCTCCCAAATCCAAGGCGTCCCAAATCTCCATGATCGGCGGTGAGTACAAGGTTAGAACCATCACCGGCGATGAGTTCGATGTCATCTACACCCGTTCTTCCGCGACGGTGAAAGGATGCCTTTCTCGCTTCAGACGCATGTTCGAAGACTCAGATGATGAGTGGGTCGCTGGGCTAGATGTTGAGTACACCACAGTCCTGGGACGAGAGAAGGATCTAAAGGACGAAGAGAGGAAGAAGCCCGCCGTGATCCAGGTTTGCATGCATGACTTATGCTTGGTCTACCACATATGCCATGCCGACGTTGAGTGCGAGGATTTTAAGGACTTCTCGAGAGCAACCTAGTCAAATTCGTTACTGTAGACTTTGGTAATGACAAAGAAGTCCTGCATCGGATAGGCCTCGTTGTAGGCAACACCTTCGACCTCCAGAAGAATCGGCTGGTGTCCTCTCGTTAGCCTTCAATGCTGACCCTGGCAGGAGCCATGGTTCATCCTTCGTACGGTAAACTGGAGAAACCTCATTACACGTTTCATCATCATGCATGGCAGCAGAATTTACTAGATATAGACCACATCCACTATGCTGCAATGGATGGCTACCTTTGCTTCAATATCTACAAGGGTTGGATGAAGAGCAACAGCCAAGTGTGCGGTTGAAGCAAAGAAGTATCGGCCAAGAGGAACAGGGACAAGGACGAAGTCGAGGACGTGGACGAGGACTCCGAGTAAGGTGGCAGTGTCGTTGCTCATGGTGGTTCTAATGCAGTGTCTACTGGAATAGTTGCAAAGTGTAATTTCAGGTGTGCTTAATTTAATTTGAGGGGTGTGTTGTGTTGAGCCCCCAGCAGAACTATGTTATGTTTCTTCTCGTTACTTTAACTCTTCAGTACGTACATACTAGTATTTCTTACATTTCATATTTTAGTTGGTATAGTACTACCACTCGTTTCTTCACATTATATACGTACAATATATATGGCCAACATCATATAGCCAGCAGTTTAGTTGTCAAAGAATTTCAGGGTGCTTAGTTTTTTCAAAAACTTCTAGGATGCTTAGAGGGTGCTTGGATCCAATGGACTTATTTTAGTCCGACTAAAAATAGTCTCTTTAAGAGGCTAAAGTTCCAAGCACCCATGACTAAAGGGGGGCTAAAACTAGTCTTGAGACTAAATTTTTTTAGTCAGGGGTACTATCGGTGTCAAAACCTGCGGATCTCGGGTAGGGGGTCTCGAACTGTGCGTCTAGGCCAGATGGTAACAGGAGGCAGGGGACACGATGATTTACCCAGGTTCGGACCATCTTGATGGAGGTAAAACCCTACGTCCTGCTTGATTGATATTGATGATATGGGTAGTACAAGAGTAGATCTACCACGAGATCAGAGAGGCTAAACCCTACAGGCTAGCCTATGGTATGATTATATGTTGTGGTTGTTGTCCTACGGACTAAAACCCTTCGATTGATATAGACAACGGAGAGGGTTAGGGTTACACAAGGTCGGTTACAAAGGAGGAGATATCCATATCCGTATTGCCTAGCTTGCCTTCCACGCCAAGTAGAGTCCCATCCGGACACGAGACGAAGTATTCAATCTTGTATCTTCATAGTCTAACAGTCCGACCAATGGAGATAGTCTGGCTGTCCGGAGACCCCCTAATCCAGGACTCCCTCAGGTACCCCTACTAAAATGTAGATTAGTCCTCTCTCTACTCATTTAACTCCTCTCCTTTAACATAAGCAAGTTCTGGATTGGAGGGTTTGGAGGATAATAAATGCTCATTAACTTGATTTTAGCCTTTTTAGTATTTGGATCCAAGCATGGGTGAGGCTAGCATGTTTTAGTCCCACTACTTTTAGGCATGGGACTAAAATGTATCCAAGCACCCTCTTAGTTTTTTTTGAGGGGTGGGTTGTGCTGGACACCATTATTGTGACTAGCTTTTCTAATAGTACTATATGCATAATTTGGCGACGAGCGCTCTCTATATGCACCACCTTTTTTTAATTTCAAGTTTTGCTCCATGGCGCAATCCATCGATACTACTGCTGTACAATAGTATACATTTTTAAAAGGCTAGAGGGCGGGGCAGTCTAGCTTGGTCGGTTTCATGAGAGGCGAGGGCTTTTGTGATTTGATGGCTCATTACTGCTGGAAGGTCGGGCCTTGTTATTTGACTGCTCGTATAAATGCGCCGACGACCTGATCGAGGAGGAGCAAAGAACCATGCGGTATACTCAAGTTTTCCACTGGAATAGTACTGCGACAGAGGAGCACGAAACACGGCAACCCAGTGCTATATGGCGATAAAAAATGATCTAATTTGCTAGTCATCTCATTGTTAGCATTGTTCTATTCATTCCCTCAAAAAAACATTGTTCTATTCATGCCTCGCAGAGAACGTGACACGTGCGGCGAAACACCCGAAGCAAAAGATGAAACACACGAGCAAAAGAAGAAGGAAGATTATCACCCCAAATGATCTAATTCGCCATGGAGTCGTAACTTCTTCTTCATCGCCTCCACGACCTCCATCTCCTTGCGCGTCTCCTCCGCCATCTTCATCATTGTGTCCATGACGCGGCATTTCTCGACGTGAGCCTTCATCATCTATTCCACGACCATATTATGTACCTTGACAACAGCCGGGTGCTCTATGCGGAGCTTCGCCAACTCTTCCTTCTGTTCCATGGCGAGGGCCTGCAGCATCTTCATCGAGGAACTACTATTCTCATGCAGCTTCTTCCAGTCAGCGTTCTTCTCCTTCAACAGGTCGATCTTGTGGCAGAGCTTCACATTGTCCTCCCGAAGTCGCAGGATTTCGCCGGTCGCCTTCTTCTCCGAGGCAATGCTCTTCTTCAGCAGCATCACCAAGCTGGCGGTCAACACCCCCTGCTGATTGAGCTTAGCGGGCATGTCGTCGAGGCTCTCCTTCAGCAACTCCATCAAGCCTTGGATGAACTCCTTCTGCTTATTGAGCTGATCCGGCATGCCGTCGAGGGATAACGACTCCATCTCTGCCGGCTCGGCATGTTCGCCTCCGCGGCTAGGGCGCTCCAGGGAGCCATCGCCAGCCCGTGAGACATATTTCGAGGTCTCTGCGTGGCGGCGAGCCCTCTCTTTTTTTCCACAGCCTTGGTTGCCACTCCCTTGTTACGAGTAGTTCTCGACCTAGAGCTCTGCTCACCGGCCATGGCAACGACGGACGAAGAAGAAGCACTTATGAGGAGGAAAGGTAGAGTGATTTTCGGTTAGGTAGTTCCCCTTTTTATAACCTAAGTACTAGCACTAGTACTAATACCTGCATAGTGGGAACACGTTTAGGTTTGGTACGTACTACTAGTAGGTGTGAGCAGGCTTTCGAATGTGATGGGAACAAGGTAAAGATTAATTGATGGTTTTGGTTACAAGGCCTGAAACGGCTCCCAATGAGTTTAGCGGAACATAAATTTCAAGTACTACTACACTGCTCAAATGCGTAAATACTATGTTACTGTCAAAAATTGGCACAAAATACGAAGGAGATCAATGGAAGTACTACTAGAAACCCACGATTTAACTACTCGCATGCGCGCAGTGGAGTAATAATGTCTTTCTTCCACGCTCACATCCACTCAATTTGCATGCTTTGTATTAATTGACCATCAATGAAGTGAACGACTTTACACGCGTCAAATTATCACATGGGGTGGATCTTGGTACAAAATTGCGTCCGCCCGTGTACCCGCTTGTGCATGCGAGGAATGAGTGCGTGCATGGCGTGCGTGCACATCTTCGATTCGTGCATGTACCGCTAGTATGGCTCAGGGAGGACGAGTCATTCTTCTGGAACCAGCAGCACGTCACTGTGATCAATCCACGCAAGGAGGTCGCGACAACGCCTACACATGTGCCATGTGCCTTCATGAACTGTAAGAGAGACACTGTGTAGCGCGCCATTGGTATTCTAATTTACGTGTTTTGCACATACTCGAAGTACTAGTAAGGTACACATGCATTGCACGCATCAGATTTTGCAACCAAATTATGAATAAATACCACATTATAGCATGTAAGCTCTGAGTCATATATGCCTGATGTAGCCCTTCGTTTAATTCTTATAGTTCATCTCATTCAAAATCAATTAGTTTTTATAAAAAAGCTAAGAACGCGGGAATAGGAAAAACATGGGATTATAGTGGAATGTCATCTTGAATCCTACAGGATTGTACAAGTGTTTGATTGTGGATAGAAAAAACACAGAATTCTTTCAAAGAGGTTTGAGTGGATGGGATGTTTCCTATGAAATCTAGTGCAAATGAATCATATGGAAAAATTCCTATGGTTTACAATCCTACGAATCAAACAACCAAGATAGGAAAAATTCCTAATGATTAGAATCCTCCAAAATTCCTTTGAGAATCCTTTGAATCAAAGAAGCCCTTAATCTATTTTATGATTCATGGAATTGTGCGTTGTAAAGCATAAAGTAAAAACAAATAAAGGCAATTCAACTAGAAAAAGTTTGGCAGTTATGATACGGAAGATTGTAGAACAAAAGAGAACCACTGTTGTTTTGAGGTTTGTGCATTATGCTTAAGTTCAACCATGGAGTCTGCTAGATTGTACATGTGGCAAAATCCGGTGGGGGGCTAGAAGATGGTGCGAGGGGTCGAGTGGAGGGAGACTATGAAGGAATGCACAAGTGCGAGATCGATATTTACACAGAGAGGGCGAACACGTGCGCTGATGCGCGCAGTGGTGGAGCCATGAAAAATAAATGAGCTAGGGGGCCAAGCATTGCTAATCCTTTACGAGGAGAGTCAATTCATGAACTTAAATCATTTTTAGCATCAATTGTCTAATGATCACATTCGTATTAGCCTTGATATATAGTGATGTTAGGGGGGAGGGGGCAAGGCCCTTACTGCCCCCTGTCTTCGCCATTGTGCACGCGTCTGAGAGATGAAGCGGAAACATGGATGATGAGAGGGGGACGTTGGATACATAATTAATGTGGGTGTATTATCTATATATGTTAATCCTATATAGAGAGGTATAGATTGATCGATGTGGACGTGGGAAAGAGGGTGAGACCTCACTGGATATATCGATTGATCGGTTTGTGTGCAAAACTATGAAAGACCTAGCTATATACACACATACATAGAGGAACATCGATCGTTGCGCATGCACGCATGAGAGATAAAGAATGCCCAATATGATGGAGAGGGGGATGTGTGTTGGTGTGTGCCTTCATGGGAGACCGACCTAAAGAAAAAGATTGCATGCGTGCGATGGATAATGCTGACTGTTAGTGTGTGTGCACGCATGCATGAGAGAAAGTTAGTGGTACAATTACAAAGAGAAGACTACTGTGTGGGTGTAAAATAATAGCTAAATAGGTGAGGTCACAATCAATGTAAAGTTGAATTCAAATATTTGAATAAGAGATCCTGATGTTTGAAACCCATGCATGCATGAATATAACGGAGATCTGCGTGGTGTGGTTTGGAAACGAGCATGTTGTAATGTATACACATTGAACAAGGTCAGACTGATTTGAATTTGAGATACCGATGGCAGACATCATTTGGCCACGTCGCATCTGTGCATGGACACACTATTCTAACTGGAGATGATGGGCGGCTTTTGCATCACATATCTATATCTATACCCCTATATATATTATATTTTATATATTTTTTTATATTGTGTGCGGGTAACTTTAACTTTGAAAGATGGTCGTTGGATGAGGCGAATCCGATGGTCCAAAGATGGCAAATTTGAGCACTACTAGCCGTTGGATATCATCTAGATTCCACCAGATTTCGCCACATGTATAATCTAGAAGACTCCATGGTTGAACTTAAGCATAATGCACAAACATCAAAACACAAGCACTTCTTATTTGTTCTAGAATCTTCCGTATGAGAATTGCCCAAATGTTTTTCTACATGATTTGCCATTATTTGTTTTTACTTTATGTCTTACGACACACAATTCCATGAATCTTAAAATAGATTAGCTTTCTTATAAAAACTAGATGATTTTGAATGAAATGAACTATAAGAATTAAACGAACATCTACATCATGCATATATGACTCAAATCTTAGATGCTATAATGTGGTATTTATTCATAATTTGGTTGCCAAATCTCATGCGTGCAATGCACGTGTACCTTACTCTAGTCTAAATGGTGTTTGTGTGTGTGTTGTGCGTGTTGAGGTGCAAATTGTCTTTTTTTCGGTACACGTTAAGCTTGTTCTTCCGCAATTTCAAGCCGCGCCTTGTTATGCCGAAAATTCAAGCTAGCGTATCTGTCTATCGTGCTGCGAAACTCCCGCCTCTTCAACCCGCGCCTTGTTAGCCCGAAATATTTAAGATATATCTTTGTCTCGTTGTGCTCCGACAACTCCCTCCATCTCAACCCGTGCCTTGCTATTCTGAAATTACAACGCGCGCGAAAACTCCCACCTCCTGTGAAATCCCGACACACAAAATCCCCATGGTACCCCTGAACCGAAAGAACGGCCTCAAATCGGTGGGGGTACTTCCGTAACTTACCCCACATTTCAGACAAGCGCGTCTCTAAGACATGGTTCCCCACTGGCATCCCATCCGTCCACCCATTCGTACACCGAGGCCGCGAAAACCCGTGACGAAACCCCACACCCTACTCCGTCCGCAACCCAGCCAGAGGCTCTTCCCCGACGACTCGTCCACAGCAACACCTCGACGTCCCTCATCCACTGTACCAGATGAGGATCCGTCGTTGATCTCATCGTCCTGCCGGTTCAGCCACACCGTCCTCCACCTCCAAGGAGCTGCCCTGATGTTCCCCTCGTCTTTCGTGCCACCTCCATTCCCACACCGCGGTGTTCACCTGCACCACCGGAAGAACATCATCATCACTGTTTCCTTGGATGAAGCTACGGCCTAATCGGTGCCACAAAAGAGGTTGTACACTAATCGCCGCATTTTCTTCTTGATTCCATCTCACGGTGTTGCCGGCGCTCGGTCCCGAGGCGACACGGCACGGCTCCATCCACGGCGGCGTCGCCGGCCACTTCCTCCATGGCGTCGCTCCCTCGGCGGTGACGTCCACATCAGTAGGACCTGCTGCTGCTTTAGCTCTCGCTCGCCCTGCTGCTCTGCTCTTGCTCTCAGTCCCCTGCCTGGTTTGCTCTTGCTATTGCTCTTGCTCTCGCTCTTGCTCTTGCTTGCGATGCTGCTCCGATTTAGCTACACTTCACTCCGATGCCGCTGGGGTGAAGGAAGAACCAGCCGCAGCGGGGAGGGGGCTCGCCTGAGAGATACCCCACTATCTATCTTAGGGTTCAGGATGGGGGCGGTGGTCGCCGGCGGTGGCGGGGCGTTGGTGAGGCGGTGGCGTGGGGATCGTCGGAGAAAAAGCTCGGCACGGGGGGGCCTAGAGGGATGGCTGGGGCGGCAGCGGACCGGCGGTGGGGAGTGTGTTCCGGGCGGGCGCGCCGCCGGCCGCGGGCGGCGGGGGGCTGCTGTTTGGCCAGCTTAGGGGGTGGAGGTTGAAGATGAACCACAGGCCCTTGATTTCGTATCCAATGGCTGCAAAATCGACTGACCAGAGATGAAAATGTTAGTCGACCGACGTGTAGCCTCACCTTGCTAGTGCATTCAGTTTCGACAGCAAAATTCAGTTTTGACAGAAAAAATCAGTTTCAACAGTAAAGTTCAGTTTCGACAGTTAAGTTCAGTTTCGACAGTTAAATTCAGTTTCGACAGTTAAGTTCAGAGATGAGCGGCTGATGTATTTTACATATAGCACTTTGTGTTGATGTATTTTACGTCATGTATTGGAGATGCTATTAGAATTCCACTCAGGTTAACATTGTTCATTGTCTCTCTTGTCCTGCTTCAGCCTCGGTGTCATACAACTCACCGGAGCTGCTCCAACGACGAAACCCTCCATCATAGCGGAGCAGTACCTCGGGGTCCATCCCCAGATGCCTAAGATCTTCTTCCCCTCCTTCGACAGCCAAGTCAACCGGAGCATCCTCACCGGCCAACCCAATCACGCTGAGATCGACATGGCTTCGCCAAAGAGGTTGTACACTTGTTGCATCTCTTTTTTACTCTACATGTTATATATATTATCCACTGAGCACTCGTAGTAACGGGAAATACGATTATTTCATCCTACTACATGACAAGCAGTGAGGTACCAGGCAACTTAGCTATCCATGATGGACTCTCTTGAACGCCATCATTATTTATCTCTGCGCGTTTGAGCTGTGCATTTTTCGATGGGCCTGGGAGTTGAGCTAGTATGGCAGTGGCCTGGGTCCAAAGTAATAGAAGTAGCACAAAAACATTGTTTTAGTGTAGGATTTTGCTTTCTCAAGCCTGCCTACTAGAATCGCCAGTGCTTGAAAGAAAAAGTGAATGAAAAACATCGGAATTGGAAAGTTTCCTATGGTACTACTTTTCATGAATTTGGTGCAAAGGAATGGAGCAAAGGAAAACTGTAGGATTTGTTCCTTTAGTTTCTCCTTGAAAGAAAAATCATAGGAATTCTAATTTCCACTTCTCCTCCTTTTCATATTCCTATTAATCGAGCACAAGACTAAGAGATAGTAGCATAATAGCATTATAACCGTACATTTTCTTGTGGTTTGACTTAATCTCACCATGCTTTTTTTGCATCCTGTGATCTTCCAATTGTTGTGAATCAAACACCCAGATTGGTAGAAATCCTGTGTTTTTAAATTCTCTGTTTTGCACATGCATTCCTATCCTATTCCTGTCTATTTCCTATCCCTGCATTGCTAGAATCCTCAAATTCAAACAAACCCTTACTCAATTACTTCTATTACAGATATGTGTCAAAGAAAACCTTGTGTGGCTTGTCCTGCTCCTGCGACGTTGTGTTCGACCCCAGCTCAGCTGCTCCAATGACGGAAGGGTTCACCACAGCAGGGATCCACTCTCCAGACTGTCTTTCGCTGCCTCAGATCTTCTTCCCCGCCGCCGCAGCCACGGCAACTGCATTACCATCATCAACTAAGCAGATGACCTTGAGGAGTACATGGGTCCGCAAGAGAGGTCGCATTCTTCCGTGTCTGCTGACGTTATGTGTTGCTTAATATGATGACATGCTACATTATCATCGTGTTCACCTATTAGACTCTGAGTCAGGTCCAAACTAATGCTGAAACTTGAGTTTTTAAATGGTTGTGGGGTAGATATTGGGGCAGCAATCAGTACTATCTGGTTAATCTCCGGTGTCTACTATGAGTTTCATGTTGGGTGCAAACAAACATTAAAGGAGCCATTATCTGTATTTTTTAAATAAAGCTATTATCTGCCTGCTATCATTGGTTTTGGGTCTACTCACAGTTTGCTACCATCACTCTGGATTTGTGCATGCACTCCTTACATAGTCTCACTATGTTTTATTCCTATGCACGCCAGTTATTGTACACACTGGAACTGATCATGTAGAGCAAAAGAGACGAGCCTTGCATGGCAATAAAATTTCATGCAGACGTTGTTCCATGGTGGGCGCAAAGGCAGCCTCCCTCCACCCATTTTGGATCGTAATCAAGAGGAAGATAACTGTTATGAGGGGGATTCAAAAGGAGAATACCACTCCTATTTACCCCATGAGGTCTTCGCTCTAACTTGGCATGCTGATGTTGGTAATATCATGCATATGGTGCCTTGCATTGCTTATTGTATAGATTAAAGATGTCATATGCTTAGTTTAGACATGCTTTGTGTCAATGCCATCTATTTAGTTTCTTTATCGTATATGTGAATCATGCAATGCCATCTTGTCTAGCCAGGCATCATATATGTGAATTTTGCAATGCCACCCTGGTTAGCCAGTCATCTTATATGTGAATTATATCATGCCATCATTTTTTTATTATGTGTTAAATTTGTCAACAATTTTAGTACATTCAATTACTCTTCCTATGCATCAGCCATTTGGCACGGTCATGGAAAAATCTGGAGTGGAAATAAGGTCTTCAGAGCAGACAATGCTATCTCACGAAGTGCATGTCTTGCTGGTTACCGATAGCTCCTCAGAGGAGGATTCAGAGACAGATGACCAGTCATATTTCCCCCTGAGGTGCATGCCCTAACTTGGCAGGGTTATGTTGCTCATATTGTGCGTATGGTATCTTGCATTGCTATGTCATTTGCTTAGTTTAGACATGCTTTGTGTGAATGCCACCTGTTTAGTGTCTAATTACCACATATGTGAATTATGCAATGTCATCTCGTTGCAAGACATTATATGTGAATTATGCAATGTTATCTTGTTGCAAGGCATTATGTATGTGAATTATGCAATGCCATGCTGTTTAGGCAAGCGTCATATATGTGAATTATATCATGCCGTCCTTTTTTTGTATTTCTCATTGCTTTTGTCGACAATGTTTGTATATTCAACTGCTCTTCCTGTGCATCAGCCATTTGAATTGGCGATGGAGAAATGTGGAGTGAAAACAAGGTCTTTAGAGCAGACAATGCTACCTGCTGAAGCAGATATCTTGCTGGTTACAGATAGCTCTTCAGAGGAGGATTCAGAGGCAGATGACCAGTCCTATCATCCCCCTGAGGTGTATGCTCAAACTTGCCAGGGTTATATTACTCATAGAATGCATATGTTTTATTGCAATGCTTAGTTTTTACATCATATACACAATATTGAATGCCATCTCCTTAGTTGACACATCATATATGCGATTGCCCTCTGCTCACTTCCTTAGTATATAAATCATATATTTGAATTATGTCATGCCATGATGTTTACATACACATCATGTATCTGAATTATGGCATGCCAACCACTTTAATAGACACATCGTATAGTTATATCATGTCATCCTATTTACATAGTCATCATATTTTGAAGTATGTCATTCTATCCTGTTTAGTTAGCCATCATACATGTGAACTTGTGTCATGCTATCCTGTTTAATTAGCCATCATATATGTGAAATTATGTCCTGCTATTCTGTTTGCTTAGACAACATAAATGTGAATTATTTCATGCCCACTTTTCTTCCCTACTATTCATTGCACCTGTCTATCTTACAATGTCTGTACATTCAATTACTTTTGTTGTTTATCAGCCATTTCAATTGGAGGGAGTGATGGCAGTATCTGTGGGAGTAAAAACACGGTCTTCAGAAAAGATCGTGCTACTTGTCAATGCGGATAGAACCACAGTTGTACTTGCCCAAGAACCAGCCCCACCACACATAACCCACACTCATGCAGATTGCACCCCTACCCAGTTGGACAGAAAACTAGCTACACCCTTCTAACCCCAACCCCAGCAGATAGACACCCAGTTCCCATTAACACAGCACCGTCTCCACCACAGAGCACCCAAACACGAGCAGTTAGTAAGGCAACTCTAGTGCCCAAATCACGAGGAAGGATGCAATTGAAGGATGCAATTTAAACTCCAATGGCGCAACACTGTATTTACTAATACCAATTAATTTCAAGTTTGAAGGATGCAATTGAAACTCCAATGGCGCAACAGGTATGTTTAAACCTGTTTCTTCAACATGTTTGGCTGTTTGCTGTTGTAACTAGCTCTATGTTGATTTCAGTTTCAATTGAATAAACAGTTATGTTCTCATGCCATGCACATTACAAGTATTGTTATTGCTGTGTAGTTTCCCACACTTATATTCTGTCTATGCTGCGTTGTCTTAAATAGATATGATTCGAACTGTATCTATCTTGATTTGGAAACATAAACTAGAATGATATAGACCATACAGTGACCCTACTACATAGATATATGTTTGTTTCATGCTGTTATCATGTCCACCTTACTACTGAACTGGTTTACCAAAATGAGTTTCATATACTACATTGTAAAACTGAGATGTGTTTGTTTGTTTCTCTTTTAGAACGCTGATAAAATATTGGAGAAGAGTACCCTGTTATGCAATGGTAAAGGAAGTAATGCAGATAAGGTTCAAGATAGTGAGACATCCCTATTGTTCTCCAAGAAAGCTAATAAAAACTATATTGAAGACACTGAGACAACTCCAAAGTCCTGTCTTGATGTAGTGTTTGAGTTACTGGCTACCATTGCTGGCACTAGCTCTTCAAACTCATTGCCTGAATTAGTTCGGCTTCTTGAGTCTCAACTTCAAGTTGAAAGACATCGATCAGATGTTATGCGATAGGAAGCCGGAGGACTGAGGAAGTCCCTGCAGAATTCAGATGCATACTTTCTGGTGCAACAGCAAGCGTTGGAGGACTTAAGCGCCAAACAAGAGAAACTTAATAAGCTTGCTAAGCATCTTGCCAGCATTATGGGTACCCAGGATATTGTTTCTTGAGCTCTTCTGAAGTGGTTTCAGTTCTGGACTTGTTTTGCTGCGGCGTTTATATGCTGTTGTGTTCCCTATATTTGCACTGGTGGCAAACTTTGATGCCTAGTGGATGTAATATGTGTAATAGCCGTGATAGCCTAGTGTAAGTTGCTTGCTTATTTATTTCCTTGTTGTCTTGTTTATTTGCTTGCTTCTAGTCAGTGCATTTCTTTTTCTGTGGTTTGCTAGTGGCTGCAATAACCTATTTTTTAAAACTAGGCCACAATAACCATGGGCTAATATTTACTGTAGTGACACTGGGCCTCCTACGGGCCGTAGAAACAGTGGGCCTTCTACGGGCCGTAGAAACAGTGGGCCTTCTACGGGCCATAGAAACAATGGGCCTTCTACAGGCCATATCATCAATGTGCCTTCTACGGGCCGTATCATCAATGGGCCTTGTACGGGCCGTATGATCGATTGGCCAAACATGGGCCAAACATACCGCATTCTGGCCGTAAACGGGCTAGAGTTGGAATCGTCCATTCATGGGCCGACCATAACGGGCCATCATTAATAGGCCGTATTTGATGACGCTATGAAAATGGCCCAACGTATTAACGGACCACAAACGGGCCGACTGTAACCACGGGCTGAATTTGGCCAACAAGCAGAAAATGACAGTAACAGGCCGTAAGTAAACGAATGCTGGAAATGAGCCCAAGAATAAATGTGCTCTGAGAAGGACGAAAGATAACATGGGCTGGAGACGGCCCAACGGAATAACGGGCCGTTAATGGGTATAAAGTGATACACTGTTCATTACGGGCCAGTTTCACCACGGGCCGTTAATGGGTGTAAAGTGATACACTGTTTATTACGGGCCAGTTTCAGCACGGGCTGCTAATGGGCCAAGAGTTACAAAGGGCCTCATATGGGCCGAAAGACGTCATGGGCTATACATGGGCCAGAAGTGAAAACGGGCTGGAATCATATTGGGCAGCCCAGATGACGCTACTGGGCCTAATTCGGATAGGGCGTAACGGGCCTTGGGTTAGCTGGCTGTAAATGGGCTATATGCGATCAAGCCGTTAACAGGCTTTCCATGGGCCGGCTCGCTAGCTTTTGACCAAGTTAAATGGGCCGGTCTTTTCACAGGAATGGGCCATTGTTGGGCCGTGGCACGTGTCGACGTATCATAGGCGCCTTCTATCCAGTGAGTGGATGATATCTGTCCCAACGATGAGCCGTCACGTGTTTCCTCTAGCCAATGATGATTTTACACGTGGAAAATCCCCATTGGTTGGTGCTGTTAACGGGTTATCGGATCCAAAACCCGACCCGATAGCTTAACGGCATTCGGTTACGGTGGATGCCACGTGTCAGTCACCCTTGACGAAAGCACTTCTGTGATGCGCGATTTATTGTCATGGAAGTGGACACTTCCGTGATGATAACTTTGGTAATGTCATGGAACACTTCTAACCACAGGTATGACTATCTTGATTATGTCATAAATTTGTCATGGATGTACATGCATGACAAAAAAGCGACCTACTGTGACAAACACGTATCATCACAGAAGTGTATTTTTTTGTAGTGTCATGTGGCTCGAGAGAGTAATCAAGCGGCGGACGTTCTTGCTCGTATTGGCACTAAGCGCGACCCCGTCCCACCTAATATCTTTCTGGAAAGGCTTTTTAGGCCATCCGTAGTGTGGCAGGAGGAAAACGGCAACATTAGTCCGGATCAGAACATAACCCCAGATTCCGAAAACATGGACATCATCTGAGGCTCAGCCACCGAAATAACACCGTGGGCGCATACCATCATGACAGTCATTGCCCCATGGACCGAACCCTTCATGGCCTACCTTAATAAGAAGGAGCTTCCCGAGGATCAGAATGAGGCCCACTGCATTGTCCGGCGTTCGAAGGCCTACAAGGTTCATGATGGAGAGCTCTATAAGAAAAGCGCTACCGGAGTTCTTCAACGATGTATCTCCGAGGAAGAGGGGCGGCAGCTCTTGGCTGAAATTCACGCTAGACTCGGCGGTCACCATGCCGCAGCTCAGGCCCTTGTTAGCAAGGCCTTCCGTAGAGGGTTTTATTGGCCGACGGCCCAAGCAGATGCACAGGACCTTGTCCAATGTTGCGTCGGATGCCAACTCTTTGCCAACCAAAGCCATATGCCCCCACTGCTTTACAAACAATCCCCATCACTTGGCCTTTTGCGGTCTGGGGACTCGACATGGTCGGACCCCTTAAAGGAGGAACCCATAAGAGAATGTATCTGCTGGTCATGGTGGATAAATTCACTAAGTGGATAGAGGCCAAACCAGTCAAAACGGCCGAAGCGGGGCCGGTAAAAGATTTCATATCCGGTGTGGTACACCGTTATGGTGTCCCACATAGCATAATCACCAATAATGGTTCTAATTTCACAGCCGATGAAGTGAAAACCTGGTGTGGTAATCTGGGCATTAAGCTCGATTACGCCTCTGTCTATCACCCGCAGACAAACGGTCAAGTCAAACGGGCTAATGGTCTTATTATGAGCGGCATCAAACCTAGACTAGTGCGGTCTTTGAAAGAATCAGACAAGCACTGGGTGGAGGAACTTGACTCCGTACTTTGGGGGCTGCGGACCACGCCCAACCGCACTACTGGATATACACCTTTCTTCATGGTGTACGGAGCAGAAGCAGTGTTACCCTGTGATATTATTCATGTCTCACCTCGAGTGCGCATGTATGGAGAGAGAGAGAAGCTGAGCTTGATCGGCAGAACAGCTTAGATGCCCTGGAGGAGGAGCGCAATGTCGCAAAAGCCCGTTCCGCATTTTATCAACAGCAGGCTCGCAGGTACCAAAGCAGAGAAGTACGGGCCAAGACTTATAACGTTGGTGAAGTCGTTCTACGCCTGCCAGAGAAGAAAAAGGACAAACTCAAGCCCAAGTAGGAGGGTCCCTTCATCATTGACAAAGTTCTCACCGGAGGAGCGTACCGCCTGCGTGATGCGTCAGACAATCACCTGGAGCTGAACCCCTAGAATGCGGCCAGACTCCGACGATTTTATGCCTAGCGCCGAACACTGTGTTCGTCTCATTCCTCCTATTATTAACATTATTTTTTCTCTCTTTTCATTTTTATCTTTTTTAGTTTTGCTCTTTAGCCCTACAGCTTTAGTACGGCTAGATCGTCCTCCCCTAATGCGTACATCTCCACATATGTACGTTCATTATACCTGGTGGCGTCTCATACAGAAGCTAGCTATTATTCTTCGAGCATCAAGCTCACCACATATGAGTGTTTCCATATGTACCTTTTCTTCGCAATTATATGCATCGATATGACTTAAGTTTTGGCTAAGCTGGGTTGCCTGGCTCCTGTGCTTATGCCCCACGTTCCCGTTAGTTCGGTAGGGCATAAAGGGAGAACATCTGCGATTGTTACTGCCGGGTCATCCGGATGTGTACCTCAGACTAGGTGAAGCTGAAAGCTAGCATTCTTAAGGGAATATTCGGTCTGTGAATTAAAGACGTTTCCGCATTCACTCCATTGCGAAACCCTAGAAGTTACGTACTCTACAATTTTTTTTCAATCACAGCTCGGACATGCACATTAAATGCATGCACACTCAGGGAAAGGAACCCTTAACGGAATTATTCTCTATGGAAGATGTTTCTTACATAATGTAATATAACATAACTAGCCGGATACACATTGTTTGTTCAAGCAACTTTGACCCCTACGCCTGGTTTCCATGCATACCCCGGTATATTCTACCGTTAGGGTATTCGGAAACCCTGTTTGGAATATCTTCCTCCTCTATGAAGGAATGTACATAGTCACTTAGGACTTAAAGACTTCCTCCTCTATATCGTCCAATAGGCGGTCTAACTTAAAATCATGATGGGAATATCTAGTGGCCACCTCCACTTGGTCATATACTAAACTAACAGGAATTTCTTCCCCATTTGACCCTAGCGGTCCAACCCGGGACATGTGATTCGGATCCAGCTTGGTATACCGCATTTTTACCATGGCCCAGGCCTCTCACGCACCCTCTCGACAAGTCGATATCTTCCACAGTCGGATACGCTGTCGCGCCCCCTTGAACAGCTCTACAAGCTTCTCCATACTACCTGGAGGGGAGGCGGATGGCCATAAGGCCTTGGCTACACTCCGCATTGCCTGCTAAGCTTGCTCGTGCAACTGCGACAGCCCTTGCAGAAGATCACTTGCTGATCCGGACACCTCCTCTTCGGGACGGCCTGTCAACATACCTGCAATCATAGCTATATGAGCTAATTTTACCCCCAAACTGTCAACAGATAAATTTGGCCACATACTGAATATGCCGCCTCGTAGCTTCTTGTTCTCCTTCACAGAGTCTGCCAGCTAGGCACGTACATCTTTCAGTTCTTCGCGCATTTGGGTGCTCGCATCCTGGAGCTTGTTTTTCTCCTGAATGACTTTTGTTAGCACACGCTTGCCTGCTGCTAGCAGTTTTTTGGCTCCATGTTCTCCGCTTCGAGCGGCGTCCAGCTGTTCTTGCAGTTGGTCTAATGATCCGATAAAAGGGTAAGTAACTAGGTTAGCATTATTAGCGTACCATTATGTTTTCTCGATGGAGGGAAACATTACCAGGGGATGCCTTCTTGGATTTCTCTAGTTCGGCATTGGCAGCAGTTAGCTGGCTTTGACACTTTTCTAGTTCCTGAGCTAATAGGGTGTTCTTCTCTGTAAGCACCTGGTTATACATTGATCCTTAAATCAGTTGTATCAACTACTTTAAGTCTCGGGGGATACTAGTGTATGCTTATTAAATCTACGCTTACCTGCATATCTTTTAGATGCTGGTATGTGGCTCTGACAAGCCCATCCCGAGCACCTCAAATATACGCATCGGTCGAATTGAAGGCATTAAATGACGCTTTCGAAAAACCAGGGTGTAAGGACATATTTATTGCTAAGGTGTTTTGGTGATTGATGACAACGCGGTTGCGGACTAATCGTGTGCCTTGAGTATCCCAGACATTTCATCGCTAGGGAGAAGATGGTTGGGTGCCCCTCAAAGACTGTTGAAGACGGCGTCTTTTCTACGTTTCTTTTTGGTGGATTTGAGTCGTAGGAAAGCCGTACTATTAAGAAGGGGTCCGCGTTGGAAAGGTTTGGGTGGAATCATCACGTACACGTCTCCTTCTTGTCCCCTCCTTTTCCCTTGGAGCTTCCTTCGTTTTCTTGCCTCCCTAGTTCTGGCTGCTGTGTTTGGTCGCGGTAGTACTGCTCCCAAGAAAGCGGTAGTACCGTAGGCATCAGCAGTAGTACCGTGCGGTGGCGCGGTAGTACTGCAGGTGCCCACGGTAGTACCGCTCCCCTGGAGCCACACTACCGCTGCCCACCAGGCTAGTACCGCCCCTTCACGGTAGTAGGGGCGGATGTAATTTTTTACATCCGAACCTATTGCGGTAGTACCGCTTTCGCTCCGCGGTAGTACCGTGCTATGCAGTCAGGCAGTAGTACCGCCCCTCGGCTGTACTACTGTGTCGGGTTTTTGCTACTTCCATTTCTTTACGGAAGTAGGCACGGTTGTTCCCTCCCTCCTGGCTAGGGGATTTCTGTCTTGCGGTAGTACCGCATGGAGTTGCGGTAGTACCGCGCTTGCGGAAGTACCGCCCTCAGTTCCTGCGCGTCAATTTTGTCCTTACTATTGCTGGGGTTGCGGCAGTACCACAGACCTGTACGGTAGTACCGCATAGCTGCACGGTAGTACCGCTTGGTAGCAAGCAGTAGTACCGCGCGGCCCTATGTAGTACCTTGGCCTTGCGCGGTAGTACCGCTGGCCGCGGGTTGGTTGGTGGGTAATGGTTGGATCTTTGTCCTACACTATATAAGGGGTCCCCTTCTTCCTCGTTGACTTACCTCTTCCAACCCCAAGCTCCATTATTGCTCTAAGCTCCATTTTCGCCCGATCTCACTCCCTAGCCAATTAAACTTGTTGATTTGTTCGGGAGTGGTTGAGAAGGCCTCGATCCACACTTCCACCAAGAGAAATTTGATTTCCCCCACTAATCCCTTGCGGTTCTTGTTACTCTTGGGTGTTTGAGCATCCTAGACGGTTGAGGTCACCGCGAAGCCATAGTCCATTGTGGTGAAGCTTCGTGGTGTCATTGGGAGCCTCCAATTTAGTTGTGGAGATTGCCCCAACCTTGTTTGTAAAGGTTCAGTCGCCGCCTCCAAGGGCACCAATAGTGGAATCACGGCATCTCGCATTGTGTGTGGGCGTGAGGAGACTACGGTGGCGCTAGTGGCTTCTTGGGGAGTATTGTGCCTCCACACCGCTCCAACGGAGACGTACTTCCTCTCAAAGGGAAGGAACTTCGGCAACACATCCTCGTATCCACCGTCTCCACTCTTGGTTATCTCGTGCCTTTACTTGTGCAAGCTTATTTGTTTCATATTATTTGCTTTCTTGTGTTCCTATCCTTGTTGCATCATATTGGTTGCTCACCTAGTTGCATATCTAGACAACCTACTATGATGCAAAGTTTAAATTGTTAAATAAAAGCTAAAAATTGTTAGTTGCCTATTCACACCCCCCCCCCTCTAGTCAACCATATCGATCCCTTCAATTGGTATCAGAGCCTCGTATCTTTATTAAGGACTTCACTGTCCAAAGAGTATGGTTGATACCATAGATGGTGTGGAGCAACACTCCGGTGCGAATCCGACCTCGTCTACGGGAGATGGGGGAACCTCGGTCTCTCGTGAGGAGTTCAATGTGGCCTTGGAGACATTGAAAACCTCCATGACGACCAAGGTTGAAAGCATGTTTACTAAATTCCTTGAGGGGCTTAATCTATCCACCGCACCGTTGAAAGTGGGTGATCCCACCGACAAGGTGACGGATGCTATCTCCGATAAGGGGGAAGCTAGTAGTGAAAAGGCTCCTTCTTCTAGTGGTAAAAATGGCACTGGCATCTTTGCTCATGTGGAACCACCACATGTTTATGGTGGACCGGTTCCTTCCACTCATTTGAATCATGCTGGTCCTCCCCCTAAGATTGTGAAAAATGAGGACTTTGATTCTTGGGTTTACCGCTTTAAATGCCATTTAAATCATGTGAACACTAACCTTTGGAGAACCATTGAAGAAGGTTTCTATCCGCATGATGCAAGCAACTTCAGTCCTCGAGAAGACGCGGATAAGCAATTCAATGAGAATGCTCTCTTCATCATTCAAGATGCAATTCCACCCGAATACCTACCTCATCTTCGTCCCTTCGCCTTGGCCAAAGACGCATGGCATTGTGTTGTCTCTCTATACCGGGGAAGCGCAAGCATTCAACGCTCCAACTATGAAGTGGTGCAAGATGAGGCCGATGAGTTTGCAGTGAAAGAAGATGAATAACCTCTTGAGCTTTATCGGAGAGTAACCAAACTCGCGGTCTCACTACGAGATCACGGGAGCAAGGACATGGATGACAATTGGATCAAACGCAAATTCCTCAAGGCAATGATGCCCTACCACAAGGCCATGTCCTCCGTCATTCGACAAATACCGGACTTCCACACTTTGACCTCAAGCGAAGTGTTGGATGAGTTTGTGGCCATGAACATTTTGGACAAGACCACCGACAATGCGGTGCTTCGTTCACAAAGGGCAAAGAAGCCTATCCTTGCATTGAAGCCCAAGCTCACCGTTGAAGAATAACAAGAGGAAGAAGAAGAGAGCAACCCCGAAGATACAAAGTATGCGTATCATGAACACACGACACTCGCTTCAAGGCAATTTTGGAGCAAGAAAAACTCGAGGCCAAACATTAGCAAAAACAACTCAAGTGGCACGAAGAGCAAGCAACGTGTAAGGACTTGCTACAATTGTGGCAACGTGAGTCATTTTGTTGCGTAGTGCCCGTATGAGAAGAGGGAAGACAATGGTGGCAAGCTCATCCGAAAGGACAAGGCCAAGTCGTTCCCCAACAAGAGCAACTTCACCAAGAAGACTCCTCCCAAGGCATTGGTGGTACAAGAAGAGTACAATGAGGAAGATGACGATGATGAAGGTGATGAGTCGGTTGCCATGGCCTCCATTTCCATTGCGATGACTCCTTGGGTGTCTCTCTTCGACTCACCCAATGAGAGCATCACTGCCAAGTGCCTCATGGCTAAAGCCACCAACAAGGTAACCCCCAACATCAAAACTACCATCATTAATCATCCTTCTCCGACGGATAGCATTAATAAACTTGAGGGAGCTAATGTGGAGGCAAATGAGTTTGAGGCCTTTATGGGCAAACTCAAGGGAAAATCCAAGAAGCACTTTGTTGCTCTCTTGGAACAACTTGGTGAAGCCAATGACATTGATCGAGGCTCACGAAGACACCATCACTAAGATGGAAGGGCATAGTCGTGACTATGCCGATGAGATTTCGGATCTTTCCAATGCTCTTGAGGGAGAGCGTGGTCTTTGTTTGGCTCTTGAGGAGTCACACAACGTTGATCATGCTAAGTTAAAGAAAGATTATGATCATGTCCTCATTGTTTCTCATGTGCTAAACTCCGAGAAGGCCGAACTTGAGGTTAATCTTGCTAGACTCAAAGAGGAGTTTGATCTACTTGACAAGGCTCACAAGGTCTTGAAGGGTGCTCATGCTAGCCTCAAAGAGTCTCATGATCAACTTCAAGTAAAGCTAACCAAGGAAAAAGCCACTTTTCCTCGTATGATGTTAATTGATAATGCAAATGCTACTAACCCATGTTGTGAGCATGTGCATCTCGTTGAGGAGAACGCTAAGCTAAAGGGGCAACTTGAGAGAGGTCTTGCGACTTGCATACAAGACAAGAAGAACCTCAACGATCTCTTGATCAACCAAAAGGGAGTTGTGGCCAAGTAAGGGGTTGGGTACATGCCCGACTCCAAGAACAAGAAGAAGAATGACAAGATCAAACGACCTCCTCCTCTCATGCAAACCTTTGTGAAGGAGGGAGAAAGTGCCTCCGAGGAGAAGAAGAAGAACAATGCGAAGGGTGGCGTTGTCAAAAAGGGAAATGTCACTCCTCGCATCAAAGCCGACGACTTTACTCCTTCTTATGTGTTATGCCGTGTTAGTGATGGGCATGTCTATGCCAAATTCGTTGGTTCCCCTCATGAATACATTGAATGGTCTATTTGGGTTCCAAAGACCCTTGTTACTAACATCAAAGGACCCATTACAAAATGGGTACCTAAAACCAAGCATTAATCTCTTGTAGGTGTTTGCTTCCGGTGGGGGATCATGGTTGCTCGATAGCGGAGCTACAAATCATATGACCGGAAGCAAGGACTTGGTGGTGGACGTGCACAAGATTCCATCTATGCCCACCAATGTCGAGTGGGGTGACGCCTCATCCTCCAAGGTATTGGGACTTGGCAAGGTGGTCATCTCTCATGATCTCATCATCGAGAAGGTCATGCTTGTTGAGTCCCTTGCATACAATTTACTTTCTGTTCGTCAACTTGCAATCATGGGCTTTGACACTTTCTTTGATATCGATACCGTGGCCCTCTTGTGGAGCAAGACTCTTAAAGTAGCCTTTGTTGGGCATGTCGAGAACGGTCTATATGTGATTAACTTTTTGGAGCGACCCACTAAGACCGTGGCATGCCTAATGGCTAAAGTTGATGTGGGATGGCTTTGGCATCGCCGTCTAGCCCATGTCAATATGAGATCTTTGCAAAGTTTCCTCAAGGGGGACCATGTCTGTGGACTAACGAATGTTAGTTTTGCTAAAGATCGTGCTTGTAGTGCTTGTATCGAAGGAAAGCTACATGAGAAGGCTCACCCACCCACGACTATCATTTACTCAAAGAGGCCTTTGGAGCTCCTTCACATGGATCTCTTTGGGCCTCCATCCTTCGATAGTCTTAGGGGTAGGAAGTATTGCTTGGTGATTGTGGATGACTACTCAAGATACACTTGGGTGTATTTCTTCAAGAGGAAGAGTGAGACCCAACAAACCGTCATTGACTTTGCAAATGAAGCACAACGTCAACACAACGCAAAGATCTTGACAATAAGAAGTGACAATGGCACCGAGTTCAAGAACTACACCTTGGATGAGTTTCTTAGTGATGAGGGGATCAAGCATCAATATTCCGCACCTTAAACCCCTCAACAAAACAGTGTTGCGGAGAGGAAGAACCGGACGTTGATGGATGCGGCAAGGACCATGATGGCGGAGCTCAAGTCTCCGTACAACTTTTGGGCCGAAGCCATCAACACCGCGTGTCATGCACCCAATCGGCTCTACCTTCACAAGGGCTTGAACAAGACTCTATATGAGATACTCACCGGTAACAAGCCCAACCTCAAGTACTTCCGGGTGTTCGGGTGTAAGTGTTTCATTCTCAAGAAAGGTGTTTGGTTGTCTAAATTTGAGGCTAGAGCTTATGAGGGCATATTTGTTGGTTATGCTACAAACTCTCATGCTTACCGTTGTCGGCGTTCTGGGAACGGGGGTCCCCAGACTTGCCTGCCTACGGCCTGTGGCGTGGCTTGAGGGGGGGCCCAGCACGGCCCATCTTCATCAACACAGACCCAAGACCCTCGCGAGGGGCCAAGCCTCGCGGGGCGGACGACACGGAGCTTCCTCAGGCACGGCCTCATCAAGCTGGCTCGCGAGGAGGCGGAGATATCAAGGCGGGGTACCTCACGATGTGCCCGTGACGCAAGCCATGACGACCAAGGGTGCCAGGCGGGCGTCAGCCCACGCAGTGTCCTCCTTTCCTCTTTGGTGCAAAGGGAGCAAGCGCAGGCGAGAGCATCAAGCAAAGGCACCTGTTTCGGTGCAACGAGACCAAGACCAGCCCAACGGCAGGGAGGAAGTCATTGTGGAGCCCAAGCCATCGTCACCACCAGAGCCTTTGGCAGGCGAGGACCAACTTTAGTTAGGATAAGTGTACCAGATGTCCCCCTTCAAAATGGCCAATTGTTGGCGCCCTTCCCGCTCAATATTTGGGAAGAGGCCCATGGCCTTTGCCTATAAATAGGACTAGCCACCCCTAGGGTAGCGGGGAGAGAAATCGGAGAAAGAATCGAGAAGAGAGAGAGAGAAGGGTGACTGAACTCCTCCTAGCAGTTCGTCGCCCCAGCCAAGAACAGACCCTCGCGAGGCTGTTCTTCCTTGTATTACTCATCATCATCAGCCCAAGAGGCAATCCACCACACCACACACTGGAGTAGGGTATTACACCACAATAGTGGCCCGAACCAGTATAAACCTTGTGTCTCTTGTGCTGTTCTTTCCATAGCTTATATCTTAGCGAGGCGGAGGGGTGCAGGTAGGTAGAAGGCGAAATCTCTGCGCGCACCCCAGTGTTTGAACCTCAAGGGTCTGCGGGAACCCGAAATCCGACATTTGGCGCGCCAGGTAGGGGTGCGCCGGAATTTGTCTTCCACCACCCCGTTCTCATCCGACCATCGCGTCCATGTCCGACGCTCGTCGGGCCCGCGCCGAGCGCCTGGCTGCTCTCGCTTCCCGCGTCGCCGAGATGGCTCCTGTCGGCGGGCGTCCTCGCCGTTCCCCGTCACCTGCCATCAATGCCGCCACCGGCCTGGCGGGGGACGAGCGGCAAGCGTCGTCTCAGCATCTGTCCGTGTGGCAAGACGGCCACACCGCTACTCCCTCGCTCATCCGTCCGACCCGCGCCGCCGCCGCCACGTGGCACCTCCCCATTCTCCACCGCTCGCGCCACACATCGTCGGCCCGCCGAGCCCGCGTCAGGCCCTCCCTGGCCCGCGTGCCCGCCACCGCCTTCGCCCGCCCGCGCCTCGACCCCGCCGCCTTCGCTCGCCGCGCCGCCGCCTGCCACCCTCGCCGGCGAGCGCCGCCTCTTCGGCTGCTGCCTCGCCGCCCCGCCATCGCTAGTCGCCGCCACCGCGGGGCACCGCTGCCGCCGCCCCGGCCATCTCCAACGACTCCGGCCTCCCACCGCCTCCTCCTCATCGCCGGCGTGCAGCTCCCACCGAATCCGGCCACCTCGTTCGTCTTCTCCGGCAAGGATCGGGTCAACCTCGTTTTGCGTGCCGCCGGATCCAGATCTGGACGAACCCTAGGGTTGACTTTTGCCCTAGTTTCTAATATTTTTAGCATATTTCATCATGCCATAACTTTGCATCCGTGGCTCCGTTTTGGGCGTGTAGCATGTCAAATTGTTCGTCTCGATGTGTATTTCATTTCATTCCATTGCACCATGTTCATTTGAGTTCATATTGATGCCCTAAATGCTGTTGCAAGAGTACTATGTAATGTTAGTTTCAGATTCTTATCAGGATTTGGTCATTTGTCATTTTTTCCATGATTTATGTGTGCCTCCTATGAACTTGGGCCCTACATGTGTTTTGAAGTATGCCATACCATCTTTACAGGGGTGTATGACATGCATTGTTGTGATCTTTGGGATGACTAGCACAAGAATGCAAAGTAGCTCTCGTGATGTTGCTGATTTCAGGGACTTAGAATTCTTCCAAGTCATTTCCCTGTTAATATTTTTATGCCATGTATTCTTGTTGCTACAGAGTGATCTATGCCTCTTTTGAGCATGTTCAATAAGGATGTTTTGGAGATATTGTTATGCTCTATCCATCCATGTCTTTGTTTGCAATTATGGAGCACCCTAGCATGACTCAATCTTTCCCTACTTTTGATATAAAATGTTCTTGGCAGATTGTTTACGTGTTAAGCAATTTTGCCGAGGTTGTTGTAGTTGATCCATGCATGCTATGAGAGTGTTCTTGCCATGGTTAGCTTATTCATCATGCCTACTTGCTGGGTGTATGCTTAGTTTGTCATGAAATGCCTTGTGGTGAGTGCATCAAGCTCGTAAACATGCCTACGTCAATCTGTTTTGCCATGTTCCAGTTTTCTACCAAGTCTGAATCTGTTAACGAAACTTGCTATGTTCACATGGTTGCCACTGTATTTTCTGATCCCTTTTGGCTTATGGTCAGTAAGGGACTTTTGTTGTATCATTTGAATAGTTTCATGCCATGCCTTGCTTTGCCATGATATGTTCATGTAGCATGTTGTTATCTTGCTCTAAACATTGCTTCCTGATGTTAAATCCTGACATGTTATTTTCACCAAGTGTGTGAACATGTTATCTTTTGCACTTTAGCCATGCTTGTTTGAACCTGCGATTGAGTGATTTAGCCTTAGCTCAGTGTTCATCTTTTGTCAAGCATATTGAGTCTATCACTGCCATGTGATTTGTTGATATGTTAGATTGTAGTAGCTTGTTGTTCTTGATGCATTTAGATGGCCTCGTGCTGATAATCGCAGATTGGTGCCATATTTGTTTTGCTTGTCATTTGCAAACCTTGCATCCGCTTCCGGTGATCTTTATATCTATTTCGACCGAAATCAACTCATCTTTTCAGCAGCACTCTTGGTTTTCCAAGTTGAGTCCAGGTTCAATCTTTCCTTTCCGAAGCATGCATATGCATTGCATATCACATCCCGCATATCATGCCATGTTTTGCATCATGTTGCTTGCGCATTGCACCGTGGTTGATTGTGTCTCCCTTTGTTTGTGTTCTTGCTTTGGCTAGAGCCGAGAGACGAGTACATGATCGAGGAACCCGTTGAGTACGCTTACGAGGATCAAGCTAACGTCAACTCGGAGAACTTTGCACGCAAGATGACTATACCCTCGAAATCACTTCTATCTTTGCTTGCTAGATGCTCACTCTATTGCTATGCCTATGCTACGATACCTACCACTTGCTTATCATGCCTCCCAAATTGCCATGTCAAGCCTCTAACCCACCTTGCCCTAGCAAACCGTTGTTTGGCTATGTTACCACTTTGCTCAGCCCCTCTAATAGTGTTGCTAGTTGCAGGTGAAGATTGGAGTTTGTTCCTTGTTGGAACATCGTTATTGTTGGGATATCACTAGTATATCTTGTCTACTTCAATGCATCTATACACTTGGTAAAGGGTGGAAGGCTCGGCCTTATGCCTGGTGTTTTGTTCCACTCTTGCCGCCCTAGTTTCCTCATACCGGTGTTATGTCCTTGATTTTGCGTTCCTTACACGGTTTGGTTATAATGGGAACCCCTTGACAGTTCGCCTTAAATAAAACTCCTCCAGCAAGGCCCAACATTGGTTTTACCATTTCCCACCTAGCCTTTTTTGCCCTTGGGTTTCGCGGACTCAAGGGTCATCTTTATTTTAAACCCCCGAGCCAGTGCTCCTCTTAGTGTTGGTCCAACCTAGAGCACCGTGCGGGGCCGTCCCTTGGCAACTTGGGTTACGTTGGCTCCCGTACGCTTAGCTTATCCGAAGTGCCCTGAGAACAAGATATGTGCAGCTCCTATCGGGATTTGTTGGCACAGCGGGTGGTTTTGCTGGTTTAGTTTTACCATTGTCGAGATGTCTTGTAACTGGGATTCCGAGTCTGATCGGGTTGTCTTGGGAGAAGGAATATCCTTCATTGACCGTGAGAGCTTGTAATGGGCTAAGTTGGGACACCCCTGCAGGGATTTTGAACTTTCGAAAGTCGTGCCCGTGGTTATGGGCAGATGGGAATTTGTTAATGTCCGCTTGTAGAAAACTTGAAACTAAATCTTAATTAAAATGAATCAACAGCGTGTGTGGCCGTGATGGTCTCTTTTCGACGGAGTCTGGGAAGAGAACACGGTCTCGAGTTATGCTTGAACGTAGGTTGTTCTAGGATCACTTCTTGATCATAGTTTCTTGATCGTGCCTTGCCTTCTCTTCTCCCTCTCATTTGCGTATGTTAGCCACCATATATGCTAGTGCTTGCTGCAGCTCCACCTCATACCTTTTCCCTACCTATAAGCTTAAATAGTCTTGATCGCGAGGGTGTGAGATTGCTGAGTCCCCGTGACTCACAGATTACTTCCAAAACCAGATGCAGGGACCGATGATACCGTTCCAGGTGATACGACTTAGCTCAAGTGGGAGTTCGATGAGGACTCAAGACGATATTACGTTTCCTTTCCAGACGATCAGTAGTGGAGCCCAGTTGGGTTGATCGGGGACATTATGCATTTGGGGTTGTCTTTATTTTGGTTCCATAGTCGGACCTTGATTCTATTTGGATGATTGTAATGCTATATTTATGTATTGTGTGACGTGACGATTGTAAGCCAACTATGTACCTCCTTTCCTTATTCAGTACATGGGATGTGTAAATATTACCCCTCTTGTGACATTGCTTACAATGCGGTTATGCCTCTAAGTCGTGCTCCGACACATGGGAGATATAACCGCATCGTGGGCGTTACAAGTTGGTAATCAGAGCCTTCCCTGACTTAGGAGCCCCCTGCTTGATCGAATGGCTGGCGTTATTGAGTGTAGAAAAATGTTTTGAGTCTTTTAGAATTATATATATCGGAGAGTAGGATTCTTTTTACTCCTCGGTCCCTTCGTCGCTCTGTTGAGGCATCCTAACGTAGAGTTTTGACTCTTCTCTTCTCAAATTTCACTAAAAAAATTTAGGATCACCCGGGTATCTTGGAATCGTTTCGGTGGTTTTGTGATGAGAACATTGTTCTTGGTGCCTCCTGACATTTAGGGGTTGTGGCAGTGTCCCGGGGAGTTGAGCTCTAAGGTGTTGTCATCACAATTTTATCGTTGCAGTTCTGGAATACTTGAGTTTCGCCGACATCGAAAATCTCTTTTATGCAGTTGTTGGTGAGATAACCTCGACGCCAGCTAGTACTTGGGTGGGAGTTCAGTTGTATTGCCATAACTCATATGACGGATGCTTTTCGAAGGTTGAGGTAAATGATTTCTGAAGGTTTCTTGGTTATGTGTTGAAGGATGGATACAGCTGGATGTAGGATTTGCTAGCTTTGGGTGAGATATTATGCTTCCCCTGTATCCCCAACACCTGATTGCATAACCGGGAATTTTTTGGGAGTTTCGTAGGTGGGAATTCATGTAGCTCTAGTATTTCTTCCACGGATATTTGGTTTGTGATTGGCAATCCCTCACCAGGTATTTGTTCTTGTCCATACCTTATTGTTTTATTCTACCTCTATCTAAGTGGCTTCTCAATTTATGGAAGTGTGACCATTTAATTCGGAATTCATTCGTTCATTTTGTTCGAATGTTAAGGCTATATGTTGCAATTTCGATCCATTTGATTCAGCTTGAATATATGTTTGTCAAGGTGCTAACGGATGTCACCCTCTTCAGGATGTCTCCTCCAACACGTCAGAATCCTAAACGGCCACCAGCACCTCCACCTCCGGAGGCATGGCAAGCTGTGATGGCCGCTACCAACGTCAACACGCGGATGCTTATGCAACTCTTGCAAGAGCGCAAACAAGGAAATCAAGGCCATGGCAACAATCCAAATCAGTTTGCTACACTCAACCAGTTCCTCGCAAACCAGCCAAAGACCTTCAGTAACTGTGTCGAGGCAACAGACGCTGATGATTGGCTCGTGGATATCTGCAAGCATTTCGAGTGCAGCAAAGTCAGGCCTGAGGACTTTGTCAAGTTTGCCTCGTTCCAACTCAAAGACCAAGCTGCAGAGTGGTATCATCAATACAAAGATTCCAGATGAGGTCGTGTGATTACCTGGGATGAATTCCGCCAAGACTTCAAAGCTCACCACATTCCTCAGAGTGTTGTTGAGAGAAAGCGTGAGGAGTTCCGCAATCTGAAGCAAGGCAGCTTGTCTGTTTACCAGTACAACATCATGTTCCAGAAGCTCGCTCGTTTCACTAAGCAAGACGTCCTTGACGAGAATAGCATGATTTATCAGTTCAGAGGTGGCCTCAGAGAAGATCTCCAACTATCTCTCGTGCTTTTTGAGCCGAGGAAGTACGATGAGTTCTACAACATGGCACTGAAACAAGAGACTGCTCTGCTCAAGTGCGATTCTTCCAGGAAACGAGTGAGGGATGCAACTCCTTCTTCCTCAACTCAAGTGGCAGCTAAGAAGCAAAAGTATTGGTTTCCTCCTCCTCCTCCGTTCCGTCAGCCTTATCAGCAGAAGAGCAAAGGTGGCAGTGGATCTTCCCACCCACCCAACCCAGGCTTTCAGAACAAGACTTCATCTCATGCTCCAAGATCAAGTGCTCCGTATCACCGTCCGCTCTCGGAGGTCACGTGAAAAAAGTGTCAGCAGAAGGGTCACTATGGCAACAAATTCTTCAACCAGAGGAGTCTTCCTCCTCCTCCTGTGAGATCTGCTAGCGCTGCAGTAGTCAAGTATAATCCCAAGTTTGCAAAGGTCAACATGGTGAACGCAGCTCAGGCAGAGGACTCTCCAAAAGTGATCATGGGTAACTTTCCAGTTAACTCTACTCTTGCAAAAGTCCTTTTTGATACTGGTGCATCGCATTCTTTCATGTCAAGATCATTTGTTTCAAAGCATGACTTCGTTTCGGAAATGTTGGGTAAACCTATGGGAGTGGTTTCTCCAGCCAAGTCTATGAGGGCTACCACGATGGTCCCGGATGTTACTATCACGATGGGCGACTATACGTTTTTGTCTTCTCCAATGGTCCTTGGTGACTCGGATATTGCTCTTATTCCCGGAATGGACTGGCTTTCTAAGCACAAGGCTCAGCTTGATTGTGCTGCCAGGCAGATTCAATTGACACATTCGTTTGAGGATGTAATCGTCTTTGCCGCTCGTGATGATACCATTCGACTGTTTTCTCTCAATGAGAAGGGCGAGCTGGATGCCATCTCTCAGATTCCAGTCATGTGTGAATATCAAGACGTCTTTCCAGAAGAGCTTCCAGGAATGCCTCCTCACTAGCCAGTTGAATTCGTCATCGATCTTGAGCCTGGCACGGAACCTATTTGCAAAGGTCCTTACAAGCTTGGACCCGAAGAGTTGAAGGAGCTGAAGAAACAACTCGATATTCAAGAGCGTATGGGACTCATCCGACCAAGTTCTTCTCCATGGGGTTGTGGTGTTCTATTTGTCAAGAAGAATGATGGAACAGACCGACTTTGTGTCGACTACCAGCCATTGAACAAGAAGACCATAAAGAACAAGTACCCACTTCCCAACATCAATGAGCTTTTCGAACAACTCAAAGGTGCTCCAGTATTCTCCAAGCTTGACCTCTGTATGGGCTATCATCAGATTCGCATTCGTGAAGAAGATATCCCAAAGACAGCATTCAGAACAAGCTATGGTTCATATGAATACACTGCCATGTCTTTCGGCCTTGTCAACGCTCCTCCAACATTCTCTCGCATGATGAACTTCATTTTCAACGCCTACACAAATGACTTCGTCTTGGTCTATCTCGATGACATTTTGGTCTTTTCCAAGAACAAGGAGGATCATGCCAAGCACTTGAGATTGGTGCTGGACAAACTCAGAGAACATCAGTTCTATGCGAAGTTTTCAAAGTGCGAGTTTTGGCTCGATGAGGTTCTCTACCTTGGGCATATCATCTCCGCCAAGTGCATAGCTGTTAATCCTGAGAAGGTGTCTGCAATTGTGAATTGGGAACCACATCAGAATGTGAAGCAACTCCGCAGCTTCCTTGGGCTTGCAAGCTATTGTCGAAGGTTCGTTGAGAACTTCTCAAAGATCGCGAAGCCTCTTTCCAACCTCCTCCAGAAGCATGTGAAGTATGATTGGTCGCCTGAATGTGACATCGCTTTCAACACCCTCAAAGAGAAGTTAGTCACAGCTCTAGTTCTGACTCCTCCTGATGAATACAAACCGTTTGAGGTCTTCTGTGATGCTTCCCTTCAAGGTCTCGGTGCAGTGTTGATGCAAGAGAAGAAAGTTGTGGCCTATACCTCTCGCCAGTTGAAGCCCAACGAAAAGAACTACCCCACTCATGACCTCGAGTTGGCGGCAGTTGTCCATGCTCTTTTAACATGGAGACATCTCTTGTTGGGAAGAAAGGTGGACATATTCACTAATCATAAGAGTCTCAAGTACATCTTCACTCAGCCAAACCTCAACCTCAGGCAGACTCGTTGGGTCAAAATGATTCAAGAGTATAATCTGAATATTGAATATACTCCAGGCAAGGCCAATGTAATTGCTGACGCATTGAGAAGGAAGGCTTACTGCAACAGTTTGATTCTCAAGCCCTATCAAGCAGAGCTTTGTGAAGCTTTCCGTAAACTTAATCTCCAAGTTGTTCCTCAATGATTCCTTGCCAACCTCCAAGTCTCTCCTACTTTGGAAGATCAGATTCGTGAGGCTCAACTTCTTGATGCTATGGTGAAGAAGGTGAAGATTGGGATTGCCAAGAGTCAACCCAAGTACAAGTGCTATCGTCTTGATGACAAGGATACTCTATTCTTCGAGGATCACATTGTTGTTCCTAAGGGTGACCTTCGTAAAGTCATTATGAACGAGGCTCACAATTCACTCCTCTCTATTCACCCTGGAAGTACAAAGATGTACCATGACCTCAAGCAGTCGTATTGGTGGACTCGAATGAAGCGCGAGATTGCTCAGTTCGTGAATGAATGTGATGTCTACAAAAAAGTGAAAGCAGAACACCAACGACCAGCTGGTCTCCTCCAACCTCTTGCCATTCTAGAATGCAAATTTGACCATATTGAGATGGACCTCGTGACTGGGTTTCCCAAGTCCAAGCGTGGCAATGATGCTATCTTTGTTGTCATCGACAAGCTTACCAAAGTGGCTCATTTTCTTCCTATCAAAGAATCTATCACAGCAGCTCAATTAGCAGAGCTATATACCTCCAGGATTGTCTCTCTGCACGGCATTCCATAGTTGATATCTTCAGATCATGGAAGCATCTCCACCTCTAAGTTCTGGGATTCTTTCCAGAAGGCCATGGGCACCAACATTCGCTTCAGCACAACCTTTCATCCTCAAACCAGTGGCCAAGTCGAGTGAGTCAATGAAATTCTTGAAGATATGCTCAGGGCATGTGTCATCTCTTTCGGCATGAAGTGGGAAGATTGTCTTATATGCCGAGTTCTCCTACAACAATAGCTTCCAAGCGAGTTCGGGCAAGGCCCCATTCGAGATTCTCTATGGCAGAAAGTGTCGTATTCCTCTTAACTGGTCAGAGACTGGTGAATGCCAACTTCTTGAAAATGACTTGATCACACAGGCTGAAGAAATGTGCAAAGTCATTCGTGAAAATCTCAAAGTCGCGCAATCGCGCCAGAAGAGTTACTATGATAGCAAGCATTGTGACTTGGCTTTCGAGATCGGACCATGTCTACCTCCGCGTCTCTCCAAATAAATGTACTCGTCGCTTCGGTATCAAAGGGAAGCTTGCCCCTAGATACGTGGGTCCTTTCAATATCATTGGCAAAAGAGGCGATCTCGCCTATCAACTTGAGCTTCCATCCAACATTGCAATCGTGCACGATGTGTTTCATGTGTCTCAGCTTCGCAAGTGTTTCAAGACTCCTGACCGCACCATCAACTTTGAAAAAATTGATCTCCAAGAAGACCTGTCTTATCATGAGCACCCCGTTGCTATTCTTGAAGAAACTTAGTGCAAGACTCGCAACAAGTCTATCAAATTCCTGAAAGTGAAGTGGTCACATCATTCCGACCATGAAGTCACCTGGGAACGCGAGGACCACCTCCGTTCTGAGTACCCAGAGTTTTTTCCAGTCCTAGATCTCGGGACGAGATCCTTTCGTAGTGGTGGAGTGTTGTAACGCCCCATATGTAACCTGCCATATTTGTATTCCAACTCTTTCCATTTCCGGCACTAAGTTATGATATTTCCTTGTTGTTCGGTTTTGTCTCCGTGTTGCTTTTGTCTTTGTCATGCATCTCATATCATGTCATCATGTGCATCACATTTGCATACGTGTTCGTCTCATGCATCCGAGCATTTTCCCCGTTGTCTGTTTTGCATTCCGGCGCTCCTATGTCCTCCGGTGTCCTCTATTGCCTCTTTTCATGTGCGGGTGTTAAACGTTCTCAGATTGGACCGAGACTTGCCAAGCGGCCTTGGTTTACTACCGGTAGACCGCCTGTCAAGTTTCATGCCATTTGGACTTTGTTTGATACTCCAACGGTTAACCGAGGGACCGTAAAGGCCTCATGTGTGTTGCAGCCTAACACCTCTCCAAAGTGGCCCAAAACCCACCTAAGCCCCCTCCATCATCACAGTCGTTCGATCATGAGCGTGTGGCTGAAAACCATGCTCAATTTGGAGCCTCCTAGCTCCTTTTATGTATAAATAGGTCCTCCCCATTCCAAATTCCGGATGAAACCCTAACCTCTCACTCTCCTCGCGCCACCGAACGAAAATCAGCCGGCCGGACGTGTCCGACGCGCGCTGCCGCCGCCATGTGGCACCTCCCCATTCGCCGCCGCTCGAGCCCCACATCACCGGCCCGCCGAGCCTACGTTGGGCCCTCCATGGCCCGCACGCCCGCCGCCGCCTTCGCTCGCCCGCGCCTCGACCCCGCCGCCTTCGCTCGCCGCGCCGCCGCCTGCTACCCTTGCCGGCGAGCGCCGCCTCCTCGATCGCCGCCTCGCCGCCCCGCCATCGCCAGTCGCCGCAACCGCGGGGCACCGTCGCCGCTGCCGCCCGGGCCATCTCCACCGACACCGGCCTCCCACCGCATCCTCCTCGTCGCCGGCGGGCAGCTCCCACCGACTCTGGCCACCGCGTTTGTCTTCTCCGGCGAGGATCCAGTCAACCTCGTCTTGCATGCCGCCGGATCTAGATCTGGACGAACCCTAGGGTTGACCTTTTCCCTAGTTTCTAATATTTTTAGCATATTTCATCATGCAATAACTTTGCATCCGTGGCTCCGTTTTGGGCGTGTAGCATATCAAATTGTTCTTCTCAATGTGTACTTCATTTCATTCCATTGCACCATGTTCATTTGAGTTCATCTTGATACCCTAAATGCTGTTGCAAGAGTGCTAGGTAATGCTAGTTTCAGATTCTTATCAGGATTTGGTCATTTGTCATTTTTGCCATGATTTATATGTGCCTCCTATGAACTTGAAGCCCTACATGTGTTTTGAAGTAGCCATGCCATATTACAGGGTGTATGCCATGTATTTTTGTGATCTTTGGGGTTACTATCACAAGCATGCAAAGTAGCTCTCGTAATGTTGCTGATTTCAGGGACTTAGAATTCTTCTAAGTCATTTCCCTGTTAATATTTTTATGCCATGTATTCTTGTTGCTACAGAGTGATCCATGCCTCTTTTGAGCATGTTCAGTAAGGATGTTTTAGAGATATTGTTATGCTCTATCCATCCATGTCTTTGTTTGCAATTATGGAGCAACCTAGCATGACTCAATCTTGCTCTACTTTTGCTATAAATATTCCTGGCAGATTGTTTACGTGTTAAGCAATTTTGCTGAGGTTGTTGTAGTTGATCCATGCCTGCTATGAGAATGTTCTTGCCATGGTTAGCTTATTCATCATGCCTACTTGCTGGGTGTATGCTTAGTTTGTCATGCAATGCCTTGTGGTGAGTGCATCGAGCTCGTAAACATGCCTACGTCAATCTGTTTTGCCATGTTCCAGTTTTCTACTAAGTCTGAATCTGTTAACGAAACTTGCTATGTTCACATGGTTGCCATTGTATTTTCTGATCCCTTTTGGCTTATGGTCAGTAAGGGACTTTTGTTGTATTCTTTGAGTAGTTTCATTCCATGCCTTGATGTTCCATGATATGTTCCTGTAGCATGTTGTTATCTTGCTCTAAACATTGCTTCCTGATGTTAAATCCTGACATGTTGTTATTTTGTGAACCTGTTATCTTTTGCACTTTAGCCATGCTTGTTTGAATCTTCTATTGAGTGATTTAGCCGTAGCTCAGTGTTCATCTTTTGTCAATCATCTTGAGTGGATCACTGCCATGTGATTTGTTTATATGTTAGATTGCAGTAGCTTGTTGTTCTTGATGCATTTAGATGGCCTCGTGCTGATAATCGCAGATCGGTGCCATATTCATTTTGCTTGTCATTTGCAAACCGTGCATCCGATTCCGGTGATCTTTATATCGATTTGGACCGAAATCAACTCATCTTTCCAGTGGCACTCTTGGTTTTCCAAGTGGAGTCCAGGTTCATTCTTTCCTTTCTGAAGCATGCTTATGCATTGCATATCACATCCCGCATATCATGCCATGTGTTGCATCATATTGCTTGCGCATTGCACCGTGGTTGATTTTGTCTCCCTTTGATTGTGTTCTTGATTTGGGTAGAGCCGGGAGACGAGTACGTGATTCAGGAACCCATTGAGTACGCTTACGAGGATCAAGCTAATGTCAACTCGGAGAACTTTGCAGGCAAGATGACCATACCCTTGAAATCACTTCTATCTTTGCTTGCTAGATGCTCGCTCTATTGCTATGCCTATGCTACGATACCTACCACTTTCTTATCATGCCTCCCAAATTGCCATGTCAAGCCTCTAACCCACCTTGTCCTATCAAACTGTTGTTTGGCTATGTTACCGCTTTGCTCAGCCCCTCTTATTGTGTTGCTAGTTGCAGGTGAAGATTTGAGTTTGTTCCTTGTTGGAACATGGTTATCGTTGGGATATCACTATTATATCTTGTCTACTTTAATGCATCTATACACTTGGTAAAGGTGGGAAGGCTCAGCCTTATGCCTGGTGTTTTGTTCCACTCTTGTTGCCCTAGTTTCCGTCATACCGGTGTTATGTTCCTTGATTTTGCGTTCCTTACACGGTTATAATGGGATCCCCTTGACAGTTCGCCTTGAATAAAACTCCTCCAGTAAGGCCCAGCATTGGTTTTACCATTTGCCACCTAGCCTATTTTTGCCCTTGGGTTTCGCGGACTCAAGGGTCATCTTTATTTTAAACCCCCGGGCCGGTGCTCCTCTGAGTGTTGGTCCATCCTAGAGCACCGTGTGGGGCCGTCCCTTGGCAACTTGGGTTACGTTGGCTCCCGTACGCTTAGCTTATCAGGTGTGCCATGAGAACGAGATATGTGCAGATCCTATCGGGATTTGTTGGCACAGCGGGTGGTTTTGCTGGTTTAGTTTTACCATTGTCAAGATGTCTTGTAACCGGGATTCCGAGTCTGATCGGGTTGTCATGGGAGAAGGAATATCCTTCGTTCACCGTGAGAGATTGTGATGGGCTAAGTTGGGACACCCATGCAGGGATTTTGAACTTTCGAAAGACGTGCCCGCGGTTATGGGCAGATGGGAATTTGTTAATGTCCGGTTGTAGAAAACTTGAAACTAAATCTTAATTAAAATGAATCAACGGCATGTGTGGCCGTGATGGTCTCTTTTCGACGGAGTCCGGGAAGAGAACACGGTCTCGAGTTATGCTTGAACGTAGGTTGTTCTAGGATCACTTCTTGATCATAGTTTCTCGATCGTGCCTTGCCTTCTCTTCTTTCTCCCATTTGCGTGTGTTAGCCACCATATATGCTAGTGCTTGCTACAACTCCACCTCATACCTTTTCCCTACCTATAATCTTAAATAGTCTTGATCGCGAGGGTGTGAGATAGCTGAGTCCCCGTGACTCACAGATTACTTCCAAAACCAGATGTAGGGACCGGTGATACTGTTCCAGGAGATACGACTGAGCTCAAGTGGGAGATGGATGAGGACTCAGGACGATATTACGTTTCCTTTCTAGACGATCAGTAGTGGAGCCCAGTTAGGTCGATCGGGGACATTATGCATTTGGGGTTGTCTTTATTTTGGTTCCGTAGTCGGACCTTGATTATATCTAGATGATTGTAATGCTATATTTATGTATTGTGTGACGTGGCGATTGTAAGCCAACTATGTACCTCATTTCCTTATTCAGTACATGGGATGTGTAAAGATTACCCCTCTTGCGACATTGCTTACAATGCGGTTATGCCTCTAAGTCGTGCTCCGACACGTAGGGGATATAACCGCATCGTGGGCGTTACAATATGTGTTGTTATGCTTGTTGAAATTATCTTTGAAATTTTGTCAAATTGAATGAATTTAAGAAAAAAAGAAAAAACAGGGTTTGTACAGGCTCTTTTCCTTCTGCTGGCGGACGGCAAAGATCTTTACCCTTAGTCAGCAGATGGCAAAGCTGCCACGTGTTAGCTACCTGTGCAACTTGGGGGCACTGGGCTGGCCTATATGGTTGCTTTGCCGTCCGCTGGAGGATGACAAAGACCTTTGCATCTTTATCGTCGGCCAACTGATGGCATAGAATGCGACGTGTCAGCTACCTAGCCTGGCCTACATGGGCTCTTTGCCGTCCACTGGCAGACATCAAAGATGCAAAGGTCTTTGTCATCCGCCAGTAGACGACAAAGCATGCCGTTAATCCCCTAATGGACCTAACCTTCCATGTGTGCCGTCCAGGCACTTTGTCGTCCATTGGCGGATGGCAAAGACCATTTCATCTTTGTCGTCCGCCAGCAGATGGCAAAGAGGCCTTTACCATAGCTTGTTCAGCCAGACATGTTGCCGTCTACTGGCTGGCGACAAAGTCCTTTGCCGTCCGCCAGGCATGCCTTTGCCATCAGCCATGGCAAACAGCAAAGTGTCTGATTCCTGTAGTGTACTATCTCAGAGTCAAGTCCATATTTAGTGCTAAACATGTGAAAAGCATCAGTATTCATAAAAGATTTAACACAATCAAACTCAAGCTTAATACCTGACTCTTTACCTTCGTCGAGTTCCCAATCTTCCGATTTGCATTCAATTCTTTCTAAAAGATCCCACATGAATTCAATAGTCTTCTTCATAAAAATACCAGTACAAGAAGTATCGAGCATGGATTGATGATCACGAGAAAGCCGAGCATAAAAATTCCGAATGATAATTTCTCTTGAGAGATCATGATTGGGGCATGAATATAACATTGACTTAAGCCTCCCCAAGCTAGAGTGATACTTTCTCCTTCATGAGCCAATATATATATATATATATATATAACTCCGATCACGACGAACTAGACACATATGATAATTTTTTTGCTGAAATTCCAATTTCAATCAATTTCAATTCCAAGATCCAATATAATCGCATAGCCTATACCATGCTGATGCTTTTCTATTCAAAGATAAAGGGAAAAACTTCTTCTTAGCTTCATCTCCAGGTAAGCCTGCAAGCTTAAATAATCCACAAATTTCGTCTACATATATCAAGTGCATATCAGGATGTTCGGTTCCATCTCCTGCATAAGGATTAGCTAGCAGTTGTTCTATCATACCCAAAGGAATTTCAGAACCAATATTTTCAGTAGGTACTAATTTTGGCTCCGTTGGAGGCGAAGATACCCCGAACAAACCCCTCAAAGGATTGTTCTCCATAGTAACAAGTGACAAAAAATTTAGTGCATAGTAATAATTTTTCCTTACCGATTTCAACTTACCAAGAGTGCTTCACTCCCCAGCAATGGCACCAGAAAGAGTATTAATGACCCACAAGTGTAGAACATCAAGCATAGTCCTTTCAATAAGTAAGAATGTCGGACCCAACGAGGAGCAGAAGGAAATGACAAGTGGTTTTCAGCAAGGTAGTTTTCTGCAAGCACTGAAATTGTTGGTAACAAATAGTTTGATAACAAGAAATTTTGTAACGAGAAAGTAACAGTAACGGTAAATAAAGTGAAGCAAGTTAGCCCAATACTTTTGTGGCAAAGGACAGGCCAAAACGGTCTCTTATAACAGGCAAAGCGTTCTTGACGGTACATGGGAATTTCATGTAGTCACTTTCATCATGTTGGTTCGATTTATGTTCGCTACTTTGATAATTTGATATCTAGGTGGACCGGTGCTTAGGTACTATTCTTACTTGAACAAACCTTCTACTGATGATTAACCCCGTCACAAGCATCCACAACTATGAGAAAAGTATTAAGATAAAATCTAACCATAGCATTAAACTTTTGGATCCAAATCGGCCCGTTACGGAATAGCGTATAAACTAGGGTTTAAGCTTCTACCACTCTAGCAACCAATCATCTAATCACTACTCCACAATGCATTCCCTTAGGCCCAAATATGGTGAAGTGTCATGTAGTCGATGTTCACATGACACCACTCAGGGAATCACAACATACATACCATCAAAAAATCAAACACATATCAAGTTCACATGATTACTTGCAACAAGATTTCTCCAGTGACCTCAAGAACAAAAGTAACTACTCACAAATGATAATCACACTCAAGATCAGAGGGGTATTGAATAGCATAATGGATCTGAACATATAATGTACCACCAAATAAACCATATAGTAATCACCTACAAGATGTATTCAGCACTACTAGTCACCCACAAGCACCAATCTAAGGTTCCGGTGCAAAGATTGAACATAAGAGATGAACTAGGGCTTGAGAGGAGATGGTGATGTTGAAGATGTTGATGAAGATTTCCCTCCACAAGATGGGAGAGTCGTTGGTGATGATGATGACGATGATTCCCCCCGTGGGAGGGAAGTTCCCCCAGCGGAATCGCTCCGCCCAAGGGAAAAAGTGCTCCTTCCCAAGTTCCGCCTCGAGACGGTGGCGCTTTATCCCGAAAGTCCTGTCCTTATTTTTTTCTAGGTCAAAATGACTTATATACTAGAAGAGGGGCACTAGAGGTGGGCCGAGGAGGGCACCCCACCACGGCGCACCTGGGCTCCCTGGCGCGCCCAGGTGGGTTGTGCCAACCTGGTGGGCCTCCTCTGGTGGTTATTTGCTCCAATATTCCTCATATATTCCAAAACAATTTTCCATAAATTTTCAGCTCATCTCGAGATGTGAAGAATAGGTAACTATGACGTACCTTTTCCAGGTCAGAATTCGAGCTATCGGCATTTTCCCTCTTTGTGTAGACCTTGCATATTATGAGAGAAAAGGCATTAGAATTACTCCAAAAAACATTATTATGCAATAAAACATAGTAAATAATAGTAGGTAAACATGATGCAAAATGGACGTATTAGGGAGCTAAATGCTTCCCGTGAGAATACCACCCCGGTCACATCAGTTGGTGCCCCTACCCAGATTGATGTTGATCCTACTCCTTCTTCTGTTGTTTCACAGGTAGAAGAGGAAGAAAAGAAATCTGAAGAGCCCATGGCTCACGAAAGAGTTGGTTCATGCAATGTACATCAAGAAACCGAGAAAAAAGCTCTTGTGACCTAGGCGTCCGAAGAGGTCATTGTGCTTCCCACAGAAGAAAATACTCCAAAAGAAAAGGTCCTTGTGCCTGAAAGTCAGAAAGCCGCTGAAGGAGTTATAGTGAAGAAAAATGATGGTCAGACCAGTGATTCAATGCCATATGCTCCACAGAAGTTGAAAAGAACCCTTGCTCCACTCAAGCCCATTTATGAAGATATGCCAAGATTCTCGGTCCATGGCACTAAGCGATGAAGAAGGTATGAAAAATCTCTAGGAAACATGTCCCCTGTTCCCTGCTGAATATGGCCCAAATTGTCCTGCATTCAATGAGCAGCTTCATCTTTCGAAGCTATCATTCTTTGGGACAAGCCTGTATGAAGGAAAGAGGACTTCTGTGTCACCGAGATTTTGGACAGAAGAACATGCTGTGTATTATGCTCAGATTTTATTCGGCAAGAATCAGATTTTTAATCACCGGATATTTAACTTTGTTGAGCTTGAAGAACTACCCTGCTTCCACCATGCCATAGAGCTTATTGAACATGCATTCCTAAAGGGTTTTCTTTGATTCAATCATGGCTGGAATCGTGAAGTAATCCATCAGTTCTATGCCACTTTGTACATCTCAGGAAAACTTGGAGATAGCTCAACATGGATCCACAAGTGGATGACCGGAAGGGAAAAGATCCAATGCTCGGAAAATCAGTTTTTAGCAATGTTAAATCTTCCTCGGTGTGAGTTTGATAAAGATCGAGAACACATGTTGTACTACTGGGAAGTATCCGAAGCACAAATTCACATGCTGATGGACCCCAAGCTAGTTGGAGATGAATGCATTGAAATAGATCCTAAGAAGTTGGCCTATGAAAACAAAGTGATGTTTTAGCAATTCTCTCGTGCCAACGAATAGACCAGATACTATTAATGGCATCATGGGAAATGCTCTTCTGGCCATCTCTCAATGAATTCGGTTTGATGTTCCAGATCTATTCATTCGCAACTTGCCTTGTGCTGCTGATAGCCCCCAGTCATTGAAGCGATATGCCCCATGGGTCATGTATGCAATTGAGCAGCTCATCGATGATTTTTTTCTGCCAGCATGTTCTGAAAGGTTTCGTGCCACCAGTGTGTGACACTCTCCGTATGGTGAAGGATATTGGCAAACGGAAGGTACCTGTTGATGTTGTTGGCGCTTATTCTACATCTGAGTCTACTCCGAAAGTTAAGAAGGCCAAGGTTGAAATCCCAAGTGAAGAGAATCCATCTCTGTATGAGATTTTTATTCACACACAACAAGCACTAGAAAGTCACATCAAGCTCGATCGAAAAGAAAAGCTGGAGTTGATGACTGAGTTAAATTCACTTCATAATTATGCTCGCCAAACCCTTCTGCATGAGAAGGAGGCAAAGAAGAGCTCTTGGACTCTTCTGAGGCAGCATTATTCTCGCAGGGAAGTATTTGTTGTTCCTCGCATCCGAAGGCAAACCCCTATGCTCCCTCAGTGCTCTGCATCAACTGAACTGCTGTTTGTCGGACTAGGTGATTAAATTGAAGACACAGCTGGAACACTTATCTACAAGCTAGATGTTCATCGCACCATTTCCTCTCAAGCCCATGCTGCAACACCTACTTTGGCCTTAACCATTCCTCACTCTGCGAATTTTGATTCCTCAAGCAGTGCCAATTCTGATTCTGAGGACACTCCAGATGAGTAGTTCCTCATATGTTTTCTCTTTTATTTTTGACACTTGTTGACAAAAAGTGGGAGAAGTACATCGAGTGATAGATGAACGGGGTATTTGCAGGGTGTTTTCACTCGCCATTTTCTTTCTGCAGTCGAAGGTTTTGGCTTTCCTCGAATAATTTGCTTGATGAACTTAACGCACCATGTGTGGTGTTGAAATACTTGGTCGCCATGTAATGTTAATAACCCCCCTGCAATATTATTTTCTTTGAACTATATGCTTGCAGGTGCTATAGAAAGCTTTCTCCCTTGCAATGATTATCCTAGATTATTATCTATCACGCAGGGAAAGTAATAGTTCTACAAGGAGGACTGGAAATCATCGATTGATAGTACAAAGGGGGAGAAGTACATTGAGTCATAGATGAACTATATTTGTTATGGTTGGATATGCTATGATTATTATGCTTTGTTATCTGACCATGCAGGAAAAGAAAGTCAACCTCAGTCAAATTTCTTAAGACTTGAAAGCTATCTATATGATTGACAAAGTGTTTTTCCTTGCATATATCCCGCATACCATCCTTGTTGCAGGAAAACCACATCCAAAGCATATCCACTCCAAGCAATATACTCATGTATATCTTACTCTGTTCAGACTCAATCATCTAATTTGTAGGAAACTTACATCTCGTGTGGATTCAAATTGTGTTTTGAGAAAATCTTCATGTCATATCCTTCGTCACAAGTCTCTTCAAAGTATTCACTCACTATAGCAGGATGCAGCTAACATGACACTACAATCAGAGACCCTTCGATGAAACTGTGTGCGATGCATTAATCTCAAACGGGATGTAAAAAAACTATCAAAAAAGATGCAAAACATTTGCGATGGCGGCTACATCAAACAAGGTTCACAGTTTATTACGTGTGGGATGCGGGGCATATGGTTGATAGAAAAACAGAAACAGGTAACCAGATCAAGGTGTGTGCGATATATGGCATACAGTTCACCCCGATGAACTGTTTGTGATGTGGCGGAACGACAAAAACGGGCAGCCAGATGAAGGTGTGTGCGATATATGGTATACAGTTCACTCGGATGAACTGTTTGTGATTAGGCATAACAAAAGAAACGGTTAGACAAATCAAGATGTGTGTGATACAGAGCAAACAATTTACTCAGATGAACTGCTTGCGTTGAGCCAAGAGAACAAAAATGGTTCAAGTTAACAAGAAGTGTGTGACATGCGGCAAACATGTTTGTAATCAGAAATGTGTGTGAAGACCGATAATAACACAGACGATTGCTGCTAATAAGACGTGTGTGTTGTGCGATGTGATTGCATATAGAACAATAACATATATATTACACACTTATAAGGACATGGTTGCATAACCAAATTAAACATCCAATTACATAGGTGGCTATTACACACATTGCATTTGCACACACCAAAGTAAACTATTACATGCATAATTACATAGGTGGCTACTACACACATGACATTTCCGCACACCAAAGTAAACTATATATTACATTCATAGTTAACTAGGATAAACAATCGCCTGATCATCATCTACTTCTTGTGACGCTTACCCCTACTTGTCTGCTTGTGGCTCGATCCGGCCTTGTTGATTTCTGGAACGAGGCACTTCCCGATGTCAACAATCCGCCTATGCATCTCGTAGCATGTGTACACGCTCTTGGATGTGAACTAGAGGTGAGGTTCATCTGGTTGCCGCATCCAGGCCCCGTGACAGGATAAGGGACTTGTTCTGTTGGCATCTTGCTTCATCTTTTTGTAGTAGGGGTCGACGATGGCCGAGGCGAGTTCAACTAGACAGTTCATCTTCGTGCTGCCGTAGACCATGTAGTGGTCATGGATTTTGAATAGGTTCTTGCAGGCCGAGCCCGTAACCATGAGTGCTTTTACATCATTGTTAATTATGCAGGCCAAGCCCGTAACCACCATGGCAAACTTATAGTCGATGCTGTTGAGAAACCTGGCGAAATGGTCGCAAGGCTTTGTGGCCCTGCATTAGTGGTAGATGAGGACATGATGGCGCACACACAACTAGGCGACAGCAACCTTCTGATCTATGTCGGGATGACCGCCGGTGTACTGGAGGTCAATGCCGACCACCTTTACTTGTCGCGAGCAAGCAAATGCTCCACGGTGTTGATGTAGTCCTCCACCATGGCCGGGTCGATGGTGTACACCACCAAGAGATCCGTCTCCCTCGCATGGGTCTCCACTTTATGCTCGCCGAACTCCAATAGAACGCCGCTAGATATCCTCTCTGTATGTGTCGTCGTGGGTGTGCTTGTTGTGTTGCGCGGGGCGATCGAAAGGTTGAAGGGACTAAGGTTATAATGGCCGCACAAATTAATGGGGAAGCGAGCAGCCTGGAATATTGGCATGCCCCGAATGGCAGTTCTAATTGCAGCGCGTAACTCCATCGTGCCACTTGTAACTGCATTCTGGCAAGTGGTGACGCGCGCAACACAACCGCGTGCATATGGGCCCCCAACGTAATCGTTTACCAATGTAATCATTTACCGGCCCCAACCGCTGGCAGAGCGCGTGCGGAGGGGCGCGAGCAGAGCGCTCCACAACCGCCTCAACGGAGAACAACCATATATATGCATACAATAGTTGAACACACAAGGAAAAGTTGTCGACAAGCCGAGCGCATGTAAGTATGCGAGCAGAGCGCACCGCGGCGCCAAACGGTGGGTAGAGCACACCGAGGGAGGCGAGGAGAGGCCAGCACCGTGATATGTGGCAAATAAAACGAACTATGCAAGCAATGGCGGAGACATCAAGCACGATTCAGATTAGAGTTGTGTGTGCGATACGTGGTATACAGTTGATCCATCTGAGCTGTTTGCGATGGAATAAGCCATGTGTGTTGTGGGAAAACGCTTGCTGGTACACAACCATCTGCTATTGTGAATTCATCACCGACGGGTTCCCTACTGTGGTCCCCGTGCGATGTGATATGCTCTGTCTACAGAAGAACAACATACTCCAATTACAAATACCATAAACATACTTATAACAAGACATGATTGCAAAACCAAATTAAACATCCAATTACATTATATAACAAATACCATAAATATTGCAAGGTTTAAATTCTAGCATTACAAGGCCCAAATTCAAAGATTACAAGGTTCAAACTATTTTGACGAATAAAGTTCATCTTCTTCAAAATCTTTTTCATGCATTATTTCTATGAAAGGATCAACCACCGAGAAGTCATATAGAGGCTCGATACAATCACTTCTGAATAATCTGTTATATGGATGAGCCGGCCAACTAGAATTCAGCTTCTTCAGAGCCTTTTCCATTCAGTTGTAGATGCATGCGCTCCTTAGCAATACATTCACTTCTACGCAGTAAATATAGGGAAAACCTCATTACCTTGAGCAAACTTGCTTTCTCAACAAAGAATCTGGTGAATTTAATTTATGGTGTGGTGCCTCGTTACCCGTTAAATGTAATTTATATGAGATGAGGATCAAGGCATTCCATGGGATTGTTATATTCCCCAACATTTTCTACTTTCGGGCCGGCTAGTATCTGCAAACGAAGATGACATATTAGAGCCTTGCCACAGATTTGAACACTTCGGCCCTCTTTGATTTGCAGGATTTCTAAAATACACGAAAAGAGTGAAATGCCACCTTCAATCTTTCATGATTAACATCTCAAAAAATATATGTACTAAAATCCTCCATATTTCCTTTATAAATCATTCTACTTTTGTCTTTGCAATCATGGGTAAACGTAACAACAAAATGAGCTCCGTTGTGGTTAACAATTAACAGGAAAGGAGCATCACCTCAATATATAGCTTCTCAGTGCAAGGAAAGCATCTAAGGAATCTAGCAGCTTCATCCAGATCGGGGCCGATAGATTGTAGTGCCAAGATCTTCACTATGCGCGGAGGCCGAGTCATGCTTGTGGGAATCATTTTTTGGATGACATGCAAACATATAGATCAACAAATATTGGATAAAATGTGTCATCCAATGATATATAATAAGGAGAACAAGAAGATAGTTGTACCCGAATGGATAATTATCCAGTAACAAGTTCATTGAATTCAGCAGACGAATAGCCCAACACTGTCAATTTTGGTGTGTGAATGACCCTGATTCTTGCTGGACCTAATTTATCAAGTACATACAATCTCTCGAGGAAAGGCACATTCTCAAAGACCATATCATGGAACACCTCAACTGACAGCCTTGGGCGGTGTCAGTAATGCACATAAATTGCACAAGCATTCGTCGAGGTGATGTGGAGGCTACTAAACCTATCCATCGCATGAAGACGAAGGTACTTCAACGTTGCACAGCTGACGAGCACGTGCTCCAAATCCTCCTTCGATATGCGGACGACAATGAGCTCAAGGTGCTTAAGTTTAGGGAGATGAAGAGTGCACGCGACATCAACCTGGGGGACAATGAACTGTGTGAATGTAGCACGGCGCAGTGTGGGCACGAGGTGAAGCACGAACGACGACAACAAGCAAGGACGTCCGGCATGAAAGTTGAGCTCCTCGAGTCGGTCTAGGGCTGGGGATAGGAACCAGTAGTAAAACCTGGGTTTGGCCTCGTAGTGGAGACTGAGCCTGCCGATAGCAAGGCGTCTGACCGGCCCAGGGTGCGTGGTGAGGACATGGGACAATGCGTCCAAGCATTGCCACTCCCGGCTGCAAAACTCGTCGTCGATGATGAGGTCCAGGGGGTGGAATGACAAAGAGGGCGCCCCCATGGTGAGAGGATAGTGGTCCGCATGCCGGATTTGATGGCGAGGTGGGATATGATGGTTACTAACCTCTCGTCGGGGAGGCTGCTGATGAAGTCCACGTTCGCCGGAGGCTCTTGCGGTTGTGGCTCGACCCGCCCCTACTTGTCGGCTCATCCTTTATCTCACAGCAGGCAGCAATCCTCGGCGATGGTGCTTGTATATGAGAATGGAGGATTGTTCTACGTACCTACCTGAGGCAGACAAAACAAAAGTCCAAAACCAACAATAAATTGCAGCGCTCGCGGCTCGCTTCCCGATATTGTGAGCATGTGCGGCGGACTCTCGTAGTCGTCCCGTCTATTCAAACAGCTTCCCGCGGTAGTAAATGGTTAGTTTGACGCCCACGGTTGGACTAATACGACTGTTTGCGATAATAACATGGTGGTTATTTGTTCGAAATGCCTAGGAAAATCAATGTATAAAAAGAATAAATCAACCCTAAATAATATCATATTTTTAGCACAGTTGCATGTTGCCTCTAAAAGATAAATCAAGGTAGGAAGAGATAGCGTATGTCATCTTGCACACAGATCAGGTGACCAAGTTCCCTCTCAGAACCATGAGGCTTCTTGATAGAAGCTCTAGTTTGTATGAAAGAAAATATGGGTCAATGCCGAGTTGAAAAGGGCAGCAATATCTAGCTCATGCTTTCAAAAGGTACAAAAGCATGATGATTAATTGTTCATCAGGTTTACACAACATCCAGATTGAACAAGACAATAACATCTAACTCAACCAAAGTTTTCGGCAGTCACAATCAAATGGATCGGTCTGATCCATAAAATCAAGATCCCAGGCGAGAAAATCTACCGGTACATCAATACAAGTTGTTGTAAATAGAAGTTGAGCACGTTCAGAAGCCCTTTTGTCCACCTGAAGCTTCTTTTTATGCTGTTCAACATGTCCAACCATGAGAAAGTTTTTGTTAAAAATCTTAATCCTCATGGACAATAGTACCCTCGCATTCAACAGGAAGAATGTGACAAAGCTAGTGTTTGCATGGTTGGATGGATTCCTTCTAGCGTTATTGTCCTCAAATGAATGTCATGATAACTGAGAAAATCACGACGCTTCTTATGACAACGATTGGTTATACATTTTTGTCCATGTGCTTTTGCCACGTGAAGACTGAAAATAGTTAATGTCTAAAAAATGAGTATGTCGCTAGAGCGACAACTGAACAGTTAATTCTGGTAAATTATATATGGGCTTGAAATCATGACCTGTATATACAAATTCTCTGGACATGGAAAGCATCACAGCAAGCCGATAATCATGTCCAGATCAAAACACCACATACTGATATGTAAGGTCTTGACAGAATCTAGCACCATTGATAGGGTATCCATGGACAAACTCTTGATTGATCATAGAACATAATATTAGTACCAAAAGTGTACTCCAAGATGATATAAAACTTATGCACACAAATGAAAAATGCAGCTTATGATTACAAAAGTGTTGATGGTAATATACAGTACCTGAATAAGTGTGGAGCCAACCACCATCTTGTAACCTTCAAGCGGATCAGGAATTACACCCAAGGTCTCCAGTTTAGGCGTAGAGACCACAGTTATTTGCGAAGGTGCATAACGATAATCAAGGAGCAACCTTTGGAGTGAAGGAGTATCTTTGATGATGAGGTCCTCTCCTTTAAAGAAAATTCCAATGCTTACAAGGTGAGGCGACTTTATTTGGAGACAACGGATATGGATTTCTTTTCCAATAACAAGCAGCAAGCACTCCAGGGCAGGGTAGCAGGAGTGGATGATGCTGTGCAGTGAGGCCTCCGACAGATCGACCACCACAAGCGCCCATTTTTTAAGTAGTGGGAGTCAAAGCATTTATAACAGATTGTCTGCTAGATGGCACCGGGCTAAGGTGGAAGTGTGGAGTGAGAAGGAAAATCATGAGGTGGACATCGGTGGTGAGGGCACAACTACAACGCTTGGTGGGAAGCTATTTGCATAGTAATAGTAGAACCCAAGATGCTGGAGTTTTTTGAATTGACAAGATGTCAGCCATGCATCCACCGTGCAGGGTACGTGCACCAGGCAACATGCTGGGATACATAGGTGTTGAATGGAGCCCTGGTAGGATGAGATGATAGATTTGTGGAGTTCAATATCATGAACGACAAATAGCCGGTGATAGTCGAGATTACATTATATAACGGCGCGTCATAGAGTGTGCCACCGAGATGCGAGGACATGTGTGCGGCATCCATCCTTGGCGTGGAGAAGGAAGAATATCTCCCCAAGGATGGCATCCGAGAGATCGCTGATGCGGTCCGCCCGATATTCTATGGGTTCCTCGGATCCAGGGGCGTGGCCGCTTCTGCAAGCGCTGCCAGGTGCAGGATCTACAGCCGGCGGTGCCGCTAGCCGGAGCTTCATCTTTGCACATAACAATCTGGGAAAAAGGCAGAAACATACATGTAGGATTCAAAATCAATTCTCAAGATCTGGAAGAAAAAAAGGCACAAACATATATGTAGGACATTCTAAATCAATTATCAAGACCTGGTTGTGATTTATTAGCACAAAAAGGCACAGATATATACGCTAACCCTAGTAGGATTATTAGCACAAAAATCATTTGTACAAAACAAACAATTAATCGCTAACAATAGATACCATTCAAACAATCAATACACTACTATCGATGCAACAAACCCTAGGTCTGTAGCCCAGACCATGCACAGGCCCAAGATCAAGATTACAACAATCAAGACCAGACCATGCACAAAGAGATCAGTTCTTTGAAGAATAAGAGTGCAGATCAAGAAGACCAAGTCAAGCCATAGAAGCAAGATAGCACCAAGGGGAGACCTGCCTTGCCGGGCAGGCGAGCTTGGCAAGATCAAGGTTTCCCCTGAAGCAAGCCTCAAGACTGTCCCGGCAGGCATGTCGGGGCTTACGGGGGCGCACTACCCTACCAAGGATACACCGCACCACCTCACTACGACGTAAGTCATCAATCAGTGTGGTGTCAAGCCTCCAAGTGACTAAGTGGCTGTTCTTCACCACATGGCAGCCACTTCCAACCAAAATCACCTCCAAATGACACCCGTCCAGCGACATGTCACGCAGACAGGAGAGAAGGTGGCCGAACATCCTGGCAAGGCTTGCCGGGCAAGCCTTCATGTGACACTAAGCGACGCATTTAATGCACTGAGCCCTGTTTGCAGAGTTAGGTATGATAGCACTGTTTGCTATCTAATCAGTGCATAATGACATATTTTCCATTTTGGTGACCCCTTTATCTATAAAAGTAGGCCTGTGGCAACCATAGAAAGGATTCAGACCTTTGTACACGCATACATGCATGGCTGCTCTTGTCCCGAGGCAACCCTACCGGGCTAGAGCACCGTGTTTCCACCACAAATCCACCTTCAATCCACCATATCAGGAGTAGGATTTTATGCCTCACAGCGGCCGAAACCTGTGTAAAATGCGATCCCGAAGAGGAGAAGAGAAAACAAGCCTACGTTGCGATCTCCGGCAAGCCCAAACAGATAAATTCTCTCCTTATCCATACATGTTCTGTAAGCAAAAACTTTTGCATAAGAAAACCTCACCACTTTCGAAACTAAGGTGCTCCCGTCCCTCGATTCGAACGTTGCTTCAGTCAGGGGTGGTCGTAGTGGCCTTGGATGAGAAGATTAGGTAGGGGGCTGGTCCCTTCCCCTTGGCTTGTGCCCGGCAAGCCTCATGCTTCGACAGCAAACCGAGGGTACCGGCAGGATTTCCTACTGGGGAAAACTTGTTTGCTTAAGTATAGACGTATTCTACCTCTGCATGGACAAGTTTCATGCACAAGTGCCCGGCAAGGTTTATCTTTTTCATTATTATGCTGATGAACAAGTACAAACCTTACAAAACACAAACATGGATAAAAGAGATTACATAATGTGAACTAAAGTTTGGCAAGTGCCTACACATTTCATATTGTAAAAATATAAGTGCCATGTGATGCGCTTTCTTGTCCCTCTCCTCCTAGGCAATGCGGTAGGAGGTGAAGAGGGCAAAAGGGGCGCCTAGGCAGAGGCCCAGCCTGAATTTGTCGGGCTCCAGGAAATGTAGTCGGACAAGACTAGGAAGGCGCGGGCGAAGGTGATGGTGAAGAGACTGGTGGAGGCGACCCGTCAACCGCCACCACCAGGACCAGCAGGACGTGGCAGGGCGAACGAAGCTGCAGACCGCGAGGAAGCCTACCAGGGCCCACCTGGAAGGCTGCTGGAGGAGCCCGGGGGCACCATCCCCACCCCTGCAACCAACTCCTCGGCAAATCACCTTGCCTAATAGGAGATGCAGGTGCAGATGGTGGTGCCGCCGCCTAACGGTGACAGTGCAGCTGGTGCTCCGCCGGAGTCAGAGTCGTCGCCCTGCCGGCTAACGTCGTTGTCATCGCCATCACTGTCCTCCTCGTCACTATCGTTCGAGGAGGAGCTTTCGTTGTCGGTCGAGCTCTCTGCGCAGCACCCTAAGCGAGCACCCGAGCTCCCAAAAGCCTTGAAGGAAAGGAATCATCCTCCATTAACTTAAAATGTAGGACACGCCCTTCCTACAAGCTATGGGCGCGAGCAAAAGTCTTCCAGCCATGACGAAAATACATCACATGAGGGCGCAGGGAAATCCACATCCACCCGTATGCTGCCATTCCCGCAGCCCCTCATGTGCATTTTTAACGCGCACAGCTATTCGAGCTCCATCGCCATTGCAAATGGGGTGGGGAGGCGGAGGCGGCCGCGCGGAGGCTTATACAGCCTAATGATGAACTCTAGAGGTTGGTCTCCGACATGGCCTACAATCGAGGGAGGAGCGGCTGGTGGAGGTGCGATCAGAGCACCACCTCACCCCCTCGGCCCCGTGCGCCACGATGATCTCCACCTTGCCCCCTCCCGCCTCCTCTCACAGCGGGCTCCCCCCGCATCCTCGGAAGGAGGCGGTGTCCAGCAGAAGTTCTCATCGCCACTGGAGCAGAGCCGACCCCTCGACCTCTCACCATGACAGATGGGGACTACTGCAGGAACGAAGAAGGAAGGAGATGTGGGAGAGCAATTCACACCACACCCCCTTTTATAGGTGGGCGGGGTAGGGGCCAGTTTCTCATCATAGAGGTGGCCGCCCGCTCGTCCAGTCTGGCTCCTACTCGCCATTAATGGCTCGAAGAAGCGCTCGGAGTGGGAAGGGTAGTGGGGTGGCTGTTACCTCCCCATGAACATGGGACATAGGTACTCCGCGGGTCGTGGCCTATTATATCCCCCATTGTAGTTGGTGTTATACGACGCACGGGAGAACCGGAAACTGACATGGGCTTAGGTTAATGAAGAAGCAAATAAGATTTCAAAGGACAGGCAGCTACTCCCCTCTCACATGTGAACTGGTTAGGGCCTACCCCGACGATGCTCGGTAGTGCGCTCGGGCCAGGCCCGAGGGCTCCTATCGGTGCAACAAACCCTGGGTCTGTTGCCCAGACCATGCACAGGCCCAAGATTGAGATTACAATAATCAAGATCACACCAAGCACAAAGAGATAAGTTCTTTGAAGAATCAAAGTGCAGATCAAGAAGACCAATTCAAGCCAGAGAAGCAGGATACCACCAAGGGGAGACCTCCCTTGCCGGGCAGGCGAGCTTGGCAAGATCAAGGTTTCCCCGGAAGCAAGCCTCAAGACTGTCCCGATAGGCTGGCTGGGGCTTATGGGGGCGCACTACCCCTCCAAGGCTCCACCACACCACCACACCACCTCACAGCGACACAAGTCATCAATCAGTGCGGTATCAAGGCTCCAAGTGACTAAGAGGTTGTTCTTCACCACATGGCTGCCACTTCCTATAGAAATCACCTCCAAATGACACACGTCTAGCGATGTGTCATGCAGACAGGAGAGAAGGTGGCCGAATGGCACGACAAGGCTTGCCGAGCAAGCCTTGAAGTGACACTAAGCGGCACATTTTAATGTGCTCTGTCCTGTCTGCAGAGTTTGGTATGATAGCACTGTTTGCTATCTAATCAGTGCGTAATGATTGATTTTCCATTATGGTGACCCCTTGCTCTATAAAAGGAGGCTTGTGGCAACCATAGAAAGGATTTGGACCCTTTTGCACTCATGCGCGTGTAGCTGCTCTCGTCCTGAGGCAACCCTGCCGGGCTAGAGCACTATGTTTCCACCACAATCCACCATCAATCCACCAAAGTAGGAGTAGGGTTTTATGCCTCACGGCGGCCCAAACCTGTGTAAAATTGCCCGTATGATCTCTGCCGTGTTGCGCGACATTCTCCACTCTTTGTGCAATGTGCTCATCCCCCCTGCCGAACCACAAGGGGCTCATGGCCCCATAGTTGGCCGTGGTTTCCATGACAACTACACAGATCTAATGAATCTTACTATGATTTCATTGACTGGGAACATAACCAATGATTTCTATTCCCAACAAAAGAGGGGGGACTAACCGGTTTTCCGTCAGAGTCAGAGTCATTGCTGGAGTAGCTATGGACCTCCGGCTCCGGCTGGGGAGGCATGACGACAGCGACGAACTCAAGGACGGGTTGCTGCCCACGTGAGACCTCATCGGCGGTGACAGCAACCTCTATGCCCAGCTTCATGTGTTGCGCGGATGCTTCACTAGCCCCAGTATCACCACTCCCTCCGATGGTGCACTTCGGCAAAATCCTAATACACTCCATTCGGCATTGACAACAATGGATGGGAGGTGAGGCCGCCTATTATGACAACTGGATCAGGTGCGCCATTAATATGGAGCAGTGGGAGTGAGGTGGGCAGTGGTCAAAGGGAAGGCTCGCCTCCTAGTGAGCCAGCCTAGCGGACTACTGGCATGCCTACCGTCATTTCACAAAGCTACTAGCACGCCCCACGGTGACTGCATAGCAAACACGCGCATGCCTCGGCCTCCTAGTCTGCCTGCACGGCGAACTTCTAGCTCGCGTCTTGTCAAGTCAAGCATGCTCGTATGCCACATGGGATGCGTGGCGGCACGTATTATATTGATTTTTCCTTTTTGATGATTAATTCTATCGCTTTATTGCTTAACCGAAGCACGACACGTACATTGTTGGTATAACGCACACGGTTCGAATAAAGAGTCTGTTTGTGATATTGGTTGATAGTTATTGATAATTTCCTGTCTATAAGAAGATTATATCAAACTTGTCTCATATTTGAAAAAATATATAATATCACAGTCTATTGGTGTCCATATGACACTGATACGTCTCCAACGTATATATAATTTTTGATTATTCCATGCTATTATATTATCTGTTTTGGATATTTCATATGCATTAATATGCCATTTTATATTAGTTTTGGGACTAGCCTATTAACCTAGAGCCGAGTGCCAGTTTCTGTTTTGCCTTGTTTTTAGTATTACAGAAAAGGAATATCAAACGGAGTCCAAAGGGAATAAAACTTTCGCGATGATTTTTCTTGGACCAGAAGACACCCCGAAGACATGGGGAGGGATCAGAATACTCACGAGGAGTCCACAAGCCATAGGGGAGCACCCTAGGGGAGCTTATAACCCACAAGTATAGGGGATCGAAACAGTTTTCGAGGGTAGAGTACTCAACCCAAATTTATTGATTTGACACAAGGGGAGCCAAAGACAAGTATTAGCAGTTGAGTTGTCAATTCAACCACACCTAAAAGACTTAATATTTGCAGCAAAGTATTTATTAGCAAAGTAGTATGGAAGTAATGGTAACGATGGCAAAAGTAACAGTAGCAGTATGTAGTGATTGTAACAGCAGTAGCAACGAAAGTAACTTAGCAAAGATCAATATGTGAAAAGCTCGTAGGCATTGGCTCGACAATGATAGTTGTGTTGGATAATATTCATCATGTAGGAGTCATAACCTAGGGGGACACAGAACTAGCTCCAATTCATCAATATAATGTAGGCATGTATTACGTATATAGTCATACGTGCTTATGGAAAAGAAATTGCATGACAACTTTTGTCCTACCCTCCCGTGGCAGCGGGGTCCTAATGGAAACAAAGAGATATTATGGCCTCCTTTTAATAGAGAACCATACTGAAGCATTAGCACTTAGTGAATACATGAACACCTCAAACTACGGTAATCACCTGAAAGAATCCTGATTATTGTCACCTTGGGGTATGCGGATCATAACTCATAATAGGTGTCTACAACTTGCAATATAGGATCAAGAACACAAATATATTCATGAAAACTTAATAGGTTCAGATCTAAAATCATGGCACTTGGGCTCTAGTGACAAGCATTAAGTATAGCAAAGTCATAGCAACATCAATCTCAGAACATAGTGGATACTAGGGACCAAACCCTAACAAAACTAACTCGATTACATGATAAATCTCATCCAACTCATCACCCATCCAGCAAGCCTACAATGGAATTACTCATGCACGGTGGTGAGCATCATGAAATTTATGATGGAGGAAGGTTGGTGATGATGATGGCGACGAATCCCCCTCCCCGGAGCCCTGAACGGATTCCACATCAGCCCTCCCGATGAAGAATAGGAGGCGGCAGCGGCTCCATATTGTAAAACATGATGAATCCTTCTCCTTGAATAGGTACTTATAGAGTTGGAGTTAGGGTCGGAGGAGGTCTAGGGGACCCACAAGACTGGAGGGCGCGGCCCCAAGGCTTGTGGCCTCTGGGTGGCCCCCCTCTGGTAACTTCTTGCGCCATTATTTTTTATATATTCCACAAAAAAATTCCGTAAATATTTAGGTCAATCCAAGAACTTTGATTTCTGCACAAAAATAACACCATCGCAATTCTTCTGAAAACAACGTTATTCCGGGTTAGTTACACCAAGTCATGCAAATTAGAGTCCAAAACAAGGGCGAAAGAGTTTGGAAAAGTAGATACGATGGAGACGTATCAACTCCCCCAAGCTTAACACATTGCTTGTCCTTAAGCAATTCAGTTGACAAAGTAAAAGTGACAAAGAGAAACTTTTACAAACTCTTTTTAATCTTGTTGTTGCAAATATGCCTAGCCAATATTCAGGTGTTCAACAAAGATTATGAACTAACCATATTCACAATAACATTTAAGTTTCACATTTACTCATATCAATGGCATAATCAACTAGCGAGCGATAATAATAAATCTCGGATGACAACACTTTTTCAAAACAACCATGATATAATACAACAAAATGGTATCTCGCTAGCCCTTTCTGAGACTGCAAAACATAAATGCAGAGCACCCCTGAAGATCAAGGACTAACTAGACATTATAATTCATGGCAAAAGAGGTCCAGTCAAACTCATACTCAACATCAGTTAAAAACATATAAATGACAACCGTGTTCTCCAGCTGGTGCTTTTAATGAGAAGATGATGACTCAACAATAAAAGTAAATAGATAGGCCCATCGCATAGGGAAACTTGGATTTGCAAAGGTGCCAGATCTCAAAGCTTTTAAAACAAAGATGAATATAATTTTGAGCGATATGCTTTCAATGTCAACATAACAACCAACACTACTGGAATCAGGATCTTTGCCATCAGCCAGCTGACGACAAAGGAGCTCTTTGCCATGAGCATACAGAAAACTGACGGCAAAGAAAGAGCAGATGGCAAAGATGGTGTTTGCCGTCAGGCAGTTCTTTGCCATCAGTCAGCTGACGGCAAAGCAGGTCTTTGCCATGAGCATACAGAAAGCTGGCAGCAAAGATGGTGTTTGCCGTCAGCCAGTTCTTTGTCGTCCGCTAGCACACCACATAGAAGCTTTGCCGTCCGCTAACAGATCGCAAAAAGGGAGGTTTGCGTACCAGCGAGGGCCTCCTAACGGACGACAAATAAATTGGCCAACTAACGTCCGTTAGCTAGGCTCTTTGTCTTCTGCTAGCGGACGGCAAAGAGTTGTGACCTAAACTAAAAAGCTGTCAGACCCACGTCCATCTCTCTCTCCCGCGCCGCCGCCCCGTGCCCGAGCCGTCCCCGCTGCTCTGCCGCCTCGCATCGACGCCCCTCGCTGCCACACCACTCCTCCTCCGCCTGCCACCACCGCCCGGCCGCCTCAAGCCGCCCCGCCCCGCCGCCCTGCCCCGGCCACCCCGGCACCCCCTGCCACGCCTGAAGGGGACATCTCTCTTTTGTGTTTTTAGATTTACTTTCATTAGGTTTTGTATTATTTAGGCTTGGTTTAATTTAGGTTTAGTTTCTATTTTTTAGTTTAGATTTAGTTTAGTTTATGTTAAGTTTATTACATTTAGTTTAGGTTAAGAAAAAAGAAGAAAGATGAAAAAAGAAGAAGAAGAAGAAGAAGAAGAAGAAGAATAGGAAGAAGAAGAAAAGGAGGAAGAAGAAGATTAAGGGTCCATCACCGACTAAACTGTGTCGAGCGGGTTATGGGGTTCCTCGGTGTCGATTGAACCCTAAAATGCAAGTATTGTCGATGCGAGATACATGTGGCCTTCGGTTCCAGACACTACATCCACGTCCCACAAGTGACGCCGGCGTCTCAGAACAACAGTTCTCGGCTTCGATGGCGGTCGAACACCATTGTGAATTTGTCTAGCAGCCTCTGCAATGACGATTAAAAGGCAAGTGTTGAAACTTGAAACACCCAAACTGACTCAAGTCAGTTTGGTTGTTTGAAATTTCAAAAATTGGCTTTAATCCTCATCGAAGAGGCTGCCAGACAAATTGTTGCGGGACATCGGGCGCTGACTTCACTTGTGGGATGTGGATCTAGTGTTCAACGTCGAGCGCAAAATGTATCTCGCACCGATGATACTTGCTATTTAGGGTTACATCGACACCAAGGAACCCCCTACCCGCTCGTCATGTTGTAATTATTTAGTTAGGTCGACAGAAAAAACAAAATTGCTATGTTACTCATCTTTTGATTTAAATGTGCAGTGTTTTCGTCGCTACGAGGGTCTAGTGTTCGACGAGCTCTGCCCCTGCGGTCCTGGGTGAGCACAAATGACATCTCCTCCCCCCCCCCTCATTTGCTCTGTTCCAGTCTTCGTGATGATGAACCTTGCTAGCTATAGGTGTCTTCAATCATCAGTATGCGTGACCACTATGCGTCTCCCGTTCGAAAGGGTTACATCTATAAATATGCATGCATTTGCATAATTATAACTGTGATTCTTTCGAATTGTCCAACGTTATCCATGGACAGACAGAGTATGTTTAGATTGGGTTCGTTTTCCCCTATGCTTTGCTCCGGATCCGATGCAGAATTTCGTCAGTGCGTCCCTGTTGTTCTCTGGGTACACATCCTCTCTGCTTATTGCCGAGATGTGTATCAGGAGAACAGCGGGGAGGTGCTGCCGAATTTTGCGTCAAATCCGGAGCAGAGCATGGGAAAACGAACCCAAACTACACATACTCGGGTGGGATTAGGACCTATCTTTACCTATTAGTGTGTAGGCTGCATGGACATAATAAAAGTGACAAACTCCATTAACTGATGAATATATACATGCTGATATATATATATTTCTTATGTGTCCAGTAGCTAGGCAAGATGACTGATCATGCGTGGATGTACACTGGTCACACTAGTCAGAAAGACATGACCATTGAATGGTTAACAAAAATAAAGGGATTTCTGAGAGCCGCATTTGCAAATGGCTAGAGGACAACATGGTGCCCCTATGCCGGGTGCAACAATTGGCACAAGTGGACAAAGGATGAAATGGGCAAACACCTGTAGAACTGGTGTTTTACGCTAGATTATATGGTGTGGACATTTCATGGCGAGTCTGCCCAACGTGCCAGAGCTGAGGTGCTTTGTCATCGCACCGACGAGCATGGTACCGGGATGCAAGACTTGGTGCAAGAGATTGATGATGCTCGGGACTCGGAAGATGAGATGGAGGAATCTGCAAAGGCCTTCAATGAAATGTTGGACTCTTCAAAACATCTGAAAGTGCAACTATCCCTAGGTGGTTTTGGTAATTCCTAACAACATATAGCTCGTTGAGCTAATGCTATTTCAAGATTAATATTTCAGGAAAGCTCAATGATTGGCATGGCATGGATGAGAAAAGTTGACCCCAAAAATGCTAAGGACAAAAGGATTGGCTCAAGCTCAAAGCACAAGACTCTCCATTTTCTATTTTAGTGATCCAAGATCACATTGAGTCTATAGGAAAAGGTAATACTATCAACGAGGGATGAGGTATTGCTTAATAAGGCTCTTGCTCAAGATGCTTAGTGATATGCTCCAAATCCCTCAACTACTTCCTCACATCCACATATGACCTAAACCAAAAGTCAAACTCGGCCCCACCGATTCTTTCTATCCGGCGCCACCGAGTTCAGATGTCATAGCCACTGCCACAAACCCTAGGCAAATCGGTCTCACCGATTGGGATCTCGGTCTCACTGAGATGGGATTGTAATCTCTCTGTTTCCCTTCATAACATTTCGGTCCCACCGAGATGAGCGATCGGTCCCACCGAGATTGCAATGTAAACTCTCTATTTCCCTTTTGTAACATTTTGGTCTCACCGAAATGAGCGAATCGGTACCACCGAGTTTACCTGGCCAACTCTCTGGTTAGCTTATTACCAAAATCGGTCTCACCGAGTTTGTGTAATCGGTCTCACCGAGATTACGTTATGCCCAAACCCTAACCATATCAGTCCTATCGAGTTGCATGTCGGTCCCACCGAAAATCCTAACGGTCACTAGATTTGGTGAATCGGTCCGACCGAGTTTGTCAATTCGGTCCCACCGAGATTGGCAAGTTGTGTGTAACGCTTAAATTTTGTGTGGAGGCTATATGTACCCCTCCACCTCCTCTTCATTTGTGGAGAGATCCATCAGAACGAACCTACACTTCCAACTTACCTTTTTAGAGAGAGAACCACCTACACTTGTGTTGAGGCCAAGATATTCCATTCTTACCATATGAATCTTGATCTCTAGCCTTCCCAAGTTGCTTTCCACTCAAATCTTCTTTCCACCAAATCCATATCCCGTGAGAGAGAGTTGAATGTTGGGGAGACTATCATTTGAAGCACAAGAGCAAGGAGTTCATCATCAACACACCATTTGTTACTTCTTGGAGAGTGGTGTCTCCTAGATTGGCTAAGTGTTAGGTGGGAGCCTCCGACAAGATTGTGGAATTGAACCAAGGAGTTTGTAAGGGCAAGGAGATCACCTACTTCGTGAAGATCTACCCTAGTGAGGCAAGTCCTTCGTGGGCGACAGCCATGGTGGGATAGATACGGTTGCTTCTTCGTGGACCCTTCGTGTGTGGAGCCCTTCGTGGACTCGCGCAGCCGTTACCCTTCGTGGGTTGAAGTCTCCATCAACGTGGATGTATGATAGAACCACCTATCGGAACCACGACAAAAACATCCGTGTCTCCTATTGCGTTTGAATCCTCCAAACCCTTCCCTTTACATTCTTGCAAGTTGCATGCGTTACTTTCCGATGCTCATATACTCTTTGCATGCTTGCTTGAATTGTGTTAAGATTGCTTGACTTGTCCAAAGTTGCTAAAATCTGCCAAGAACTAAAATTGGGAAAAGGATAAGTTTTTGTTTGGTCAAGTAGTCTAACCACCCCCTCTAGACATACTTTTGATCCTGCAAGTGGTATCAGAGCTTGGGTCTCCATTTGCTTTGATTTCCATAGCTTTTGGTAGTCATTGCCTTGGTTTCACAACCTAGGAGAGTATGGCGTCTAGCGAGGGAAATTACCACTGTAGAGGTCCTTACTTTGATGATAGTAATTTTCCTAGTTGGAATCATAAGATGAAAATGCATATTCTTGGACATGACCCCACCGTATGGGCTATTATGTGTATTGGCTTGCAAGGCGAATTCTTTGATGGGAGAGAACCGAACCGTGAAGCTACCGCGGAAGAGTTGAAGATGCCTCAATACAATGCTCAAGCTTGTGATATCCTATTCAGCGGATTGTGCCCCGAAGAATTCAACAAAATTAGCCGTCTTGAGAATGCAAAGGAAATTTGGGATACTTTGATTGATATGCATGAAGGTACCGACTCCGTCAAGGAATCCACGTTGGATGTGCTTCAAAGTCAGCTTGACAAGTTCAAAATGAAGGATGGTGAAGGTGTCGCTGAAATGTACTCTAGACTTTCTCTTATCACAAATGAGATTGCCGGCTTAGGAAGTGAAGAGATGACTGACAAATTCATCATCAAGAAGATCCTAAGAGCTTTGGACGGAAAATATGATACCGTATGCACATTGATCCAAATGATGCCCAATTACAAAGATCTCAAGCTAACGGAAGTCATTGGAAGAATTGTTGCTCATGAGATGTCACTCAAGGATAAGGAGGAGCTCCATAACATGTCAAGTGGTGCTTACAAAGCCTCATGTGAAGCTCCCACATCATCAAGTGAGAAACAAACCTTCAATGAAGAATTGAGCCTAATGTTGAAGAACTTCAACAAGTTCTACAAGAGTAGAAGCAAAGAGAGAAGTTCCAAGTCAAGGTCCTACAATGACAAAATATCTTCTAGTCAAGATCGAAATTGCTACAATTGTGGAAGACCTGGACACTATTCCAATGAGTGTACAACACCCTACAAGAGAAGAGAAGATTCTCCAAAAAGAAGAAGTAGAAGAGAAGAATCACCATCAAGAGAGAGAAGGAGTAGAGATGATCGTTATGAACGAAGAACATCCCGGAGAAGCAAAGATTCGGAAAGGAAGGACAAGTCATCAAGGAGCTACACAAAACGAAGACATCAAGCTCATGTTGGTGAATGGGTATCCGGCTCCGACTCCGACAATCACTCCGAGAGAAGCTATCACTCCGACTCCGAATATACTCAAGATGAAGGTGTTGTCGGCCTAGCACTTGTGTCAACCAACTCCTATGACATATTTGATTCACCAAATGAAGGACTTGGAAGATGCTTCATGGCTAAAGGCCCAAAGGTATCACACCCCGAGTATGTTGATTTCAATAGTGATGAAGATGACTTGTTAGGTGATGATGATTTACTTGTTGACAACTCTAGTGATGAATACTATGATGAAACGTCAATTAATCATGCTAATCAAGATAAAACGAATGACAATGATAAGGAGAAGATTGAGTTTCTAACTAAAGAACTAAACACTCTTAAGTTAGCTCATGAAACTATCTTAGGAGATCATCGAGAACTTTTAAGGACTCATGAGAAATTACGTTTTGAAAAGCTCAACCTTGAGCAGAGCATGAGTTCTTAAAGGCAATCAATGATGATCTTCGCAAGAAAAGTTCTTATTACATTGCCAAGCATTTACTCTTATCCACTTACATGCCTCAAGTCAAGTCTAGTAACAAGAACAAGAAAGATTCTTCCTCTAGTAGTAACAATAATCATGCTAAATCCAATGTTGTTGCTTCTAGTAGTTCTCTTGATTCCACTAATGATTCTCTTAGCCAAGTTACACTTGAGCAAGAAAATAGCTTATTGAAGGGAATTATAGAGAAAGGTGTTTACAAGAGCCTTGCCGGGAGTAAGCAATTCGAGGAAATTGTACGCAAGCAAGGAAGGCACCGGAAGAACCAAGGTGTTGGTTTTGAACGAAAGTTCAATGCCAATGGAGTTGAGTGGGAAGAAGATCAATACCCCAAGACGAAGTTTGTTCCTCAACAAAGAAGTATGATCCTACTTCCTTCAAAGGGACACAAGCTCAAGATGATCTTCCACCACAAGACCACAAGCAAAAAGGCAAGGATAAGCTTCAAGAGGAGATTGATGCATTTGAAGAAGCTCCTAAGGCCTTGGTCAAGTGGGTTCCCAAGACTACATCAAGTTCTACTTCATCAAGTACGACTACAACTCCAAGGATTCCCATCAAGATGATGTGGATCCCGAAGAAGAAGAACTAGAGAGTTCTGAGGGTGACTCCGCCAACATACTTCACTCTTATCATTTTGGCAAGAACAAGTGCAATCAACTTCCACATCTTGCACTAGTTCAAGGAGTCACAAACCCTCTTGTTGGTAAGACAAGGGACAAGGTAACCTAATGCTTTCATAGACATCATCTTGTGTGTGCATCACTCTATGTCTATGGATATCCTTGTTTGTTCCTTGCGGGACTAACTCGTGTAGGTATTGAAAGTACAACTCACTCCAAAGGATTGCTCCAAATGATCTACATCAACATTGAGCATCCACATCTTCAACACCTACATGAAGTCATCATCGACAAAACCCAAGGTTAGTTCATCCCTCTTAGGGGGGATCTCACATCTAGGGGGAGCTTTACTCTAAGAATTGAGCTAAAGAAACTCTAATGGTGTGAACACAACAATGCTTTATGTAAAAGTGGTAACCCCACTTGTGCTTAAACGATGAGTATGACCTATGATCAATTGTTCCCATTTGACTCCTAAGTCAATATACTCATATATAGATGACCTAGTCATCGCCAATTGCTTGATAAATGCTACAATTGGTTGTGCATGATTTGCCACATATTTCATTTGCCATTTTTGTGTGAGCATGTTGGTTGCATAATTTACTCATTCGAGGACATCCACTTGTTGTTTTGATTGTTTGGTTCCTTTTTCTTTTGCCAAGTGGATGGACAAGAATGCCTAAGAACCTTCTCTAGCTATCTATGATTTTCTCGTCTCAAACTCTATTCATGCTACATCACAAAGTTTGATCAAGTCAGATTCGAACCACTCTGTGTGAGGAGCACTCGAAGTCCCCGATTTGTCATAGACTTAAACTTTCAAAACTTCTTTGTGTGTTTCGGTCTGACCGATTCATCCATTTCGGTCATACCGAGATCACTAAGTCGATCTAGGTTTTCAATCTTAGTGCAACCGATTTGAACTTTTCGGTCACACCGAGTTGCAGTAACTGCTTGTAGTTATACATCTCGGTGCCACTGAGTTGTTCCACTCGATCACATCGACAGGGTCAGGCTATATATATCCCCGGGCCAAAATTTGGAAAATTCTCCGAACCCCTTCGCCCGCGCTAAGCCTGCTCTGCCTCCCTAGTTCTCTGGGTCGTCCTCCTCATCGCTAGCTGCCTCCTGCCGCTGGTCTCCGCCGCTGTCAATGGAAATCGTCTCCGTCGTTGCCGCCGTAGCAGGTCCATCATGGCACTTAGGGTATGGACTTGATCCTTGTGCTAATCTCACTCCGATTCCTAGCACATTGTTTTCCATGTATCTTGCCACGATTGAGATCACTCTATCCAGCGAAATCACTCCATAGTTTAGTTGTGGATTGAAAATTTAGGGTTAGGTTTCCGCCAAAATCATCTCGGACCAACCGAGTTGTGGAAATCGGTTCCACCAATTTGGCTAAGGCCATTGCACATGTGATTCTCGGTTTGACCGAGAATTGCAAATCGGTGTGACCGAGTTCAATTCTTTGTGAAACCCTAGCAGTCTCGGTGCCACCGAAATGTGACCCGGTCTCACCGAGTTCACTAGTTTAGGTTCCAAAAGCTGCTTCGGTATCACTGAGTTTTCAAATCAGAAGATCTGAAATGCTTTATGTGGAAAACTAAAACTAAGTTTTTTGACTCATTCTTTTCCAAAAATCTCTGCACTTTGTGATGCTCATCCAACCTATCTCATCTATATCTATTCACAGGGTCTGCTGTCAGTGTTTGAATCATGTCAGGTCCGAGTGACAATCAAAACAAGTCTGAGGAGCAAGTTCACATGAGTGAGGGCACTAGTCCCTCTAGCCGCTATGATGATGGAAGCAGGAGTACACCCAACAACTTGCCTAAGGCAGCCACCAGGGCCAGAAAGAAGAGAACCTCAGATTCTAAGGATGAGGACTATGTGGCTGTTGAGGAAGAGGCCACCTCAAAGAGGAAAGTTCTTAAAAACGAATATGGCACACCTGCTGCAACTAAGCCAGGTCTGAACACTAAGATGCTAGCAAGAAGACAGCCCATGTCTAAAGCAAGGAAAGTTGCCACAAGAGAAACAATGGGGTTCACTCTTGAACCCAAGGAAACTGGAGATGGTAAGAAGAGGAAAGAAAGGGTCATGAAGACCATTGACAGAGTAATTGGGAAGCCCTCAATGATGGAAGATGAAGAGGAAGAGGTTGCTGCACCAGCACCTAAAGCTCAAAAGCTTATGGGAGATGCTATAAGATCAGGGGCTGCTCCATCTATGCCCAAAGAAGCTCCCAAGGCAGCTGCTCCAAAACCCAAATCTGCACCCAAGAGGAGTACAAGGAATATTCCAGCTGCAGAGAAGAACAAGGCCCCAGTGCCTGAAGCTGCTATAGAAGAAGAAGATGATGAGTCACATGTCTTGAGGAAGTTGAAGCCCAAAATTCCAGATCACAATGATGCTCATCCAGTAGCTGAGGACATGAAGCTCAGGAAGGATGCAGGACTCAGACAGTGGAGATTGACTGATCCCTATGCAGTCAGGAGAAGAACTGTTGTGGACTACAGGTTCCATACAAAGGAACATCAGGACTTCTATGAGACAATGTTGCTTGGCAAGAAGCCTATAGTCTGTGATATGAGATGGGTGGACTGGGACTACATCAGGGAAAATGAAGAACACTATCTTGGAGTCTATGATAGTCTCAAGTCTTGTGGAGTAGAGGACTTTGTTGGGCAGAAGCTCACAAAGTGGAATGATGAGCTTATTATGCAGTTCTACTCCACAGCTCATTTCTACGCAGATGGAAGGATTGTCTGGATGTCTGAAGGTACTAGGTACCAGTCAACGGTTGAAGAATGGGAAAAATTGACCAATGCTCCTAAGGAGAATGAAGATGACTTGGATGTCTATACCAAGAAGAAGAAGGATCACAACACCATGGCACATATGTACAGAGAGATCCCAGATGCTGCTCTTGAGACAAACAAATTTGGATCAGTACATTACCTTCTGTCAGGTTTGCCAACAATCAACTGGATCCTCAGGCACACTCTATTGCCAAAGTCAGGTGATCACAAGATAATCAGAGGCCATGCAATTAACCAGCTTCACATATTTGATGTGCCTCAAAAGTTCAAAGTCAAGAGCCTAATTGTGGAAAGTATAAAGAGAACAGCTGCAGATCAGAAGAGAAGTTGTGGGTATGCCCCACAGATCCAGGAGCTAATCAACTCCAAGATGGGCACTGGCACATATCTCTTGGACAAGGATCATATGCCCATCTACCCAGACTTTGAGGACAACACTGTGGTAATGGATGAGAATGAACCATCTTCTGTGCAAGCACAAGCAAAGAGGGAGAAGGCAAGGACTGAAAAGGCTGCAAAGATGCCAACCATTGATGAGGCATCTCAGTATCTTCTGAAGAGCAAGCAAGATCAGCTTGGCTACTTGATTGCCTCCACTCTGAGGATTGAGAAGGGATTGGCCACCCTGACTCAAAACCAGGAGAGCTTGGAGAGGATCATGGAGCAGAAGTTCTATGATTTAGATGTGAAGGTCACAGAGATACAGTCAGTTGTTGAGCAACTTCAGGATGAAGTGCAGGAGAAGAAGGGCAAGTCTACCACTGATGCTTTTGCTAGAGTGCCCAGAGGACAGAGATCTGCTGCAGTGCCAGTTACAGACACCAGAGCAACTTCATCTGCACCAGCTACAGCTTCAGTGCCACCAGCTCCAGCACCCACTCCACCAGCTCCATCTACATCAACTGATGCCTTCGTCCTTGGAGTTTTATCTACACCACCACCTGAAGACCAAGCCTGAGAGTCGATCTAGCACTATGCATTTTTATGAACTTTTTGGTAACTTGTTGCCAAAGGGGGAGAAAATGTATAGATCATAGGCTTCGAGAGAGAGTGTTGCTCTTTGTTCTCTCTTGTTGTTTGGTGGTTGAACTTTGTTATTTGCTTGTTTGAGATACTTTATGCTTTTGTGTGATACTTGGATGATCATGTGTTTGATCATATGCTACCTTAATGCTTGTTGGATGACATTATCCTTTTATATCCCCATATGATCATTCACTTTGCTTGGTGATGAGTGCATGTATTTAATTATTATCATTTTGAGCGCTCCACCAAGATGTATGTGACATGGAAGAGTAACCCATGATCCTAACTCATTGTGCATTTGCAGTCCAAAGCAAATCTTAAACTATGCACAAATTTAGGGGGAGCTCTTGCTTTTCACATACTTCTCAAAGCGACAATGTTTTTCACTCTTATTATCATTTGTCGAAGCTTTGATCTATATGTTGTCATCAATTACCAAAAAGGGGGAGATTGAAAGTGCAACTATCCCTAGGTGGTTTTGGTAATTCCTAACAACATATAGCTCATTGAGCTAATGCTGTTTGAAGATAAATATTTCAGGAAAGCTCAATGATTGGCATGGCATGGATGAGAAAAGTGGACCCCTCAAAATGCTAAGGACAAAAGGATTGGCTCAAGCTCAAAGCTCAAGACTCTACATTTTCTATTTAGTGATCCAAGATCACATTGAGTCTATAGGAAAAGCCAATACTATCAAGGAGGGATGAGGTGTTTCTTAATGAGGCTCTTGCTCAAGATGCTTAGTGATATGCTCCAAAGCCCTCAACTACTTTCTCACATCCACATATGACCTAAACCAAAAGTCAAACTCGGCCGCACCGATTCTTTCTATCCGGCGCCACCGAGTTCAGATGTCATAGCCACTCCCACAAACCCTAGGCAAATCGGTCTCACTGATTGGGATCTCGGTCTCATCGAGATGGGATTGTAATCTCTTTGTTTACCTTCGTAACGTTTCAGTCCCACCGAGATTGAAATGTAAAGTCTCTGTTCCCTTTCGTAACATTTCGGTCTCACCGAAATGAGCAAATCGGTCCCACCGAGTTTACCTGACCAACTCTCTGGTTAGCTTATTACCAAAATCGGTCTCACCGAGTTTGTGTAATCGGTCTCACCGAGATTACGCTATGCCCTAACCATATCGGTCCTACCGAGTAGCATGTAGGTCCCACCGAAAATCCTAACAGTAACTAGATTTGCTGAATCGGTCCGACCGAGTTTATCAATTCGGTCCCACCGAGATTGGCAAGTTGTGTGTAACGGTTAGATTTTTTGTGGAGGCTATATATATCCCTCCACCTCCTCTTCATTCGTGGAGAGAGCCATCAGAACAAACCTAGACTTCCAACTTACCTTTTCTAGGAGAGAACCACCTACACTTGTGTTGAGGCCAAGATATTCCATTCCTACCATATGAATCTTGATCTCTAGCCTTCCCCAAGTTGCTTTCCACTCAAATCTTCTTTCCACCAATTCCATATCCTATGAGAGAGAGTTGAGTGTTGGGGAGACTATCATTTTAAGCACAAGAGCAAGGAGTTCATCATCAACACACCATTTGTTACTTCTTGGAGAGTGGTGTCTCCTAGATTGGCCAGGTGTCACTTGGGAGCCTCCGACAAGATTGTGGAGTTGAACCAAGGAGTTTGTAAGGGCAAGGAGATCGCCTACTTCGTGAAGATCTACCGCTAGTGAGGCAAGTCCTTCGTGGGCGACGGCCATGGTGGGATAGACAAGGTTGGTTCTTCGTGGACCCTTCGTGGGTGGAGCCCTCCATGGACTCGCGCAGCCGTTACCCTTCGTGGGTTGAAGTCTCCATCAACATGGATGTACGATAGCACCACCTATCGGAACCACGAGAAAAACATATGTGTCTCCTATTGTGTTTGAATCCTCCAAACCCTACCCTTTACATTCTTGCAAGTTGCATGCTTTACTTTCCGCTGCTCATATACTCTTTGCATGCTTGCTTGAATTGTGTTAAGATTGCTTGACTTGTCCAAAGTTGCTAAAATCTGCCAAGAACTAAAATTGGGAAAAGGATAAGTTTTATTTGGTCAAGTAGTCTAATCACCCCCCTCTAGACATAATTTCGATCCTACAACATCCTCTCCACGAGCACATCGAGCTTTGTCAGCTGGATGCCATCTCACAAATAATGGCTCTGAAGGCTCAATTCAACTTGGGCAGAGAATGCCATGATGCAATGATGACATTATTTGGACGTTTTCTACCCAAAGGCCATGTACTACCTGCAAACCTATACCAGTCAGACAAAATCCTCCATGCTCTTAAGATGCCCTATGAGAAGATACATGCCTGTGAGAAAGGATGTGCCTTATTTAGGCTTCAGTATGCGGAATTGAACTATTGTCCCATTTGCATGTCATCCACGTATGTTTTGGTAGATAATGGTATGGGTGAGAAGACGCAGACCAAAATCCATGTTAATGTTTTTCGGTATATGCCAATTGTACCAAGACTTCAACGTCTTTTCATGGCCGAAGAGACGACCAAACATATGACATGGCACAAAACAGGCAAAGGAACCCAACTAGATGATGATGGGAAGCGGATGATGGTGCACACATCGGACGATGAAGCATGGAAGAGCTTCGATGCATTACATGATGACAAAGCGGCAGATCCGAGGCATCCTCGAGTCGACATCAACATGGATGGGTTCAGTGTGTTTGGTCTGACGACAACCCAATACAGTTGTTGGCCCACATTTTTCTTTCCACTCAATCTCCCCCAGATAGATTATGCAAAGAAACAACATTTTCCTGACATTCATAATTCCGGGGCCCAACTATTCGAGGAAGAATATGAATGTGTACATGCAGCTGCTGAAGGACGAATTGCAAGAAGCCCGCGATAATGGGTTTAAGACATACGACGCCTTTAGCAAATAGAATTTCATAATGCATGTCTGGTACATGTACTCGACACATGACTTGCTGGCGTATGCACTATTCGTTGGTTGGTGTATGCATGGAAGGTTCCCGTACCCCACATGCAAGGGAGCTCTTGAGTTTCGTTGGCTTCAGGCCCATCGCAAGTTTTCTTGCTTCGACATGCATAGACAGTTCCTGGATCCTCGCCATAAGTTCAGGAAAGACAAGAAGAACTTCATCAGAGGTAGAGTTGTCAAAAACTCTGCACCACCTGCGTTGACAGGCCAAGAGACCCTGGATCAGTTAAACGCTCTCGAGCAAGATCCAAAGCGTCCAGCGTATTTCAAGGGGTATAAATTGATACACACCTGGACTCACAAGACATGCTTGTGGGATCTGCCTTACTTCAAAGACCTGCTTTACCCACACAATATCGACGTGATGCACACTGAGAAGAATATCACCAAGGAAATTTTTGGTACATTGTTCGTCTTAGAGGGGAAGTCAAAGGATAATACTAAGGCTAGAGTCGATTTGGAGGTGCTATGTGATAGGCTGTCACAAAACATGAAAGAACCGAAAGGAAAGCAGAACTAGACGAAGCCAAAGGCATGGTTCGATCTTGGAAGGGTAGCTATGAGGGAAATTATCTTGTGGGTGCAATAGCAGTTGATGTTCCCTGATGGGTATGCGACGAATCTAAAGAGGGAAGCAAGTCTTGATAAGTTGAAGATATTTGGTCTCAAGAGTCATGATTGGCACATATGGATTGAGCCGGTAATACTGGTGATCTTTTTTGGCTTCATCCCTAAGGATGAATGGCTAGTACTGGTAGAGCTGAGCTATTTCTTCCGTGTTCTTTGTGCCAGAGAAATATCGTCTGGCTTGCTAGAAGAAATGGAAGAGTTGGCGCCAGAGTTGATCTGCAAGTTAGAGAAGATCTTCCTGTCGGGCTTCTTTAATCCAATGCAGCACTTGATTTTGCATCTCCCAACCGAGGAAAGATTGGGGGGCCCATGCAAAATCATTGGTGCATCGCCACTGAGAGGATGCAGAAGATGCTACGAGAAAAATGTGAAAATAAACATAGAATTGAAGCATCGATGGCTGAGGCATTCATTACTGAGGAGGCGGCAAACTTCGTGACATCACACTACAAAGCCAAAAATCGTCATTTGAATAATCCGAAGCCTCGGTACAATGCTGACAAACCTAAAAAGGCTGGATCCAACCTCAGCCTATTCAAAGGGGATCTCGCACCAGTCGGTGCTTCTAATTCCTTAACGTTGGATTTCCATGAATGGCAGATCATTTCGTTGTATATCTTCACCAACCTAACAGAAGTGTGGCCGTACATCGACTAAGTTCTTGGTACATTCTTTCGCAACTTCTAATTCATTTGAATTGCTCTTATTCCCGGATAAATTGGATACAGTCGATACGTCGCCAAATTCTCGTCTGGAGCGGTGATTCAAAAGGATTCCATCGAAGAGTATTAGCTTCTGGCAAAGCATGGAGGCGGCTATCCCAGTTTAATATCTTGGTTCAAACAAACGGTAATTTCCACTAGACCATTTTATTTCTTCGTCTAATTTGTGGCTAATGCAAGAGTCCCTTTCATATTAAACTTGTAGGCTAATTCAGAGTTAATGGACGCCGAATTGAGACAAGTCGCTAATGGTTTTGACTTTATGGTCCGTTCATTTGACAAATACGACATCAACGGGTATCGCTTTCATACCTATGGCCAAGAGCTATCTATGGCCGACCAAAATTCTACAAATTGTTGTGCTCTGCTATCAGCGAAGGAGATACCGAGTATTATGGAAGAGTTGAAGCAATTTATGAACTTCAATTCTATGGTGTAAACCCACCAAACGTCGTAGTCTTCACATGTTATTGGTTCCAGCCGAAGGAGACTAGAAGGCTCATGAACACTTAGGGCTAGCGGAAATCAAACAAAGCACCCATTTGGATGTTCCCGATGTCTATATTATGGATCAATAGGCAACCCAAGTTTTCTATCAACAGTGAGCCTATCAAAGTGATCCAAATCTCATTGGTTGGGATGTCGTTCATGAAGTGTCACCACATGTTAGACCACCTCCCACCAATCAAGAGGATTATGAACCTCACATTAACCCGGACACATATGAAGGAGAATTCTTCCAAGAAACATGTCCTTCCAAAAAAATTTCAAGAACCGCTATACTTCACCGCAGAACATTGAAGTAGACAGCGACAGTGAACCCGACTTCACCCCTGAGCCGGAACAAGAATAGCCTGAACTAGAAGAGGTTACTGTTGTGGATAACTTGTCAATGCTTGAACGGTTATGTAAAGGTGGCCTTCCACATGATGATGCATTTATTAATGATGATGATGAGCATGTCATTACCGACAGTGATGATGATTATGCATTTATCGATCCTGGAGCATTTATTGAACCCTATGATCCAGATTATTATTAGGTATTCAAATTTTTATGTTGTACTTGATTTATATATATATTTGTATGATTGTATGATTTATATAGTTGGTATTTATAATTTTCTTACTTTGTATGATTGTTTCTTATACATAGTGCCATGGTCCTGATGTCCGTCCCCATCGGCCCTCGCCCGCTTCATGATCCAGATGTGGTAAATTCTCTTTCATACCTATTTGTTGCATTTCACACTTATGACAATTATGGCCATCATTGACATAGAGATATTTTAATATAGGAGGTATGTGAACCAGAATATGAAACCGAACCTCTTGTTAAGAAGTTAAATTTAGTTGAAAAAGAAAATTAGTATTTGAAAGAAAAAATTAAAAGAATCAAAGAAGAGAAGATGACATAGGAGTTGTATGTTGCCGATGTCGTCGATGATCACAAGATGAATGCAATGCGCCTGAATCTTAAGAAGATTAGAAAATATGCCATTGATAATGAGGCTTGGTATCATTATGCTGTTGGATAATTGTTACCTTAGTTGTGATCTTCATCACATTTGTTGTGATGAGGGTAAGTTTTCTCTAGTATTTTGCTTTACAAATGGATACTTACCTTATTTTCCTCCTAAATGGCATCATTACCTAAGTTAGATAAAAAATGAGTTATGCTTAGCTTCTTCAGTTCATTTATGACATACTTAGCATACTTAGGTCAAAAATGGCATGATAATCTATGTTACCTCCAAAATGATATAGACTTAGCATATTTTCCTCAAAAATGACATAATAACCTTACTAAGCTCCAAAATGACCTATTTACCTAGCTTAGCTCTAAAATGACCTACAATTAGCATTTTTACCTAGCTTAGCAAAAAGATGGCATTTTTACCTACCTTAGTTAGAAGAAGAATAATATAAAGAAGAGGAGAGGAGAAAAAGAAAGAGAAGAAAAAAATCTTGTTCTTCTTCTTCTTCCTCTTCTTCTTCTAACTAGTCTTCTTCTTCTTCTTCTAACTTTCTTCTTTCCCAATTTGCAGATTTGCTTTAGATGAGGAAGCTTGCATTGATGGAGTCTACGCTTCTCTTTATGCTTCCTTCTTGTTTTGATTTTGTAGGATGAACAATGTGAAATTTCCTACCTATATATGTATGTATTGATGAAACCACTGTATGCTTCTTGTTGGATATGTTGGCTAGCTATATATGTTGAATATGGACTTTTGATTTGCTATGTATATGTGTTGGATGATCATATCCATATGGTAGGGATATGATTTGGTATGTATATGTGTTGGTATGCTTGTCAAAAGTATTTTCCTATGTGTGTATATATATGTGTGTGTGTGTGAAAATGGATGAATTTAAGAAAAATCAGAAAAACAGGGGCTATACAAGCTCTTTGCCATCTGTTGGCAGGTGGCAAAGAGCTTTGCCATCAGCCAGGAGACGGCAAATATGCCACGTGCCAGCTACCTGTACAACCCGGGCCAGTAGGCTGGCCTATTTAGATGATTTGCCGTCCGCTGGCAGACGACAAATACCATTGCATCTTCGCCGTCAGCCAGCGAACGACAAAGAAATCAAATAGGCCAACGCCAGGTACTACCACGTGGACTATTATGTCGTTCACTGGAGGACGACAAATATGCAAAGGTCTTTGCCGTCTGCCAGTCGACGACAAATATGCATAGGTCTTTGTCGTCCGACAGCAGACGGCAAAGCACGCCGTTAACACACTAACGGCCTGTAGCTCACACGTCTACCATCCAGGTCCTTTGCCGTCTGCTGGCGGACGGCAAAGACCATTTCATCTTTGTCGTCCACTAGCAGACGACACAGATGCCTTTTTCGTAGCTCGTTCAGCCAGACCTGTGGTCGTCCGCTGGCGGACGGTAAATGCCTTTGCCGTCCGCCAGCAATGCCTTTGCCATCCGCCATGGTAGATGGCAAAGTTCCTGATTCCTGTAGTGCAATAGATGTCAATATCTTCCACGCTAGATACATTATAGGCAGTCCCCAAACAGCATGGTAAAGTTTTTACTCCCCCTCCACTAACAATCACACTCTATGGCTAGCCGAATCCAGAGGTACCATCCATACCAACAACAGTCATGGGGGAGTTTTGTTTTATTATTATATTTTGATTTGATTTTGAGCATGGAACTAGGCATCCCGAATACTAGCCACTTTCTCGTGAATGAAAAGAGAATAAACCCTCATCGTGAGAATAAGCCACCTAGCATGGAAGATACTAACAGCCCCCAATCACTACATGACTGATTCGGGCGTACAAAACAGATTATTATTTGAAGGTTTATAGTATGGCACATGCAAATTTACTTGGAACAACAGGTAAATACCGCATATAGGTAGGTATGGTGGACTCATACGGAACAACTTTGGGTTGAAGGAAGTGGATGCACAAGTAATATTCCCGCTTAGTACAAGTGAAGGCTAGCAAAAGATTGAGGAGCGACCAACTAGAGAGCGACAACGGTCATAAACATGCATTGAAGTTAATCAACATTGAGTGCAAGCATGAGTAAGATATAATCACCATGAATATAAATATCATCGAGGCTATGTTGTCTTTGATTTCAACTACATGTGTGAACATGTACGAAGTCAAGCCACTTGAATCATTGAGAAGAAGATACCATCCTACCTTTTTAAATGCATGTTGGCACACAAGATAAACCATTATCCACTCCTAGCTAATTAAGCATGGAATGGGTAACTATAATCTCTAATTGTCATTGTGAACATATTTCATTCATAATAGACTGAATCAAGAACGATGAGCTAATCATATATACAAAAACAAAATTGGTCGAGTTCATACCAGCTTTTCCTCATCTCAATCATTTCATCATATATCGTCATTATTGCCTTTCACTTGCACGGCAGAATGATGTGAATAATAATAAGAGTGCACATGCATTGGACTAAGCTAGAATCTGCAAACATTTATTCAAAGGAGAAGACAAGGGAATATGGGCTCTTTGTTAGATCAACAATTAATGCATAGAAGAGCCACTCAACATTATCATCGTGGTCTTCTCCTTGTGACCCAAAAAAAGAAAAGAATTTCAAAGAAACACACTGAAATATTTTTGGAGTATTTCTTTTTCTGAAGAAAGCAAAAACAAAAATAATAAAAACTATTTACACGGGAAAGTTCCCAACAAGCAAAACAAGAATGATAAATCTTTTGGGGCTTTCTATTAATACTACTACTAAATAAACTAGAAAGAAAAACTAAAAAGAAGCGGGAATATTTTTAGATTCTATCAAAGTTTTTGAAACACACAAGAAGAAGGTAAGAAAAATAAACTAACATGGATAATACAATGAAAAAGGATGAACATCAACAACTGGAATGAATGTGTGAACATGAATATAATGTCACCGAGAAATGCATACTCCCCCAAGCTTAGGTTTTGGCCTAAGTGGGTCTATGGCCATGACTAGCCAGGGTAAAATCCAGGGTTGTAGTTGGGGTTGTACTTGATTGCAGTTTTTAAGTTCTTCAAGTTGAGGTGGAGTTTCAACACGAGAGTAAGCATTCACAATACATTTCAAGCAAGCATGGCAAGAGTATAGGCAGCAGAAAGACTAAAGCATGCTATTTGCAAGAAAGTAAAGTGATGGGATTGGAGTGTGCAAACGTAATGAAGACATGGAGATTTTTGGCGTGGTTCTTATAGGTGGTGCTATCGTACGTCCACGTTGATGGAGACTTCAACCCACCAAGGGTAACGGATGCCTAAGTCCACAGAGGGCTCCACCCACGAAGGGTCCACGAAGAAGCAACCTTGTCTATCCCACCATGGCCATTGCCAACGAAGGACTTGCCTCACTCGGGTAGATCTTCACAAAGTAGTCGAAATCCTTGCCCTTACAAACTCCTTGGTTCAACTCCACAATCTTGTCAGAGGCTCCCAAGTGACACCTAACCAATCTAGGAGACACCACTCTCCAAAAGGTAATGGATGGTGTGTTGATGATGAACTCCTTGTTCTTGTGTTTCGAATGATAGTCTCCCCAACACTCAACTCTCTCTCAAAGATTTGGCAAAATTCTTGGGGAAGGCTAGAGATCAAGATTCTTATGGTTGGATTGGAATGTCTTGGTCTCAACACATGAGTAGGTGGTTCTCTCTCAGAAAATGAGTAGTGGAAGTGTAGGCACATTCTGATGGCTCTCTCTTGAATAGAGAAGCGCGTGGAGGGGTATATATAGCCTCCACACAAAATCCAACCATTACACACAATTGACCCAACTCAGTCAGACCGAATAGAAGAACTTGGTGAGACCGATTGATTTCAAAATGTGAACCTTAGGAATCTTGGTGGGACAGACATGATCAACTCGGTGGGACCGATGTGCTAGGGCTTGGGAAAAACCTCATCTAGGTGTGACCGATTGCATGAATTCGGTGAGGCCGATTTTAGCAACAAGCAAACAAAGAGCTGGTCACGAAAACTCGGTGTGACCGATTGTACAGTTTGGTGAGACTGAAATAATTGCAATAGGAAATAGAGAGTTTGCAAGGCCATCTCGGTGGGACCGAGATCCGTATCGGTGAGACCGAATTATCTGGGGTTTCTAGCAGTGGCTATGTCAAAAGAACTCGATGGTGCCGGAAAGATCAAATCGGTAGGGCCGAGTTTGACTTTAGGTTTTGGACATATTTGGAAATAAGAAAGTGGCTGAGGGTTATGGAGCAATATCACTAAGCACTTTGAGCAAGTAGACCATTAAGCAACACCTCATCCACTTTTAGTAGTATTGGCTTTCCTATGGACTCAATGTGGTCTTGGATCACTAAAATGAAAATGAAGAGTCTTGAGCCTTTTGCCAATCTTTTTCCTTAGCATTTTGAAGGAGTTTCACATCCTCTTGTCCATGCCACGCCATTGTTGAACTTCCTGAAATATACTAGATAAACATATTAGTCCAACAAGAGATATGTTGTCATTAATTACAAAATTCACCCAGGGAGCACTTGTGCTTTCAATCTCCCCCTTCCTGTTAATTGATGACAACATACATCAAAGCTTTAGATAAAGATATGAAGAGTAACAAGTAAAGCTTCAGAAAGACATGTAAGATGCATAGGCTCCCCCTACATGTATGAAGTCATGTATAGATGGAATATGAGAACATGTGAATGCATAAGCATGTCCGAGCAAGCAATGAGTTACATGTATCGTGGCTATATGCATCATAGCAAATGATGTAGATACAGGAAGTGTACCTTCATGTTCATGAGTCCTTCTTGCAAACAATATGTACATCAGCAAGAGATCATCATGCACATGAGTGAGATGCATACACTTACTTGTGGTCTTGAGCTGGCTTTAGAAGAGAGGAGCTTGAGAAAAAAAGGTTAGATAACACAAGAACACTCTAAATAAAGCAAGTTTAGGAGACCGCAAGATTACCAAGACTGAGAAGACATGTAATGAGTGAGTACTTAGTACTCTAGTTGGATATGGACATGTCCCCAAAGATTAAAGATATGCAATGAACTCCAAAGATTTTCTTGCCCTAGATATGAACTCTTTCTCCCCCTAAATCTGATATTGGATAATGGGAGAAGGTAGGGTAAGAGAAAATCAAAGCGAGAAAAATAAAGCAAGAAATGGTACAAACAACCATACATTAACATGTTTTCCCCCTCTTGAAGACATGTGACTTCTCTCCTTTATTATTAATAAGCATCTAGAGAAGCCAAGATGTGTTATCTCTCCCATGTGATAAGCTTTGATCTTCTCTCTCTCTCTCTCCCTCAGCCCCTTTGACATCAATTTCCAAGAAGGGATCTTCTGGAGCATGAGTCAAATAGGTCTGGTGCTTGAGACACACTACAAAGCGGCATGTAGTTTAAGATGCGAGTAGAGGATAAGAATCATCGAGTGGAGCTGGATAAGAAATGAAATTTGTAATGGCAAAGATTTTTCTCAGTAGTGAAATCGGTAATGCCGATCCGTGTTCTTCGATGACACCATGTTTACAATGTCAGGGATGATGCATCTCGGACAGACCGGTTTAGTACATGTCGGTTGTACCGATGAAATATCAACCAGTAATCCATGTTGTTCGGTCTAGCCAATAGGTGATGACCCACAAGTATAGGGGATCAATTGTAGCTCTTTTCGATAAGTAAGAGTGTCGAACCCAGTGGGGAGCAGAAGGACATGACAAATAGTTTACGGTAAGGTATTGTCTGCAAGTGCTGAAATTGGAAGTAGCGGAGTAGTTTGATAGCAACATAATTTGTAACAATCAAGTAACGATAATAGTAACAAAAGTGCAATAAGGTAGCCCAATCCTTTCGAGGCAAAGGATAGGCCAAAACGGTCCCTTATGAAAAGCAAAGCGTTCTTGAGGGTACACGGGAATTTCAACTAGTCACTTTCATCATGTTGGTTTGATTTGTGATCGCTACTTTGATAATTTGATATGTGGGTGGACTGGTGCTTAGGTGCTGTTCTTACTTGAACAAACCTCCTACTTATGATTAACCCTCTCGCAAGTATCCGTAACTACGAGAAAAGTATTAAGAATAAATTCTAACCATAAACTATTGCAGGATGCTGCTAACACGACACTACGATCAGAGACCCTTCGACGAAACTGTGTGGGATGCAATAATCGCAAATGGTGGTGTCAAGAAACTGTCAAAAAAGGCGCAAAACATTTGCGATGACGGATGCATCAAACAAGGTTCAGATTTTATTTGTGTGTGCGATTCCGGACATACAATTCAGTTCAATTAACCATTTTCGATGAGGAGGAAGAAAAGAAATGGGCAGCCAAATGAAGGTGTGTGCGATGTACAACATATGGTTCACTCAGATGAAATGTTTGTGATTAGGCAACACAAAAGAAACGGTCAGCTAGATCAAGGTGTGTGCGATGTACATCACATAGTTCACTCGGATGAACTATTTGTGATTAGGCAACACAAAAGAAATGATCAGCCAGATCAAGGTGTGTGCGATGTACGACATGCGGTTCACCCGAATGAACTATTTGCATCGAGACAAGGGAAATGAAACGGTTCAATATAACAAATACCATAAATATTGCAAGGTTCAAATTCAAATATTACAACGCCCAATTTCAAACAATGCAAGCTGCGTTATTTCTGAAAAGGGATCACTCGCTGACAAGTCATGTATGGGTTTGACACAATAACTTCCAATTTCTTTGGCATATGCTATACCAAAACAAAGTTTGGCATTTTTGGAGGCACTTCCATTCCACAGTACCAGCCGGCTCTGATAATCATACCATTTATCTTTCCTAAATAAATGCATGTTCAACCTCAGTACCCTCAGCACCTCTGCTCTGGCAAGAAGAACCTGACGAGTGTAATCTCTGGTGGGGTCCCTCGGTAGGAGTTCAAAGTAATATTTGAGAGATGCAGATCTAGGCATTCGAGATTGTTGTTGTAAACATCATCCACCTCCGTGCTTAATATGCACTACAAAGGAAAAGAACGTGTTAATGCCTACATGTAGTTTTGAACACTGCTACGCGCCTATTTGGTTTGCAGGATTTGTAAAATGCACCAACATGTTATCTTGGATCTGGCATGATTAACATGGGAATTTGATTACAATCTACTCCCTCCATCCCATAATGTAAGACATTTTTTGACACTACACTAGTGTTAAAAAATGCCTTACATTATGGGACGGAGGGAGTAGAAACATGCAGCCTTCTTCACAAGAGGTTGGATTGGATGAAAAATTACCTAAGAAAACTAGTACAGATGAATCCAAAGGAGAAATGCTTATGAACGATTGTAACCATATGAATGAAGCAACCAGTATGGGGTGGGGTGTATGTCCTAAAATCCTCCAAAAGTCCTTCAGAAATCGCAGTACATTGTCATTGTAAACTTGGGAAAAGGTGCAAAAAATTGAACTCACTTATGGTTAACATTTAATAGGAAAGGAACAACACCTCGATATACGACTTCTTCAGACACAACAAGCATCTCAGGCAACTAAGAACTTGGTCCAGGTTGGTTCCTACAGATTCTAGTGCCATGACCTTCACTGTGCCCAGAGTCTAGGTGAAGCTTCGCTAGATGACAGACAAACATACATCTTCAAAACTAGAAATAACATTGATATCAAGAAGGAGTGGTATATAAGGTGACTGTTGTACCTAAAAGTTGAAGTATTTGACAGACGAGTAGCCCACCACTTTAAATTTCACCAAAGAAATGACATTGATTATTTTTGGACCTTGTTCATCAACTAGAAGTAATCTCTCAAGTGAAGGTGTGTCCTGGATGACCATATTGTGGTGCACCTTTTGTGATCTCTCGTTGTAGCACCAGCAACACACATAAATAGCCTGGAGACTCCTGGAGGTGATGTGTAAGGTACTCTACCAATTCATCGCCTAAGGTGAAGGAACTCGAGTGCAGTACTGTAACACCCTCAATGCGCCTATATCTCCCACGTGTCGAAGCACAACTTAGAGGCATAACCGCATTGAAAGCAATGTCGCAAGTGAGGTAATCTTCACACAACCCATGTAATACATAAGGGAAAGAGATACATAGTTGGCTTACAATCGCCACTTCACACAAATACATGAATAAATCATTACATCAACCAGATACAATCAAGGTCCGACTACGGAACCCAAAATAAAAGAAGACTACCCCAAATACTACACAGATCCCCGATCGACCCCAACTGGGCTCCACTACTGATCAACTAGAACGAAACAACACAAAGGACAAGATCTTCATCGAGCTCCTCCTTGAGCTTGGATGCGTCACCTGCTCGACTCAACGGCACCTGCAAGCTGGTTTTGGAAGTATCTGTGAGTCACGGGGACTCGGCAATCTCGCACCCTTGCGATCAAGACTATTTAAGCTTATGGGTAAGGTAAAAGTATGAGGTGGAGCTGCAGCAAGCGACTAGCAAATATGGTGGCTAACATACGCAAATGAGAGCGAGAAGAGAAGGCAAAGCACGATCGAGAAACTATGATCAAGAAGTGATCCTAGAACAACCTACGTCAAACATAACTCCTACACCGTGTTCACTTCCCAGACTCCACCGGAAAGAGAACATCACGGTTACACACGCGGTTAATGTATTTTAATTAAGGTCAACTTCAGGTTTTCTACAACCGGACGTTAACAAATTCCCATCTGCCCATAACCGCGGGCACGGCTTTCGAAAGTTCAATCCCTGCAGGGGTGTCCCAACTTAGCCCATCACAAGCTCTCACGGTCAATGAAGGATATTCCTTCTCCCAAGACATTCCGATTAGACTCGGCATCCAGGTTACAAGACATTTCGACAATGGTAAAACAAGTCCAGCAACACCGCTCGAATATGCCAACAAATCCCAATAGGAGCCGCTCACATATCTCGTTCTCAGGGCACACTCAGATGAGCAATCTGTACAACTAAAACCAGCCCTCGAGTTTCCCCGAGGTGGCGCTGCAAGGGGCTCTAATTTGGACCAACACTCAGAGGAGCACTGGCTCGGGGGGGGGGGGTAAAATAATGATGACCCTCAGGAGTGCGACTCCCAAGGGAAAAAGAGGCTAGGTGACGAATGGTAAAACCAATGTTGGGCATTGCTGGAGGAGTTTTATTCAAGGCGAACTGTCAAGGGGTTCCCATTATAACTCAACCGCGTAAGGAACGCAAAATCTGGGAACATAACACCGATATGATGGAAACTAGGGCGGCAAGAGTGGAACAAAACACCAGGCATAAGGCCGAGCCTTCCACCCTTTACGAAGTATATAGATGCATTAATTAAATAAGAGATATTGTGATATCCCAACAAAATATCCATGTTCCAAACATGGAACAACAACTCCATGTTCCAACAAGGAACCAACTTCAATCTTCACCTGCAACTAACAATGCTATAAGAGGTGCTGAGCAAAGAGGTAACATAGCTAAACAACGGTTTGCTAGGACAAGGTGGGTAAGAGGCTTGGCTCAACAATATGAGAGGCATGATAAGCAAGTGGTAGGTACGCAGCATAGGAATAGCAAAAGAGCGAGCAACTAGCAAGCAAAGATAGAAGTGATTTCGAGGGTATGGTCATCTTGCCTGAAATCCCGCAAGGAAGAAGAACGAGTCCATGAAGAAGACAACCGGACGTAGTCGAACGGATCCTCACAAATGCGATGTTATCGGAACCAACCCGAAGAAGCAACACCGGAAAGAAGCACACAACCTAGTAAACAACCAACACCTGAACATGGCATGATGCACAACCAAGTATGATGCATGTCCGGTTTAATGAAGCATGGCATGGCAAAGTGCATAAGCAATCCTACAAATTAAGTGGAGCTCAATATACAAATTAAGCAATCCTACAAAGTGCATAGTGACGAAACACCACGTGACTTATTTAGTTCGATCTTGTTTATGTACTCAACAATATTAAATGTTGTTAGCATGGCAAGAGGTGAAGCATAAGTAAAAACTACCCATCTAGTCAAGTTTAAATGAGGCCGGAAGCAACGAACAACAATTCCGGTAAATCCCCATATGCATATATTAGGTTTGGTGCTGGTCTGCCCTAAACACAATTTTAGAGTTTTTATACATGCAAAACAAGTACACCATGTTAAACTAGGCATTTTTCTACCCCATTTACATATAAAGATTATTAGAAACCGAGCTACGGTTATTTAGTTATGAAATAAAACATTTTAGCATGGCATGGGAGCAAATTAAATCAAACATCATTTTAAGCATTTTAAACATGGATGGAAATGACATATTATGAAACTACACAAAATTCTAAGCAACTTTCATATATAAAGTTTTTCCATATGATGCACAGTTTGAGATATATGATATATATGAAGTTTGAGGGTTTTTCTGCAAAACTGGTAATTCGAGATAAATAGATAAAATCGCAGACATGAAAAAAACATTACATGGGCCAAAACTGAGCACTAACGGGATGCACAGGGCAAGGCGAAGCATGGCAGAAATATGCACGTGGCGCGGGATAGGTGACGGCGCTCACTTTGGGCCCAGAGGCAGGTTGGGTGGAGGAGACGAACCGGGCAGGGTTCATGCGGACCGGGGCGAGGTTGGACCGGGCTGGTTCTCGGGAAAACCGGCCGGTTCAACCGGGTCTTGGCGGTCCAGGATGGGTTGGAGGCGAACCGACCCGGTCAACGGCAGCGAGACAAGTTCGTTCGTCTCTAGGACGAAGCCTACGCAGAGGTTGGGCATGGCGCCGGCAGGACTTGATGCAGACGATGGCAAGAAGGGGGGAGGCTGCCGGGAACGAAGCAGATCAGCGTGAGGCTGGATGGATCCAGCGAAGGACGACCAGATCTGATGGGATGCGGAGCTTGGCGACCCAAGGCGGCGAGCTCCATTCTTCGGGCGCCCATGGCGGAACTGCAGGGGACAGAGGGAGTGAGGAAGGGAGGAAGAAAGGAGAGTGGAAAAAAGCAGGGCGCTGGGGCACGGGCCTGGCGGCGAAGCGCCCGTGGTCGACGGCCGGCTCGAGGAACGGCGGCATTCCGGTGGCCTCGGGCGACGAAGACAGACGGGAGGTGCACGGCGATGAGCTCGGGATCGAGCGACGAGCCTGGAGACGAGCTGCGGGCTACGGCAGTGGGATCCGGGACGAGTGGGCCGCGGATGGGCCGAGCAGGCCCGCGCGTTGGGAGGCGCGACTGGAGCGACGGGGAGCCGGGTGGCGGCCTGCGGTAGGCCGATCCGGCGGCTGGGTGGCGGCGCAGCCACTGGGATGCTACCAAGTGGCGCTGGTGAGGTGGCTGGCACCAGATTTGGAGGGGGAAGGCGGCTGGTGGGACGGAATTTGAGGAGGGAGATGGCAGGGAGGTAGGGGAAGGGCTAGCCTGCCAAATTTGGAAGGGGTTGTCCATATATAGGCAGGGATGGCTAGGGTTTGGGTTTAGGGAGGTTTTAGGAGCGTTTCGGAGCCTCCGATCGTGATCTGACGGTCCGGCACGGAGGGGGGGTTTAGATGGGCTGCAGTTGGGTTGTGAAAAGAGGTTGGGCTGAGATGAGAGGTGAGGAGTGCAGCCCGGCAACTGTTTCCGGAGACCGAAAACGTCCGACGTTAGACGGGCTATATTGCCGCTATAGTTTAACGGTTGGGCTATCAAACGAACTCCGAATGCGACGAAAATTGACAGGCAGTCTATCTACACTATAATAAGACCACACGCCAACTTTCATCCCATTCCGAGAACATTTTCCGGCCACTTATAAAATACTATTTCGGACATGCCGCGAGCGCGTGCAAGTGTGGTTGGGCTGAGAACGGACAACGGACAGAACGAGGAGACCGGGATAGATGCAGGTTGTGAAAAAAAAAGATGCAATGCACATGATGACAAGATAAGATGCAACACGCAAGCAAATGACATGGCAACGACAGCGAATAACAAGAAGACACCTGGCACAACAGTCTCGGGGCGTCACAACACTCCACCACTACAAAAGGATCTTGTCCCAAGATCTAGAATGGCACCGGAGGGAAAACGGAAGGGAAAGAGAAAAGGTAAAACTAAGTTGCTTCTTTGACAAACGAGTGAAACCAATGAACCTTGAGAGGTTAACCAATTGGAAAGAAGAATACAATGGAGATGCACAAAGTTGAAAACACTCCGTTAGAAAAGAGGAACAAAGAACATTACTAGAACCTTGAGATTGAAGGGCAAGATAAATATTGAAACCACTCAAGTTGAAACAAGATAGAAATGGATTAAGAATGATATAATTTGGACAACACTTCGACTATAAATGGAAGAAATTGAACATGATCTTGACAAACTGAGATGAGGAGTGAAAAGAGCAACATCACTAGACCTCCGGGAGAAAGAATAGACTAAAGATAATGGAGACAAAATAATGTAGAAGAAAATGCCAACTTCTGCCACAAACGAGCTTGAAAACGCATCTTTAGGAGAAGGGTCGAACGGAGTTGTTGGAAAAAAAACAACAACAAAAAGAATATGCTTGATATGGTCTTATGGAATACATCTCAAAATTATGAGTTGACAACCTGCCACTCATGGGAAGAAGAATTGGATTGATAAGAACAAGGAGACGAGAAACTTAATTCACCGGGAGTATAAATGAAGAGCTTGGATCATTTATAAGCACCATAAATAGCGACAATCCTTAGAGGAAAGCTTTAGGTGAAATATAACCCAAGATAAATCCAAAGAAGAGATTGATGGATTTAAAATACCTCATTCTTCACAACATGTGAATCATGAGTCATGAACTCAAATTATCAAGAATGATGTAAAACCACCTCCAATGATACGGTAGAAAGAGATGCACTCTGGATTGCAAGATGAAGAAATACTTGAGATCTTCTGAAAAGAATCTGGATGAACACTTTGAGAAGGAATTAAATCCTTGATGAATCACCATGTCGAGCCTCCATGAAGAACTCCGGTAATAAAAGAATGATCAAACAAAATGAAGGATGAAAAGAATAAGGTTGAAGCCTTGCAATGATAAGATGGATCTTCATGATGATGAAAGCTTGGAACTCCGGGAAAAAGAAAAGATGAACCAATTGAAACCGAGAATTTGATGAACCTCCGAAATAATTGAATTTACTCGACGAAACAAGAATAAGAATTACATTATGTTTCTCCTTCACCAATTAAATTGATGACAATCAAAAGATTTGGCACACTACTTATTCTTGTCGAAAGGATTAAGATAGATATAGCGTAAACTTGAGAAGGTCTTCGACGAACCACCGGTAGGGTTGAAACAACGAATAAATTGATATGATAACGAAGGAAGAGAAGTCTTGAACGAACCACCGTAAGAATTAAAATGACCGAGGAAAAGATAAGGACAACACCGGGAAGAATTAGCAAATGAACGAAGAAGCTTGAGAGAATTTAGATACATGAGAATGAAGCGATCACGAGCTGATTAGAGGATATTTGAGCGATGCACCGGTAAGATTGGAGAATGATAATTGAAAGCTGGAATGAATAAATCCGAGATGATGGGCTCCGGATGATCAAACTAAAAAATACTCCTGATTTTGCTCCGGATAGGTGAAAAGAATTGTCACAATCAAAAAAAATTATGATAGGATGGCATACAGCTAGCACCATGAATCTTGAAGAGAATGGAGCAAGATTTAATAGAAAATCTTCTTCGGTCTTCAAAATCCAAGAATGACGACGGGAAAACACCACCAAGAATTGTTGAGGCACTCCGGAGTTAAAATTGGAAATGTTGAACCAACGATGAAAGAATTTGAAAGGTCTTGGAGAAAGACATCTGACTGATGAAAATTCATTCTTGCGTCAAACTTTGAGATGAATTTGAAAATACTCCGACAGAAATAAGAAGAGTCAGGTAAGATCCTGAAAAAAAACTGTGGGTTAGGGCCCACTCAAAAGAAACTCCGTTGAAATGATTTAAAAGAGAGGTTGCACCAGTTGAAAACAAATGGCTTGAATGCGATAATAACCTCCAAATAGATTGAATGGATCTTGAATGGAAAGACGAGCTTTTCGAGATATCTTCAGCACTCCCGAACAAATGAATAGCGAGAAGTGAGTTTTTATGAAGTGCACTAGTATGATAAAACTTCTGAAACAAGGAAAATGATATGATCAACACCAAAAGCTTGAACTGAATCCACCGGAGAAGAAAACGAGTGAAGAGTGACGAACTTGAAGCTCCGTTAAAATCTTCATGAGAATAGCCGGATAAGAACATTGACGGAAAAGGAATGGAGAGGCTTCACAACAATAAAATGATACTTGAATAAGAAATCTGGTTACTTGAAGAAAAGGGTGGGAGGGAGGGAAAACAAAGGCAACTTGGGACGAATGAAATGAACACCATTGAGAAGAACTGAGATTGGATCTTGCAAATGTTGAAATGATCGGATCCACTTGAAGGGAAGCTCACCGGTTGAGAAGAAATTGGAATGACCAACTCGATGATCGAGAAGGATTAGTACTCACATAGATATATGAGAACACCGCTTAGGAAAGGGTATGGAATCAACATTTGACTTCGAAGCAACTCGAATACCACAACTCAAAGCAAAACAAAAGATTGGCTTGCAGAATAAGCCGGAAAAAACATATGATAGAGATTTCGTCCGAAGTTTTCGTGGGGGGGCCTACACGGGCTCGATCGTACAGCACCATCATGTACAAGGTAGTGCACATGACATACGAAGCGTTCCCGAGTCGGCATAGCCAAGGACTCTTTAAGACACGACGAGGCCACTGTAAAACCAACCGTGAATAGGCGGACCACTAGACGTCGAACCACAATTTCAAATCAAACATCTGTCGGAAAAATATCCTAAGAGCTACTTGAATTCCCACTTATAAACTCCCAAAATTTTCCGGTTATGCAATCAGGTGTTGGGAATACAGGGGAAGCATAATATCTCACCCAAAACTAACAAATCCTACATCCAGCTATATCCATCCTTCAACACATAACCCAGAAACCTTCGGAAATCGTCTACCTCAACCTTTGAAAAGCATCCGTTATACAAGTTATGGCAATACTCCTGAACTCCCGCCCCAGTACAGGGTGGCGTCGAGGTTATCTCACCAACAACTGCATAAAAGAGATTTTCGATGTCGGCGAAACTAAACTCAGGTATTCCAGAACTGCAACGATAAAATTGTGATGACAACACCTCGGAGCTCAACTCCCCGGGACACTGCCACAACCCCTAAATGACAGGAGGCACCAAGAACAATGTTCTTGTCACAAATCGATCGGAATGATTCCAAGATACCCGCGTGACCTTAAATTTTTTTTTAATGAAATTTGAGCAGAGAAGAGTCAAACCTCTACGTCAGGATGCCTTACCAGAGCGATGAAGGGACTGGGGAGTAAAAAGAATTCCTAAACTCTCCGATATATAATTCCTAAATGACTCAATTTTTTTTTCTAGACTCAACAACGGCAGCTAATAACGATCAAGCAGTGGGGGCTCCTAAGGTCGGGGAAGGTTCTGATTACCAACTTGTAATGCCCTCGATGCGGCTATATCTTCCACGTGTCGAAGCACGACTTAGAGGCATAACCGCATTGAAAGCAATATCGCAAGTGAGGTAATATTCACACAACCCATGTAATACATAAGGGAAAGAGATACATAGTTGGCTTACAATTGCCACTTCACACAAATACATGAATAAATCATTACATCAACCAGATACAATCAAGGTCCGACTACGGAACCCAAAATAAAAGAAGACTACCCCAAATGCTACACAGATCCCCGATCGACCCCAACTGGGCTCCACTACTGATCAACTAGAACGAAACAACACAAAGGACAAGATCTTCATAGAGCTCCTCCTTGAGCTTGGATGCGTCACCTGCTCGGTTCAACGGCACCTGCAAGCTGGTTTTGGAAGTATATGTAAGTCACGAGGACTCGGCAATCTCGCACCCTCGCGATATAGATTATTTAAGCTTATGGGTAAGGTAAAAGTATGAGGTGGAGCTGCAGCAAGCGACTAGCAAATATGGTGGCCGACATACGCAAATGAGAGCGAGAAGAGAAGGCAAAGCACGATCGAGAAACTATGATCAAGAAGTGATCCTAGAACAACCTACGTCAAACATAACTCCAACACCGTGTTCACTTCCCGGACTCCGTCGGAAAGAGACCATCACGGTTACACACGCGGTTGATGTATTTTAATTAAGGTCAACTTCAGGTTTTCTACAACCGGACATTAACAAATTCCCATTTGCCTATAACCGCACGCATGGCTTTCGAAAGTTCAACCCTACAGGGGTGTCCCAACTTAGCCCATCACAAGCTCTCACGGTCAACAAAGGATATTCCTTCTCCCAAGACATTCCGATCAGACTTGGCATCCAGGTTACAAGCAACACCGCCCGAATATGCCGACAAATCCCGATAGGAGCTGCACATATCTCGTTCTTAGGGCACACTCAGATGAGCAATCCATACAACTAAAACCAGCCCTCGAGTTTCCCCGAGGTGGCGCTGCAAGGGGCTCTAATTTGGACCAACACTCAGAGGAGCACTGGCCTGGGGGGTAAAATAATGATGACCCTCAGGAGCGCGACTCCCAAGGGAAAAACAGGCTAGGTGACGAATGGTAAAACCAATGTTGGGCATTGCTGGAGGAGTTTTATTCAAGGCGAACTGTCAAGGGGTTCCCATTATAACCCAACCGCGTAAGGAACGCAAAATCCGGGAACATAACACCGATATGACAGAAACTAGGGCGACAAGAGTGGAACAAAACACCAGGCATAAGGCCGAGCCTTCCACCCTTTACCAAGTATATAGATGCATTAATTAAATAAGAGATATTGTGATATCCCAACAAAATATCCATGTTCCAAACATGGAACAACAACTCCATGTTCCAACAAGGAACCAACTTCAATCTTCACCTACAACTAACAACGCTATAAGAGGGGCTGAGCAAAGAGGTAACATAGCCAAACAACGGTTTGCTAGGACAAGGTGGGTAAGAGGCTTGGCTCAACAATATGAGATGCATGATAAGCAAGTGGTAGGTATGCAACATAGGCATACCAAAAGAGCGAGCCACTAGCAAGCAAAGATAGAAGTGATTTCGAGGGTATGGTCATCTTGCCTGAAATCCCGCAAGGAAGAAGAAAGAGTCCATGAAGAAGACAACCGGAGGTAGTCGAACGGATCCTCACAAACGCGACGTTATCGGAACCAACCCCAAGAAGCAACACCGGAAAGAAGCACACAACATAGTAAACAACCAACACCTGAACATGGCATGATGCACAACCAAGTATGATGCATGTCCGGTTTAATGAAGCATGGCATGGCAAAGTGCACAAGCAATCCTACAAATTAAGTGGAGCTCAATATGGAACTCCGTTGCATAGTGAAGAAACACCACGTGACTTATTTAGTTCGATCTTGTTTATGTACTCAACAATATTAAATGTTGTTAGCATGGAAAGAGGTGAAGCATATGTAAAACCTACCCATCTAGTCAAGTTTAAATGAGGCTGGAAGAAACGAACAACAATTCCGGTAAATCCCCATTTGCATATATTAGGTTTGGTGCTGGTCTGCCCTAAACACAATTTTAGAGTTTTTAAACATGCAAAACAAGTACACCATGTTAAACTAGGCATTTTTCTACCCCATTTACATATAAAGATTACTAGAAACGGAGCATGGCATAGGAGCAAATTAAAGAAAACATCATTTTAAGCATTTTAAACATGGATGGAAATGACATATTATGAAACTACACAAAATTCTAAGCAACTTTCATATATAAAGTTTTTCCATATGATGCACAGTTTGAGATATATGATATGCATGAAGTTTGAGGGTTTTTCTGCAAAACTGGCAATTCGGGATAAATAGATAAAATCGCAGACATGAAAAAAAACACTACATGGGCCAAAACTGAGCACTAACGGGCTGCACAGGGCAAGGCGAAGCATGGCAGAAATATGCACGTGGCGCGGGATAGGTGACAGCGCTCACATTGGGCCCAGAGGCCGGTTGGGTGGAGGAGACGAACCGGGCAGGGTTCACGCGGACCGGGGCGAGGTTGGACTGGGCTGGTTCTCGGGAAAAACGGCCGGTTCAACCGGGTCTTGGCGGTCCAGGATGGGTTGGAGGCGAACCGGCCCGGTCAACGGCAGCGAGACAAGTTCGTTCGTCTCTAGGACGAAGCCTACGCAGAGGTTGGGCATGGCGCCAACAGGACTTGATGCAGACGATGGCAATAAGGGGGGAGGCCGCCGGGAACGAAGCAGATCAGCGTGAGGCTGGATGGATCCGACAAAGGACGACCAGATCTGATGGGATGCGGAGCTTGGCGACCCAAGGCGGCGAGCTCCAGTCTTCGGGCGCCCATGGTGGAACTGCAGGGGACAGAGGGAGTGAGGAATGGAGGAAGAGAGGAGAGAGGAAAAAAGCAGGGCGCTGGGGCACTGGCCTAGCGGCGGAGCACCCGTGGTCGACGGCCGGCGCGAGGAACGGCGACATTCCGGTGGCCTCGGGCGACGAGGATAGACGGGAGGTGCACGGCGACGAGCTCGGGATCAAGCGACGAGCTTGGGGACGAGCTGCGGGCTGCGGCGCCGGGATCCGGGCCGAGTGGGCCACGAATGAGCCGAGCGGGCCCGCATGATGGGAGGCGCGGCTGGAGCGACGGGGAGCCAGGTGGCGGCCTGCGGTAGGCCGATCCGGCGGCTGGGTGGCGGTGCAGCCACTGGGACGCTGCCAAGTGGCGCTAGTGAGGTGGCTGGCGCCGGATTTGGAGGGGGAAGGTGGCTGGTGGCACGGAATTTGAGGAGGGAGGCGGCAGGGAGGTAGGGGAAGGGCTAGGCTGGCAAATTTGGAAGGGGTTGTCCATATATAGGCAGGGATGGCTAGGGTTTGGGTTTAGGGGGGTTTTAGGAGCGTTTCGGAGCCTCCGATCGCGATCTGACGGTCCGCCACGGAGGGGGGTTTAGATGGGCTGCAGGTGGGTTGTGAAAAGAGGGTGGGCTGATATGAGAGGAGAGAAGTGCAGCCTGGCAACTCTTTCCGGAGACCGAAAACGTCCGACGTTAGACCGGCTATATTGTCGCTATGGTTTAACGGTTGGGCTATCAAACGAACTCCGAATGCGATGAAAATTGACAGGCAGTCTATCTACACTATAATAAGACCACACACCAACTTTAATCCCATTCCGAGAACATTTCCCAGCCACTTATAAAATACTATTTCGGACATGCCGCGGGTGCGTGCAAGTGTGGTTGGGCTCAGAACGGACAATGGACAAAACGAGGAGACCGGGATAGATGCAAGTTTTTAAAACATGATGATGCAATGCACATGATGACAAGATAAGATGCAACACGCAAGCAAATGACATGGCATCAAGAGCGAATAATAGGAAGACACCTGGCACAATGGTCTCGGGGCGTCACAAGTACAGCCGTGGAGCAGGTGCTCCATGCCATCCTTTGGGATGCGGATGGCGCCGAGCTCGAGGTGCTTCAGTCATGGTAGAAAAAGAGTGGGCACGTCATTAATGGGGGAATAGCGGTTCATGAACTTGGCGAGGCGTGGCGTGGGTGCGAAGCGGAGTGCGGACGTTGGCAGCAAGCGCATATGCCCATCATTATAACTTAGCTTCTCGAGCTGATCTATGGAACGGGATCAGAACCAATCGCCAAGCTTGGCTCGCTCCTTGCCATTGGAATGGAACTTGCACATGATAAGGCCTTTGATTGGGCCATCGTGACTTCCGATGATCTAGGAGAATGCATCCAAGCTTTGGCGATAGCCATGGAAGAGATTGTGGGCGTCGAGGAGGTCGACAAGGGTGCGAAGCCATAGGGTGCTCCACTGTCGGGAAAGCGGGGCTATCCTCACCTGATATTTGATTTGGAGGAGGGATATGATGACTATCAATATATCATCGGGGAGGTTGTTGATGAAGTCTAGGCCTGTTGGAGTCGCTTGCGGTTCTTTCTCGACCCGCCTCCGCTTGTTGGCAGCTTCGTTCTCCACCTCGTCGGCGGGGACGGAAACCTCTGTATCCATATTCAAGCCGTGCTCTGGTGCTTCAGCAGCCCCGGCGTCGCCACTCCCTCCGATGGGGCGCTTCGGCGGCATCCTCGTACACTGACGGCTTTGAGGACTCAGAGCGGCGTCGAGGATGCGGACGGAGAGAGAGGAATTGTGAGTGTGGTGAGGATGGAGGGTGCGGCCGCTCGGCAGAGCCATTAATATAGACCAGTGGGAGTGAGGCGGGCGGCGGTCCAAGGCTATCTCGCTTCCTGGTGAGAACGACTGCTTAATCTCTAGTATGAATGAAATCTATGCTTAATTACTTAATTTCAGTTGCAAAAATAGATAGTGCTATTGATTTTTAGCTGCATATTTTGACTTAATTTGAATACCGTAATCTAAAACGTTTGCGTTGAAGAGATGCACAGATCCTGCATTGAATAGCTTGTACGCTTCTCAGTGATCCTGCACACCAGACTGCGCTCGCATGCCTCCTGTTCAGTCAAGCAGTTGTCCACACAACACCTCCTATAGCCATTAAAACCAAGACACGTGGCGTCACATGAATGGTTAACCGAACGCACACGGTTTGAATTATACGAATGTTTGAGATATTAAAGTGGAAGCTATTTTTTTCAAAATGCCTTTGTTGGCTGTCATTATTCGAGTGCGCCTTCTCTCAAAATGGACACAAAAAATACCACAACATGTCGGGTGCCCTTCCATGATAGCATGCCAAGTTTCATGAATTTCCAATGAGTTTTGGATTTACTAAAATTTAAAGACCAGGCATCTCAATGTTTTTCCGGCAATCAACGGTGCCCTGGTGTTTGAAATTCATTCCCATTTCTTGCATGGGACCTAAGCATGCACCCAAGGACACATATTTGATTTTCAACCAATTTATATGCACTGGAGCATGTGCATGTAGTTCAAATTTGAATTATGCATGTAAATGCATTGAAAACTCACCTAATGCATATAAATGTCCAAACTAACCCCAAAAAATCACAAAAAACACAACACTCCTGTTGTTCTATGTTGACACGAGAAATTTTTTGAAAGCAATAAGAGGCAATGGATATCGTTTCGTCCCCAAAGGTGGGGCGTTCCCTACCGAAACCATCATGCTTGTTGTCAGAAGCTATGGTTTGTGAGAAGCATATACCCAAACCTGCCCCAAATGGGAGAAAAAATTTACCACGGCATGGTGATGCCGCTCCATGATAGCATGCCAAGTTTCATGAATTTTAGACGAGTTTTGGATTTACTAGAATTTAAAAACCAGTCGTCTCAATGTTTTGCTGGCAATCAACAGTGCCCTGGTGTTTGAAATTCGTTCCCATTTCTTGCATGGGACCTAAGCATGCACCCAAGGACACATATTTGATTTTTCAACTGATTTCTATGTAGTAGAGCATGTGCATGTAGTTCAAATTTGAATTATGCACGTAAATGCATTGAAAACTCACTTAATGCATAAAAATGTACAAATGAACCCCAAAAAATCAGAAAACATAACACAACACTCCTGTTGTTCTATGTTGACATGAGAAATTTTTTGAAAGGAATAAGGTGCAATGGATATCGTTTCGTCCCCAAAGGTGGGGTGTTCCCTAGCGAAACCATCATGCTTTTGTGAGAGGCTCTAGTTTGTGAGAAGCATGTGCCCAAACCTGCCCCAAATGGGACAAAAAAATTACCATGACATGTTGATGCTGCTCCATGATAGCATGCCAAGTTTCATGAATTTCAGACGAGTTTTGGATTTACTAGAATTTAAAAACTAGCCATCTCAATGTTTTGCCAGCAATCAACGGTGCCCTGGTGTTTGAAATTCATTGCCATTTCTTTCATGGGACCTAAGCATGCACCCAAGGACACATATTTGATTTCACATGTAGTCCAAATTTGAATTATGTAGATAAATGCATTGAAAACTCACTTAATGCACAAAAATGTCCAAACGAATCCCGAAAAATCACAAAAAATAACACAACACTCTTGTTGTTCTATGTTGACACGAGAAATTTTTTGAAAGCAATAAGAGGAAATGGATATCGTTTCATCCCAAAAGGTGGGGTGTTCTCTACCAAAACCATTATGCTTGTTGTGAGAAGCTCTGGTTTGTGAGAAGCATATACCCAAACCTGCCCCACATGGGACAAAAAATTTACCATGAAATGTTGATGCCGCTCCATGATAGCATGCTAAGTTTCATGAATTTCAGAAGAGTTTTGGATTTACTAGAATTTAAAAACCAGGCATGTCAATGTTTTGTCGGCAATCAACGATGCCCTCGTGTTTGAAATTCATTCCCATTTGTTTGCATGGGACCTAAGCGTGCACCCAAGGACACATATTTGATTTTTTAACCGATTTATATGCACTAGAGCATGTGAATGTAGTTCAAATTCGAATTATGCGCATAAATGCATTGAAAACTCACTTAATGCATAAAAATGTCCAAACGAACCCCGAAAATCACAAGAAAAATTAAGACAACACTCCTGTTTTTCTACGTTGACATGAAAAAAAATTGAAAGCAATAAGAGGCAATGGATATCGTTTCGTCCCCAAAGGTGGGGTGTTCCCTACCGAAACCATCATGCTTGTTGTGAGAAGCTCTGGTTTGTGAGAAGCATATACCGAAACATGCCCCAAATGGGACAAAAAATTTACCACGACATGTTGATGCCGCTCCGTGATAGCATGCCAAGTTTCATGAGTTTTAGATGAGTTTTGGATTTACTAGAATTTAAAAACCAGGCATCTCAATGGTTTGCCGGCAATCAACGGTGCCCTGGTGTTTGAAATTGATTCCCATTTCTTGCATTGGACCTAAGCATGCACCAAAGGAAACAGATTTGATTTTCCAACCGATTTATATGCACTGGAGCATGTGATAGTTCACATTTGAATTATGCACATAAATGCATTTAAAACTCACTTAATGCATAAAAATGTCCAAACGAACCCCGAAAAATCACAAAAAATAACACAACACTCCTATTGTTCTATGTTGACACGAGAAATTTTTTGAAAGCAATAAGAGGCTATGGATATCGTTTCATCCCCAAATGTCGGGCGTTCCCTACCAAAACCATCATGCTTGTTGTGAGAAGCTCTGATTTGTGAGAAGAATATACCCAAACCTGCCCCAAATGGGACAAAAAATTTACCACGGCATGTTGATGCCGCTCCATGATAGCATGACAAGTTTCATGACTTTCAGACGAGTTTTCGATTTACTAGAATATAAAAACCATGCATCTCAATGTTTTCCCGAAAATCAAGGGTGCCCTGGTGTTTGAAATTCATTCCCATTTCTTGCATGGGACCTAAGCATGCACCCAAGGACACATATTTGATTTTTCAACCAATTTATATGCACTGGAGCATGTGCATGTAGTTCAAATTTGAATTATGTAGATAAATACATTGAAAACTCACTTAATGCATAAAAATGTCCAAACGAATCCCGAAAAATCACAAAAAATAACACAACTCTCCTGTTGTTCTATGTTGACACGGGATTTTTTTTGAAAGCAATAAGAGGCAATGGATATAATTTCGTCCCCAAAGGTGGGGCGTTCCATACCGAAACCATCATGCTTGTTGTGAGAAGCTCTGGTTTGTGAGAAGCATATACCCAAACCTGCCCCAAATGGGACAAAAAAATTACCACGGCATGGTGATGCCGCTCCATGATAGCATGCCAAGTTTCATGAATTTCAGATGAGTTTTGGATTTACTAGAATTTAAAAAGTAGGCATCTCAATGTTTCACCGGCAATCAACGGTGCCCTGGTGTTTGAAATTCTTTCCCATTTATTGCATGGGACCTAAGCATGCACCCAAGGACACAAATTTGATTTTTCAACCGATTTATATGCACTGGAGCATGTGCATGTTGTTCAAATTTGAATTATGCACATAAATTCATTGAAAACATACTTAATGCATAAAGATTTCGAAACGAACCCTGAATAATTCTAGTTCTTTTATGATCACTGTAGATAAAAGGTCTAGCAATTCAAACATCGTCCATGGCCGCTATGAACCCATTAAGTAATTCAAATCAAGACGAAAAATCAAGTAGACCCCACACAATTTCTTATAATTAACCGTGTGAGATGCAGCAAAAAATATCTTCGGACCGTGTCTGATGACACTTTGCACGCCAGTTTTTTGGCTGAAGCGATTCCTAATTTTTGGCTTCCGCGGAAATATCTAACTCCCCGCCACCTCCCCCTTACCAAAATCCACATTTCCCCTGTTCCCGCCTTCATCTCCAAGTTGAAACCTTCACTCCTTGCTTGCAGCGCTGCCGCCTCCTCGTCGGCAACCCTCCTTCATGCTGCTCGGCCTCGCCTATCCAGGCAGGTAATCCACACTCGACCCGCATCCTCCTCCTCCTTCCACATCCCACATGCCCCGACCGCCGGAGCGAGCGTGACACCTTCCACCCAAATCACCGACGCTCCACCAAATAAGCGCCTGCCTAAGCCATGGTGCACGCAGTAAAGCCAGGACCTCAAGGAGCATTTGGCAGCAAAGAAGCACCTCGCCATCGTGATGGCTGCCATTCGTGACGACCCCCAGATCTTGGAGGAGCACCTCGCCGTCGAGGCCACCATTGACACCCCGCGCGCCGACGCCGTGATGCGGTTGGCTGCTTTAAACGACAGTTCGTGGCATTTTCTTGAGGCCACCGTCGGTGCCTTTGATGACGACTACGAGGTGTTCTCTCAGCGTGCACGTGCTTACCTCATCTCAAGAGCCAGCAAGTTGGTGCCCGGAGCGGCTCAAGCAACTAACCACTACAACGAGGGCACCCACGATGCGGAGGCCTCACCCTCTTCCATGTCCAAGGAGCCAATCGTCATCGATATCTCCGTCAATGAGGAGTAGCTTGTCTTATTAGCTCACTATAAGGACCCATGATTAGTTTGCTAGCTAGTGCCCTTCCTTAATAAATTCTAGTGAATTGTGCTATCTACTTCTACCATGCAATCTTCTGCTATAGTGTATATGTTCTATATGTCATGCAATGTGGTGTTCAGTTAACTGCTTGGTTCAATTCTGCAAATGTGATGTTCAATTCTTCATGGTGCAATATTTCCAAGTTTTTAAGCATGCTTGGTTTGGTGAACTGTCTAATCTTCTATTAGGAGGATGTTATATTGTGAAATGTGGTGCTCAGTTAACATCTGGTTCATTTGTTGTGGTCTTTAGTTAACTGCTTGGTTCAATTCTGCAATGCGATATTCAATTGATGTGGCTGCATTCTATTATTGTATACCATGTGAGGAATAAATCGAATTTGGCTGTACTAAATACATGAGAAACAAATACAAGTGCTATATTTCCAAGTTGTTAAGCATGCTTGGTTTGGTTAACTGTCTGATCTTCTATTAGGAGTATGTTATATTGTGCAATGTGGTCCTCAGTTAACGTTTGGTTCATTTGTTGTGGTGTTTAGTTAACTGCTTGGTTCAATTCTGCAATGTGATGTGCAATTGATGTGGCTGCATTCTATTATTGTATACCATGTCAGGAATAAATCGAATTTGGCTGCACTTAATACATGAGAAATATATACAAGTGCTATATTTGCTAGTTCTTAATCATGCTTGGTTTGGATAAATGGGTTTTCCATGTGGCTTGAATTAATCTGATGAGTCTGCAATGTGCTTATTTTTCATCAACATAGTTTACTGATAGCATGTGAACCCTTACTTAACCTGATGACTAACTACCTTATATGTGTTGCAGGGAAACAATGGGAAGCATTGAGGTTTACAAGATGGTACTAACTATTATACCTTGCCGTTTTTATTCCTTTGCCCTGTTTCCAATATATAGAAGATATTTATGCACATCCTTGTTTTTAGTGTTCATTGATGATTACCTCTCAAACCACCTCTATGGTCAGGACGCGAGGAAAGTTTTCATACAACACCCACGATTCAATATTGAAGTGTTCCTGAAGAGATCGAAGGATGGACGATCAATCATCCATAGGCACTGGCCTAAAGTTGCAAAGACCTTCAACATGAATGAAGGCTCAATATTCGCCTTCCACTTCAACAGTTTTCCAGAGGAGATGCATCTCTCTATGTACCGTCTATGATGCTAATTTTGAAAGGTTCTAGATGTTGCATGTGAAACTTGCTGCTGGTGAAGTTGTGTAATGGGGTAGCTGAGTGCTGAAGCTATATCATGTTGTACTCCGATGTATTTCAATTATGAAATCCTGCTTCCTTAATATGGAAATGGAATATATTATGTGCTTAATATGACTGTCAATTAGATTAGTAAATGGATTATTAATAATAGGGCAATTAGCCTACTAATTGGCCAATTAGCTTGCTAATTGGGTTTTCCTATTGCAAATGGTTAATGAGAAAACACCATGGGCGATGACCTCGGGCAACGCACATAGTTTCTAGGAATAAACCATGTTGGATCAATAATAAACCATGTTGGATCAATGAACAATCACACATGATATTCTCTTCAAGACTGTTTGAGTTACGCCACCTTGCGCAAACATTTTCCTTGTAGTGACTGTGTGGGATGTATATATGAACGGAAACGTTTATTGGTGACTGACTGTGTGGGATGTACTTATGACCGGAAATGATTTCGCCTGTATAATTGTATTTTTTAGCACTATTGTACGTATTTCTGTACTTGAGTGCTCGCCGGTCGCACACGACCTCAGTTTGCCGAGCGTGTGTGCCAGGAGGGCATATCCCCAATAGTTTCTGGGTTGTGTGGGAAGGGCCCCCTATCGCCCACACTCACTTGGCGATGGTTCCAAATGCCGTCACGGAAAGTGGTTAAAAACGGTTTGTTTAGGACCGACGCGTACCGGTGATAGTATTAAACTTTTGTATCCAATCTGTCCCTTAAGGAATAGTGCATAAACTGGGGTTTAAGCTTCTGTCACTCTCGCAACTCACCACCTAATTGCTACTCTGCAATGCATTCCCTTAGGCTGAAATATGGTGAAGTGTCATGTAGTTGACGTTCACATGACACCACTAAGGGAATAACAACATACATACTATCAAAATATCGAACACATATCAAGTTCACATGATTACTTGCAACATGATTTCTCTCGTGACCTCAAGAACAAAAGTAACTACTCACAAATGATAAACATGTTCATGACTAGAGGAGTATTAAATAGCATAATGGATCTTAACATATAATCTTCCACCAAATAAACCATATAGTAATCAACTACAAGATGTAATCAACACTAGCTACTAGTCACCCACAAGCACCAATCTATAGTTTCGGTAACAAGATTGATCGCAAGAGATGACTCGGGTTTGAGAGGAGATGGTGTTGTTGAAGATGTTGATGGAGATTGCCCTCCCCAAGATGGGATAGTTGTTGGTGATGATGATGACGATGATTTCCCCCTCCGGGAGGGAATTTCCCTGGCGGAATCACTCCACCGGAGGGCAAAAGTGCTTCTGCCCAAGTTCCGCCTCGAAGCGGCGGCGCTTTGTCCCGAAAGTCTCCCCCTTATTTTTTCTAGGTCAAAATGACTTATATACCAGAAGATGGGCACAAAGAGGTGGGCCGAGGAGGCCACAACCTACCAGAGCACGCTTGGGGGGCCTGGCGTGCCCAGGTGGGTTCTGCCCACCTGGTGGGCCCCCTCTAGTGTTTATTGGCTCCAGTATTTATTAAATAATCCATAAAAAATCTTCTTGAAGTTTCATCTCATTTGGAGTTGTGCAGAATAGGTGGCCCGACATAGCTTTTCGAGGTCCACATTTCCAGCTGCCTGAATTCTCCCTCTTGGTGTGTTCCTTGCAAATTATGAGAGAAAAGGCATTAGAATTACTCCAAAAAACATTATTATGGATAAAAACATAATAAATAACACTAACAAAACATGATACATAATGGACGTATCAACTCCCCCAAGCTTAGACCTTGCTTGTCCTCAGGCGAAAACTGAAATCGAAAAACATGTCCACATGCTTTGAGAGAGAGGTTGACCCTATTCTTCGAGGGCTTCCTCGGAGCCTTGGCGTATCTTCACTCCAACAGGGTGGCCACGCTGGCCGAGGAGGCCCGGCGACTCTGTCGGAGGGTCATGACCAAGGTCCTCACCAAGACGGCGTACTGGAATCCCGATCTTGATTTCGTGGCCGCGATGAAGAGCTTGACGGATGGTGCTAACCTCACAATGCTCAAGGAGTGCATCAAGCCCATCACCGACTGCATTGACGAAATCAAGTGGGTGGAAGGCCAGCGCCGGGATTAGGCATCCTGTTCTTCTTCGCCGCTGCGGGTTCCCGACGAAGACAAATTTTATCTTTATTTAGAACCGCAGCTATGATGTGATGTAATATAACTTTGAAGTACTCTTAATTTTCATGCATGTTATTTCCCTGTACGATTCCTCTTTGTATGCGTGCCCTACGTCGATCGGGAAGGCTTGCCGGCGCGGAAGCCCCTAGCGGCGTTTTGGAGACGGATCCCCATGGCCAGCCAGGTACGCATGCTGCCGGACGAGCCACCTTTCCGTTCTGAACGCGGCCTCTCTAACTGTCGAGCTTGACTCAAGTCAGAATCGGGGGCGTTGCCGATCGTGGTAGAGCCCCCTGGCGTGCAGGTTTCTCATACAAAGAAAATATCTCCGGGGGGGGATAACCTCAAATAAGAAGGGTAGCACAAATAAGGGTTCAGTGCAACTTAGCTTCTGTTTGCGATCGCTCGAGCGTCGATCTTCTGGCCTCATTTCTTCTTCAAGGGTCACCAAGATTAAGGAGTTCCGTCCTAACTGCTAGTGCCGATTCTCACAATTGCGCCCCCTACCTGGCGCGCCAAAGATGTCGATGGGAACGACACCTATGGGATCACAAGAATCCCTACTGCGGTTGCGGGGCGCGGGGTCGTGAGAAGAGCGGATCAAACAGATAGCACACGGTTCGTTTATCCAGGTTCGGGCCGCGGGGATGCGTAAAACCCTACTCCTGCTTTGGTGGATTGTATATCTATGTTCTTGAGCTAGCTATGGGGCGTGAGGAGCTCCAAAAAGCCGAATCCTCCTCCTAGTTGTCTCAGGCCTCCTTTTATAGGAAAAGGGGTTGCCACAGTAGCACCAGGAGGTGGAAAGGGAGTAGTGATGCGAGGTTATCCCTCGCATTACATGACAAGGCGCATTTAATCCGTCTTGCCCAGGTGTCCTTGCTTTATCGGGGACGGGGGAGAGCCCTGTCTCGTCCATCGCCGCTCCCTCTCGCATCGACACCCGCCCTGGCCAGCGGTGCCCGTGGTGCCATGTAGGCAGGCAGGCAGCTGAGGTGGCGCAGTGGTGGGTCTCCACACAGATCTGCATGCCGCCACGCAGGTGCCTGCCCAGCTGGTTGGGTCAGCAGCTGCATGCGAACGGTGGTGGAGGTTTGACTGGCGTGGGCATGATGGTGGCCCAATGGGTGTTCTTGGCAAGGGCCTTGCCGGGGCCCTGGCAAGGGTCTTGCCGTGCCGCCTGCTGTTATCCCCGGCAAGGCTCTTGCCGGGGGCCTTGTGGTCCTCCTTGGCTGGGATCCCGCCAAGGGTCATCATCTTCTGAAGGGTGTATCTGATCTTGAATGTCTTCACAAAGATCTGCATGCCACCACGGGGATGTCTCCCGTATCCTTGCCCCATGGTGGCAGTGGACTCAAGGGTGACTAACTCCGTAGGTGTGGGGCGAGCTGCCAGGGCAAGGGTCTTGCCGGGTTTGCCAAAACCGCCTCCCGGCAAGGATCTTGCCGGGGGGTCCGCTTCGTCCCCTTTGCTCTTTGTGGTCTTGGTCTTGGCGTCGTTCTGCTTCTCCTGAGCTTCGGCCTTACCTTGGCTCACCTCCCTTGCCTTGCTCAGTGTGGTGGTGCCTGTGGCTCAGACTGCCCGTGCACAGTTATAGGAGTACCAAAAGTGCACCCCTCTTTTTGTACACCGACAATCTAAGACAATATGACTTCTATGTGAATATAAACAAACATAAACCATTAAGTTGTCTTCCTTGTCCAACGTCAACAATTTTGCCATATAGTATTTTGATGAGGGCTCACAATCACAAATGATTTCAAGGATAGTATATCTATATGTGAATCTTCTCTTCCCTTATTAATTCTTTCATGAGTTGCATCATTGACTAATGTTATGTTTGTCAATCTCTAATAAAATTTTCTACTTATACCTTTCCTTATGTGGTGCTATCACCTACCATATGATTATTATATAATCTTATTGATTTATTTCCTTTCTTCATTTATTTCCTTTCTCTTTTCCTTTCTTTATTTCTTTTCTTTATTTGCAACATGAAAGTAAAGAAAGCAAAAACTCAAACTAACTTTATTATATAACTTGCACACGATTACAAGGATAGATCACTAAGAAAACTCTCAAAGAAGAAATGATCGAACTAAACTTTTATTTCATCTAAAAGTTAAAGGATTGAACTAAAATAAGTAAAAGCAAAAGGATAGTGGGATGATACGATACTGGGGCACCTCCCCCAAGCTTGGAAGAAGCCAAGGGGAGTGCCCATACCCGATACTCAATTTTATTTTGGTGGTGAAGAAGATGATGGTGGTGATGAGGGAGAGATCTTGTCCTTGGATTTCCACGGAAGTGGCCCACCATCATAAGAGGAGGAGTGAGTCTCATGAGTCCTGCAACCAGCAACCAAACTCATACCTTCAAACCTCGCCTCATATTCAAAGACTTGGTTTTGAAGATCATAGATCTGGCTTTGGAGAAAGCTGATTTGCTCGTTGAGGGTGAAGATGATGTCCTTCATGGGCTTGCCATCCACCTTGAGATCACGGGAAAGGTCCGTGATCATGAGGTGATTGGCGTTGAGCCCACAATCCACCATACCCTTGCAGCGGAAGACGTCTTGCTCCATAGCTACAAGTCTGGCCTCCATGGTTCCCGTCCCTTGGGACAAGGCACATCGCAGAGGTGAAGCACCCCCTAATGCATCTGGATGGCCTGAGGGTACTGCACCACCTCCCGCAAATATGGGTTGATGACGTTCTTGAAGAACTTGTCCTTGGAGGAGCTTGAAGAGGCCATGGTAGATGTGATCTAACAGAAAACAACAAGGAAAAAGAGAACAGAGGATTTCTCCACGATACGGTGATCAACATGTTTGGGAAGTATATATACATTTTTTTATCTTGGAGGACAAGTATATGGTAAAAAATGGAGTACGGAAGGTGTCCCAGGTGGGCACAACCCACCTGGGCGCGCCAGGCCTGGCGCGCCCTACTTTCTTGTGCTTACCAGGGGACGCTTCCTGGAAGTTTCTTTATTTCCAAAATTTTAAAATATTCCAAAACTGATAAAAAATATTTTTATAGATTTTTCGGAGTCCATTTACTTACCTTCTCACATACCTCTTTATTTTCACGATTCTGGAGTGTTCCGGAAGGACTCTTTTATGTGTTCTTCCGGTGTCAAAGTTTGGATAATATTACTTTCAACATTGATAGCTGTACCTGAGATATAATGCTTTATTCGTTTCCCATTGACAACCTTCAGGTTAGTACCTTCGGAGTTATTTATCTTGATGGCTCCTGACCGGTAAACCTCCTCGATGATGTATGTGCCTTCTCATTTCGAGAGGACCTTTCCTGCAAAAAATCTAAAACGAGAGTTGTACAAAAGAACATATTCTCCAACTTTAAACTCACACTTTTGAATTATTTTGTCATGCCATCTTTTAACTTTTTCTTTGAATAACTTTGCATTCTCGTAAGCTTGTGTTCTCCATTCATCTGAGGAGCTTATATCAAATAACCTCTTTTCACCAGCAAGTTTGAAATCATAGTTGAGTTCTTTAACTGCCCAATATGCTTTATCTTCTAACTCAAGAGGCAAATGACAAGATTTTCCGTAAACCATTTTATAAGGAGACATACCCATAGGATTTTTATATGTTGTTCTATAAGCCCAAAGTGCATCATCTAATTTCTTATACCAATTCTTCCTAGACCTATTAACAGTCTTTTGCAAAATTAATTTTATTTTTCTATTGCTAAGTTCAACTTGACCACTAGAGTGAGGATGATAGGGTGATGCAATTATATGGTTAACATCATACTTAACAAGCATCTTACGGAAAGCACCATGAATAAAGTGTGAACAACCATTAGTCATTAAATATCTAGGGACTCCAAACCTTGGGAAAATAACTTGCTTAATTATTTTAATACAGGTGTTGTGATCAACACTACTAGTTGGAATAGCTTCTACCCATTTAGTAACATAATCAAAAGCGACGAAAATATGTGTATACCCATTAGAGGAAGGAAAAGGTCCCATGTAATCAAATCCCCAAACATCAAATGGTTCAACAACAAGTGAATAATCCATAGGCATTTCTTGACACTTACCGGTATTGCCTATTCTTTGACATTCATCACAAGAAGAAACAAACTTACAGGCATCCCCGAAGACAGTAGGCCAATAAAATCCAGATTGCAATAGCTTGTGAGCAATTCTATCTCCAACATGATGCCCTCCATAAGCCTCGGAGTGGCACTTCTGTAGGATTTTTCCCAGTTCATGCTCATGTACACAATGTCTAATATAACCATCAACTCCTTTCTAAAGATGTGGGTCATCCCAAAAGTAATGTCTTAAATCATAGAAGAATTTTTTTCTTTTGCTGGTATGTAAAGCTAGGTGGTAAATATTTAGCAACAATATAATTAGCATAGTCAGCATACCAAGGAGTACTAGGAGAAACATTTATTGAAGCTAACTGCTCATCATGAAAACTATCATCAATAGGTAGTGGGTCATCAAGCACATTTTCAAGCCTAGGCAAATTATCAGCTACAGGGTTCTCAGCTCCTTTTCTATCAATGATATGTAAATCAAATTCTTGTAACAAGAGAACCCAACGATTTAGTCTAGGTTTAGCATCTTTCTTTTCCATAAGATATTTAATAGCATCATGGTCTGTGTGAACAGTTACTTTGGAATCATCAATATAAGATCTAAATTTATCACAAGAAAACACCACTGCTAAGAATTCTTTTTCAGTAGTAGCATAATTTCTTTGAGAGCTTTCTAGAGTTTTACTAGCATAATGAATAACATTATTTTTCTTATGAACTCTTTGTCCTAGAACAGCACCAACAACATAATCACTAGCATCACACATAATTTCAAAAGGCAAGTTCCAATCAGGTGGTTGAACAATAGGTGCAGATATTAAGGCTTTCTTGAGGGTTTCAAAGGCTTCTAAACAATCATCATAAAAAACAAAAGGAATATCCTTTTTCAAAAGGTTAGTAAGAGGCCTAGAAATTTTAGAGAAGTCTTTGATAAATCTCCTATAGAAACTAGCATGACCTAGGAAACTACGAATACCTTTGATGTCCTTATGACATGGCATTTTCTCAATTGCATCAACCTTAGCTAGGTCCACTTCAATACCGCTTTCAGAAATTTTATGACCCAAGACAATGCCTTCATTAACCATAAAGTGGCACTTCTCCCAATTCAAGACAAGATTTGTTTGTTCACATCTCTGCAAAACTCGCTCAAGATTGCTTAAACAATCATCAAAAGACTTCCCATAAATAAAAAAGTCATCCATGAAAACCTGAACAATCTTTTCACAAAAGTCAGAGAATATAGCAGTCATACATCTTTGAAAGGTAGCAGGTGCATTACATAAACCAAAAGGCATATGTTTATAAGCATAAGTTCCAAAGGGACAAGTAAAAGTAGTCTTTTCTTGATCAGGTTGAGAAACAGTAATTTGTGAAAAGCCAAAGTATCCATCTAGGAAGCAAAAGTGTGTGTGCTTAGATAATCTTTCAAGCATTTGATCAATAAAAGGGAAGGGGTAATGATCTTTTCTAGTTGCTTTGTTCAATTTTCTGTAATCAATTACCATTCTATAGCCTATAACAATTCTTTATGGAATAAGTTCATTCTTATCATTAGGAACAACAGTAATACCTCCTTTCTTAGGGACACAATGAACATGACTTACCCATCTACTATCAGCTATAGGATAGATTATACCTGCTTTTAGAAGTTTTAAGATTTCCGTTCTTGGCACTTCCTTAATTTTTGGATTCAACCGACGTTGGCGATCAACAACGGGTTTAGCATCAGGTTCCATATTAATTATTTGCTGACATAGAGTGGGACTAATGCCCTTTAAATCATCAAGAGTATATCCAATAGCAGCCCGGTGCTTCCTTAGAACTTCCAATAATCTTTTTTCATCATGTTCTGAAAGTTTAGCACTAATAATATCAGGATATATCTTCTTTTCATCGAGATAAGCATATTTCAAAGTGTTTGGCAATTGTTTTAATTCAAACATAGGATCACCTTTAGGTGGAGAAGGACCTCCTAGAGTTTCAATAGGTAGATTATGTTTAAGCAGAGGACATTGTTCAAAGAAAACCTTATCTTTTTCATTTCATTCATGCATATGTAAATCATTTTCACGGTCTAGCAAATATTGTTCTAAAGGATTAATAGGTGGAACAACAATAGAAGCAAGACCAATTAATTCATCCTTACTAGGAAGTTCTTTTTCATGATGATTTCTACTAAACATGGAAAAAGTTAAACTCATGAGACTCATCACCAAAGCTAACACCAATAGTTTGTTTCTTACAATCTATCTTAGCATTAAATGTATTCATGAAAGGTCTACCAAACATAATGGGACAAAAGTCATCTTGTGGGGAACCAAGAACAAGAAAATCACTAGGGTATTTTATTTTCCCACATAGGACTTCAACATCTCTAACAATCCCAATTGGTGGTATGGTGTCTCTATTAGCAAGTTTCATAGTAACATCTACGTCTTCTATCTCAGCAGGTGCTATGTCTTTCATGACTTCTTGACATAAAGTGTAAGTAATATCACACATACTAGCACCCATGTCACATAAACCATGATAGCAGTGATCTCCTATTTTAACTTAAATAACAAGCATGCCAACAACTGGTCTATGTTTATATTTTCTATTAGGTTTAGCAGTTCTAGCAGCTTCTTCATAGAACTAAATAGCATGCCCATCAATATCTTCTTCCAGGAGATCTTTAACCATAGTAATACTAGGTTAAACTTTAATTTGTTCATCGGGTTTAGGTGTTCTAATATAGCTTTTGTTAACCACAGTTTAAACTTTAGCATGCTCCTCAATCCTAACAGGGAACGGTGGTTTCTCAATATAAGCAGAAGGAACAACTGGATCAACATTATAAAGTATAGTTTCTTATTTAACTGGTATTGGTTCTTTAATTTCTTCTTTAATAGGTGGGTGATATTTAAACCACTTCTCTTTAGTTTGTTCAACATGAGTAGCAAATGATTCACAAAAGGAAGCTACTATCACAGTAGTCAAGTCCATATTTATTGCTAAACTTTTGAACAACGTCGGTATCCATAAAAGATTTAACACAATCATACTTAAGTTTAATACCTGAATCTTTACCTTCGTCGAGTTCCCAATCTTTAGAGTTGCGTTTAATTCTTGCCAAAAGATCCCACCAGAATTCAATAGTCTTCTTCATAAATGAACCCACACAAGAAGTATCAAACATGGTTTGATAGTTACGAGAATATAACATTGACCGAGCATAAAAATTCTGGATAATAATTTCTCTTCAGAGCTCATGATTGGGCCATGAATATAACATTGACTTAAGCCTCCCCCAAGCTAGAGCGATACTTTCTCCTTCACGAGGCAAAAAATTATATATATAATTCCGGTCACGATGAACTACATGGATAGGATAATTTTTTGGTGGAACTCCAATTTCAAACGATTCCAATTCCATGATCCAATATCATCACATAGCCTATATCATGCCAATGCTTTTCCCTTAAAAATAAACGGAAAAACTTTTTCATCACTTCATCCCTGGGTAAACCTGCAAGCTTAAACAATCCACAAATTTGTTCCAGGCATATCAAGTGCATATCAGGATGTTCGGTTCCATCTCCTGCATAAGGATTAGCTAGCAGTTGTTCTATTATACCCAAAGAGATTTCATATTCGATTTTTCAGTAGGTGCAGTAGGTTGAGGGGTTGCTAATTTTGGTTCCGGACGAGGTGAAGATACCCCGAACAAAACCCTCAAAGGATTGTTTTCCATGGTAACAAGTGACAATAAATTTCAGCACACTATATAAATGTTTCCTTACCAAATTCCACTTCCCAAAGGCGCTTCACTCCCCAGCAACGGTGCCAGAAAATATCCTTGATGGCCCACAAGTATAGGGGATCAATTGTAGCTCTTTTCGATAAGTAAGAGTGTCGAACCCAACAAGGAGCAGAAGGAACTAATAATTAGTTTTCGGTAAGGTATTGTCTACAAGTGCTGAAATTGTAAGTAGCGGAGTAGTTTGATAGCAAGATAATTTGTAACAAGCAAGTAACCATAATAGTAACAAAAGGACAGGCCAAAATGGTTTCTTATGATAAGCAAATCGTTCTTGAGAGTACACGGGAATTTCATCTAGTCACTTTCATCATGTTGGTTTGATTTGTGTTCGCTACTTTGATAATTTTATATGTGGGTGGACCGGTGCTTCGGTGTTGTTCTTACTTGAACAATCCTCCTAGTTATGATTAACCCTCCCGCAAGCCTCTGCGACTACGAGAAAAGTATTAAGAATAAATTCTAACCATAGCATTAAACTTTTGGATCCAATCGGTCCCTTATTGAATAGCGCATAAACTGGGGTTTAAGCTTCTGTCACTCTCACAACCCACCATATAATTGCTACTACACAATGCATTCCCTTAGGCCCAAATATGGTTAAATGTCATGTAGTCAACATTCACATGACACCACTAAGGGAATAACAACATAGATACTATCAAAATATTGAATACATATCAAGTTCACATGATTACTTGCAAGATGATTTCTCCCGTGACCTCAAGAACAAATGTAACTACTCACAAATGATAAACATGTTCATGATCAGAGGAGTATTAAATAGCATAATGGATCTAAACATATAATATTCCACCAACTAAACCATATAGTAATCAACTACAAGATATAATCAACACTACTAGTCACCCACAAGCACCAATCTATAGTTCCGGTAACAAGATTGATCACAAGAGATGAACTAGGGTTTGAGAGATGATGGTGATGTTGATGGATATTGCCCTCCCCAAGATGGGATAGTTGTTGGTGATGTTTATGACGATGGTTTGCCCCTCCGGGAGGGAAGTTCCCCCGGCGGAATCGCTCCGGCCAAGGGCAAAAGTGCTCCTGCCCAAGTTCCGCCTTGAGGCGGAGGTGCTTCGTCCCGAAAGTCTCCCCCTTATTTTTTCTAGGTAAAATGACTTGTATACTAGAAGATGGGCACCGAAGGTGGGCCGAGGCGGCAACAACCCACCAGGGCGTGCCTGGGGGGCCTGGCATGCCTAGGTGGGTTGTGCCTACCTGGTTGCCCCCCTCTGGTGTTTATTGGCTCCAGTATTTCTTAAATAATCCATAAAAATCTCCATGAAGTTTTAGCTCATTTGAAGTTGCGCAGAATAGGTGGCCTGACGTAGCTTTTACAGGTCCAGATTTCCAGCTGACGGAATTCTCCCTCTTGGTGTTTTCCTTGCAAATTATGAGAGAAAAGGCATTAGAATTACTCCAAAAAACATCATTATGGATAAAAACATTATAAATAATAGTAAGAAAAACATGATGCAAAATGAACGTATCAATAGGCATGAATCAGTGAGTCTGAGTTCAAGGTGGAGGAAATTTTTTGTCAACTCAGCTCACTTGGCAATCGAAATCTCACAAGGATTTGAAAGGAATTAACTGAAGGATTTGCAATGAATGAGATGCGGAAATATAGAGAAAAACATACAAAAGGAAAAGAAATCTAGATGAAGTTTTTTTTGAAAAAAGGGAACAAACAAGCAAGAAACATATGGAAGAGCACGAAGAAGGAAAACAAAGAAACACTAGAGAACTTCATCTAGAGGAGGTCGGCAACAAAGTCACCTATGTTAGATTATATTGACTGAGTAGTCAAGTGGTGACACTTGATCATAGGTCATACTCATCGTTTAAGCTCAAAATGGGGTTACCATTTTTCGTTTAAGCATTTTGATGTTTTCTCATCTCGTTGAGTTGCTTTGACTCATGACTTGGATCAAAACTTCTCTAAGATGGAATAACATACCTTGGGTGGTGGTGTTGATCTTGATCATGTAGTCAAACTTGTGTTGGATGCTGAAGGTTGATGTAGTTCATCAAGAGTTGGGCGCACCACTTAGTTTGAGTTCATCTTCCTACATTGGTTAGTGTTGCAAGTAGGAGCACTTGTGTATCCAAAATGACAATCATGAAACTTAATACCAAATGAAATTCGATATATAGAAATTGTCAAAGGATATGTTGAGTGGACTCATGCTTCCTTGTATTCAAAAACCATATAGTAGAAACTTGGTGATGTAAAGATTGCTCAAGATGTGAGTGACTTGCAATCTCACAGATTTGGGCTCATCCAAGTCCCTACAAGGGTTAGATAACATGCAAGGGTACAAGTATGGATCCAAGACATATGATCATCATTATAATAGAAATATCAAGGGTTAGTCAAAAGGCTCAATAATGTATCCAAATGGAGCTTCTACTCCAAGTTTGAGGCATCAATAATGTTCAATTAACCTCTCAAACGACAAAATACTTTCTCATCAAGCGGTTTGGTGAATATATCCGCCAAGTGCTTATCGGTTCGAACATTCTTAAGATTGATCTCTCCTTTATAAACATGATCTCGAATGAAATTGTTGGCGTCCTGGGAACGAGCTTACCTAGACTTGCCTGCCTGCGGTCCATGGTGTAGCTCTGTCGACAGCGCGGTGCGGCCCAGCACTGGTACGCGTCGGTGCTATAAAACAGTTTTTAACCCCTTTCCGTGACGGCATTTGGAACCGTCGCCTAGTGAGTGATGGCGATAGGGGGTTCCTTCCCACACGAACTAGAAACCATTGGAGATAGGGACCCTACAGTACTCCTACTCGTTTCTGCTCACATTGCCATCACAGTCGGTATTTTGTGGTGCTATCTTTACGATGCATGGCCCATCACAAACGGTTCACTATTATAGAACGTGTATGATGCGTGGCCAATCACAAACGGTTCACTATTAAGAAGATTAGCTAATCGTCGTACGAGTGTCGGACATGATTACGAAACGTTGGACTGTCGTAACATCATCGTACACGACAACTATCGCACATGCTATTCTATGGTGCAACATTTACGATGCATACTTCATCAAAAAAAGATCATGGTTGCAAATCGTGTACGATAAGGCAACTAACACAAACATTTAGTTTGCCCGCACCGTTTGTGAAATTGTCTGACATCGCACATGCTTTGCAAACGGCAACTGTGTGCATTCTTGCACACGTTTCCTCTCTGTGAACCATCTCGGATTCTGGTGTATATTGCAAACGTTTGTGTTTTAACAACTGTGTGTACCAGAAGAACCTGGAGAGTGTAATTTCATAGTAATTTAATTGATGCTATTTCAAATTGTACCAGATTTGAATTTGAATTTGAATGTATGCTACAGCTTTATTCATATCCATCAGGTTCAAACAACCAGTGCATTATTCGATTCATAGGTACATATGTTCAAGAATTACATAAGAACCAAATAAAGAATGATGAACCACAGTTGTATACTTGTACTATTAAAGACGGTAAATAAAGAGGCGAAATATTTTCTAGTTGTTGAACAAGGTGAAGCAAAATGCCCATATTGTGCCCTCCTCCATGCAGAAGGCACGCACGACTCTAGTCCAACCCCTTGTGATGGCTGACCGCCCATCCTTCACGGTCTTCATGAAAACATCTAGATAATCATCGTGTTCTGGTAGAAATACTTTAACCTTTGCATGCCCACCAATCATGTAGTTTGAGAGGTAATCTTCAGTAAACTACTTTGGAAAAAGATTCAGACATTGTCATCTAATAGAACTCATTATGGGCAGTAAAAAGAAGGTTGCAGCTCGTTGTTGTCTTGGATAAAGTGTAAACAAATAGTTTAATTGCCATCTTTGGACCCATTTTACTAACAATCTTTATCAGCTTCCTCACTTGATGCTGGTTCATCGATATCTCCTTGTGCCATACGCAGAAAGGGTCGAAGCATGGATCATTACCAATGACATATGTACCTAAAAGCACCAAGTTAATATTAGAAGCTAAACAACAATTGCACAATGATGTAGTACGACACTCTTTTATAATACTCCCTCTTTTCCTAAATATTTGTCTTTCTAGCGATTTCAACAAGTGACTACATACTGAGCAAAATGAGTGAATCTACACTCTAAAATATGTCTATATACATCCATATGTGGTAGTCCATTTGAAATCTCTAAAAAGACAAATATTTAGAAACAGAGGGAGTATCTTATAACATCCCATATACTCAAATATTAGATGAATTAACATCTTATATTATGGGCCAGAAGGAGTTTAGTGCATTCTTACAAATTATCGGCTGATTAACAGCTGTTGTATCCATGGGTTACAGTTAGTTTGAGCTAGCTCGGGCTCAAATAGCCCTAAATTATATCTAAACATGAGGGCTAGTTTGATCTAGTTGCATCTATAACCCGCCCAAAAAAGCTATACAATCCAAGAGGTGCTAATTGGAGCTAGTTCTCCTAGTGCATTTATTATCAATCTAACCCTGCCATCCAAACAAATCTTTGGATGGAGTTAGTTCAGGGTTAGTCACGAGCTAGAAACTAACTCTAACCTCCAGCTAAGTTGAGTAACCAAACAAGGTTGTGTTGTTGTTGTTGTTGCTGCTGCTGTTGCTGCTCTTCTATGTATATCTAGACATCATTAGAACATTAATGTAACACTCTTCCTTGTTGCTATGTAGACTAGGATTGCATATTTAGACATTAAGTACAGTGCATGTTGCTATGTAGCCTCAGATATATTAAATATGGACCTAGTTAACCTAACGATAAATGGGTTGCAGATATATTCAGTTAAAAGTCTGATTCACCGATTAGTCCCTTATCAGCCCTCGGCCTATATGGTACCAGCTACCAATATCCTGAACAGTCAGCAGATATAAGCCATGGGATGAAAGTAACCTCAGTGGAAAGCAATGGTCGTTCCCAAAATTGTCCTATGTAGGTACATGAGAAGCATGTTAAGCACAACAGGCTAAACATCAACCAAAATTATCCATGGCAGACAAAATAATCTCCAAAATATAGGTTCAGTGTGTGGGTTTAAGCACGCTAGTAAAGCAAAAACAAGTGGAAAGGTGTGTTAACTACAACAGGCCTAACATTTAAAAATAAGCAAACATAGTCATTCAAGTTGGTACTGTGCCAGTCTAAGTACACTATTTATTGTTAAATAAAAATGGAAAGCCATATTAACTACAAGATGCAGCAACCAAATGTAGTAATTCATAGTGGTATTGTTGAAACTAGTACTGATGAAATTGAACTGCATAGTTCATACTTGCACATATAGAACATCACGTTGTGAATAACTGGAATAAACAAGGCATACTATGAACAACCAAATACAACATTTGAAACTGGACATATGCTAACTACAAACAACCGAACAATCAAAAACATTAAAAGACGTATATGCTAGCAATAACGGTCTTAACAGCAAGCAAATATATGCATTCCTATCGGTATGTTTAAAACTGGATTGATGAAATGTACTAGACAGTAAATGATTGAACATATAGAGCATCACATTGTGAACAACTGAAATAAACAAGGCATACTGCAAACAACCAGATATAGCAATTAAAATTGGACATATTCTCACTACAGTACAAAAGGGACTCGACAAAACAAATCATGGGTTTCCCCCTATGAAGAGGCACGACAAAACAAATCATGGGTTTCCTTACTTGTCATAGATGGGCTCGTTCCTGTGGGAAGAGCACGGACCCTGGATGCGCTCCAGGTTGTCGCAGATGGGCTCCTTCTCCTTGGAAGAGCATGACAGTAGGGTGCCCTTTCTGATGTCGCAGATGGGTGCTTTCCCCTTGGAAGAGCAGATGGGCTCTTTCCCCTTGGAAGAGCCGGAAAGGGTGCCATCCTTGTGGTTGCCGTCGATGAGGTATGACTTGGAAGATGTGGATCCCAAGCTAGCGTCATAGAATGTGTCCTTCAGTAATGACAAAAGGGGCTCGATGGCGATGTATGATGGCAAATTGTTGACACCGAGCGAGTGGAGATCAGCGGCGGGGCCATGGATGAGATCGACAGTGGTTGAACCCGAGGGGTTGGGGGTGGGCCACTGAACCTACGACATAGCCCACCTCAGGCCGACGCTGTCGATGACCTCGATGTCGTAGCCGGTAGCCAAGACATGCCCGCATACTCTAGCCCGCTACTTGAGTGCCTGCCGCCAGTAATGGTCATCAGCTTCCTCGGCGACGTCGGGCGAAGAGACCGCGATACACCTCTTTTGGGCCAGTCGCTCCTCGCACTCCACGGGAAACGTAACCGGGCTTAGGCTGCGATCCTTTGGAGTGGGGGATGGGGATGGGGATCTATGGGAAATGGGGCATTTGGCAGGCATCATATAAGAAACTTAGGGCGGCCTGGGTATGGAGATCCGTGGGTAAGCTGCACGGGGAAACCGACAGATGTTGATAATGGAGGCCTTGCGGCAGCGGCAGCAGTGGGGGGGCCTTGCTAGGGTTTCAAGCGAGGGAGGGGGTGTGTGTGTGCCCGAGGAGGTTTTGGTGTGTGTGTGTGGAGGGGGCGGGCGTGTTGGAGGAAATGACGCGGGTACTCAAAAGTTTACTACGTGGGATTCAAACGCAGGAGTGAAATGCTGGGGCTATTGAAAATTTTGATGACCGTGCATCACACACAGTCCTGAGATAACAACCGTGTGTTATGAAATAGAAAAACCCTCGAGGCGGGCAGATATTTTGTAGGGATGCAGGCGGGATTGGGAACAAGAAACATCGCACACGGTCTGGAGATAACAACCGTGTGTTGTGAAACAGAAAAATCCTCAAGGCGGGAAGATATTTTTGAGAGGGGGAGCCTCGTGGAGCCCAATGTACTGTGCGGATGTGTGCATGAGAGTGGCACCGTCGTGGCACACGGTTAGTTTGAGTGAACCGTGTCTGTTGCGTCATCTCACTTGTCTAATGTTCATAAATTTGGCAAACAATGATGCGGGAGAGGGTCAGAACACGAACACACTTGCATGTGGACCAAATTTATGTATCAAAAGAGTGATTTGATTTTCAAATACCAGATGCAACTTCGATGTGGCACCTATCTCGCAAAGTGCACGGTATTGCCCACCCCCCTTGTGTCGGCACGAAGGGAATCCTAAGCTATGAATGCATGACCCCTCCCCCCAACCGAGGTTCACCTAGCAAAGTGAGAAATAGCTAGCAGCCCCCTCCTCCCTCGTGTCGACACAAAGGGAATCCTAAGCTATGAATGCATCGCCCACCAACCAAGGTTCACCTAGCAAACTGCAAAGTAGCTAGCAACCCCCCTCCCTCGTGTGGGCACGAAGGGAATCCTAAGATATGAATGCATGACCCCCCCAACCGAGGTTCACCCTAGCAAAGTGCGAAGTAGCTAGCAGCCTCCCTCCCTCGTGTCGGCACGAAGGGAATCCTAAGCTATGCATGCATGCCCCCCCAACCGAGGTTCACCTAGCAAAGTGCGAAGTAACTAGCAGCCCCCCCTCATGTCGGCATGAAGGGAATCCTAAGTTATAAATGCATGCCCCCTCCAACCGAGGTTCACCCTAGAAAAGTGTAAAGTAGCTACAGCACCCCTCCCTTGTGTCGGCACGAAGGGAATCCTAAGCTATGAATGCATGCCCCCCAACCGAGGTTCACCTAGCAAAGTGCAAAGTAGCTAGCAACCCCCCTCCCTCATGTCGGCACGAAGGGAATCCTAAGCTATGAATGCATGCCCCCCCAACCGAGGTTCACCTAGCAAAGTGTGAAGTAGCTAGCAGACCCCCTCGTGTCGCCATGATAGGAATCCTAAGCTATGAATGCATGCCCCTCCCCAACCGAGGTTCACCTAGCAAAGTGCAAAGTAGAAGCCCCCCCCCACACACACACTTTTAGTCGATGGGTTAGAGAGGCATGTCTCACTAAGATGGATCGTAAAACGAACCAAGAATAATCCACCTTGGTCGTACAACCTCTCTCTTGTTGTTGGTCAAAGTGATGGTCGTCCATGCGACCCTGGAGATGGGCTAGCTCACCAATAATCTCGCAAGTAGCTAGCCCCCGAAGATAACCACTGCATGCGTGTGGCCCGAACATATGTATGGAGAGGTGTGCTTTTGAACAATGGAACAACTTTGATGTGGCACCGTGATTTCGAACTAGAAATCCCCACACCAAGTGAGGGTTAATTAGGTTGACGATGCATATGTATGTTACACCACACTTCAAGCCAGTGACGGGGATTCATGCATGCATGCGTGCATAGTATCTGTGCTCAAACTTAAGGTATGAATCTCACCATGACCTATACTACGATAACACGAACCAAATGAAGAATCCGCCATGGTAACCTATCTTGTTGTTGGTTAAGGTGATCATGGATATCCACGTGGGCCCATGAATATATAGGCTTGTTGCCGATAACCACGCGAGGGAGTGTATCGTTCGAAGGCAAGCACTACATGCATATGTATGGAGGTGATGCATGCATGCATGTTTGAATACCGTTTCACAACATTGATGTGGTGCGTGCATCAAAAATCTTACACTAGCTCCCCACACAGAGCGAGATCGGTTCATGATGTGTCGTTGTACTAGCCACTTCGACTCGATGGGAGGGATTCATGCATACACATGCATGTGTGTGTGCTCAAACTGTATCATGCATGTCATCCCAGAGAATGACCAATATATATACCGTATTACAAGCAAAAAACAATAATCCCCTCCTATGTCAAATTAACCTCTCTTGTTGTCAGGCAAAATGTAGTGATGGACCAAGCGGGCCCACAGATGGAAAGCATCCATATCGCTGATAACCACTTAAGTGGGTGCGAGAGGACAACCACCACCGCTTTGCATGTGGGCCAAACATATATATGTTGAATACCCAAAATGCACAACTTTGATGTGCCACATGCCTCAAAAACCGTAAACCGTGCACCCACACAGAGCGATGTTCATGAAGCGTACTACATATGATGGTCCCCTTCCCCCGTCTTCACCGCATACTATATGTTGCTGCCGTATATGGTGAAATTAATTAACTTCTCCCGATGTAGGTCAAAGTGATGCATGCTTGCATCGACGATGACCTCGTGGGCCCACAGATGGAAGCATCACACGTGAGTGTCGTAGCTAGGATAACCACCGCGTGCATGCATGTGGTCCAAAGAGGTGTTGTGTGATGTTTTAATAGCCAATTTCACAATTTTGATGTGGCAAGTGCCTCGGAAACCAAAAAGTCCCAACACTGAGTGAGGTGTACTTGTTCACGGACGCATACATATAGTATATATGCTAGTCCCCTCCCACCTCTTCGACGCATACTATATACCACCATAACACAAACAAAAAAGATTCTACCTTGCTAGTCAAATTAACCTCACTACCGACTGTTCGTCAAAGTGATGGATGACAACCTCGCGAGCCCATAGAAAGCGTCACACGCGAGTATCGAGTGTCGTGTAGGACAACCATTGACTGCATGTGGCCAAAACATGTATGTATGAAAGGGTTGTATAATGTTTTAAATAAGGATTTCACGACTCTGATGTGGCACCGGCCTTCCTAACAAAATGGCCAACCGACACGGTGGCTGACAACTCGTAGTGTACTACGAGCCACCCGCCACCCCCAGACGCACACACCCACACACACACACACCGCAAATCCACCGCAACAACGATGCATGTTAAATTAATTATCCTGCGGTGAACATATGTTACCAAAGGAGTGACATTTTAATTTCGAAACAATCACAGAGATCATTAAGACGCTTTAGTACATTAATTGATTGATTTTCTATGGGTATAATGTGCAAAAATCAAATTTGAGCTACATGCACATGTGATAGTGCACCTAAATGGGTTGCAAAAACACATGTGTCTCACTAGGTTCATGTTTACTCCCCGTGTAACAAATTTCAAACATTGAGAATATTGATTTTTAATTCAAGTACATGCAAAACTTATTTGAAGTTCATGAAGCTTATCGTGGTGTCATATGTACACCAATACAAAGTGGCATTGTACTTTCTTTTGTCAAATTTGAGACCAGTTTTGATGTAATCTTTATCTAATTACAAATGGGAGATTTTTAATAATTGGGAACTAATATCCCAAATGGATTATTTATTTGAACCGTGAGCGTTAGACCAACAATGGATATGTGACATGCTTTCGTTAAGCAATAAACCGATAGAATTAATCATCCAAATAGAAAAACAATATACATGCCGCCGCACGACCCGTGTGCCGTGGGAGCAGGCATGAGTTGACGGGATGCATGCGAGCAGTCCGCCGCGCAGGCAGACGGGGAGGCGTGCGTGCAGGTGTGTGAATTTACAAAGGCGTGCTCGCTGTGCAGTGTCATCGGGAGGCGTGCAAGTAACTATGTGAAACTTTGGTAGGCATGCCAACAGTTTGGTGTGCAGGCTCACCAGGAGGAGAGCCATCGGTTTGACCGCTGCCCACCTCTCTCCCACAAATCCCACTACTCAATATTAATGGTGCGCCCGAGCGGCCGCACCCCCCATCCTCGCCATACACACACAATCCTCTCTCTCCGCTTGCATCCTCGACGCCGCTCTCAGTCCTCAAAGCTGTCAGTGTATGAGGATACCGCCGAAGCACCCCATCGATGGGAGTGGCAATGTCGGGGTTGCTAAAGCACCAGAGCACGGCGTGGAGATGGAGACAGAGGTTGTCGTCACCGCCGACGAGTTATCGCTGCACCCTGACGTTGTCGACAGCGTCGAGCTTCCACAGCCGTAGGTGGAGTTCCACATCGACTCTGGTGACGACCCCGGTGACGACTCCGATGACCACTCCGGCGACGACTCCGATGACCAATCCGGCGACGACTCCGACAATGTCTGATAGCTGGTTAGTCATCTATACCATTATGTGTCAAATAGATCATAAGGTTTCTCTAGTTACTCCTGCCTCCCCCTTTTTGGAATTGAAATCATATGCTTATGTTCTCCCAATCCATGAAATCTGAGAAAGTTTTGTTAGATCCGTGTTCTGTGTTGATTGGTTGAATGGTACAAGTGATAAGTGATTAGTTGTTTCATCTGTGCAAATGATTTCTGCTAGTAATCCGACTAGGGTTAGTGTTCGTGCTAATAATTGCTAGCCAGGACTTGAGAATTGATTTTCAATGACCTACATATGTTTGTGCCATTACTTTCTTTAGGATTGGTCTGTACATAGACGATTGTGCTTAAAAATCAAACCATAATCTCTGGATATGTATAAATAAATAGCCATAAATTCCTAATCCTACTTCACGGCATGTAATCATTGATTTGATGCCAAATTTGTCTCTATTTGTATAGGTGTTGTTTGACGATGTGGACAACGAGGATCAAGATGGCCAGAGGAGGTACAAGAGGCAAATCCTGAGGAGCTTTATGCGGGAATGCATGACAGGCGTATTAGGACCAGGAACAACGGCTATCGATGCCCATTTTGAAACTAGAAGCTTCATGACGCGTATCTAAGTGTTTTAGCGCATGCAAGAGGACGGGCCGTTGGCTCCTTCAAGTAGAAGTATTCTCGCAGGGTGGCGCACGGTGCATACACCGAGTACCTGGAGAAGCTTCAGGATCGTGCCGAAATGTGAGATGAGATGTGGGATGGATCGAACTATGTACGCTTGAGTATTCTTAATGACGGTTGAACTATATACTTATGGTTGAACTATGCTTATGTACGTGTACGCTTATTATCTATCTCTGAGTATGTTTAATCTATGTTTACTTATGTCTAATTGTGGGATATGGATGCAACCAGTTGAGTTGATGGAATCTACCTCCGTCTTGGTTTATTGGTCCACTTTGTAATTTGTGTTAAGTTTTGACCAAAGGTTTCACTAACAAAATGTTAGTGCAGGTCAGCAAAAATTATATCGTTGTATGGGTATTTGAGCATAGTGTTCAATGATATAATTTTTGGTGACATGCATAAACATTTCTTAATTAAATATTTGGTTAAAATTTGGTAAAAATTAAAAGGGGGACCAATTAACAAGGACGGAGGTAGTACATCAATCACACATGTTACCCAATATTGGAACCGTGTGCAGACTTTCATTTTACCTATTGCGTCAATCACACATGGTTCACTCTAGCAAACTGTCGCCTCCAAAATTCTTTGTGGGACAGAAAACCCTCGCCACCCAATTCAAAAAAGAAAAAGAAAACCCTCGCCATCCCCACGTCACAAAAACCCTCACCCCTCCCACCACCCCCTCCAGTCCCTATTCACACCTGCACAAGCTCCTCCGCGTCTATGCCATGGCACCACCTATCGCGACAGTAAACACTTAACTTGACGCCTGCCACCGCCCCCAGGCTGCCGGCAAAGCCCACTGCATTTTGCCACTTCTGCTTGCCGCCGCATATCGCCGTAGAATTTCTCGATGCTGCTCGCGGTCGACCCAACTCCGCCCGGTTGTGGAATCTGCCATATTGAGGGTTCTTTCTGATGGACGACAAGGTAACTAATTTCATGAGATATTATCTCATTGTTATCCCAGATCATCTGCCTCCTTCAATCACCCAGTGGAAATCGCCATGAATACATTTTTATTCGAGCTGATTTGAGGGTTTTCTTTCATTCATAGAATGTATAGTGCGCCGACACATCAGGACTTTGCGACATCCGCCAGAGAGTCCATCTCACTGTACCAGATCACTTGAGGATGCGCATGGTATGTTCCATCTCACCCTAAATCAGTTGGCATGGCCTACTTTCCTGAAAATATTCTAAATATTGCTACATTTGGATAAAAGGTGCCACATGCACCATATACGTCAAAGGGGATGTTCCCCCTCTTCTTTCTATATTAGGAAAATTACTGATGTATTGTTCTTTCGATTACTCTCATATTTCCATGACATCATGTTTACCCTATTTGTTGAATTATAGATTTTTGTCCTTCGATTTCAACTCCTGTATAGTTCTTTCAATTTGGGCCCATATTTGCATGTTACCATATTTTCTTTAATAATACTACCATTTTCTGCACTGAATCCCTTGCTATGCAACAGATTATGTAGTGCACAATCTTACCCTCTACATAGATCAAGACTGCACGGATGTCATATTGCACACAAACCAAGGATTTACAATTGTTGCTACTGTAAGACTTGATGGACATGGTGACTCCTATTTGGGCACTGGCTTTTGGAAAGAAATTTCTAAGTTTTATGTACTGAAAGCTGGCACTAAAATTGCACTTCACATAAAAGGGACTGGTCATGAGATATATGCTAACTTCCCCAACAAAATCATCCGTCCAGACTTTGTTCAAAGTAAGTTTTCTTTCTATCAGCATGTTGACTTACCCAGCAATGTCAAATGAATTGTGTGGTATTTAAGAAACCATTTTTTATTCCCTTTTCTCACTATATTCCTACATAATAACTTCTAGTTACCAATACACTTTTCTATTGCCATGTTTTAACTAAATATTCCCTGTACTCCCATTTCTATCAAAAAGCGCCGCTAACAAGAAGACTTCGAAGGTGGAGAACGGGGCTGCCAACAAGCGGAGGCGGGGGTGAGCTAGAACCGCAAGCGACTCCAGCAGGCCTAGACTTCATCAGCAGCCTCCACTGATGATATGTTGACAGTCATCATCTCCCACCTCCCAATCAAATATGTGGCGCGGACAACCATCCTTTCCTGGCGGTGGCACCCCCTATGGAAGTCCAGCCCTCTCGACCTCTTCGACACCCACGAGTTCTTCCATGGCTATCGCAAAAGCTTGGATGCGTTCTCCAAGATCCTCGGCAGTCACCTTGGCCCAACTAGAGGCCTTAGAATGGGCGAGTTCCGTTCCAATGGCAAGGACCGAGCCAAGCTTGACGACTGGTTCCGATCCCTTGCCCTAGATCAGGTCGAGGAGCTCACTTTTGATGATGGGCATATGCGGTCGCTGCTAATGTCCGCACTCCGCCTCGTGCCCACGCTGCGGGTCGCCAAGTTCAGGAACTACCATTCCCCCCCTTAATGACACGCCCACCCTTATTATACCATGACTGAAGCACCTCGAGCTCATCGTCGTCTACCTCTCAAACGGTGACATGGAGCGCCTGCTCCGTGGCTATACTGCACTCGAGTACCTTCGTCTTCAGGTGATCAATGGGTTGAGTACCTTCCACATCATCTCCATGACTCTTCATACAATTTTAGTGTGTTGCTGGTGCGGCAGGAAGACATCACAAGATGTGTACCACGGTATGGTCACTGAGGACACACCTGCACTTGGGAGATTACTTGTAGTTGATCAAGAAGGTCCAACAAGAATCAATGTCATTTCTGCGCCGATATTGATAGTGGTGGGCTACTCGTCTGACAAATACTCCGAACTTGTTATTGGATCCACACCCGTTCAGGTACAACTACTGCCTTCTACCTCTCCTTCTACAAATTAACATTATTTCTAATTTGAATATGTTTGTTCGTCTGTCCTTCAGAAAGTGATTCTGACAAGATTGACCCCGAAACTGCACACATTGAAGGTCTTGGCACTAGAATCGATCGGCCCCAACCTGGAGCAAGTTGTCAGTTTCCTGAGATGCTTTCCGTGCCTGGAGAAGATATATATCACGTGAAGGAAATATTCCCTAGAGGCAATAATCAATTTGTTATTTTATATTTCCTTATATCATGATAAATTTTTACTATTCATGCTAGAATCGTATTAACCGGAAACTTGATACATGTGTGGATAGATAGAAAAAACACCATGTCCCTAGTAAGCCTCTACAAGACTAGCTCGTTAATCAAAGATGGTTCAGTTTCCTAACCATGGACATGAGTTGTCATTTGATAACGAGATCACATCATTAGGAGAATGATGTGATGGACAAGACCCATCCGTTAGCTTAGCATAATGATCGTTAAGTTTTATTGCTATTGCTTTCTTCATGACGTATACATATTCCTTTGACTATGAGATTATGCAACTCCCGAATACCGGAGGAACACCTTGTGTGCTATCAAACGTCACAACGTAACTGGGTGATTATAAAGATGCTCTACAGGTGTCTCTGATGGTGTTTGTTGGGTTGGCGTAGATCGAGATTAGGATTTGTCACTTCGAGTATCGGAGAGGTATCTCTGGGCCCTCTCGGTAATGTACATCACTATGAGCCTTGCAAGCAATATGACTAATGAGTTAGTTGCGGGATGATGCATTACGGAACAATTAAAGAGACTTCCTGGTAACGAGATTGAACTAGGTATGATGACACCGACGATCGAATCTCAGGCAAGTAACATATCGATGACAAATGGATTAACGGAATAATGTATGTCGTTATGCGGGTTGACCGATAAAGATCTTCGTAGAATATGTAAGAACCAATATGAGCATCTAGGTTCCGCTATTGGTTATTGATACGTCTCCAACGTATCTATAATTTTTGATTCTCCATGCTATATTATCTAATGTTTTGGACATTATTGCGCTTTATTATACACTTTTATATTATTTTTGGGACTAACCTATTAACCGGAGGCCCAGCCCAGAATTGATGTTTTTTTTGCCAATTTTAGGGTTTCAAAGAAAAGGAGTATCAAATAGAATCCAAACGGAATGAAACCTTCGAGAGAAGTGCTTAGCTTTGGGTTCAATCTTGCGGTGTCCTTTCCCAGTGATAGTAGGGGCAGCAAGGCACGTATTGTATTGTTGCCATCGAGGATAACAAGATGGGGTTTTAATCATATTGCATGAATTTATCCATCTACATGATGTCATCTTGCTTAAGGCGTTACTATGTTCTTATGAACTTAATACTCTAGATGCATGCTGGATAGCGGTCGATGTGTGGAGTAATAGCAGTAGATGCAGGTAGGAGTCGGTCTACTTGTCTTGGACGTGATGCCTATATACATGATCATACCTAGATATTCTCATAACTATGCTCAATTCTGTCAATTGCTCAATAGTAATTTGTTCACCCACCGTAAAATACCTATGCTCTTGAGAGATGCCACTAGTGAAACCTATGGCCCCTGGGTCTATCTTCCATCATATTATTCTTCCAACACTTAGTTATTTTCATTGCCTTTCATTTTACTTTGCATCTTTATCATAAAAATACCAAAAATATTATCTTATCATATCTATCAGATCTCACTCTCGTAAGTGACCGTGTAGGAATTGACAACCCCTTATCGCGTTGGTTGCGAGGATTTATTTGTTTTGTGCAGGTGCGAGGGACTCGCGCGTAGCCTCCTACTGGATTGATACCTTGGTTGTCAAAAAAATAGGGAAATACTTACGCTACTTTGCTGCATCACCCTTTCCTCTTGAAGGGAAAACCAACGCAATGCTCAAGAGGTAGCAAGAAGGAGTTCTGGCGCCGTTGCCTGGGAGGTCTACACAAAAGTCAACATACCAAGTACCCATCACAAACCCTTATCTCCCGCATTACGTTATTTTCCATTTGCCTCTCGTTTTCCTCTCCCCCACTTCACCCTTGCCGTTTTATTCGCCCTCTCTCTCTATCCTCCCTCTCTTTCTCTATTTGCCTCTTTTTGCCTGTTTCTTGTTTGTTTGTGTGTTGGAGTGCTTGCTTGTCACGATGGCTAAGATAACACTAAATTGTGTGACTTTACCAATACCAACAACAATGATTTTATTAGCACTCTGATTTATCCTCTTACCGATGTTGAATCTTGTGAAATTAATGCTGCCTTGCTGAATCTTGTCATGAAAGATCCATTTTCCGGCCTTCCTAGTGAAGACGTCGCTACCCATCTAAATAGCTTCATTGATTTGTGCGATATGCAAAAGAAGAAAGATGTGGATAATGATATTGTTAAGTTGAAGCTATTTACTTTTTCGCTTAGAGATCGTGCTAAAGCTTGGTTTTCGTCTTTGCCTAAAAATAGTATTGATTCATGGAATAAGTGCAAAGATGCTTTTATCTCTAAGTATTTTCCTCCCGCTAAGATCATCTCTCTTAGAAACGATATTATAAATTTTAAGCAACTTGATCATGAACATGTTGCACAAGCTTGGGAGAGGATGACATTAATGATACACAATTGCCCTACTCATGGTTTGAATTTGTGGATGATTATACAAATTTTTTATGCCGGATTGATTTTTGCTTCTAGAAATCTTTTAGATTCGGCCGCGGGAGGCACTTTTATGGAAATCACTTTAGGAGAAGCTACTAGCCTCCTAGATAATATTATGGTTAATTATTCTCAATGGCACACTGAAAGATCTAATAATAAGAAACTGCATGCGATAGAAGAAATTAATGTTTTGAGTGGAAAGATGGATGAACTTATGAAATTATTTGCTAATAAAAGTGTTTCTTATGATCCTAATGATATGCCTTTGTCTACTTTGATTGAGAATAATAATTAATCTATTATGAGAGCCACTTATGGATTGCCTACCAAAGATGGCAATACTTAGATCTATCCTTGCTTTCTATGCCTAGCTAGGGGCGTTAAACGATAGCGCTTGTTGGGAGGCAACCCAATTTTATTTTTATTCCTTGCTTTTTTGCTCCTGTTTAGTAATAAATAATTTAGCTAGCCTCTGTTTTGGATGTGTGTTTTGTGTTTAATTAGTGTTTGTGCCAAGTAGAACCATTGGGAAGACTTGGGGAAAGTCTTGTTCATCTTGCTGTAAAAAATAGAAACTTTAGCGCTCACGAGAACTGCTGCCATTTTTATTTGGAAAGTGATATTTAGTTAATTATTTTTAAGATGATTAATAGATAAATTCATCAAGTCCAGCAATTTATTTTAGAATTTTTGGGGTTCCAGATCTTGCGCTAGCTGCAGATTACTACAGACTGTTCTGTTTTTGACAGATTCTTTTTTTCGTGTGTTGTTTGCTTATTTTGATGAATCTATGGCTAGTAAAATAGTTTATAAACCATAGAGAAGTTGGAATAATGTAGTTTTAACACCAAAATAAATAATGAATGAGTTCATTACAGTACCTTGAAGTGGTCTTTTGTTTTCTTTCGCTAACGGAGCTCACGAGATTTTCTACTTTAAGTTTTGTGTTGTGAAGTTTTCAAGTTTTGGGTAAAGATTTGATGGATTATGGAACAAGGAGTGGCAAGAGACTAATCTTGGGTATTCCCATGGCACCCCCAAGATAATCTAAGTACACCTAGAAGCCAAAGCTTTGGGATGCCCTGAAAGGCATCCCCTCTTTCGTTTACTTCTATCGGTAACTTTACTTGGAGCTATATTTTTATTCACCACTTGATATGTGTTTTGCTTGGAGCGTCTTGTATGATTTGAGTCTTTGATTTTTAGTTTACCACAATCATCTTTTCTGTACACACCTTTTGAGAGAAACACACATGACTCAGAAATTATCAAGAATACTCTATGTGCTTCACTTATATCTTTTGAGTTATATAGTTTTGCTCTAGTATTTCACTTATATCTTTTAGAGCACGGTGGTAGATTTGTTTTATAGAAACTATTGATCTCTCATGATTCACTTAGATTATTTTGAGAGTCTTAAATAGCATGGTAATTTTCTTAAATAATCCTAATATGCTAGGTATACAAGATTAATGCTAAAATTCTCTTATGAGTGTGTTGAATATTAAGAGAAGTTCGATGCTCGATGATTGTTTTGAGATATGGAGGTAGTGATATTAAAGTTGTGCTAGTTGAGTAGTTGTGAAATTGAGAAATACTTGTGTTGAAGTTTGCAAGTCCCATAGCATGCACGTATGGTAAATGTTATGTAACAAATTTGAAACATGAGGTGTTCTTTGATTATCCTCCTTATGAGTGGCAGTCAGGGATGAGCAATGGTCTTTTCCTACCAATCTACCCCCCTAGGAGCATGCACGTAGTGCTTGGTTAGTGATGACTTGTAGATTTTTGCAATAAGTATGTGAGTTCTTTATGACTAATGTTGAGTCCATGGAATTATACGCACTCTCACCCTTCCATCATTGCTAGCCTCTTCGGTACCGTGCATTGCCCTTTCTCACATTGAGAGTTGGTGCAAACATCGCCGGTGCATCCAAACCCCGTGATATGATACACTCTTTCACACATAAACCTCCTTATATCTTCCTCAAAACAGCCACCATACCTACCTATTATGCCATTTCCATAGCCATTCCGAGATATATTGCCATGCAACTTTCCACCATTTCGTTTATCATGACACGTTCATCAATGCCATATTGCTTTGCATGATCATGTAGTTGACATCGTATTTGTGGCAAAGCCACCATTCATAATTTTTCATACATGTCACACTTGATTCATTGCATATCCTGGTACACCGCCGGAGGCATTCATATAGAGTCATACCTTGTTCAAGTATCGAGTTGTAACCATTGAGTTGTAAATAAATAGAAGTGTGATGATTATTATTTAAAAGAGCATTGTCACAATAAAAAAGTCCAAATAAAAAAATGAAGGACCAAAAAAAAGAAATAAAAAGGGACAATGCTACTATCCTTTTTCCACACTTGTGCTTCAAAGTAGCACCATGATCTTCATGATAGAGAGTCTCTTGTTTCGTCACTTTCATATCCTAGTGGGAATTTTTCATTATACAACTTGGCTTGTATATTCCAACAATGGGCCTCCTCAAGTGCCCTAGGTCTTCGTGAGCAAGCAAGTTGGATGCACACCCACTAGTTTCTTTTGTTGAGCGTTCATACATTTATAGCTCTAGTGCATCCGTTGCACGGTCCCTACTCCTTGAATTAACATCAATCGATGAGCATCTCCATAGCCCATTGATTAGCCTCGTTGATGTGAGACTTTCTCATTTTTTGTCTTCTCCACATAACCCCCATCATTATACTCTATTCCACCCATAGTGCTATATCCATGGCTCATGCTCATGTATTGCGTGAAGGTCTATAAAGTTTGAGATTACTAAAGTATGAAACAATTGCTTGTCTTGTCATAGGGGTTGTGCATGATGAGAGCATTCTTGTGTGATGAAAATGGAGCATGACTAAACTATATGATTTTGTAGGGATGAACTTTCTTTGGCCATGTTATTTTGAAGTATGCTTAGTTAGTATGCTTGAAGTATTATTATTTCTATGTCAATATTAAACTTTTATCTTGAATCTTTCGGATGTGAATATTCGTGCCACAATTAAGAAGAATTACATTGAAATTATACCAAGTAGAATTCCACATCAAAAATTCTGTTTTTATCATTTACCTACTCAAGGACGAGCAGGAATTAAGGTTGGGGATGCTTGATACGTCTCCAACATATCTATAATTTTTTATTCCTCCATGCTATATTATCTACTGTTTTGGACATTATTGGACTTTACTATACACTTTTATATTATTCTTGGGACTAACCTATTGACCGGTGGCCCACCCCAGAATTGGTGTTTTTTTTCTTCCTATTTTAGGGTTTTGAAGAAAAGGAATATCAAACGGAGTCCAAACGATATGAAACCTTCGGGAACGTGATTTTCTCACCGAACATGATGCAGGAGACTTGGACCCTACGTCAAGCAACCAACAGGGAGGCCGCGAGGTAGGGGGCGCGCCTACCCCCCCCCCCCCCCCCAGGCGCGCCCTCCACCCCCGTGGACCCCCTGTTGCTCCACCGACATACTTCTTCCTCCTATATATACCTACGTACCCCCAAACGATCAGATACAGAGCCAAAACCCTAGTTCCACCGCTGTAACTTTCTGTATCCACTAGATCCCATCTTGGGGCTTGTTCCGGAGCTCCACCGGAGGGGGCATCGATCACCGAGGGCTTCTACATCAACACCATAGCCTCTCCGATGAAGTGTGAGTAGTTTACCTCAGACCTACGGGTCCACAGTTATTAGCTAGATGGCTTCTTCTCTCTTTTTGGATCTCAATACAAAGTTCTCCCCCTCTCTTATGGAGATCTATTCGATGTAATCTTCTTTTGCGGTGTGCTTGTTGAGACCGGTGAATTGTGGGTTTATGATCAAGTTTATCTATGAACAATATTTGAATCTTCTCTGAATTCTTTTATGTATGAGTGGTTACCTTTGCAAGTCTCTTCAAATTATCAGTTTGGTTTGGCCTACTAGATTGATCTTTCTTGCAATGGGAGAAGTGCTTAGCTTCGGGTTCAATCTTGCGGTGTCCTTTCTCAGTGACAGTAGGGGCAGCAAGGCACATATTGTATTGTTGCCATCGAGGATAACCAGATGAGGTTTTTATCATATTGCATGAATTTATCCGTCTACATCATGTCATCTTGCTTAAGGCGTTACTCTGTTCTTATGAACTTAATACTCTAGATGCATGCTTGATAGCGGTCGATGTGTGGAGTAATAGTAGTAGGTGTAGGCAAGAGTCGGTCTACTTGTCTTGGACGTGATGCCTATATAAATGAACATACCTAGATATTCTCATAACTATGCTCAATTCTGTCAATTGCTCAACAGTAATTTGTTCGCCCACCGTAAAATACCTATGCTCTTGAGAGAAGCCACTAGTGAAACCTATGGCCCCGGGTCTATCTTCCATCATATTAATCTTCCAACACTTAGTTATTTTCATTGCCTTTTATTTTACTTTGCATCTTTATCATAAAAATACCAAAAATATTATCTTATCATATCTATCAGATCTCACTCTCGTAAGTGACCATGTAGGGATTGACAACCCCTTATTGCATTGGTTGCGAGGATTTATTTGTTTTGTGCAGGTGCGAGGGACTCACGCGTAGCCTCCTACTGGATTGATACCTTGGATCTCAAAAACTGAGGGAAATACTTAGGCTACTTTGCTGCATCACCCTTTCCTCTTCAAGGTAAAACCAACGCAGTGCTGAAGAGGTAGCAGTTATTGATCGGAGATGTGTCTTGGTCATTTCTACATGGTGCTCAAACCCGTAGGGTCCGCACGCTTAACGTTCAATGATGATTTGTATTATAAGTTATGTGATTTGATGACCAAAGTTTGTTTGGAGTCCCGTACAATATCATGGACATGACGAGGAGTCTCGAAATGGTTGAGAGGTGAAGATCCATATATTGGAAGGTTGAATTTGAACATCGAAATGGTTCCGAGTCGTTCGGGCATTTTTCTTGAGTATCGGGAGGTTACCGAAACCCCCCGGGAGAAGTATTGATCCTATTGGGCCTTATTGGAGGAGAGGAGAAAGGCCACGTGAGAGGGGCGTGCCCCCGCTTGCCCAAACCGAATTGGACTAGGGGAGGGGGCTGGCCCCCTCTTTCCTTCTCCCTCTCTCTCCCTTCCCCTTTTCCCTCTCCGGTGGAAGGAACGAGGGGGGGGGGAATCCTACTAGGACTAGGAGTCCATGTAGGACTCCCCCCTTATGGCGCACCCCCTAGGCCGGCCTCATCCTCCTCCCCCCTTTATATATGGAGGCGGGGGCACCCCAAAGGCACAACAGACATCTCTTAGCCATGTGCGGTGCCCCCTCCACAGTTTACCACCTCGGTCACGTTGTCATAGTGCTTAGGCGAAGCCCTACGCCGGTAACTTCATCATCACCGCCGCCACGCCGTCGTTCTGATGGAACTCTTCCTCGTCCTCAACTAGATCAAGAGCTCGAGGGACGTCATCATGATGAACGTGTGCTAAACACGGAAGTGCCGTACGTTCGGTACTTGGATCATGAAGACGTTTGACTACATCAACCGTGTCACTAAAGCTTCCACTTTTGGTCTACGAGGGTACGTGGACACACTCTCCTGTCTCATTGCTATGCATCTCCTAGATAGACCTTGCATGATCATAGGTAAATTTTTTGAAATACTACGTTCCCCAACAGTGGCATCCGATCCAGCTCTATGCATAGATGATATATGCACGAGTAGAACACAAAGAGTTGTGGGCAATAATAGTCATACTGCTTACCACCAACGTCTTACTTTGATTCGGCGGTATTGTTGGATGAAGCGGCCCAGACCGACATTAAATGACTGCATTCATGAGACTGGTTCTACTGACATGCTTTGCACACAGGTGGCTGGCAGGTGTCTGTTTCTCCAACTTTAGTTGAATCGCATTTGACTACGGCCGGTCCTTCTGGAGGTTAAAACGGCACACTTGACGAAAAATTGTTGTGGTTTTAATGCGTAGGTAAGAACGGTTCTTGCAAGAAGCCCGTAGCAGCCACGTAAAACTTGCAACAACAAAGTACAGGACGTCTAACTTGTTTTTGCAGGGCATGTTGTGATGTGATATGGCCAAGACGTGATGAGATATAAATTGTTGTATGAGATGATCATGTTTTGTAAAATTTATCGGCAACTGGCAGGAGCCTTATGGTTGTCGCTTTATTGTATGAAATGTAATGGCCATGTAATTGCTTTACTTTATCACTAAGCGGTAGCGATCGTCGTGGAAGCAATAGTTGGCGAGATGGCAGATGCTACGATGGAGATCAAGGTGTCAAGCCGGTGACGATGGAGATCATGATGGTTCTTTGGAGATGGAGATCAAGGGAACAAGATGATGATGGCCATATCACGTAACATATTTTAATTCCATGTGATGTTTATCCTTTATGTATCTTATTTTGCTCTGTACTGCGGTAGCATTATAAGATGATCCCTCACTAAATTTCAAGGTATAAGTGTTCTCCCTGAGTATGCACCGTTGCTATAGTTCGTTGTGACAAGACACCACGTGATGATCAGGTATGATAAGATCTAAGTTCACATACAACGGGTGTAAGCCGGTTTTGCACGTGCAGAATACTCGGGTTAAACTTGACGAGCCTAGCATATGCAGATATGGCCTCGGAACATGCCGCCTCCATTATGGGGTCGGTGGAGACGTCTGCCACTACTCGGCGGATTGACCCCACCACCGACCTCCGGGAGGCGACGCAGTGCGAGGAGGAAGAGGCCGCCCGCCAGGAGAAAGCGGAGGCCGAGAAGGCGGAGACCTCCGCCCTGAAAAAGCTGGAGGAGGCCGAGGCCGCCATCGCAGCAAGGCGGCAGGCTAAGGAAGTCACGCATCGGCGGCCAACGGTGTTCGTCACCCCTCTGAACTCTGCGCCGCCGCCCCCGGAGCTCACAGGGCAGTCCGGGGAAGCTGGCGGCGAGTTCCCGATCGTGGAGAGGGGCGGAGGCGATGCCTCCATGCCAGTCGCGGTCGTGCCGCCACCGCCGCCCCCGCCGCCGTCTAGGACCGCGCAAGGCAAACAGCCGGCAGACCCGCCCTTGCCGCCGACTAAAGATGAGGCCGTTGCAAGGCTACTCCTTCAAGTCGTCTCGCCAATGCATCACCGTCTTGAGAAGGCGACTTCGGCGCCATGCCCCTTGGAGACCGGCACCACCAGCTAGACGATCCCAGACGCCGAAGCGATGAGCGCCGCGCCGATTGGGCAGGTGCGAGGAGGCGGCACGGGCCCGCTGAACCAGGCGCTTCTGGATGTCCAGACAAAGCTGCGAGCTGAGAGCGACGCTATCCAAAATTGCACCAAGGCGCACCTGGCGTCGTGGGCAGCCATCCGGGTATGCTTTCTCCTTTATCTTTGTTTTCTTGTTCCTCTCTGTGGGGGTGCGCCAGCGCACCCACTGGGTTTAGTCCCCGAGTTTCGGGCCGGCTGCTGAGCAGGCGGCCCGGAACTCCAATTGGCGAGTTCTAGCTACTAACTTTTGTCTGTAATACTTGTCACAGGACTATCACAACCTCCGTGTCAGCGCCTTCAACCGCAACGTTGAAGAGCTGGGCAAGCGGACCGCCGACTTGTCGGAGAGCCGGAGTGAGTCCTTTTTCTTCTTTGCGGGGGCGCGCTGGCGCACCCGCGGGCTGTAGTCCCCGAGATTCAGGTCGACTGCTGAGCAGTCGGGCCGGATCTCCCTGGCGACCTTCTTTCTTGATGACTTAACGCCCTCCTTCTTCTTTCTCTTTAGAGGCCAACGCCACTCTTCAACAGCAGCTGAGAAAAGCCAACACCGCGTTGCGCGCCAAGGGGGAGGAGTGCAGCAAGCTTGCCGCAGAGCGCAATCTGCTGGCCGCACAATTGGCAGAGCAGAAGGAGCTGCTTAAGAAGACGCAGAAGGAGGCAGAAGAGGAAGAGGCCACCCTCCTGGCCGAGTTCAAGAGCGAGCGCTCCTCCTGGACTGACAAGGAGGCAATGCTGGCCTCCGGCTTCCACGAGATCGAGGACCTCGTCGACGGTGAGCTTCTTTGCTTTTCTTCTTCGAGCCGCCGACTATAGGTCGAGCCGACTCCTAGTTTTTTGACTTGTTCTTCATTATTTCTGTCTTGGGAGACTTCTTCCCCGGCCACTCGTAGCCCGCCATTCAAGCTATCGAGGCAGACCGCGAGGAGTGGAGGGCGGATGGCGCGAAGATCGCTGCCGATGCCCCCGGACCCTTGACGAGCATATTATGACCATTGGGGCTCGTCTGCGGCCGGCCCAGTGGATGCTTGGCTGGCTTCAATGTGTTGGTGCCCAAGCGATCGCCGCCCTGTGGCCAGACGTGCAGGCTCCGCGCACCCCCAGTTGGACTGCTGACTGGCTGGATGTCGCGGCTAGCCGTCTTGAGGCCTGGAAGGGTTCCTCGTCCCGGGCTGGAGCGCGCCGAGCCTTGGAATTCGTCAAGGCGTGGTATCCGGGGCTGTACCTAGACCGGCTGGCCACACTCCGGTCAGAGGCCCAGCCGGAGCTGGCAGCCGCAGAAGATGCCCTTGTCAAGCATGCGGCGGCAATCGCCGAGTACACCGACACCAGCATCTTTGTCGGCGAGCAGGCTAAAGACGGCGGGGAGGTACCGCCGGAGTGGTTTGGGATGAACCCAGACTACGACGAGGACTCGGCGGAGGTGATCGGCTCCAGCGTCGAGGAGGAAGACGAGGCGGAGGACGGAAGCGAGACGAAGGCACCAGAAGACGGAGCGGACGGCCAGCCTCAGCTCGACCGCGCCTCCAACAACGAGCCGTGCCCGCCCGAGCCGCCTGCCGCCAAAGGTGATCAAGCCGAGACTGCCCAGTCGGCGGCCCCAACATCCAACACCGCCGTCTCCTCCGATCCTCCGAACTCGTCTGCCGCCTCCTAGGCTGCCACCTTATCTTTGTTTTATCTGTTTTAATAGTCTTTGAAGAACTTGTTAATTCTCACAATTCCACCCGCGGGGTGCATTTGAAATTCTGCTCGAAGATTCAGCCAAGGGCCTTTGTTATGTAAATATTCATCCAACTTCTATCTTTTCTTGCTCATTGCTCTTTTGGCTTTTTCCTTTGCCGCCTTCCCTTAGTTGCCGTCTTTGTCAGTCGGACAGCCGCTCTGCGGACTACTACTGGATCAAATTCTTGGTCACTTTGGGAAGGCAAGTACTTAGCCGTTTTTAGAGTTGTTTAGCAAGTTGGATAGAAGGCGGCAAGCCGACTGTTCAAGAGTCGGTTTGGAAAAAAGGCTGGAAGCCGGCTTTAAGCTATGCTTATGCTTTGAGTCCCTAGCCATTTTTCATGTGGACGCCCATTCTTCCTTACTCCTGCCCACCGGACAGTCACTTTGCGAGCTGCGGCTTCTGACAGGAGATGGCTTAGGCGCCACACACTACTTGTCCGGCTGCAGGAAGCAGTTCATAGCGCAGGGCGGCAAGTCCCCGGGCCGACTAGTTAAACCCGGTGCCAAGTGGCATAACAAAGAGTAATATACTCGAAGGCATAATTCTTATCATATAGATAAAAGAGGGCAGTCCCCGAGCTCTTCTCGGGGGGGCCCGATGTCTTGGTACTTTTAATACAAAAGGTAGCGTGGTACATACTGCATTTAACTGTAAAATTTTCGGAGGAGATTTGGATTCGACGGCCGCTCTGTCTCTTTGCCGGAGTCATCCCTCTTGCGTGCTTGGGGCTTCTGAGCGTCGATCAGGTAGTAGGAGTCGTTGCCCAGCACTTTGCTGATGATGAAGGGGCCTTCCAAAGGCGCCGACAACTTGTGCTGGTCGGCTATTCGCTGGATCAATCGGAGCACAAGGTCGCCCTCTTGGAAAGATCTCGGCCTGACCTTCCTGTTGTAGTATCTACGCAGGCTCTGCTGGTAGATGCTGGACTGGCTGAGTGCCAACAGCCGGCCCTCTTCCAGCAGATCAACGCCGTCTTGACATGCTTCTTCTGCTTCTTCCTCGGTGTACATGGTAACTCGCGGGGAATCGAACTCTATGTCCGTTGGGATGACGGCTTCAGCACCATAGACGAGGAAGAAAGGCGTGAAGCCAGTTGACTTGTTTGGATTCGTGCGCAGACTCCAGAGGACGGCTGGCAACTCATCGAGCCAGCAGCCAGCCGAGCGCTCCAGAGGCTCAACCTGTCAGGGCTTGATGCCGGACAGGATGAGGCCGTTTGCTCGCTGCACCTGACCGTTTGACTGTGGATGGGCGACGGACGCTAGGTCCAGTCGGATGCCCTGTGACGCGCAGAAACGGGCCAAGGCACCTTTGGAAAAATTCGTGTCGTTGTCGGTGATGATGCTGTGTGGTACGCCGTACCGAATTGTGATGTCAGAGATGAAAGTCATGGCAGTCGGACCATTCAGTTTCTTGATTGGCTTCGCTTCTATCCACTTGGTGAACTTGTCCACTGCGACAAGTAAGTGAGTTAAGCCACCTCGTGCCGACTTGAATGGTCCCACCATGTCTAGGCCCCAAACTGCGAAGGGCCAGGCAATGGGTATGGTCTTGAGTGCAGAAGCCGGCTGATGCGGCTTGGAGTGGAACTTCTGGGACCCTTTTCATTTTTTGACCAATTCCTTGGCCCCTTCTAAGGCCGTTGGCCAAAAGAAACCGTGTCGGAAGGCTTTGGCGACGAGTGCTCTTGAAGCCGCATGGTGGCCGCACTCGCCTTGATGGATGTCTTTGAGAATTGCTTGGCCTTGCTCTGGCTCTACGCAGCGCTGGTAGACACTAGTGACGCTGCGCCTGACCAGCTCTCTGTTGACTATGGTGTAGGCTGCCGCTCGGTGTTGTACTTGCCGAGCTAAGATCTCATCAGTCGGCAGCTCTTTGCTCACCAGGTATTTTAGGATGGGCTAGGCCCATGAGGGTGCTGCTATTTCTTCGACTGCCAGAACTGTGACTTGGACGAGGGCGGCTGGGCTGGGAGGCGCCGGGCTGGAGTCAGCAACCGCTTGCTGGATTAATGAAGTCCCCGGGCCGACTGGTGCAGCCCTCGGGCCGAGTTCTGGAGTCTTCGGGCTGGCCGCCGCAGTCCCCGGGCTGGGTTCTGCAGTCCCTGGGCCGGCTTCGACTGTGGCGGCTTTGGAGCCATCTGCCAAAATCCTCGTACCGTCTGCCGCAGCTCTAGAGTCGGATCCGACTTCTTCGGGGGGAGCCGGCACAAAGATGGAGTCTGATTCCGGTGAAGGCTTAACAGATGGCTTGAGGAGGCGCTGAAGGGGGACGTTGGATGGTATTGCTTGGCGGGTAGAGCCGATTCGTGTCAGGGCGTCTGCTTGGTCGTTGTCATTTGTTGCCACATGGAGGAACTCGCACCCCTCGAAATATCCACTGAGTTGCTGCACGAGGAAACGGTAACTTGCCATGTTTGCATCTTTGGCGTCCCAGTCGCCAGACGACTACTGGACCACTAAGTCCGAGTGGCCATAACACAGGATCCGGCGAATGCCAAGTTCTTTGGCAAGCCGGAGCCCGTGAATGAGTGCTTCGTATTCGGCGATGTTGTTGGAGGCGGAAAAGTGGATTTGTAGTGCGTATTTGAGCTTGTCGCCTTTAGGAGAAGTGAGGACAACGCCGGCTCCCAAGCCGGTGCGCATCTTGTAGCCGTCGAAATGCATCCGCCAATGGGTGGAGTCGGGCGCTGGTGGTAGGTACTGGGTCTCGGCCCAGTCGACGAGGAAGTCGGCCAGTGCTTGTGACTTGATGGCAGTGCGGGGCTGGTAGTGGATGGTGTAGGGAGCCAGCTCTATGACCCATTTGGCCACTCGGCCAGAAGTATCTCGCCTTCTGATGATCTCGGCAAGTGGGGCTGTGTATACCATAGTGATTGGATGCTCTTGAAAGTAAGGCTTCAACTTCTTGGCGGCAAAGTGCACGCCATAGCACATCTTCTGGTAGTGGGGGTAGTTCTGCTTGGAGGTTGACAGCACTTCGCTTAGGTAATATACCGGTCTCTGGACAGGTAGTGCCTTGCCTTCCTCCTTGCGTTCCACTACAATGATTGTGCTGACTACCCGGCTAGTGGCGGCGATGTATAGGAGCATTGGCTCCTTAGGAGTCAGAGCCGCCAGAACGGGTGGAGTAGTCAACATCTTCTTCTGGAGAAAAGCTTCGTCCGCCTTGTGGTTCCACTCGAAAAAAGTGGTCTTCTTCATGAGCTGATATAAGGGGAGAGCTTTCTTGCCCAGCCGACTGATGAATCGGTTGATGGATGCCAAGCAGCCAGTGAATTTTTGCATGTCCAGCAGTCGGTTGGGTACCTCCATCCTCTTAATGGCCTTGATCTTTACAGGGTTGCACTCTATGCCACGTTCAGAGACCAGGAAGCCAAGGAGTTGGCCGGCTGGTACTCCGAAGACGCACTTCTCAGGGTTGAGCTTGATCTGGAATCGGCGCAGGTTCTCAAAGGTCTCCTTTAGGTCTTCCAGCAGTGTTCCACGCTTCTCCGTCTTCACCACTACATCGTCCACGTAAACGTGGGCGTTTCTGCCGAGTTGCTTGAGGAGGCATTTCTGCATGCAACGCTGAAAGGTGGCGTCGGCATTCCTCAAGCCGAACGTCATGGTTAGGTAGCAGAAGGCTCCAAACGGTGTGATGAAGGTGGTCTTCAGTCTGTCAGCCGGGTTCAGCTTGATCTGGTGATATCCCGAATATGCATCCAAGAAGCTCAACAGCTCGCATCCGGCTGTGGAGTCTATCACCTGATCAATTCTTGGCAAAGCAAACGGGTCCTTGGGGCAAGCCTTGTTGAGGATTGTGTAGTCAATACGCATTCGCCACTGCTTGTTCTTCTTCCGTACCAGGACCGGGTTGGCTAGCCACTCTGGAAAGAATACTTCTATAATGAAGCCGGCTGCTAGGAGTCGGGTTATCTCTTCTCCGAGAACTCTTCTCTTTTCTTCTGACAGGCGGCGCAAGGGCTGCCTGACTGGCTTTGCATCAGATCGGACATGTAACTTGTGCTCGGCGACTTCCGTCGGTACACCTGGCATGTCTTTGGGGGACCATGCGAAGATGTCCCGATTCTCACGGAGGAAATCGATGAGCTCGCCTTCCTATTTGCTGTGGAGGTTTGCGCCTAAGACAGCGTACCTCTCTGGGTGCTCCAGATCCAAGGGTATCTTCTTTATCTCTTTGGCCGGCTTGAACGAACCCTCAGCCTCCGACTTCTTGGGGTTAGGCGACACCTCTAGCTGCTTGCCGGCCATCGCCACAACCCGGTTAAGGAGCTGCTTCTCGGCCGCGATCACCAGGGACTCGGCCAACAGACTACTTTCAGCCGCATAGGCAGACGACTTCCGGTAGTCGCCGACTATGGTCGGAATCCCCTTGGAACTAGGCATCTTCATCTTGAGGTAGGCGTAGTGGGGGACCGCCATGAACTTGGCCAAGGCGGGTCGGGTAAGCAATGCATGGTATGGGCTCTCGAGATCCACCACCTCAAACCAAACTGACTCTCGGCGGAAGTGATCTTTGTCTCCAAAGAGGACGTCAATCAGGATCTTGCCAATTGGTGAGCAGGAAAGGCGAGGAACAATGCCGTGGAACACAGTCTGGTTGTTCTGAAGTTGTCTTTGCTTGATTCCCAACTTCTCCATGGTGTCCTTGTAGAGGATGTTGATGTTGCTACCTCCGTCTATCAGAACTCACGAGAAACGAGCAACTCTTCTATCTGTGGCAAAGGTGGCATCCAAGACCAAGGCATAGGAGCCAGGACTCGGCATCACCTCTGGGTGATCAGCTCTGCTCCAGCTGATAGGCTTCTCGGACCAGTGCATGAATTCTGGTGTCTCTGATGCTACTACATTCACCTCTTGCTGCTACTGCCGCCTGCTGCGTCGATCATCAGCCACACTGGTAAATACCATGTAGGCTCTGTAGCCGGCTGCTGGGGCAGAGGCGGAGGCTGCTGCCCAGCAGGTGGGGGAGGCAGGAGGCCATCTCCTTTGGCGATCCTGGTGAGCCAGTGGCACTTCCGGGTGGTGTGATTCGACGGCTTCGCGTCGCTGTGGAACTTGCAAGGACCATCCAGAGTCTGCTCGTATGAGAAAGCCGGTAACCAATTGGGCTTGCCGCCTTTCTGTTGCTTGGGTGGAGGCTACCCTTCCGGCTGCTGGTCTTCGACTGTCGCCACCTGCCGGCTGCTGGAAGCCGGCTGTGGGGCCTTGCGCTTGTGGTCGCTCTGCTGTTGTCGCCGACTAGTGCCTCCATCCAGAGTTCTAGGAGCCTGAGGGGCCACTTTTCCAGTCGCACTAACTAGAATCTCCGCCTTCATGGAGGAGTCGGCCGTGGCATACTTGTCTGCTATGATCAGCAGCTCGTCGAGGGTTTCTGGCTCGTCGCAAAGGAACTTGTGCTTGAGGAGGGTGCCTTCTCTGCACCCGGCGGTGAATTACTCGATAGCCTGCACCTCGTGCATGCCCTCGCAGGAGTTCTGAAGCTCCGCCCAACGCGTGAGGTAGTCGCGAGTCGACTCGTTGGGGCCTTGCATGCACAAGGAAAGCTAATGAGGCTTGGGAGGACGCTTGTACGTGCTTGTGAAGTTGCGGACAAATGCATCGGTGAAATCGACCTAGTTGTTGACGCTGCAGGGCTTCAGGCTGTTCAGCCACGTCCGGGCCGTGCCCTGGAGCATGAGCGGAACATATTTTACGGCAACAGGCTTGTTGCCGTTCGCTATGTTGACGGCCGTGGAGTAGTCAACCAGCCAGTCCTCTGGCTTCATGGAGCCGGTGTACTTGGCTGTGTCTCTTGGGAGCGTGAACCCTTTGGGAAAGGGCTCGTCTTGAATGCGGGGCCCGAAACAAGGCGGACCCAACTCGTCTTCTTCTTCCAGCGCCAGGGATCAGTGAAGTCGGTCGATCCGGTGGCGGACGTCATTTTCTCCGACTCCCTCTCGACGGCCAATGCGGTCGCCGAGAGTCGGATGGTCAACAGGCGGCGGGGAGACTCGCCTTTCCTTGCGAGGAGGAGGAGGCGGACAGTCGTCCCGTCGTTCTACTGCTCTTGGGCGGCCGTCTTGGTCGCGCACTATGGTAATGCTAGTCTGACTGCGGCTGATAGCCGGATCCTTGTCTTTCCATCCTTGGGCGCCGCCAGTCGGCGTCCGAGACGTCGCGCCTTGGTCTCGGCGTGGAGGCGGGTCATCGTTTTGTCGCTGCAGCGCCTCTGTGCGGCAGCCGGCCTCGTTCTGCGCGGCAGCCGCGTCGAGGAGCCGCTCGACTCGCTCCGCCATCAGGCGGCGCTCTTCGCCCTCGTAGTTGTCCAGCTCGTCCGCCGCCGGCTGGGCGGCTCGAATGTTCTCCGCAGGCGTGGCGTACATAGGGCGATTTTCCCCGAATAGGTTGGCGATGGCCACGCCACGCTGCTGGACCACGCATAGGCGGCTGGGCCCAGTTGGGGCTGGCGAGCCACCTACAACGCGATCAATCTCACGCTGGTAGGCTTCTGACAAGCGTCTCATGCTAGCCAGCTTCTTCGCGCATTCGACGAGCTGAAGGCGGTGCGCCTCCAATGTCTTTGCTTCAGCGTCTTCCGAAATGGGCGCGGTCAAGTCTTGTAGTGCCGCGCCAAGTGGGCCATGCGCTCCTCCGCCGGGAGGCTCGTCATGACCGATGACGAGCACCTCTGTGACGGTGCTTCCGTCACTCTCCGCGCGAGGGAGCGGCTCATCGTAGACCACCACGTTGGTGGGGAACGCGTCGAGCGACAAGGTGTCAGAGTCGACCAGCATCGGGTCGGTGGAGCCTACAGACTCCAAGTCCACGGCAGGCTCACCGGCGACGTGGAGTTGGTCAAGGAGGCCCGCAAGGAGGCTCTCGGGGCCGCCCGTGCCTGCGTCGGATGCAGACTCGTCAGAGAGGCGAACCTCGCCGACAAGATCGGCGAGGCAGCTGGCTGCGCAAGCGATCTTAGCGCCATGCAGCGCGTCGGTGCAAACTCCGTCCGGCGTGCTGGGCTGGCTGCGATCGCCAAGGAGGAAAAGGGTTCCCGTCCAGAGCAGGTCTCCGGACGATGGTGCACCAGGCCCCACGGTGGGTGCCAAATGTCGGGGGTTAGGTGCGACATATGCCAAAGGATGGCTTATCATGGTGGGGGCGAGTAGAACGTCGCCAGTGCCTGGAAACAGGATAAGGCGAAGGCATGCACGCCGGCGAATCTTACCCAGCTTCGGGGCTCTCCGTGGAGATAATACCCCTACTGCTGCTCTGCGGGGTCTCCGCATGATCACTATGGCAAAATGTGTACGCGATTGCTCCTTGAGCTATTTCCTTGAGGTAGGAGAAGGCAAGGCTAGCTCTCTCATTCCTATATGATCTGGTCTAGTGCTAATTGATTCCAACCCTTTGCATGGGTGCCCTGGGGGTTTATATAGGCCTACCCCCCAGGGGTACAATGGTAATCCGGCTGGATGCGGGCCCAGCCGTCAGTCTCTCTGGCCGCCGTCTTATCCGCAATCTCCTAGGGCCGGCCGACTGGTGGGCCCCGCCCACTAGCTCGGTACGGAGCCGACAGGCCGCGTCCACCACGGGCGAGTCTGGCTGGCTGTAGATTACTGTAGTTGTGCCTCTAATGACGTAGGCTCGGACATGGGGTCGTGGCGACAGCTCCGCCGTCTGGCGGGCGATCACTGTGGTCACTCCCTGTCGCGTCTGGTTAATGGCGCGTGGGGCCCGTGGGAGAGGCCGGCCGACTCCTGGGGGCCAACTCCCAACTGGGCCGACTGGTGGCGCTCTCGCCGTCTTCCGTACGCCCGCCGACTGGTGGGACCCTGAAGGAAATATGCCCTAGAGGCAATGATAAAGTTATTATTTATTTCCTAATGTATCATGATAAAAGTTTAATATTCATGCTAGAATACATACACAAACAGAGTGTCACTAGTATGCCTCTAATAGACTAGCTTGTTAATCAAAGATGGTTATGTTTCCTAACCATGGACAAAGAGTTGTCATTTGATTAACAGGATCACATCATTAGATGAATGATCTGATTGACATGACCCATTCCATTAGCTTAGCACCCGATCGTTTAGTATGTTGCTATTGCTTTCTTCATGACTTATACATGTTCCCATGACTATGAGATTATGCAACTCCCGTTTGCCGGAGGAACACTTTGTGTGCTACCAAACGTCACAACGTAACTGGGTGATTATAAAGGAGCTCTACAGGTGTCTCCAAAGGTACATGTTGGGTTGGCGTATTTCGAGATTAGGATTTGTCACTCTGATTGTCGGAGAGGTATCTCTGGGCCCTCTCGGTAATGCACATCACATAAGCCTTGCAAGCATTGCAACTAATGAGTTAGTTGTGAGATGATGTATTATGGAACGAGTAAAGAGACTTGCCGGTAACGAGATTGAACTAGGTATGGGAGACCGACGATCGAATCTCGGGCAAGTAACATACCGATGACAAAGGGAACAACATATGTTGTTATGCGGTCTGACCGATAAAGATCTTCGTAGAATATGTAGGAGCCAATATGAGCATCCAGGTTCCGCTATTGGTTATTGACCAGAGACGTGTCTCGGTCATGTCTACATTGTTCTCGAACCCGTAGGGTCCGCACGCTTAAGGTTTCGATGACAGTTATATTATGAGTTTATGAGTTTTGATGTACCGAAGTTAGTTCGGAGTCCCGGATGTGATCACGTACATGACGAGGAGTCTCGAAATGGTCGAGACATAAAGGTTGATATATTGGACGACTATATTCGGACACCGGAAGTGTTCCGGGTGATTTTGGAGAAAAGTGGAGAGCCGGAGGGTTACCAGAACCCCCCGGGAGAAGTAATGGGCCATATGGGCCTTAGTGGAGAGAGAGAGAGAGGGGCATCCAAAGGTGGGCCGCGCGCCTCCTCCCCCCTGGTCCGAATTGGACTAGGAGAGGGGGGCGGCGCCCCCCCCCCTTCCATTTCCCTCCCCACTTCATTCCCCCTCCTAGTAGGAGTCCTACTCCTACTAGGAGGAGGACTCTTCCTTGGCGCGCCTATAGGGACGGCCGGCCTCCTCCCCTTGCTCCTTTATATACAGGGGCAGGGGGCACCCCTAGAGACACAAGTTGATCCACGTGATCATATTCTTAGCCATGTGCAGTGCCCCCTTCCACCATAGTCCTCAATAATATTGTAGCGGTGCTTAGGCGAAGCCCTGCGACGGTAGTGCATCAAGATCGTCACCACGCCGTCGTGCTGACGGAACTCTTCCCCGACACTTTGCTGGATCGGAGTCCGGGGATCATCATCGAGCTAAACGTGTGCTAGAACTCGGAGGTGCCGTAGTTTCAGTGCTTGATCGGTCGGGCCGTGAAGACGTACGACTACATCAACCAAACGCTTCCGTTGTCGATCTACAAGGGTACGTAGATCACACTCTCCCCCTCTCGTTGCTATGCATCACCATGATCTTGCGTGTGCGTAGGAAATTTTTGAAATTACTACGTTCCCCAACAGTGGCATCCGAGCCTAGGTTTTATATGTTGATGTTATATGCATGAGTAGAACACAAGTGAGTTGTGGGCGATATAAGTCATACTGCTTACCAACATGTCATACTTTGGTTCGGCGGTATTGTTGGACGAAGCGGCCCGGACCGACATTACGCGTACGCTTACGCGAGACCGGTTCTCCCGACGTGCTTTGCACATAGGTGGCTTGCGGGTGACAGTTTCTCCAACTTTAGTTGAACCGAGTGTGGCTACGCCCGATCCTTGCGAAGGTTAAAACAACACCAACTTGACAAACTATCGTTGTGGTTTTGATGCGTAGGTAAGATTGGTTCTTGCTTAAGCCCGTAGCAGCCACGTAAAACTTGCAACAACAAAGTAGGGGACATCTAACTTGTTTTTGCAGGGCATGTTGTGATGTGATATGGTCAAGACATGATGCTAAATTTTATTGTAACCGAGTTATCGGCAACCGGCAGGAGCCATATGGTTGTCGCTTTATTGTATGCAATGCAATCGCCCTGTAATGCTTTACTTTATCACTAAGAGGTAGCGATAGTCGTAGAAGCATAAGATTGGCGAGACGACAACGATGCTACGATGGAGATCAAGGTGTCGCGCCGGTGACGATGGTGATCACGATGGTGCTTCAAGGATGGAGATCACAAGCACAAGATGATGGCCATATCATATCACTTATATTGATTGCATGTGATGTTTATCTTTTATGCATCTTATCTTGCTTTGATTGACGGTAGCATTATAAGATGATCTCTCACTAAATTTCAAGATAAAAGTGTTCTCCCTGAGTATGCACCGTTGCCAAAGTTTGTCGTGCCCAGACACCATGTGATGATCGGGTGTGATAAGCTCTACGTCCATCTACAACGGGTGCAGGCACACGCAGAATACTCAGGTTAAACTTGACGAGCCTAGCATATGCAGATATGGCCTCGGAACACTGAGATCGAAAGATCGAGCGTGAATCATATAGTAGATATGATCAAACATAGCGATGTTCACCATTGAAAACTACTCCATTTCACGTGATGATCGGTTATGGTTTAGTTGATTTGGATCACGTGATCACTTAGATGATTAGAGGGATGTCTATCTAAGTGGGAGTTCTTGAGTAATATGATTAATTGAACTTAAATTTATCATGAACTTAGTACCTGATAGTATCTTGCTTGTTTATGCTTGATTGTAGATAGATGGCTCGTGCTGTTGTTCAGTTGAATTTTAATGCGTTCCTTGAGAAAGCGAAGTTGAAAGATGATGGTAGCAATTACAGGGACTGGGTCCGTAACTTGAGGATTATCCTCATTGCTGCACAGAAGAATTACGTCCTGGAAGCACCGCTGGGTGCCAGGCCTGCTGCTAGAGCAACACCAGATGTTATGAACGTGTGGCAGAGCAAAGCTGATGACTACTCGATAGTTCAGTGCGCCATGCTTTACGGCTTAGAATCGATACTTCAACGACGTTTTGATCATCATGGAGCATATGAGATGTTCCATGAGTTGAAGTTAATATTTCAAGAAAATGCCCGGATTGAGAGATATGAAGTCTCCAATAAGTTCTATAGCTGCAAGATGGAGGAGAACAGTTCTGTCAGTGAGCATATACTCAAAATGTCTAGGTATAATAATCACTTGATTCAGATGGGAGTTAATCTTCCAGATGATTGCGTCATTGACAGAATTCTCCAATCACTGCCACCAAGCTACAAGAGCTTTATGATGAACTATAATATGCAAGGGATGAATAAGACTATTCCCGAGCTCTTCGCAATGCTGAAAGCTGCTGAGGTAGAAATCAAGAAGGAGCATCAAGTGTTGATGGTCAACAAGACCACTAGTTTCAAGAAAAAGGGCAAAGGAAAGAAGAAGGGGAACTTCAAAAAGAAAAGCAAGCAAGTTGCTGATCAGGAGAAGAAACCCAAGTCTGGACCTAAGCCTGAAACTGAGTGCTTCTACTGCAAGAAGACTGGTCACTGGAAGTGGAACTGCCCCAAGTATTTGGCGGATAAGAAGGATGGCAAGGTGAACAAAGGTATATGTGATATACATGTTATTGATGTGTACCTTACTAGAGCTCGCAGTAGCACCTGGGTATTTGATACTGGTTCTGTTGCTAATATTTGCAACTCGAAATAGGGACTACAGATTAAGCGAACACTGGCAAAGGATGAGGTGACGATGCGCATGGGAAATGTTTATAAAGTCGATGTGATCGCGGTCGGCACGCTACCTCTACATCTACCTTGGGGATTAATATTAGACCTAAATAATTATTATTTGGTGCCAGCGTTGAGCATGAACATTATATCTGGATCTTGTTTAATGCGAGACGGTTATTCATTTAAATCAGAGAATAATGGTTGTTCTATTTATATGAGTAATATCTTTTATGGTCATGCACCTTTGAAGAGTGGTCTATTTTTGATGAATCTCGATAGTAGTAACACACATATTCATAATGTTGAAGCCAAAAGATATAGAGTTGATAATGATAGTGCAACTTATTTGTGGCACTGCCGTTTAGGTCATATCGGTGTAAAGAGCATGAAGAAACTCCATACCGATGGACTTTTGCAACCTCTTGATTATGAATGATTTGGTACTTGCGAACCGTGCCTTATGGGCAAGATGACTAAAACACCATTCTCCGGTACAATGGAGAGAGCAACAGATTTGTTGGAAATCATACATACAGATGTATGTGGTCCGATGAATGTTGAGGCTCGTGGCGGATATCGTTATTTTCTCACGTTCACAGATGATTTAAGAAGATATGGGTATATCTACTTAATGAAGCATAAGTCTGAAACATTTGAAAAGTTCAAAGAATTTCAAAGTGAAGTTGAAAATCATCGTAACAAGAAAATAAAGTTTCTGCAATCTGATCGTGGAGGAGAATATTTGAGTTACGAGTTTGGTCTACATCTGAAACAATGCGGAATAGTTTCGCAACTCACGCCACCCGGAACACCTCAGCGTAATGGTGTGTCCGAACGTCGTAATCGTACTTTACTTGATATGGTGCGATCTATGATGTCTCTTACAAATTTACCGCTATCATTTTGGGGTTATGCTTTAGAGATGGCCGCATTCACGTTAAATAGGGCACCATCAAAATCCGCTGAGACGACACCTTATGATCTATGGTTTGGCAAGAAACCAAAGTTGTCATTTCTTAAAGTTTGGGGCTGCGATGCTTATGTGAAAAAGCTTCAACCTGATAAGCTCGAACCCAAATCGGAGAAATGTGTCTTCATAGGATACCCAAAGGATACTGTTGGGTACACCTTCTATCACAGATCCGAAGGCAAGACATTCGTTGCTAAGAATGGATCCTTTCTAGAGAAGGAGTTTCTCTCGAAAGAAGTGAGTGGGAGGAAAGTAGAACTTGACGAGGTAACTGTACCTGCTCCCTTATTCGAAAGTAGTGCATCACAGAAAACTGTTTCTATGACACCTACACCAGTTAGTGAGGAAGCTAATGATGATGATCATGAAACTTCAGAACAAGATACTACTGAACCTCATAGATCAACCAGAGCGAGATCCGCGCCAGAGTGGTACGGTAATCCTATTCTGGAAGTCATGCTACTAGATCATGATGAACCTACGAACTATGAAGAAGCGATGGTGAGCCCAGATTCCGCAAAATGGCTTGAAGCCATGAAATCTGAGATGGGATCCATGTATGAGAACAAAGTATGGACTTTGGTTGACTTGCCCGATGATTGGCAAGGAATTGAGAATAAATGGATCTTCAAGAAGAAGACTGACGCTGACGGTAATATTACTGTCTACAAAGCTCGACTTGTCGCAAAAGGTTTTCGACAAGTTCAAGGGGTTGACTACGATGAGACCTTCTCACCCATAGCGATGCTTAAGTCTGTCCGAATCATGTTAGCAATTGCTGCATTTTATGATCATGAAATTTGGCAGATGGATGTCAAAACTACATTCCTGAATGGATTTCTGGAAGAAGAGTTGTATATGATGCAACCGGAAGGTTTTGTCGATCCAAAGGGAGCTAACAAAGTGTGCAAGCTCCAGCGATCCATTTATGGACTGGTGCAAGCCTCTCGGAGTTGGAATAAACGCTTTGATAGTGTGATCAAAGCATTTGGTTTTATACTGACCTTTGGAGAAGCCTGTATTTACAAGAAAGTGAGTGGGAGCTCTATAGCATTTCTGATATTATATGTGGATGACATATTACTGATTGGAAATGATATAGAATTTCTGGATAGCATAAAGGGATACTTGAATAAGAGTTTTTTCAATGAAAGACCTCGGTGAAGCTGCTTACATATTAGGCATAAAGATCTATAGAGATAGATCAAGACGCTTAATTGGACTTTCACAAAGCACATACCTTGACAAGATTTTGAAGAAGTTCAAAATAGATCAAGCAAAGAAAGGGTTCTTGCCTGTGTTACAAGGTGTGAAGTTGAGTCAGACTCAATGCCCCACCACTGCAGAAGATAGAGAGAAAATGAAAGATGTTCCCTATGCGTCAGCCATAGGCTCTATCATGTATGCAATGCTGTGTACCAGACCTGATGTGTGCCTTGCTATAAGTCTAGCAGGGAGGTACCAAAGTAATCCAGGAGTGGATCACTGGACAGCGGTCAAGAACATCCTGAAGTACCTGAAAAGGACTAAGGATATGTTTCTCGTATATGGAGGTGACAAAGAGCTCATCGTAAACGGTTACGTTGATGCAAGCTTTGACACTGATCCAGATGATTCTAAATCGCAAACTGGATATGTGTTTACATTAAACGGTGGAGCTCTCAGTTGGTGCAGTTCTAAACAGAGCGTCGTGGCGGGATCTACGTGTGAAGCGGAATACATAGCTGCTTCGGAAGCAGCAAATGAAGGAGTCTGGATGAAGGAGTTCATATCCGATCTAGGTGTCATACCTAGTGCATCGGGTCCAATGAAAATCTTTTGTGACAATACTGGTGCAATTGCCTTGGCAACGGAATCCAGATTTCACAAGAGAACCAAGCACATCAAGAGACGCTTCAATTCCATCTGGGATCTAGTCCAGGTTGGAGACATAGATATTTGCAAGATACACACAGGTCTGAATGTAGCAGACCCATTGACTCTAGTGGGTGTTAGAATCATGGGTGTTAGAATCATTACTGTGTAATCTAGATTATTGACTCTAGTGCAAGTGGGAGACTGAAGGAAATATGCCCTAGAGGCAATAATAAAGTTGTTATTTTATATTTCCTTATATCATGATAAATGTTTATTATTCAGGCTAGAATTGTATTAACCGGAAACTTGATACATGTGTGGATACATAGACAAAATACCATGTCCCTAGTAAGCCTCTACTAGACTAGCTCGTTAATCAAAGATGGTTAAGTTTCCTAACCATGTACATGAGTTTTCATTTGATAACGGCATCACATCATTAGGAGAATGATGTGATGGACAAGACCCATCCATTAGCTTAGCATAATGATTGCTAAGTTTTATTGCTATTGCTTTCTTCATGACATATACAAATTCCTTTGACTATGAGATTATGAAACTCCCGAATACCAAAGGAACATCTTGTGTGCTATCAAACATCACAACGTAACTGGGTGATTATAAAGATGCTCTACAGGTGTCTCTGAAGGTGTTTGTTGGGTTGGCATAGATTGAGATTAGGATTTGTCACTCCGAGTATCGGAGAGGTATCTCTGGGCCCTTTCGGTAATGTACATCACTATGAGCCTTGCAAGCAATGTGACTAATGACTTAGTTGCGGGATGATGCATTACGGAATGAGTAAAGAGACTTTCCAGTAATGAGATTGAACTAGGTATGATGATACTGATGGTCGAATCTCGGGCAAGTAACATACCAGTGACAAAGGGAATAACGTATGTTGTGATGCGCTTTGACCGATAAAGATCTTCGTAGAATATGTAGGAACCTATATGAGCATTCAGGTTCCACTATTGGTTATTGACCAGAGATGTGTCTCGGTCATGTCTACATGGTTCTCAAACCCGTAGGGTCCGTACGCTTAATGTTCAATGACGATTTGTATTATGAGTTATGTGATTTGATGACCGAAGTTTGTTCGGAGTCCCGGATGAGATCACGGACATGACGAGGAGTGTCGAAATGGTCGAGGGGTAAAGATTCATATATTGGAAGGCTGCATTTCAACATCGGAATGGTTCCGAGTGGTTCAGGCATTATTCCGGAGTACCGGAAGGTTACCGGAACCCCCCGGGAGAAGTATTGGGCCTATTGGGCCTTATTGGAGGAGAGGAGAAAGTCCACGTGTGAGGGGCGCCCCTTTGCCCAAACTGAATTGTACTAGGGGAGGGGGCCGGATCCCCTCTTTCCTTCTCCCTATCTCTCCCTTCCCCTTTTCCCTCTCAGGTGGAAGGAAGGAGGGGGGGCCGAATCCTACATGGACTAAGAGTCCAAGTAGGACTCCCCCTTATGGCGTGCCCCCTGGGCCGGCCACATCCTCCTCCCCCTTTATATACGGAGGCGAGGGGGCACCCCAAAGGCACAACAGACATCTGTTAGTCGCGTGCGGTGCCCCTCTCCACAGTTTACCACCTCGGTCACATTGTCGTAGTGCTTAGGCGAAGCCCTGCGCCGGTAACTTCATCATCACCGTTGCCACGCCGTCATGCTGACGGAACTCTCCCTCGTCCTCAACTGGATCAAAAGCTCGAGGGACGTCATCGTGCTGAACATGTGCTGACGTTCGACTACATCAACCACGTCAGTAAACGCTTCCGCTTTCGGTCTATGAGGGTACGTGGACACACTCTCTCGTCTCATTGCTATGCATCTCCTAGATAGATCTTGTGTGATCATAGGTAATTTTTTTGAAATACTACGTTCCCCAACATCGAGGTGATGTTCCTTTCCTATTAAATGTTAACCATAAGGTAGTTCAATTTGTGACACCTTATTCCAAGTTTGCAATGACAATGTACTACGATTTCTGAAGGATTCTTCTGGAGGATTTCAATACATACATGTTCCACACCCCCATATTGGTTGCTTGATCCATATGGTTACAATCAATAAGCATTTGTCCTTTGGATTCATCTATACTAGTTTTCTTAGGGAACTTTTCATCCACTCCAACCTCTTGTGAACTAGGCTACATTTTTCTAGAATGTAATGAAATGCCCATGTTAATCATGTCAGATCAAAGATGGCATGTTAGTGCATTTTACAAATCCTGCACTCCAAAAAGGCATGTAGTAATGTTCAAAACTGCATGTAGGCGCTAACACTTTTTCTTCTTTTGCAGATAAGATTATGCCCAGTGGTGAATAGTGTGATACAATATAACAATCATGCAGAATGCCTAGATCTTCATCTCTCAGGAATTACTTTGAACTCCTACCGAGGGACCTTACCGGGAATTATATTCGGCCGGTTCTTTGTTCTTAGATCAAGGGTGCTGAAGGAAATGGGGTTTGCCCTACATTTATTTCGAGGAAATGAATGGTTTGTTGATCAGTGCCGGCGCCTGCGGTAGAATGGAATAGGCTCCAAAAATGCTGAATTTCATTTTTGAACTTTAGATGACAGAGCAATCAGACGTCATCGTGTCAACCCCATACATGACTTCTCAGTGGCTAACCCCTTTGCAAAAAATGTGAGGTTTCGAAACCATACGTAGAAGTGGTATTATTAGTTTTAACCTCTCTGATATCCATGTTCAGTGGATCAGCACAAGCGTTTGCAGCTGATGAGCTGTATTTCATTTCTAATATCAGTTTGAACCTTGTAATCTTCAAATTTGAGCCATATAACTCTGGAATTTGAACTTGTAATATTTCGAGCTTTTGTGGTAGAATCGTTGAAATGGCATCGTATGAGACTCGTATATTGGTAGCACTATTTTGACCTTAATATGCAACGGTCTTAGATTTTATTAACCATTCTTGAATAGGTTTACCTTGTCGTTCTCATAGCACACGATCTGTATAGCTAACTCGACTACGATCTTCGACATTATTGCACACAATTGGTTTCTTCCACCGTGTGCCTTGTAGAGCACATCATTAATTATCGCACTCAAGTGTCCATCATCACCCTTCTGTGTAACTTTGACCTTATCACCCGCGGGTAAACTTCTGACTGAAGTCGTTCCACACACTTCATTTTTACAAAGCTTTTTGCCAATAAACACCCACTATTTGTCCCTCTTTTAGCCGACGCATGGCCAAACTAGCCAAGCGGGAACCTTGCGTGATAAACTGCGCCGTAGTGCGGGAACAGGCTCACCGACGATACATTTGGCACCTCTTCGAGCCCACGCATGCGGTGCGGTATTGTCAAGTGTGCACTAGAATCCTCCACTATGAACGCTGTGACAAGATATGATGATTACTGGCCGGCCGGCCCCCATTTATTACAGCGACCAACATTTTGATCGCGCCGCACCATTACAAGAAGCACACCGACCATGAACAATTCTTAGAGGGTATCATGCACGGCTCCAATGGCACTTCGAGCGGCTGCCGACAACAAGCAGCAGTGCACCATGCGTGCCGTGGTGGACACCCACAGAAGGTTCACGGACCTCTCGGTGGTGTACACCAATGACCCGGTCTGGGTGGAGCACTCCATCCAGATCATGGAGCTGTTGCTTGCCAAGGAGAAGTACAAGGTGGTCGGGTTCGATCTCGAGTACACGTGCGCTTGTGCCGGGTCTCATCCCAAGGTCGTCGTCACCCAGATGTGCGTGTGCCACCACGGCCACCACGTCCTCGTCTACCACTATTGCCTGGACACAAGGCCTTGCAAGAATTTCGCTAGGTTTGCCAACATCCCCCACTACATGTTTTCTATGGTGGACATCACCAACGATGTAAAGGCGCTCGAGAATTCGTGCATCACCTTCCAGAATCTTGTGGACATCCAGGGCCAATACAAGATCTGGGGCAGCAAGTAGGATAAGAAGGACTCACTGGTTCACCTCGTCGGGGCCATCATCGACCCCCTACTACAGAGACCTGAAGGATTTGTGCAACTAGGACAAGTGTGCCTGACACAAAGCTCACGCCTTGTACGCGGCTAAGGAGGCGTACACGAGCTGCGACATGTACAGGCAGATCGTTGACATGAGGAAGTGCCTCCTTCCCCAAAACGGCCAGGGATCCAGCCAGAAGCAGAGCAATGGCAAGTGTCATCGCAACAATAATTAGATGATTAGATCCTTGTTTTTCCTACTTTAGTAAGCATGTAATTGCTTACTTTGGTGTATGGAAATGTTATGTGTGTAACCACTTGTCTTTTTAAGTATATATGTTGATGCACTATAGACAGAGCGTAGATGTTGTGCAAACAAAGAAAATCACATCGCACATAGACTAAACAATGGAACCCGTTGGTGATGTTTTCATCAATCACTCACAATTGTATACCAGCAACCGTTTGTTCAAAACACACACGGCTTGTTAGCAATAATCGTCTGTGTTGTTCCTCCTCATTGCAAACAGTTAATTGAGTTGAATTGTATGACCTGAATTGCACAAGCAACTAAAATATGAACCATGTTTGATGCATCCTCCATCGCAAATGTTTTGTACCTTTTTTGACGGGTTTCCTACACCACCGTTTGCGATTATGGCCTCACACATAGTTTCCTCGAAGGGTCTCTGATCGTAGTGTCACATTAGTAGCATCCTGCAGTAGTGCAGCTTCAACATCAATAACTCAAGACCCTCGCGACGGGTCAAGCCTCGTGAGGCGGATGAAACCAAGACCTCCCTGGGGGCGGCTTCCCCAGACTGGCTCCTGAGGATCGGAGATATCTATGCAAGGTGCGCCTCGCGAGGTTCGGATGATGTGAGCCATGATGACCAAGGCCTGGTGGGCGCCAGCGGGTGCAATGTACCAGTTTCCTCTTTGGTGCTCAGGAGGCATGTGCAGGCGCGGAGTCCCGAGGAATCAGCTAAAGGTTTCCATTCCGATGCAACAAGATCAAGACAACGAGGATGGCCGGACGGAGGTTATGACGGAGCCCACCGAGCGTCACGACCAGGAGCTTTTGCAGGCGAACACTACTTTTGTCACGATAGCATGTACTAGTTGTCTCCCTTCAAAATTGGCCGTCGTGGGATCCCTTCCCGCCTGGCATTTGGGAAGAGGACTAAGGCCACTATAAATAGGACTTAGCCACCACCATAGGGGAGCACGGATCATCGAGATCATCCTCTCACCCACACCTCATCGAGCACAAGAACACCTCACCTCCTTAGGCTGTTCTTCCCTTGTACTAGTTCATCTGCAGCCCCTCCAGGCCAATCCACCACAAAGCAGGAGTAGGGTTTTAAACCGCAAGGTGGCCAAAACCTGGGTAAATTGCTGTGTCTCTTGCCCATTAGGTTCATCGAGCTAGGCCGTGGGATCGGTGGGCAGGCCGACTAGGGAGGGCGAGTTCTTCACACGCACCCCAGAGTTTGAACCTTTCAAGGATCTGTGGAACCCTGAATCCGACATTTGGCGCGCCAGGTAGGGGTGCGTCGGAGATCCGCCACTCCATCTGCCACAGTCTGCTTTTCGTCTCTCATGGCTGACTCTTCTCCATCGACTTGAACGACGCGTCCCCTTAGAGGAGCCGAGGGCCTTCGAGCCTTCACCCCCGCCCTTCGGCGGGTGCAGTGGCTGCACAAGTTCAGGCCGGATTGCCGCCCAAATATGACGGCACGGCGGCCGCGGCAGCCTTTCTCCAAGCGTACGAGGAGGCTGTCTGGGAGGTCGGCCGCGATGGCAAGGTCATGGTGAACTGGCTCCCCATGGCCCTGGTGGGCGCACCGCACGCCCGGCTTGTCAACTTGCCGGAGTCTTCTGTGGCATCATGGGAGGAACCCCGCGTCCTCTTCATAGCGTGCTTCGCGGCACCAGCACCCTACGCTGTTGTAGCACTCCTCGGTGGCTCGCAGGCACCGCCCTCGGACCCTCATGTCAAGCAGTTCTTCCGTCAGGTGGGCGCCGCTCACGTGCATCAGGGAGATCCTCCGGGATGGGAGGCACCCAAGGCTGACCTCACCATCGACTCAGGAGACCACCCCATGACAACCGCGGGCACCGGAGCACTCCGGATGCTCTGCACCCCCACCATCTGCCATGTGTCGGTCACCAAGAACCTCATCAGTGGCGGGGCCGACCTCAACAAGCTCTCCGTGGAAGCTTTTGGCTTGCTTCACGTGCCACACGGCCGGCTCCACCCCACCAAGCCCTTCTAGGGAGTCATCAACGGCTCCACCTGCCCCTAGGGCAGATCCGCCTCTCCGTCACCTTCGGCACCCACGACAACTACCGGACCGAGCTCATTGACTTCGACATCGCCCGGATCATTCTCCCGTACAACGCCAACCTCGGGTACCCAACCTTGGCCAAGTTCATGGCGGCAACTCATCCTGGGTACAACCTCATGAAGATGCCGGGGAGCAGCGACGTCCTCATCATGGCCGGGGACACCAAGGAGGCGTTGGCGGCCCTCAAGCTCGCCTTTAGGGTTGCGGCAGCCGTGCGGCCAAAGGAGGAAGGAGCCCCTGGGGCTCCAGGGGCTGGGCCAGTAAAGAAGAAGAAGTTTTTCTCCCAAGACCACGCTAAGACAAAGAAGATGCTGGTGGACGAGGTTGGGGCGTTGGGCGCGATCTTCACCATAGGCGACGGCCTCCCCTGGATCAAGAGGGGCCGCTGGTGAACTTCCTACACAAGAAAAAAGAGGTGTTCGCCTGGGAAGCCAAGGATCTGGTTGGGAACCCGAGGGGGATAATCTAGCACCACCTGAGGGTGTGCCTCAATGTGCACCCGGCGAAGCAGAAGGCGCGGCGGCGGTCCACGGAGAAGCAGTTTTTCATCGTCCACGAAACACGCAAACTACAAGAAGCTGGTGTCATTCGGGAGGTGCGGTAGCCAATGGCTGGCAAACTTGGTCGATGTCCCCAAGACTGCTCCGCTGTGATGGACGGTTCCATCGTTGGAGTACCTTTGGTGAGGTGTACGGCGTCGAGGCTGAAGCAGGACAAGACAGACAACATTAATCTGATGTGGGACTAATATCATCTGCAATAGATGATGTAAAATACATCACCAAAAAGTGCCAGATGTAAAACGCATGAGCCGCGCCACGGCCACTCCCACAGATGTTGTAAATAGTGTTTACTCTGAACTTAACTGAAGAAACTGAACTTTACAATTGAAACTGAATTTTACTGTCGAAACTAATTGAACTAGTAGAAGAGCATCGCAATATATGTTTAGGGCATTCGAGCACTAGTAGCAGAGAAGCAGCAATCTAAATCAGCAGACGCTTGAGCAGGGAACACACTAGCAGAGAGCCAGTCGTGTAGCAGAACCATGAGCGAGTGCTAAAGCAGCGCGAACGAGAGCAAGAGCAGAGTAGCAGCACGAACGAGAGCAAGAGCGGAGCAGCAGCACAACCGACAGATGCTGTGGATGAAGTGGCAGGCGACGACGTCGTCGATGGAGACCCACCATGGCTGCTCGGTATCGAGCACCGGCAGCCCCATGAGATCAAATAAAAGATAAAATATAGCAATGAGTGTAGAACCTCCTTGGTGGCACCGAGTTGGCCTCGGCTTCATCGGAGGAATTGGTGAGGGTGCTGCGGTGCCAGTGGGGCAGGTCAAGATGACGCTGTGGGGATGGAGGTCGCACAATAGATGAGGCGAACATCAAGGCAGCTCCTTGGAGGTGGAGGATGGGGCAGCTGATCTGACGGGACAACGAGATTGACGAAGGATCCTCATCCGGTACGGTGGATGAGGGACGGCGAGCTGTTGCGGTGGATGACGTCGTTGGGGAAGAGTCTTTGGCTGGGCGGCGGTCAGCAGGCCGACTGAGGAGAGTGGGGTTTCCTAGGTTTTGGCAGCCTTGGTGTACGAATGGGGGTGGCAAAGGGGATGGTAGGGGGAGCTATGGCTTAGGGACGCGCTTGTCCGAAATGTAGGGTAACTGACCAGCGTACCCCCACCGGTTTTGACACCGCGACGTCGAGCCGGCATTTTCGGCTGAGGGGTAGAAGGGGGATTTCGCGTGTCTGGGCTGCGGGACCGATTTCCGATGAGGAGGGAGATTTCACGCGGGTCGAAATTTCGGGATAACAGGGCGTGGCGCCGGTTGAAGAGGCGGGAGTTTCGAAGCAGATGAGATAGAATATACTCGAGCTTAAAATTTCGGGATAACAAGGCGCAGATTCCTTGTTCGGTAGAACAAACTTAACATCTACAAAAAATTCAATTCATACAAGGCACAAGAGAGTCATGTCCCGTCCCCTTTTACTATATTGCTATAAATGTCATTGAAAAAACTACAAGAAAAATGTATAAAAAATAGGGAGAACAAGATTACCCTGTAGAGTACCAAATCGATTCGCACTTCCCTCAACAACAACAAAAAACAAATCAATTCCCACCAAAAGAAAGAGTCATGTCCCTTTTTATATGATTACGCATGCCAGGATCTCGAATTTCAATTTTTGAATCCGTGTTATGTTGAATTGGAATATATCGTTAGGTGACCTTGCGGTTTATAATGGATGTAGTCCAACATTTTGATCTTCCATCATATATAAACATTTTACTCCACCCTATGAACATATATATTGTCGTCTACCAAATGGACTAAATTTGAATCAATTTTCCTTATTTGAATATGATTTTTGTCAAGTTATACAACCATTTAAATGTTATCTTGATAACAAATAACATGCATATAGCAGTAATCATATTTCACTATAAACTACATGTAACATACGATCTCCAATTCAAATATTTGTATTCATTTTATGTTGAATTCAAATCAGAGCACATTGGTCTAGGTGGCGAGATGTTTGGGATAATCTAAACCCTGTTTTCATATGTATATAATTCTTGGCTGAATTGGGACAAGTTTTGGTATAAGCTTCTTGCAAAACCAGAGATTCTCTCAACAAGGCTTGTGGTTCCGAGAGGGAACGTGCCACCTTTGTGTGCGAAACAATATACACTGCCTCCCCCAGATTTTCTTTACAGAGGCAACAGAGAACTATATGAGTTCCCTATTAAATTTTGGAATTATTTCGGGTTCGTTTGGCCTTTTTTATACATTAATTGAGTTTCTAGACATTTAAAGTGCATAATCCAAATTTGAGCTGCAAGAACATGTTTTGGTGCACCAAAGTTGGTTGAAAAATCACATGTGTGTCCTTGGGTGAATTTCTAGGTCCCATGCAAGAAATGGGAATGAAATTCAAACATCTTGACGTCGTGACTCGGCCAAGAACATCGAGAAACCTGGTTTTTAAATTCATGTAAATCCAAAACTCGCCTAGAAATCATGAAACTTGGCATGGTGTCATGCCATGGCACTAACATGCTATGGTAAAAAATTGCGCCAATTTGGAACAAGATTTGGTATAAGCTTCTTGCAAACCGGAGCTTCTCTCAATTAGGCTCGTGGTTCTGAGAGGGAACGTGTCACCTTTGAGTGTGAAACAATATACGCTGCCCCCCTAGAGTTTCTTTATAGAGGCAACATAGAACTACATGAGTGCCCTATTAAATGTTGGAATTATTCCGGGTTCGTTTGGCCTTTTTTATACATTACTTGAGTTTTTGGTCATTCAATGTGCATAATTTAAATATGAACTACAAACACATGCTCCCGTGCACCAAAGTTTCTTGAACAATCAGATTTGTGTCCTCGGGTGAATTTCTAGGTCCCATGCAAGAAAAGGGAATGAAATTCAAACATCTGGGCATCGTGGCTCGGCCGAGAACATTGAGAAACTTGGTTTTAAAATTCTTGTAAATCCAAAACACGCTTGAAAATCATGAAACTTGGCATGGTGTCATGTCATGGTACTACCATGCCCTGATAAAAAAATGGCCGAATGGGAACAAATTTTGGTATAAGCTTCTTGCAAACCGGAGCTTCTCTCAAGAAGGCTCATGGTACTGAGAGGGAACGTGTCACCTTTGAGTGCGAAACAATATACGCTGCCACCCTTGAGTTTCTTTATAGAGGCAACATAGAACTACATGAGTGCCTTGTTAAATTTTGGAATTATTTTGGGTTCGTTTGGCCTTTTTTATACATTAATTGAGTTTCTGGTCATTTAATGTGCATAATTCAAATTTGAACTACAAGCACATGCTCTCGTGCACCAAAGTTGGTTGAAAAATCGCATGTGTGTCCTAGGGTGAATTTGTAGGTCCCATGCAAGAAATGGGAATGAAATTCAAACATCTGGGCATCGTGGCTCTACCGAGAACATTGAGAAGCTTGGTTTTAAAATTCTTGTTAATCCAAAAAACGCATGAAAACCATGAAACTTGGCATGGTGTCATGTGATGGTACTACCATGTTGTGGTAAAAAAATTGGCAGAATAGGAACAAGTTTTGGTATAAGTTTCTTGCAAACCGGAGCTTCTCTCAAGAAGGCCCGTGGTTCTGAGAGGGAACATGTCACCTTTGTGTGCATAATTCAAATTTTAAATACAAGCACATGCTCAAGTGCACCAATGCTGGTTGAAAAATCACATGTGTGTCCTTGGGTAAATTTCTAGGTCCCATAAAAGAAAAGGGAATGAAATTCAAACATCTGGGCGTCATTGCTCGGCTGGAAACATTGAGAAACTTGGTTTTTTATTCTTGTAAATCCGAAACATGCATGAAAATCATGAAACTTCGCTAGGTGGCATGACATGGCACGAACATGATGTGGTAATTTTGCTGTCTGATTTGCGAAGGCGCACACAATAAGAATCGACAAAGTCATTTTGGAACAAGTGTTATCACGTTACAATACGAAACACAAGTATTGTTGAAACAATGGGCGTTCTATTTACCATTTACATGCCGCCACACGTCCCTTTTTTTATTAGCTAGGAGGCATCGTGCGGGGTAGTTATTTGAGTACGGGAGGCGTGCGATCAGACCCCTGCGCGTGCTTATCGGGAGGAGAGCCCTTTAACCTCCATCTAACATCCACCTCTCTCCCAAGGTCTCCATTAATGGCGCCCGAGCCTCTGTTTAATGGCGTGGCAATGTCTCACTCGACTGAGATTTAAGATAGAAAAAAGAAAATCTGAAAAGAAAATTTTGCACGGATCTTGATGTAAGATCCGACGGACCTATATAGCATCTACTACGACTTATAGCAAGACTGATGAATATATATAAGGACGACAAGAGTGGATAATAATTGTCTTACATAATTAGGAAGATAATTAAAAAAGCCACATGCGGCTACGCCTGAAATACACAAGGGCAAAATAAGAAGGAAGACGCATACACCAATCTGACTCGCTGATCTCTACTTTCTTTATGCACTGCAGGTCACGGAGACTAGTTCTCGCGGCAGGCGATGATCTCTTTCATCAGTTTCATGTCCTTAATACGTTGCTTGGCAGCATCCATGGATTCCTCCACCAGCCTGTTGCGCTCGATGCAGAGCATCGCATTCTCGTCCATAAGTTTCTTGATGATGATGCCCGTCCTCTACAACAAGTCAGCGGTCTCCTCCTCCTGCTTCGCCCTTCCGGCGATCTTCGCCCTCAGCAGGTCGCGCTCGCCCCGAAGCTTCTCATTGCGCTCCCCTAGTTGCCGGATGACGCTTGTAGCATCGTCCTGTAACCTTGCCCAGCCAGAGATATAATCCATCTAGCTATGGACCATCACATGCATGCGCCTATAAGCGTCCTCGCCTGCCCGCGAGAAATTTTCCCAGGCCGCCACGGTGCGCCGGGACCTCCGTGCTGCTTTGGCAGCGCGGCGGGACGTCTATGCTGCTTTCGTGGCATGGCCGGACCAGTCTGCTACATCGACGGGGTGGCGGGTCCTCCGTACTGCTTCGGGGGCGCGACGGGACCTCTGTGCTGCTACTGCTGCGCGGCTGGACATGTTGGCTGCTTTCATGGCGAGGCGGGACATCTCTCGTGCTTCCTCTTCCATGCTCGCCTCTCCCTGGTGGAAATCTCTTGACCCAGAACTCACGCTGGCCATGGCTTGAATGACTTGATCGCGTGCAGTCGTCTTGGCATAGTAGTATTTATAACCGAGTACTACTAATACGCTCCTAACTGGGAAACCGTTTAGGTTGTGATCTGTGTGAACATGTTTGCAATTAAATATAGCATGCTAGTAGTAGTAATTTGGAATGTGATGAGACACGCTCAAAATTTAGTGACGGTTCTTGCTTTGAAGTGCGACACTATTCTCGAATGGCGTAATGTGGGCACGTGTTCTCGGCCGTGGTGTAGCATATGCCATGGTGCTAGTTCTTTTTCTACTGCCGTGTACGTGGAAAAACAGGCACCGTCGGATACATATCTTACGCTTGGCGTTCGACAGCAATAGCTCGTGGCAAGCTATAGACTAGTCTTTTTTCAGATGCATTACACGTATCTCTCGGGACTTCTTGCACGCACCATCACTGCTCCCTAGGTCAATGCCACCCACACACACTTGTACTCTAAGTTTAGTACGTTATACAGGAAGAGAAGAGGTGCACACACGCACTCGTCCTCTCTCACACACGCATCTGTAGCTACGAATTGTAGTGTTCTGAACCATCCGATTGGCTCTATCATAGGTTTCAGGTTGCTCCTTGGCCTTGAGAGTGAGAAGTTTAAAACACGGAGGCTAAGATGGAGGCGCGAGGTTTTGGTTAATGTGCGGGCCGCACACGGCACCAACACGACACGAGCTTCGTCTGCCTGGTGCACATGCAGTCGGGTGATTTGTCTAAGTATAGACACAACCAGGCCCTTGTTGGTACCTGCGCCTCGACTTTGGCTAGTCATAGTGGAGAGTAACATAGACTAGTTACTAGTCTATGTTACTAGTACCTTCATAGTGGGTAGTGTCATATATGTGATAACATAGTACTACATGTCTTCATTTATTACTATGTAGACTCATTTTGCATTGGAAACGCTATGTGATGGTAACATATTAGGCTAGTCATAGTGGGAGTAACTTAACTACTCCCTTCGTCTAGGTGTGTAAGTCACCTTACGAAAATGAAATAAACCCAAAACACTTAGGCACGGTAATTAAATCCCTTCTCGTTTCTTATTTCATGACGTATCAACCAATAAGAGATGTGGGCCGTGCATGCTTTTAATGACTTGAGACTAACAAACATGACATGCAGTAGTTAGTTCATTGCATGCAATGCTATTAAGTAGCAACAATACATTAAGTTCTCTCATTTGTCCCTCCATCTTGGTCATGGTGCACAACCTAAGATGACTTAGACTACCCACACTAGGAGTAACATAGATCGTAACATCACACTTATCTAGACAAAATAGATGATGTGGCATGTAATTAATGAAGAAAGAGAGGCATGTGGTAACATAGCTAGTTACAATAACATCACACATATCAAGAAAAGATGAGTCTACAACCTAATAAATGAAGTGATGCATGACACAACACATATGTTACTACCCACTGTGGAGCTAGTCACATACACTAGTAACATATGCATGTTACTACTCTAAGTTACTCCCCACTGTGACTAGTCTTATACACCTAGACGGAGGGAGTAGTAACATAGCGCACTTCAAGAAAATTATGCTTATGTGGCAAGTAATTAATAAGAGGTGGTAACATAATATGTTACTATAACATAGCGCTTTCCAAGATAAGATAAATGAAGCCATCAATGATACTACTATTATGTTACTTTGCATTATGAAGGTAATAACTTAGACTAGTGTCATATGCATAACACTAGTCTAAGTTACTCCCCACTCTCTATTTGCCTCTCTCCTCGTTAATTACTTGCCACCTCATCATTTTTGCTTATGTGGCATCTATGTTACTACCTATGTTACTCCCACTATGACCAGCCTCATGCATAGAGAAATTAGGATTGGAGGGAGTACTAGCAGTAGTACTACTTTGATGTGTCGCGTCAACTCGCACAAGTATGCAACACTTCCTGAACAAATAAGCATATAAGCTATTATACCTACTTCTTATAATTAGTTATACTTCTTACCCAAAGGATCTTTATATCCAATAGACACAAAATATCTGTTCGACTGTTGAAAATTACTTTAACTGCTGATCAGATGTCGAAGTAATTGCTGCATCGTCACCAAATCCCACCATCTCTTAAGCTAAAGTAGACCGAGCTAACCACTATATTAGCATATTACTAAGATAAACATAAGGCACTATAGAATCATTTAGGACGTGAGCTTGTCAATCTGAATGTGGAGGGACACCATCTTAGCCCCGGCCAGCAGCTTGGGTGGAACTGTGAAGAAGGTCAGCTCGTGCACGGTGACGTTGTCGAGATCCTTGCTACTTGTCACCTCCATTTCCACCTTGACGGCGACGGTCCTACCTTTGGGCTCCCCTGGCGGGCCGTTCGCCCATAGCTTGGCTACGTAGTGCGGAAGTGGGGACTACCCCGCTCTGACGCAGACGACCGACACGGCGATAGGCGTGCCAATGTCAAGCATGCCGGCGACCAAGAAAAACGCGCAGTAGTCCTCCTCCGCGAACAGCAAGAGCCGTGGCTCTGACAGTGGCACTTGCAACTAGAGCACCTTGCTGTACTGGATCCTATGCACGAGCATAGGATGCACGATGCTGATGTGGTGGGAGAGTGCCGGCGGCGGGCCTTCATAGCCGCAGACGGGCACAGGGCATTTGCAGGGCGCAAGCGGACACACGCTCTGGTGATTGGCGAGCTTGTGGTAAGTGACGCAGAGCCCACAGTCTTTGCGTGGGCAGTCCACCCTCACCGAGGAGAGGACGGCGTCCATTACCGTGTTCCGCACATCGAAGCCACTGCCGCGCTCACACTTCTGGCACTACTGCTGGTTCCCGGGGCGCTCGACGCGGCAGTTCGCCCTGAACAGAGAGGCACAAGGGGCAGTGGAGCAATGTGATGTCCATTGAGACCATAGAGAGCTCCATCGTCGGGTCCTGTTTCGTCTGCATGATCTCAACCTCCTCGGAATCCCACCCTCCTCGTGCACAACCATCTCTCGCTTTATTAGGGTCGGGGCATTACAAAGCTTTACCATCACCTATTCATACTACTTCAAGATGCATTAAATCAACACATGCAAGTATCAAAAGGAGAGTCACGGCATGCATGCATGTGTTGTAATTAATGCATTGGTAAACGCAAATTATTGAAATATATCATGTGCAGTGCTTTGATGTGTCGCGTCAACTCGTAAAAGACCGAGAAGTTTGATTACTACAACGCCTTTGGCTGCATGACATCTGGGCCACCCTCCTATTGCGCCCACCTGTCATAGACGCAAAGGCAGGAGCAGTAAGTCAATGAAGCTGCGTCCCTCCGTCGCCAATGAGCATGGTGGCTGGCAGGACTAGGAGAAGCTTTCGTTCACTACACGCTCTCCCTCCCGCACGTGGTGGCCATGCAGCAATTTAATCGGTGTCAGATGGCCAGAAACATGCTCTAGTACTCCTCCACTACAGTAGTACTCCATCACTGTTCGACTTCCCGAAGAGGCGAAGAGCCAAGCGCAGCCCGAACGCTCGTGTGTAGTTTCATGCGTAGAGTAGTCTAGGATAGCTTGTACTGTGCCTTTAAGCTTTGAAATCATTGGGGTCAGCTCCATGCCTTTTTATTAAAATAATATCCTGGCCCTACCTCTCATCCTAGTGATTATAGTTTGCACGCTAATCTGGTCAAGACAGGAATATATATTTTAATTTATGGTGGGGTATGTTAGAGGTTGCAGCAAATGGAGTATTGTACACTGCATGTATATCAACTCGTACAATGATGAGAAGCTTGATTTTTCTACTCGCCTTCTCCCTCGCCCATGCACGCGGTGGCTTACAAACGATGACAGGCTTTTGCTTATAGTAGTACTACAACAAGCTATCCCTCCCGCTCGCGGTGGACGGACATGCAACAGTGGATTCGATACTGTAGAAGCAGTGGTAGTAACATCATTGTTCGTCTTCTCAAAGAGGCGAGGAGCAAACCACAACCCGAACGTGGCAGTTTTGAACCTTGGAGCACGCATATAGCCAGACTCTTGGATGAGACAAAATTGCTATGTGAGCCCACTATTACTTGCTAGTATATCCCTGTAAACCAGAAAGGAGTATTTGCCTTTCTAGAGATTTCAGCAAGTGACTAGACTACACCAAGACGGAGTACATATGGAGCAAACTAAGTGAATCTACACCGTAAATAAATGTGTAGTTCTCTCGTTTTCCTCTCCGCCTTGGTCGCGGTACACAATAGGCACCATAGGCACCTCATCGTCAATGGGAACGTCTCCTGACACGCGATAGACGCGAGCGGTAGTCGCCTCCATAGGTGCTTGAGGCCCTGTTTGGTTCATAAGTCCTACGACTTTTTCTAGTCCCAACTAAAAAGTCCCTAGTCCCTTGTTTTTTAGCTGGGTTAGAGAAAACTAGCTCAAACTAACCCCTCCTATTTGGATAATTTGAGGATATTTCAACCCAAACTAGCTCTAACTCAGGCATCCAAACAAAAGGAGTAGTACTGTACATGCTACAGTCTGGACCGTAGCACATTGTTTTTTTGTGCCATATGAGCACATTGTTTTCTACTGCTGATTCACTGGGCTACCGTGGTTCGCACTCCTCCTACGTACTTCATTGACATGTGGGAGAGCCAGCATCCGGGTCGATGTGTCATGCACCGGATTAGAGTGCGGAATGGAAGGGGGGCATCACCCCGGTTATACCGCCAGTAATTCATGACTATAGTGAGTAGTCATATCACAAGTCTTTCCAGCAGTAAAACACCATCAAATCGGACATCCCGACGTTTCAAGCAGTAAGTAAGTTGAATCCGCTACTCCCTCACTGTCCTCGCCTCTCTGCCAAACCGCTTAGGCGAAAACTGCTGCACATACTACCCGGGAAAAGCCACGCCCTCAACTTTTACTATGTGAAAATAGTTCGAGCTTGTTCGTTCTATATAAATACTGGTACTATATGCTTATTCACATGTGGGGTTGGTGAATTAATGGAGGGCCGGGGAGCACAAGTGAACAATACTACTACTACTACTACTACTACTACCTCCGTCCTAGTTTATTGGTCCCCATTGTATATTGTGTCAAAATTTGACTATAGATTGAACTAACAAAATGTTCATGCGTGTTACCAAAAATTATATCATTGATAACTATGTTGAAATACAAATCCAACGATAAAATTTTTGTTGGCATGCATTAACATTTTCTTAGCTAAATATTTGGTCAAAATTTGGCATGAACTACAAAGGTGACCTATAAACCAGGATGGAGGTAGTAGTAGTAGTAAGTAGGAGTCGTACAGTTACTCACCTTAAATAGAGAGTTTTTTTCCTTTAATGCCACGTACACAAATTGAGGATGCATTTGGTTGCTTGGCTATCCCTCTATGGGACCGGGATAGCCTGTTTTCGGATGGCTATCACCCATTTGGTTCGTGGGCGAGTAGGGATGAGGCCAGCTAGATACTTCAAATATTCCCTTAAAATCGGGCTCCGCACGTCCGCCAGAAAGTGACGGATATGGGAATCACTCGCGTGCGCATTGCGAAACATTTTTCTACCACATGGAACCTTATCTCTTTCTCCCCTTTCCATCTCCTTGCGCTTGTCTCCTGTGGCGGCGGCCACTGCAGATCAAAGCGCGGCAGCAGAATTGAGTGTGTGGTGGCCTGGCTTTCTCCTTCCTTATGTTCCTTCTTGTCATGCCCTTTCTCCTCCCTTGTCTCTCCTTTCACTTCTCTGCCGTGGCAGTGGCCTGCTATTTTGATAGGGACCTACTCACAGCAAGATGGGGAAGGCACATAAGCCAACGCTGTTGGTTGTTGCTGGCTCATCACTCGATGTTTGCTGGCTTCTGCTCTGGTCCGGCGAGTTGTGTATGTGTTCTGCCTCAGGTGGGTTGTGAATTTGTGACGTGTATGCATTTTATGTTAATTTTATCTCTCTATCTTGCAAGTGAAGTGCTAATTTTATTTCTCTTGTGCTAATTTTATCTCTCAGGTGGGTTAGAAATTAGCCCTGAATGCACCACTGTAACTCAACAGCAATCACGTTTTAAAACTACAGCAAATGAGTCCTCCCAACCCCGTTTTATCCTTCTAACCAAACAAATCTATGGCTCCACACATCCAAGCAAACCAAACAGAAAAAATGGCTATCCCTAGGCTGTTGGATGGGGATACCCACAACCACAAAAAGTATCCCTAGAATTAAACACATCCTGAAACTCTTGTTGTGGAGAGAAAAATATAATCACTCCACTATATATGTATGCCGGGGCCTGAGCACTTGCTTTACTAGGGCTGATCTCTTTATTCTCTCGTCCTCTCCAGATCTAAACAAAACAGCGGTAGCGACATTTTCTCTCTACTCACTGCTGGTCACAGATCCGGCCAGATCCCTTCGGCTGGTGTGTCTAGAGGACTAGGTGCATCGTTCACGCGGTCATCATCGGCGAGGGAGGAAACCAACAGCTGCCGGAGGGGCCTGATCCTCTGCCCGTGCCATTCTCTCCGACACAGCGCCGGCTCGGGAGATCCTCCGACCCTTCTTCCTCCCTGCCGTATTGTGCGCAGATCCGACCTGCCGCCGCCATCATCCCGACGACCCTTAGGTATAAGTTCTTCGAAAGCGGCCTTGCTCTACTGCCCTAGCTCCCCACGTGTCTGCATGTGCATCTTTTTCTACTCCCATCAGCTCTTCCAGAGCCACCTAAATTTTTAGTATTATTAGAGGTAAAGCTACTTCATGCATTTGAATCGAGGACTTGGTTCAAACAACGAAGAAAGTGGGAAAGTTGTAGCATGAATCTAGGACTTGATTCAAAGAGGAAATAATATGATGAAAGTAGTAGAGACCGAATACCCAACTTTCTCTTGGTTGAAAAGGGAAATAGTGGGAAAATGCAATACAAACTGGTTAAGGAATAGATCTATTATTGGTTGAAAAAAGGATAGAAAGTGGCGGCTGGTGGACAAATCAACAGAGTATGTCCAGGATTATATTTGTTGCCCTCACATAGTAAAAGGTCTCCAGGATTAGAATTGCTGCCCTCACATAGTAAAAGGTCTCCAGGATTAGATTTGCTGCCCTCACAGAGTAAAAGCTCTCCAAGATTAGAATTGCTGCCCTCACATTGTAAAAGGTCTCCAGGACTAGATTTGCTGCCCTCACATAGTAAAAGGTCTCGAGGATTAGATTTGCTGCCGTCACATGGTTAAAGGTCTCTAGGATTAGATTTGCTACGCTCACATATTAAATGGTCTCTAGGATTAGATTTGCTGCCCTCACAAAGCATGAACAAACTTGGCATCACCACTTTATGCCTCCTTGTAGGTACATTGTGCTGATGTGTCCACTGTCGCATGTCCTTATACCAACCTTTTGCTGTTGTTAAAGTAAGGGCACATGTAAAATGAAGCGATCACACTGTTACCTTAGGGACATATCTAACTAGTGTTATTGTTAATCTAATGCCTCAAGTGATATGATGCAATTAAACTGTGTTACAAATGGTACTCCTGCTGTTTTCCCAGTATTGATAAGTAAATTGCTCCTTTACGCTGCTAAGTGTCTTGGTGTCCCCACGGTCCCATGCCCTTAAACCAACTCTTTAGCTGCTGTTGATTTATTGTATCTGGTAAACAAGTAATGCCACCATTAAAGTAATCCCATATTTGACGAATATCAATGTTGATCGTAATGCTTCCGGTAAGATGAAGGATTGTTGATGTTTTAAAATTTCTACTGTCCTTGCATGATTGCCATGAACATAATTAAGATGCTTCTTTTCATTTCGTGTATGTTTCGTATATTCTTATTGACCAACAACTGTTTACTTTCTATCTTTTTGTGCAGATAGGGATATCCATTTCACCTTGTTGCTATTGTGACCTTTTGGTGAACTGCACAAAACACTCTTTTTTGGAATGAGTGTCTTGTGCAGTTCAACCAAAATGTCACGTGGGCAACATCTCTCAATTTTGTTGGAACTGCACAAAATGGTGATTGGAGTTTCCAAAATCTCCGTCAAATTCTGTTGGTAATCTCGTGCAACATTTTATTAGCCTTTGGAAGATGAGCCGTCACTGTCACCACAATGGCACTTTATTTTAGTGGAACTGCACAAAAGGATTAGCAAATTATATTTGCACCTTACATGAGCAGGACAGCCAGCCTTAATGTTCCTCAATTTTAGTGCAACTACTAAGGACCCTGCCAGCTCACGAGAGTAAGTACTTCTTGCTAGTTGAATGATGCAATCTTTGCTTCATTTTAGGTGAACTGCAGTGTCGGTGGGAACGACACCTATGGGATCCCTGGGATCCCTTCTACGGTAGGCAGGCGCGGGGTCGTGGGAAGAGCAGGTCTAAGAGCAAGCAGATGGATCGTTCAGCCAGGTTCAGGCCGCGAGGATGCGTAAAACCCTAGTCCTGCTTTGGTGGATGTATTGAGTGTTCTTGAGCTTTCTGAACTAGCTATAGTGGCCGCCCCATTCCAAAAAGAAAAATCCTTCTCCTAGTCGCCTCGAGCCTCCTTTTATAGGAAAAAGGGGCTCCCACAGTGGCACACAGGAGGTGGAAAGGCCTATAGTGCGCGAGCTTATCACACGGCATTACGTGACAAAGCGCATTAAATGCGCTACGTAGGTGTCCATTAGCTTTATCGGGGACGGGAACGAGGCCCATCCCGTCCATCGCTGCTTCGCCTTGCTTCGACACGCGCCCAGGATGGCGATGCATGCAGCGCCATATAGGCAGGCAGGCAGTTGAGGTGGCATGGTGGTAGGGCCTTTAGGAAGATCTGCATGCCGCCATGCAGGTGCTTGCTGAGTTGGCCTGGAAGCTGCATGTTGCCACGCAGGTGCCTGCCCAGCTGGTTGGGCTGGCAGCTGCATGCGAACGGCGGTGGAGTCTTGGCCGGTGCGGGCCTGGCAGTGGCCCTACTTACGCACTCGGCAAGGGTCTTGCCGTGGCGTTGCTGTCATCCCCGGCAAAGGTTTTGCCGGGGGTCTTATGGATTTCCTTGGCTAGGATCCTGCTGATGGTCGCCGTCTTGTAGTCCTCATCTGAATCCATATATTTATGAGTTTGACAAAGATTTGCATGCCACCACAGAGGCGCCTCCCAAGCCCTGGTTCCAACGCAGCTGGCTAGCTTGGAGCCAGTGGGCTCAAGGGTGGTTCACTCCGCTGGCATCGGGCAAGTTGATCCGGCAAGGCTCTAGCCGAGGCTGTGGGGGGCCGCCCCGTCAAGGATCTTGCTGAGGGAGTCCACCTCGCCCTCTTGCCCTCTTGTGCTTCCAGTCTTGGCCTCGCCTTGGTCTTCTTGTGCCTTGGCTTCTCTCCGGCTTCCCTCCTCTTCCCTGTTAAGTGTGGCCGCGGCGCGTGGCTCTGACTGCCCGTGCACAAGTAAAGGGGTCAAAAGGAGAGCCCCTACTTTTGTACACCGACAGGATCCCCCAGGCCTGGGCCATACATAAGCGCAACACATTGTTTGGCGAGGCCTAGAATGGTGCGTTGGCAGGTGGGGCGGATTTTACCGTTGTAATTTCTCGTCCACTGCGCTTCCCACGACCCGCACTGAACGCGCGACGTGTAGGGTCGTGCGTGACGTGGGGGTCATGCGTGGGGCGGTTCCCGCACGCATGCGTCACATCATGGTAAAGAGGCGGCTCGCGCCTTCCTCGTAAAAAAGGAAACGGTCGCGAGCACGCTGCTCATTTACCCTCTGTGTCTTCTCCAAACTCACAGCCGCCATTCCTTCCTTCTTCCACAAGCCCCTGCTCGCCGCCACGGCACTCTCGCTGCCCTTTCCCTTCCACTGCTCGCAGCAGCCATGGCACCCAAGACTGGCAAGGACAAGGAAGTGGCCAAGAACACCGGAGGAGCGGAGCCGCCGGAGAAGGAGTCGGCGGCGCGGCGGACGGAGCTCGCCTACTTTCCTTCGATGGTCGACGCGGCCCACCTTTGGGACAACTTCAGGCCGCTGTGGGGGGTCAAGACGGGGGGAGAGACGATGGGGCATCCTGCCACACGCGTCATCCCCACCAACTACGGCGAGGCCGCCCTGAATCGGTATCCGTTCTTCGTCAATTACTTCTCCTATGTCCTTTGGCCACCCTTCTCCGACTTCTTCCATGACATCATGCATACCTTCGGCTTCTACCTCCTGGATTTTACCCCAAACGCCGTGGCGTGCATGGCTCTCTTCGCCCATCACTACGAGGGCTTCGCCGATGTGCACCCCAACACGGCGCTCTTCTGCCACTACTTCTTCCCTCAGATCCAGAAGGGAGGTGCCATCTCTGGTTGTGTCGCCTGGATCCCGAGGTCCAAGGGGACATATGCGGAGGGCGCTCAGAAGGAGAGGTGGGAGGAGTGGCGGGGCCGGTGGTGTTGGATTGAAGAGGAGGATCCACAAGAGTTCTGCCGGGTTCGCCAGGCGCCACCGGTTCACGGCAATGATTGAAGCAGTGTCGATCCCGACGACTCGAAGCTCATGGTTGCCACCACCAGGATTCTTCGCCTCACTAAGGCCGAGCTCACCCTTGAGATGATCGGGGCCGATTTCCTCCGCCGCCGAATTGATCCACTGCATAACAAGGGGAGGCCGTCCTGGCTCTTCACGAACGCGGCGGCAGGGCCAAGAGGTCCGGCAAGGCTGCGAATGCTGGCAAGGTCGTCAAGGGGCCCTTTTTAGTGTTGCTGGCGGGGGTGGTCCCGCTGAGCAACAACTCGTGCCAAACCGACATCATCGCCGTGATGTCGGACTGCAACGCGCATGGCCTCGTCCTAAATTGGGTCGCGTAGCCAGAGGAGCAGGTGCAGGGGTTTTTTTACACCCTGGCGGAGATGTACACCTGCGAGGAACCATGACTCATCCAGGACACCACCCAGGCGGAGCTAGACTACATCGCCGCCAGGGCGGCCGAGGTGGAGCTTGCCAGGGAGGCTGGCAGTGTCGGCGGCGTGGAGGACAAAGCCGCGGCGGCTGCAAAGGAGAAGGAGCTTGCCCAGTGGGTGGAGTCTGCTGGGGAGGCTAGCAGCGCCAGCACCGGGGCTTCTCTTATTGAAGACGACGACGACGAGCCATCCGAGGAGGAGGTTGAGGCTGCCGACCCCCAGCCGCGGGGAAAAGGCGAGTCCTACGATGGGCCACCTCCGGCGAGCTGGTTCGTCCCGGCAGTGCCATGCCACCCTGGCAAACCTAGGAGACGTCTGCTCGCCAAGCGAGGGCCCTGGCGGCGAAGAAGTTGGTGAAGGCCGCGGTGGCGAAGAAGAAAACAATTGCTTCTTCGTCCAAGCATCCCCCAACTCCGCCTGCTTCCCCTCCCCCACCCGCTTCCCCTCCTCTCGCAGGCAACGACACAAAGTTCTTCTTTGACCTCGGGTCTCTCAGCCCGAGGAGGAAGAGGAAGGCAACAGAAGAGGAGGAGGAGGAGGAGGAGTAAGTGCTGTTTCCTTTCGTCATTTTCTGCTCCACTGATTGTGCTTCTTATCTTGACTTGTTTTCATCTTGGCAGGGATATGGATACACTGGCCCAGAGGATGAAGAGGGCCAGGTCTTCGGCGGGCGGGCAGCCCCCGATGGGCACCTCTAAGGCACCACTAGTGGTGGTGAGCAGTCCGAACAGTAGCCCCCGGGGCAGCCCCCTGCGTAAGTTCGCCACTCACTCCCCGTCGACGTGTGCACAGGGCATGATCCTTGGTGCTGACCTTGAAGTGGTCGCAGGAGGAGGACAACAGCAGGAGGATCCACTGAGGGCTACCCCCAACATGATGCCTCCGTCAACCATGCTACCCCGAGGGGCGTCCCCAGCATGGGTGCCAAGAACCGAGCCCATGCACACGGAGGAGGAGGAGGCAAGCTTGGGCACCGGCAGTCGAATCTCGGCGCCTGATGCTTCCCATCCCCACACGGGTAAGCCACTCGCCTTCCATCCCTTCTCCTTTGTTCTTCTTGAATCCTAGTCTTGGCTTCACTGCAAACCCCCTTCCGATACCCAGATCCTCTCCTGGCAGACCGGGAGGACCTGGATACCGTCATCGAGGTGGGGAGGCCGGCGAGCCCATTGCCGAGGAGGAGGGGACTGATCACCAGCATTCCTCCTCTACTGCCTCTGGCTCCGGCAGGTACCTGAGGGTGAGTGACAACCTCTTCGTCCACCTCCCAGGGTCGTCGAGCTCCAGGGCGCCCATCGAGGGAGAGGTTTTCGACGAAGAGGTGCTTGCCGCTGCCGGACTCGAGGTTGTTGACGAGCCGAGTGCCGGTGGCGATGGTTCTCAGGAGGAGCAGCTTCTCCAGGCCATGGGTGCCAACTTCCAGAAGCTCCAGGCGCTCCACCACGCCTGCCTGGACAAGGCCAAGTTCAAGGCGGCAACGGTGGACAGGCGGAGGTGGACCTCAAGGTACGCGTTGCCGAGACGAAGACTTGGTTCCCCCAAGCTCATGAGGAGCTGAAGGTCGTCCAGGGCGAGCTGGCCAAGCGCGAGGTGGAGCTCACCATGAAGCATGCCCACATTGAGAAGGCCCAGAAGACGGGGGAGAGCTTAGCCGACGCAGCCGAGGCAGCTCGAGCCCAGCACCAGGCCGTGCTGAACTCCCAGGAGGAGGACCTTGCCGCGCGTGAGGAGAAGCTTGCCGCAACGGTCCACGGCAAGGATGAGGAGGTGGAGAAGCTCATCGAGCGGACCCAGGGGCTGGAGCAGAGGCAAAGGGAGGCACTCAATGCCCAAGCCCGGGTTCACGCCGACAAGATGAAGGAGCTCGAGGTGCAGCGGGATGGGCTGAAAAACCAGGTCCTGGCGTTGTCCAAGGAGAAGGACACGCTCAACAGCACTCTGACGGAGGCGCAGGGCGCAATCCTCAATAGGGCTGGGGAGCTCTCCAAGGCCAACAACTCCATCAAATACCTCAGGTTGAAGCTGGAGGGTCTCGGGGGGATGTTGTCGGAGAGCAAGGCCCGGGAGGAGACCCTGACCAAGAACCTGGAGACTGAGAAGCGGATGCGGAAGGACGATGCCCTTGCCCACAAGGAACACGTGGAGGGCAAGAACCACTGGCTCAATCGCCTCACCGCTGTTGCCGACAAGGCCACCACGCAGCTGGCTGCCATGGGGATACCGGATGTGAGGTACGCCCCGGAGCCAAACTTGAACGCCAACTACAGCCTGACCCTATTCTTTGAGAGGGTTGTCAGTGCCTTGGAGCGGCTTCGTGCCAACCGGGCATCCTCGCTGGCCAATGAAGCCCGGAGGCTTTGCCAAGGTGCCATGACCAAGGTTCTCACCAAGATGGCGTACTGGAACCCCAACCTCGACTTTGATGGTGCGCTGGACAGCTTGCCGTCGGGTGTGGACCTCGCGGCGCTCAAGGAGCGTATCAAGCCCATCATCACCCACATCGGTGAAATTGAGAGGGTGGAGGGTCAGCGCCGAGATTAGGCACCCTGTCTCCCACTACCACTGCAGGTTCATGACCAAGACAGTTTTTATCTTAGGTAGAACCGCAACAACAATTGATGTAATATAACTCTGCAGCACTTTTGGTACAATGCATGTTATTTTCCTGTTCGATCTTCCCTTTGTATGTTTACGCTACGTTAAGCGGGTAGGCTTGCTGGTGCGTAAACCCAGGGCGGCACCTTGAGGACGGATCCCCAATGGCCTGTCGGGTGTGCTTGCTGCCGAGCGAACCACCTTACCGTTCTCAACACGGCCGCTCGAACTGTCGAGCTTGACTGGAGTCAGAATCGAGAGCGTTGCCAATTGCGGAAGGCTACCCTGCCACTCTCGGCGCGGCTGCCTGAGCTGTCGAGCGGACTCGAAATAAAACAAGGGTCTTGCCAATTGCAGAAGGGCCCCTTTGCGTGCAGGCTTTCATACATAGGGCAGGACCTTCGAGGACAATAACCTCATATATAAAAAGGAAATTGCTTACGGTTTCGTATGACTTAGCTTTCCTGTCGCCGCACCGGTGTCCTTCGCGCTTGAAGGCGGTGTCGTTCCCTTGGCTATCTTCTTCTCCAGAAACCATGGCCACGAGGAACTGCTAAGACAGCCGCTAGACCAGATTCTCACAACTGCACCCCCTACCTGGCGCGCCAAAGATATCGGTGGGAACGACACCTATGGGATCCCTGGGATCCCTTCTACGATTGGCGGGCGCGGGGTCATGAGAAGAGCAGGTCTAAGCGCAAGCACACGGATCGTTAACCCAGGTTTGGGCTGCGAGGATGCGTAAAACACTAGTCCTGCTTTGGTGGATGTATTGAGTGTTCTTGTGCTTTCTGAACTAGCTACGGTGGCCGCCCTGTTCCAAAAAGCCGAATCCTTCTCCTGGTCACCTCGGGCCTCCTTTTATAGGAAAAAGGGGCTGCCACAGTGGCACACAGGAGGTGGAAAGGCCTACAGTGCGTGAGCTTATCGCATGACATTACGGGACAAAGCGCATTAAATGCGCTACGTAGGTGTCCATTAGCTTTATCAGGGACGGGAACGAGGCCCGTCCCGTCCGTCGTCGCTTCGCCTCGCTTCGACATCCGCCCAGGCTAGCGATGCATGCAGCGCCATGTAGGTAGGCAGGAAGATGAGATGGCGCGGTGATAGGGCCTTTAGGAAGATCTGCATGCCGCCACACAGGTGCTTGCTGAGTTGGCCTGGAAGCTGCATGTTGCCACGCAGGTGCCTGCCCAGGTGGTTGGGCTGGCAGCTGCATGCGAACGGCAGCGGAGTCTTGGCTGGTGTGGGCCTGGCAAGGGCCCTGCTGACGCCCTAGGCAAGGGTCTTGCCGGGGCGCGACAAGGGTCTTGTCGTGGCATTGCTGTCATCCCCGTCAAGGGTCTTGCCGGGGGGGTCTTGTGGATATACTCGGCTAGGATCCTACCGAGGGTTGCCGTCTTCTACTCCTCATCTGAACTCATATATTTACGAGTTTGACGAAGATTTGCATGCCACCACAGAGGCGCCTCCCGAGCCCTGGTTCCAATGCAGCTGGTTAGGTTGGAGTCGGTGGGCTCAAGGGTGGTTCACTCCCCTGGCATCAGGCAAGTTGCCCCGACAAGGCTCTAGCTGGGGCTGTGGAGGGCCTCCCTAGCAAGGATCTTGCCGAGGGAGTCCACTTCGCCCTCTTACCCTCCTGTGCTTCCGGTCTTGGCATCGCCTTGGTCGTCTTGTGCCTTGGCTTTTCTCTGGCTTCCCTCCTCTGCCCTGTTAAGTGTGGCCGCGGCGCGTGGCTTTGACTGCCTGTGCACAAGTAAAGGGGTCAAAAGGAGAGCCCCTACTTTTGTACACCGACATGCAGAAAAAGGCACATGAATTGAATCATGGAAGTCCAGGAAGGCCTGGTCTGAGTGGAGCTGCAGGTTGAGTTCAAGGAGTGCCACAATTATAGTAATCAGGCTCTTCTTATTTGTGCTGTGCAAACAGTAATACTCAACTACAGATGTTGTGACGGTCAAGAGCATTTGCCAAGTTCTTCAGTTGTATGACACGGCTAGCCAAGATGGGTTTAATCCCGATATTCACTTTATCAAAAGGCTCTAGTGGGTTGGTTCTGAATCTTGCAAGCTGGGAATCAATGAGATGTGTAGGCATATTGGTTGTACTTATGATTTGAATCTTATTTGTTGGTTATGAATTTTGCAAGCTGGGAATCAGTGAGATGTGTAGGCATCTTTGTTGTACTTATTATTTGGATCTTATTTGTGGGTTTTGAATCTTGCAAGCTGGGAAACATGGCATGATGATGCAGAGGACAACAACCATAACAAACAGTTCAAACCTGGTAGTATTATCTGTGTGAAAGTGCCAATACAGACCCGCTCGTGAACCGACGTGTGGCCGGAGTAGGTTTCTTAATGGAGGTGTTTGAATGCGCCGAGGGTGCATCTTTTGCCGGGAGTGCAGCAGGCGAGGGATGGATAGTAACTATTGTCGCCTGTACACACTCAGTTTACTGTTGAATCCAGCTCCCAAGAGCAAAGAAACGAACTGCTGCCGCCGCCTAGCCACTCGTTCACTTGAAGATACTCCAATGGCGATCCGAGGGGTCAGCCTGCTGGATATCGACTTCAGCAAGGAGTTCCCCTTTGAGTTCGCCATTCAGTCCGATGGTTGCACCAAGCTGAATGTGATGTACACCAACGATCCAGACTCGGTGAAGCTCTGCCTTGCTAAGTTCAAGCAGTACCTACAGGATGAGAAAGCACAAGGTCGCAGGATTTAGACCTTGTGCCCATCCATTCGTCTCCTGACAGGGACCAGCGGATCGCTGTCGCCCAGGTATGTGTGCGGGACGAGGTTCTCGTCCACCACTGTTGTAGGGCCATCAGAGGTTCTGGAGAATTCGCCCGTTTTATCAGCAGTGCCGGCTGCACCTTCGCTATAGTGGAGAGAAGGAAGAACACGATGATTCGACCATTTGGTGCAACAAGCTTGTCGACATCTAGAAGCAATACAAGATCATCGGCAACAGGCGGGAGAAGGACTCTGTGGTTGGCCTCGCCGAGACCATCATCGACCCCTGATACGCCAACTTGAAAGAAGACAACGATACCAAGGACCTGAACACGTGGAGGTACCTCTGAATCTAGCCTACATAACCTACGTGGCAAAGGACACATACACATGCTACGACATGTATAGCCAGATCTTGGACATGTCTGCTTCCCGTAACCGATGAGTACACGGACAACCGCAACATCATGATCAAGCGTGCCAGGAAGGTCTAGATGTTGTACTTTATCTATTTATAAGCACCTTTATCATCTGAGTGTCTCATGCATTAGCCTATGTGTGGTAATTATCTGTTTTGTCCGAAATATTTCTTTTAAGAACACATTAACCTGTTTTCTTTTTAGTGGCTATTTGCTCATGTATGTAATTAGTTCACTTGTCCGTTTAAAAAAAAGCTAGTTCACTCGCGTGCCGTGCTTTGAATCTCCTTCCTACCAACCTATTCACCTTCTCAGGTGGACCCAACAGGTCTCGTACACAGACATATGGGACCAACCACCTATCCATTTGTAGTTCTTTATTTTGTTCAATCTTTCGTCCTTCCTATGCAACAGCTGGCCATCCCTATATTCCCACACATTGTCCAGCGGCAGTACCTCCTCCGGCCCACCCTGCTCCCGAACAAGTCAACCCTCATACTCCCCTCCGCCTGCGTCTTCCCCCGCTCTGGTTCGTTCAGTCCGAGGTCACGACATCGTCCTCCGCCTTGGTGCTCTTGCCGCAGCGCATCCGTCTGTCGTTCCCAACATGGTCGGCAAAACAAGAGGAATCGGGAGACAACTGTTCATCGAGAGGCTGATAGTACCGGGCCCACTAGGTCCATGGCCTAGGTTTTGTTGTTTAACATGGGCAGCACACGACATGTTTTAACATTTTTTGGATCCAGCAGGTATCAAGTGGCCTATGGGCCTCCCAACCTATCTTGTCTATAACATCAGTAGCCCAAGTTATGTTTGTTTTTTCAAGACGACGCACAGCTCGGTTCTATTTTTCTATAAGAATGCAAAACTAAACCTATGTTTTCTATAAGAATGCAAAACTGAACATAAGGTTCCATTAAACCTGTCATTCGTCCAACATTTTGTAGACCTTCCCACTTCCTTTATTTTTCGTTTTCATTAATCCTATATCTGAATTTTCTCCCACTTTATTTTTTGATGTAAACTGAGTTTTCTCCCAGTACTTTTCCCTAGAACCAACTCAACTGTCCCACGTCTAGCCTAAAAAATAATGATACCCCACGTCCTATTAACTCATCAAATTAAAATGATATTTTATTTTGTAAGTTGAAAGTTCTTACAAAATAATACTAATAATTGTTTATATATAACTTGGCAAGTTAACTCCTAGTGATTGCGTACAAAAGCTTGAAACATTTTACTGACCAATGCAGTAATACAAGTGCAATCATGTGTTTTTGTTTTTATAACATTTCCCCGTCCTGCCCAACATGATATTTTCACCCAGCCCTGCAAGTCCATGGATTTCAAGAAAAATACCAATGGGCTTTAAATTCTACCATATATATAAACGGGCTACATAGATGCTACATCATTGTTTCACCCAGCCCACCAAATGGACTAAAAAACAAATGGACTAGCTGACATGTGGGCCAGTAGTTCGAAGCCTAACAAGGCGTTGTATTTACATCCAATAGCCAACATTCTTCTTCAATATCTGGTCTTCTTCCCGTAGCGCAGCTGGGACTGCCTGCTCTAGCCTCCAGCATCCAGCGGCGTTGTTTTGCACGCCTCAGCGAAACGGTACCCCGCCGACCGCTAGGCCATCCCTCCACTCCGCACCTCCTGTTATTCTCTGCCGAGTGTAGGCCCACCCCGCACCCGAACCAGTCAAGTTTCCCACTCCTCTCCGTTTGTGACTCCACTGCCGCGTCTTCCCCATCTCCGGGTCGTTCCAGTCTGGGACCTCGCCTTCGTCGATCGCCTCGCTGTGCTCGGCGCGACGTGGTCAACAAACGAGAGTCATCGGAAGAGGACTATACTTGGAGAGCCTAACGGCTGGGACCCATGAGGTCCATGGTCGCACGCAAGGAAAGTTCCTCCTTATTAAGCCATTTCCTCCCCATGACAGCTGGGACCCACCAGCTGTATCTTTGCATGGAAGGAAGTGCCTCCTTGTTATGCGAAAAAAACCATTCCTTCTGATGATAGCTAGGACCCGACAGATTTGGAGGCTAACTTGTGGGCCTACTAAGCAGACATGAATGCACGGCTTTGTCAACTTAATCAACAAATGATTCTAGCAGCTGGACCGTTAGATGTTAATCCAACAGACGTGCTCCTTCTTCAACCTCTATTCGTGCTCCTGTCTCCCGTGGGCGGCAATGCTCCCGCGCACCCGAACCAGTCAAGTTTCCCACTCCTCTCCATCTGCGACTCCACTGCCGCGTCTTCCCCATCTCTGGATCATTCCAGTCTGGGGCCTCGCCGTTGTCCATCGGACTTGGTGCACTCGGCTCGGTGTGGTCAACATGGTCAACAACCGAGAGTCATCGGAAGATGACTGTACGTGAGAGGCTGACAGTGGGGACGCACCATGCCCATGGACGCATGCATTCAACTGCATCCTTTGTACCCTGAAAAATAATGTTTTCTCACCCTGATTGCTGGGACCCACCAGCTACATCTTCGCACGCAAGGAAGCGCATCCATATTATGGGCAAAAAAAATGATTCGCCCCCTGCCTACTGGGACCCACCAGCTACATCTTCGCATACAAGGAAGTGCCGACAGTCAGGACCCACCTGGTCAAAGCTTTATCAATCTGGTCGTGAGCGTGTACGTACATACGATTGGTCTGTCTACAGGCTGCAGCAATGAACCGTGCCCGTGTAAGGAAGGGCACGTGTCGTACTAGAGGCGTGCACGTGTCGTAGTAAAGGCACGCACGTAGCATGTACACATACGTACAACGCCCATGTTGCAAGAAAGTAAATACAGCCACGTACGTACATATGGGTGGGGCATCAAACGCCTACTCGCGCATACGTACATCCAGGGCTTGTGTACATGGCTGGGTCAGAATGAAGAAACTGTGTCGTCGTCGTGTTCATCGGGAGCCAACCAGCTTGGGCGGAAGAGGCGATGGAAACGAGGCCTGGCGTACCGCAGAACGGAGGAAATGGCCTTGTGTTCTACTAGCCACGGTCGAAACAGGATCTTGTTCATCGGGAGTGGTCTGGCATACCGCAAAACGGAGGAAACAGACCTTCTACAGTGGAAACGGGGTCCTGTTGATCAGGAGGGGTCTGGCGTACCGCAAAATGGAGGAAACAGACTTGTGTTGGAGCACTACGGTCGAAACGGGGGTCCTATTGATTGGGAGGGATGTGGCATACTGCAAAATGGGACTCTACAGGATACTGTTCATCTCCACCGTCGACCTCCTCCAACCTCCACGGACTACTGTTCATCCACCGTCGACCTCCTCCACCCTCCACCTGCGACTATTCATCCACGGGCTCCTATTTATCCAGCCTCCATCGTGCACTCCTCCACCGGCTACTATTCCACCCGCCCTCTCCACGGGGTCCTCTTCAACCACCCCTCCACGGGCTACTGTTCATCCAGCCTCCATCGGCTACTATTCAACCAGCCCTCCACGCGCTCCTGTTCATCCAACCCTCCATGGGGTCCTGTTCATCCAGCCCTCCACAGGGTCCTGTTCATCCACCACCTCGATCGATCGGGGCACTGTTCATCCAGGGCAACGGCCTCTACTACCACGGGGTCCTGTTCATGCAACCCCCCACCAAGAACTGTTCATCCAAACCCCCTCAACAACGCTCACTGTTCATCCAGAGGCAGCATCGATCAGCTTCGGTTATCAGCAGTAGTGTCGTGGAATTGTCACAGCAGATGTCCTAGTGTGAGGACTCACTCGTGAGTCCAACGCATCTATGTGGTAGCTTGAGAGAGGTTGAGCGGAATCGAGAGATGTGCAATGGATCAACACAGAAGACAAGGATTTAGACAGCTTCGGGCCCCGGGAAACATCATCCGGTAACAACCCTACATGCTGTTTGAGGCTAGGTCTCATTATCATCACGAGGGAGTCGCCGTAAACTGACTCTCCTCTTTGTGTCTAGCCCTAAGATTGTTTCCCTCTCCCTCCTCCCTCTTTGGGGAGCCCTGCCCCTCCTTATATATGTTGAAGGGGCGGGTTACATGTAGAGTCCAACTCGAACTTAAGACTTAACTATTATGACTTCTCTTCATGGGCTTCTTAACGTCTGCCGGTTTAACATTGTCTGCCGGTTTAACATTGTCTTAACACCTATCGGTGCTACCATCTGTCTTAACTCTGCCAGTTTAACACTCGCCGGTTTACCGTCTTTCTTAGCCATCTGTCTTGACTCTCTGTCTTAACTCTCCGCCGGTTTACCATCCGCCGGTTTACCAAGGCCCAGCCGGGTCATACCACGGGGTATATCCCCGACATTAGCCCCCAGTTTAATTTGGATTTATCCATGTTAAACTGATCCTGAGCATCCTTAAGTCCTTGTCACTTCCCTCTTCTATAAAATCCGAGTCAATGGACCAGCTTCATAATCAATTTGCTGACATTGGTTTGTCACGGAGAAATATTGTGAAGAATAACTCCTTTGACTTCAGCTCCCAATGCTTAATAAAAATATTGGCCTTTGAAATACTCATTTGATCTTCAGCCGGTTTAAGAATGTAGAACTTGCCGGTTTAAGACTTGATCTTGTCGGTTTATCATTGCCGGTTTACAAATATTGATGGCACCAGGTCATAATTGTAGTTAACATCAAGCTTGAAAATATACCTCTTATATGCCTATCACTTGTAGCCCCCAAGTCTTAACAAGGTAGCATTGCAACAGCTTAAGACTTGCTTCAATATGAATGTCACAAGCTTGAAGAAATCCAGGTTGTTCATCTCAATCACCCGTCAGAACTGAGTATTCCACATATGTAGCCCCCAAGTGTCGGGTTGTCATGCTTGCAGCAACCTGGGACTTGAAATTGCCTTATGCTCATAAAAACTTCAACCAGTGTAGCCCCCAAGGGCTGAGTTATTATGCAATAACAAGCAGGGACTTTGTAAATATGGTCATGTAAACTTGAGCAGCAATGTGTAGCCCGCAAGGGCCGGCTCAATAAGATAATATTGAGCTGGGACTTGATATATTCTTGAATGAAAATAACATCATATGATGTAACCCCCATCATGGGGCTTGAATCCACGTCCACAAGGTTGAGAGCCTTGTGCTTTACCAACTGAGCAGTGGACCCTTCAATATAATGGATTAAAAGCTTTGTACCTTGAATTGTTGACAGGAGCAATTGGTAGCCCCCAAGGGCCGGCTCATTACGATGTGATGAGTCGGTTCTTGAATAAGGTGAGCAAACAATGACTTTGCATTAGCCCCCAAGTGTCATGGTGCATGCTTGCAGCGACATGAGACTTGTGTATTTGATGCAGTCCCAACTTGAATAATGTAGCCCCCAAGTGTCGGGTCGTAAGCTTGCAGCGACTCGGGACTATTCCTTCCATTGTAGAATAAATCATATCCATTGATAATATGATAGCCATTGCGCTAAAGCGACTTTGAAAACCTTAATCATAATACTGGTTATTGATAACCATAATTAAAACCCAGCCGTGTTGGCTATTAAAGATTTTGAATAATATAACCTGGTTTGCAAACCGATTTCTGCCATATAAACCGGTATATCCATGCACATATGGTACATGCTATGATGACGTAATGATGGTATATGATGTAATATATGATGATGTATATGTATGATCAAGAGGGTTTAAGCTATGGTTCGGATACGACCAGAGCCCCCATGTAGTCATATTTGTGGCATTGCACTGATAAAGAGGTGTAGCTATGGTTCGAATACGATCAAGCCCCCAAGTGATTTCCCTGGTGCCCTTATGCCTATCAAGAGGTGTAACTATGGTTCGAACCCATAGCCCCCAAGTGACTTCCTTGGTGGCCTTATGCCTATCAAGAGGTGTAGCTATGGTTCGGATACGACCAAGCCCCCAAATGATTTCCCTGGTGCCCTTATGCTTATCAAGAGGGTATAAGCTATGGTTCGGATACGACCAGAGCCCCCAAGTGATTTCCCTGGTGGCCTTAAGCCTATCAAGAGGTGTGACTATGGTTCGAACATAGCCCCCAAGTGATATTGTGAGCTGTGCTCAAGGGATACCCATGTTTGAGTTGTGTTGTGCAACAGACTCTCTTTGGCCCCTTATGATATATTGGCTTGATAGCCGGATTACGTAAATAACCAGAGCTTTGCTCTTATGATAATATTGGCTTGATAGCAGGATCAAGAGGTGTAGCTATGGTTCGAATACGACCAAGCCCCCAAATGATACGGTGAGCTGTGCTCAAGGGGTGCCTATGTTTGAGCTGTGCGGTGCAGCAGACTCTCTTTGGTCCCTTTAATTTTTCCTGAAAACTCAAACTTGCGAGAGATTTACTCTTTGTTGAACCGGAAATTGTTAAACCGGATACTGAGAGCTTCAAAGCTTTGTGGTAGACAGTTTTGCCTTGAGCCAGATTTTAAACCAGAGTCCTTCTTTTTAAGCCGGAAATTTTCTTCACGACCTTTAAATTTGCACCAATATGGCGGTGTAGGGTCCTGCATTAGATAACTTTGCAAGCCGGAGCAGCTGCTCTTTTAAAGAAAGCAATATATAATATAAAAATATACTGGATGGATTTCACCTGATACGCCAGGCCAGTAGTTATCCACCACGGAGTTGATGACCACCATGGTGAAGCAGAAATCAATCATGGGTGAATCCACCGTAGGAGCAGACAGATGAGTCAGCCGCGATATTATAGGCCGGTGCGGACGGGCTAGTTGTCCTCCGCATTGTAAATCGGTTCAGACGCGTGAACCGACCGTCCGTTCATCAGGTAATGTGACACAGAGGAAAAAACACCGGTTTGTAGAACGTTGCCAGTGCATGCTTTATACCCGCAGCATAACAATAATCTTACCTGGTTTGTTCATACAACAGATGATCTGTATGTGGCATCCGTAAATAACCTTTTAGTACTGTTGCCGAATCCCGTTTGATCCTTATATGCATCCGAAGGAATTTGTACTGATCACCTCGAGGACCTTGCCAAATGCTGCCACAGTTCTCATCCTTGATATCTCGCTGAGCTTTTGATAAATATTGCAGCTGTGTTTGATTGGTCAACAATAACAACAGTCTACAACCGTGCATGTAACTCGCCAGTAGTCATCAGATTGTTTTTTTTCTTTTTTTTCGTACTCTACTTTTCCTCCAATGGGGCAACCAACGCAACCATAAGATGCATCTGGAGAGAGCCAGGCGCAGTGAACTAGTAATCAGGCACCGCTGATGGATTCGTGGTGGAAATAACCTGGAACATAATAGAAGTGCAGCCCTGCAACGGAGGCACGGGGAGACTTGACGCCGGGGGCAATGGCTTGAAGGTGGATGGTGCATCAAGACTATGGAGGAGAACCGGCGATTCAAGGTGGCTCGAGGCGAGTTGAGGTGAAAGCGGTAGCCGACCAGCGAGCGGAGCGGCACACACGCAGTCGGAGGTGGAGCGGCGACTTGCTGTGTTGGCGGTTTTGCGGCGATGTAGTCGGGCAACGGTGCTTTGGTACGTGATTTGACAAGCTGGCCGGCTCAGCGGCGGTGATTCATGGCTTAAATAAGGGGCGCGTCGCTCCGAGGCCATAGGGAGGTGCCAGGAGGCTCTGGCGAGTTAGAGGCGACGGCGCAGCCGGGTCGAGGCCGCGGCGGGTTACCGTAGGCCACTGAGGCGAGTGACGGTTGCAGCTCAAGGCGGTTCTGTCCTTCAACCAAATCGAGGCGGGATTGACGAAGCAAGTGATGGCCACGGCTCAAGGCGGGCTTGATGAGGAAACGGCGGAGGCGGCTCAACTGCCATGGAAACAGGGCGGGATCGACCGGTGACAGAAGTCGAGCGGCGGCGGCTCAACGCGCGCCTGCAACAGCGGGTTGGTAACAGGAGGCCATGGTCAGTTCAGCGTAAGTGGTGAGGTAGAGGCCTAAATCGCAAGAGGCGGCGGCTCGGAGTACAATTGACCCGGCAAGACATCTTCAGAAGGCGTCTTAGGCAACGGCGGTTTGTGCACTGCGGGTGACTTGTCAACAAAGCAGAGTCTGGGTCTGAGTGATGCAGCAGCTTGAAACGGCTCAGAGGTGGCTCGACGAAGTGAGCCATGGCGCAGAGGCGGGGGCCGTTTTGACCCGGCTCAGCAGGCAACCTAGGCACAACCGCAGCCGGCGGCTTGCGGTGGTCATATCTTGATCCAGATGACAAGTCTCGAGCTAATCGCCGGCGGGCGCTCGATGACCAGAGCAGGCGCGGGTATAGTCCGGCGAAGCAGGTGCTGGCGTTGGAGGACGATGACTCCATGGAGAGGGAGCAAAGATGCGGTGACGACTTGGGGCTGGAAACGGAGACCGAGTCCCCGGCTTGCCGGTGCTGAGCACTCCGCAACTTTTGCCTTGTAGCTTTGGAAACTAGAAATTGATCTGTTCTTGCAGCGAGGTGATTTAATCAGGGCGACCTGCGAGCCGGCGGCGGGCAGACAGGTACATCGGTAGCCCGCGGCAGAGATGAGGCCGTGGGAACAGTGGTTTAGACAATAGCCGACGAGTTGTGAATTTGGCGCTCGGGGGGAAAAGAGCCCAGTCTTCCTCCGAGCCGTGCTTGTACTGATAAACCAATGAGGCAGAGATGGCGGTGGTTTAAAGCTGACCGAGAAGCAAGGCCGGCGGGTTAGAAGCGTTCCGATTGAAGCAATGCAGTGGAGGCGAGCAGCGACTTGTCGAAGGCGACTCACGGCGATGACTCGGATTGTTGTCAGGTTGTGGCTGCGGTAGTAGCTTAGCTCATTGATACCAGCCTGTAGCAGAGGCTCCGGCAGGGGCGGCTTGACAGGCCGGCGGAACGAGGCGGAGCCGCAGCGGAGCGGCAGTAGGAGGCAGAGGAGTGGGCGACTGGTCGGCCATGATAGAGCTGCAGCAGCGGGGGAGCGGCCCGGTCGACCCAGGTGGGTTTGACCCAATTGTAGTGGCCGTGGATAACTCACGCCCGTCCGGGTCATGGTCCTCCTTTATTTTTTTATTGCTAAGCTGCAAAACGCTTCAACACATGCATGGGCATCCTGTTCGTGAAGCGTGGCTCCTGAGGCTGTGGTCTTGAGATTTGGAGTGCTAGGTCATGTGTTGGCCGTATGCGATTTTTCTCCATGTTGATGATCCCGTAGTAGTACTTGAACTCTTCCCGATTGACTCGGATACCTGCTCTCGGTCACAGACGGAATTAAAAATCTAAATCGTACTAGAATCAGATTGGCTCACTTTTAACTTTTAGCTCTAGTGTCTCATCAATTAAGTAATATTCCTCCTGATATATCTCTCGTGTCCTAGTAACCCTTTTTTCTTTCCTTTTGAGCCAGGAGTCTGATTTGAGTCAAAGTGGTACTCCACTTGATGTCTTGAACCTTCACGTGCGATGGTGACGGTGACTCGGCGAATCAGACAAAAACAACAGTAATTTGATGGTCATAATCCATACTGATGAAATCCCCTTTGTGCGCTTGGCTTCTCGCGACGATGCAATGGAAAGTGATTCGGTCACGACGGATCGCTTGGATGCATTTGACGGTGCACATAGATGCAATCCGGCTTGTTTCATCTGAAAATTACGAACTTCTCGAATACCTGTGAAAGATCCCTTCAAGAACTCAACTCCACCATGCGCGAGCCCCACGGTGGGTGCCAACTGTCGTGGAATTGTCACGACAGAAGTCCTAGTGTGAGGACTTAGTCGTGAGGCCAACGCATCTATGTGGTAGCTTGAGAGAGGTTGAGAGGAATCGAGAGACGTGCAACAGATCAACACACAAGACAGGGATTTAGACAGCTTCGGGCCCCGGGAAACATCATCCGGTAACAGCCCTACATGCTGTTTGAGGCTAGGTCTCATTATCATCACGAGGGAGTCGCCGTAAACCGGCTCTCCTCTTTGTGTCTAGCCCTAATATTGTTTCCCTCTCCCTCCTCCCTCTTTGGGGAGCCCTGCCCCTCCTTATATATGTTGAAGGGGCGGATTACATGTAGAGTCCAACTCGAACTTAAGACTTAACTGTTATGACTTCTCTTCATGGGCTTCTTAACGTCTGGCGGTTTAACATTGTCTGCCGATTTAACATTGTCTGCCGGTTTAACATTGTCTTAACACCTGTCAGTGCTACCATCTGTCTTAACTCTGCCGGTTTAACACTCGCCGGTTTACCGTCTTTCTTAGCCATATGTCTTGACTCTCTGTCTTAACTCTCCGCCGGTTTACCATCCGCCGGTTTACCAAGGCCTAGCCGGGTCATACCACGGGGTATATCCCCGACAAGTAGCGAAGGAATCACACTCGGATTCAATTAACAGCAAGGGATCGATCGATCGGTCGGGTTCAATAACGCGTAGTCTGCAGTGCAGTCGCTCGGGTTCAGTTAGAGCCCAACGCCTCACACACATGCGCGTACGTACGAGAGAAATACACATCGCTCGGCCCCTGACCACCCACCGTAACCGGGAACTCCCCGATATTATCCTCGCCCTCACTTCTACCACACTTTTTTCCATCATGTCCGGCCCAAAGAATGTCATGTAGCTGCATCTCCGGCCCGCCCAGGATGAAAAGCCTATTTTCTGTCATGATTTTCAGTCATAGAAGTAGTACCCCACCACATCTATGATGATACCGGGTTTTGTCACAATTATCGTCATAGAAGTGTCATAAGTATGACAAAAAAATTTCATTCGGCCCAAAATGTCACGGATGTGTCTTTTTTTTGTAGTGAGTAGTCTTCGGTTCAACAGATAACTTCCGAAGCGAAGACTAGATCTTCGATGTCATCCCTTTCTATAGTGGTTATCATGCACTTCACAGAGGAACCGCCTTCGCCCGCTTTAATGCGGTCCTGCATTATGCTTACTTAAAGCTCAAAATGCCCGGTCCCCACGGTGTTATCACAGTCAATGGAAACACGGAGCGCTCCCTCCGAACCGTGGAGCATACCACGGCCCCTCGTGGCTGAAGTGCAGAGCGGCCTCCCTAGGCCGAACACCTCATCGGCCATCAAGCCCCTAGACACTTTAAACCTGTCCGATCTACTATGCATGATGACAGCTCCATCAATCGTCAGTCAACTTTTTGTGCTCGGCGGCTTCGCTCTGCGTGCCAATTCAATTGGTCACCTCAAACATATTGATAGCTACACCCCTGGTCATCAGATCAGATTCGGGAGCCTGAATTACATCGCCGATGTCCGAGGAGACTTGATCTTAGAAGGGTTCACGGCTTCGACCATTGCTCCTCTGTTCCAACAGGGAAACTCATCGTACTCGTCATCAAGCACCGCTCAAGGACCAACTATCATCCCTGCCCCGGCATTAGATTGAAGGAAGATTACTTCTTCCGAAGATGGGTATCTAAAACCCACCGTACCCTCTCCCATTATGGAACTTTTCTTTGGAGACCCGGAGGCAGCTATCTCTTCGGCGAGCCTGGAGTCAAATAGGACTCTACCGATCATCGGATAGCCGAACCCGCCTAAGGATGCAAACTCCAAACTCTCGAGGCCCGCATCTGGTGGGCAAAACTAGAATCTGTCATGCTTGGCCCTGCAAGTCCTCGGTCCCCTGTCCGTCCTTCACTATTAAACGTGTCCTTGGACTTAATGCGATCCCTCGCCATTACAGAAGCGTCACCTCCAAACCATGCCCAGCCTAGAGTAGGGGCTGAGAGCGGGGAATTTTACATCCAACACACCACCCACTTAATAGTCACACCAGGAGCTTGTGCAGGCAAACACTACTATTGTCACGATAGCATGTACTAGTTGTCTCCCTTCAAAATTGGCCATTGTGGGATCCCTTCCCGTCTGGTGTCGGGGTTCTTGAATGACACCTATGGGATCCCTCCACGGAATCCCTTCTACGGTTACGGGGCATGGGGCTGCGCAAAGAGCGGGTCTGGAAGATCAACTTGGTGGGATTTTTACCCAGGTTCGGGCCACAAGCGATGCGTAAAACCCTAGTCATGCTTTGTGTGTATTTAGTGTTCTTGAGTTCTTGAACTAGCCGCCGTGCATGCCCAGTCCAAAAAGTCTGAATCCCCCCTTAGTAAGCCTGAGGCCTCCTTTTATATTCCAAAGGGGTCACCACAGTGGCACACAGGTGGTAGAAAGTATGTACAGTGTACAAGTTTATCTCCTAACATCCTAGGACAAACGCATTTAATGCACCACCTATATGTCCTCTTGCTTTATCAGGGACGGTAAAGAGGCCCGTTCAGTCCAATGCCACCTCGCCTTGCTTCGACACGCGTCCCAGGTGACGAGGCATGCAGCGCCACACTGGCTAGGTGGCTGCTGAGCTGGTGCGGTGGCAGGGTCTTCATGAAGATCTGTATGCCACCACGTAGGTGCTTGGCTAGTTGGCCTAGAGGCTGTATGCTACCACACGGGGGCGTGCCTAGTTGGTATGCTGGTTGACACGTCGGAACGGACATGGGGTAGTGAACCTTTGGTAAGTGCGGGCCTGGCTTTGGCTCCGTAGACTTCCCCGGCAAGGCCCTTGCCGGTATCTCGTGGGCCTCCCCGGGAAGGGTCTTGCTGGGAGCTCGCGAGCGTCCCTGGCAAGACCTTGGCGGGGGTCTTCAGTCGTCCCCGGCAAGATCTTGCCGGGGGCTTTCGTCTTCTAGTGCTCACCTAGGCTTGCAGGCCTTTGGTTTCCACAAAGATCTGCATGCCACCATGCAGGCGCTCCCGAGCTTCGGCCTTGACGTTGTCAACAGCGTCATGACTCTCAAGCTCAAGGGTGGCAGTCTTGCTGGTGTTGGGAAAGTTGCCCCAGCAAGGCTCTTGCTGGGGCCATGTAGGCCTCCACGGCAAGGCTCTTTCCGGGGGAAGCCTATCTTGTCACTTTGCTCTTTATGCTTCTGGCTTGGGTGCTGCCTCGACAGGCTTGTATCTTTGCTTCCTCTGCCCTGACGAGCCCGGCCGTAGGCGTGGCTACGATTGCCCGTGCACAAGTAAAGGGATATAGAAGGGCCCCTCCTTTTGTACACCAACAGGAGCCCTCGGGCCTGAGCCACACATAAGCGCGGAGCATTGTTGGGCGAGGCCCAGAACGGTGCGCGGGCACGCGTGGTAGAGTTTTAACAGCAGTAATTCCGTCACCAGTTGCGCTTCCCCACCATCCGCATTGAGTGCGTGATGTGGGGGTCATGCGGCGAATGACCGCAGCATGCTTGTGTCATCTCGCGGTGTAGTAAAGAGGCAGCCCGCGTCTTCCCCATAAGAAAAGGGGGAAACCATTGGGCCGCTGCTCATTTACTCTCCCCACCTCTCTTAACCTTGGAACCGCCATTCCACGTTTCCCACCACGCCCACCTTTTTTGCCACGTACGCCGCATGCATGGCGCGGGGTAGGTGACAGACGCGTGGATATAGGAAGGCGCGCCATGCCGATACCAATGCGCCTTTGATTGGCACGGGGAGGGCGGTCGATGACCTTGCTCATTGCCAACTTAATGAGCCAGACTTGAAAGTGATCTTCGGAGGAATAGAGCCGGTCTCCAGCCTTCCCTGCTTGGCTATAAAGAGGGAACTCAGGAGGAGGACGAGAGGCATTCTCTCTCCGCTCCCCTTCGTCCCCATTCTCCACCCACTGCCATGCCGAGAGGGCGTGGCCACGGCCGTCCTTCTACAGCGGCGACTACGTCCTCCTCTCGCCAGAGAGCTGTGGTGGTTATGGAAGAGCCCGACGCCCAAGGCGAAGGCCACGCTCGAGGCGGGGGCGCTGGACGGGGCCATGGTGGGCGAAGCGGTCGAGGCAGAGGTGGGCGCGAAAAGGGGACACCCGCGTCATGACCATCACCATCCCCGCCACCATTTCCTCCTGCTTTGTCGAGCGGCCATGTCGGGGACACGGTGCTGGAGTTCATCCTGCAGTTGCACAAGGTGCAGTGTAGCCGCTTCGCCTTCCAGAGGCGTTCGCAAGAGTGCTGCAGATCGACCAGCCACCAGGCTGAGGCTTCACATGAAGGGGTGTTGTAATGGCGACATGTGGGTGAACACAAGGTTCCCCGCCCCTCATGTAATGCTCCTTTGTCGGGGTTGGAAAACCTTCGCACACGTCCATTGCTTGATGAAGGGGCACGTTCTTATCTTCAAATTAGTGGAGAGCGACCTGCTCTCTGTCAAGGTCTTCAGGCGCTTGGGACACAGGTTAGGGTGATGTGCGGAGAGCTTGACCAACGACGAGAGCTCCTCCTCGAGCAACGGTGATGATGAGGGGACCGGTGGGGACTATGACAGGGACGGGTCTGACTAGACGTCGGATGCCCCGTCCCTAGGCGACGCCTGCAGCAGCACCATTTACACCTGGCCTTCTCCCCGGCAGAGTGATTTGCCCCGGAGGGGGGGTAGTTCTTGGCGGCGGCTCCTCAATCCAGCTCCTTGAACTTCTCGGGGTCGTCGCTTCTGGTGGTCGGCGCTGGAAGGCCGGAGAAGACGAGGAAGGCGGGTGGCGGGCCGTCAAGTCAGAGTATGATGGCATCGACGCCTTCATCTCGTATTGCCGGCCTGCTACCTCATCTTCCAGCTTCTTCCACGGCACCATCATCACCGGCCCCCACTCTGGGCGGCCGCCGGGACGTTCTCTTGGTGTCTTCTTCTCCTCGTACCTCATCTAGGCACTCCTTTTGCCCTCCTGTTATCCCGATCTGCTTCCTGAGGAGAGGGACAAGAAATGGATTGCAGCATCTTATCTCTTTTTTTATCTTAAGCCAGTGGGCACTTGTCAAATTTAGACTTTGTAACCCCTTGCTCATGTTTACACTCCGTATGAATTATACTTGTTCAACAACGTATTAATGAAAAAGGGTGTTTGCCGGGTTCTTTTGTGCGTGGGCGAGGCCCACACTAAGGAGCGACCTATATGTTACGCAACACAGCTTCACTCGATTCAGTAAATCAATAGTTCAAACCAGCCCACTAATAGCTTAGATAGTGGCCCTTCCACTTCCAAGCGTTTGGCTAGCTCAGTTCTATTATCCATCGGTCCAATGCACTGGCTCATCTCATGGAGGGAAAAAGCAAATGTAGTTAGTTGTCTTGTTGTTGTTCGCCGCCTTGACACATTCCCCGGCTAGGTCTAGCTTTCGCCTTCTATTCCTTTTGGAAGGGGGCTCGGGGGAAACCTTTTATCGGAAAATATAACTGAGTCAATTTGCCCAAATTTTCTCGGCTGCAACTTCCAATAACTAAGCTCGCGAGTCCTTGTCAATTTAAACAAACAACGTCGCCCGGCAACAAACCTTGCCATCCCCTCGCATTATACCACAGTCATAACCACGCCCTTAGCAGGAGTAGCTGTAAAGCAGGATCAGGCCCTTCGCTAGCTTCCCTTCCACCCCAACTACAACCAAATTCCAGCTTGAAAGGGATTTTGGGCATAGGAAGGAGGGAGCACAGTGGCACTGGAACGAACGAAGTTTCGTACGTTCAAGCTTAATACGGAAATGCACAACGGGGGAGAAAAAACTTATCTGAATTTGCAGCCCCAGAAGCCTCGGCATGCCGAGGTCGGGGGTGTCGATCCACCTTCTTTCCTCCAAATGGCTCTGCAGAAGCGCTTGTGCAGCCTGCGAACCAAGAACAGAATGGAAGAGACAGAAATACATGCACATGATCTCTATGCTAGGGATCAGTTGCCGCTAAGCAGGATCGATCCAAACAAAGAGAGACTCGACCTAGCATGCATGCTAAATTCTACGGCGCTAGCACTTCATTTATTTATCTGATGCTCAGGATCTGCACCTGGCTTTGTACAAAGGGTTACATGCCTTGCCGGCAAGGCCACGGAATCCCTTCTACGGTTGCGGGGCGTGGGGCTGCGCAAAGAGCGGGTCTGGAAGATCAACTCGGTTGGATTTTTACCCAGGTTCGGGCCGCAAACGATGCATAAAACCCTAGTCCTGCTTTGTGTGTATTTTGTGTTCTTGAGTTCTTGAACTAGCTTCCCTGCATGCCCAGTCGAAAAAGTCTGAATCCTCCAATAGTAAGCCTCAGGCCTCCTTTTCTATTCCAAAGGGGTCGCCACAGTGGCACACAAGAGGTGGAAAGTATGTATAGTGTACAAGTTTATCTCCTCACATCGTAGGACAAACGCATTTAATGCGCCACCTATGTGTCCTCTTGCTTTATCAGGGACGGTAAAGAGGCCCGTCTCGTCCATTGCCGCCTCGCCTTGCTTCGACGCGCGTCCCAGGTGACGAGGCATGCAGCGCCACGCTGGCTGGCGGGCTGCTGAGCTGGTGCGGTGGCAGGGTCTTCATGAAGATCTGCATGCCACCACACAGGTGCTTGGCTGGTTGGCCTAGAGGTTGCATGCTGCCACGCAGGTGCTTGCCTAGTTGGTAGGCTGGTTGCCACGTTGGAACGGAAATGGGGCAGTGAAGCTTTGGTAAGTGCGGGCCTGGCTTTGGCTCCGTAGACGCCCCCGGCAAGGCCCTTGCCGGTATCTCGTGGGCCTCCCCGGCAAGGGTCTTGCCGGGAGCTCACGAGCATCCCTGGCAATACCTTGGCGGGGGTCTTCAGTCGTCCCCGGCAAGATCTTGCCAGGGGCTTTCGTCTTCTGGTGCTCACCTAGGCTTGCAGGCCTTTGGTTTCCACAAAGATCTGCATGCCACCATGCAGGCGCTCCCGAGCCTCGGCCTTGACATTGTCAACAGCATCATGACTCTCAAGCTCAAGGGTGGCGGTATTGCTGGCACTGGGAAAGTTGCCCCGGTAACGCTCTAGCTAGGGCCATGTAGGCCTCCACGGCAAGGGTCTTGCCGGGGGAAGCCCATCTAGTATCTTTTCTCTTTATGCTTCTGGCTTGGGTGCTACCTCGACGGCCTTGTATCTTTGCTTCCTCTGCCCTGACGAGCCCGGCCACAGGCGTGGCTACGACTGCCCGTGCACAAGTAAAGGGATATAGAAGGGCCCCTCCTTTTGTACACCAACAGGAGCCCCCGGGCCTGGGCCACACATAAGCGTGGAGCGTTGTTGGGCGAGGCCCAGAACGGTGCGCAGGCACGCATGGTAGAGTTTTAACCACAGTAATTCCATCGCCAGTTGCGCTTCCCCACGATCCGCATTGAGTGCGTGATGTGGTGGTCGTGCCACGAATGACCGCAGCATGCTTGTGTCATCCCGCGGTATAGTAAAGAGGCGACCCGCGTCTTCCCCATAAGAAAAGGGGGAAACCCCACTGCTCATTTACTCTCCTCGCCTCTCTTAACCTTGGAACCGCCATCCCATATTTCCTACCATGCCCTCCTTTTTCGCCATGTACGCCGCACGCATGGCGCGGGGTAGGTGACGGACATGCGGGATATGGGCAGACGCGCAATGCCGATACCCATGCGCCTTTGATTGGCACGGGGAGGGCTGTCGATGACCATGCTCATTGCCAACTTAATGAGCCGGACATGAAAGGGATCTTTGGACGCAGAGAGCCGGTTTCCAGCCTTCCCTGCTTGGCTATAAAGAGGGAACTCAGGAGGAGGATGAGAGGCCTTCTCTCGCCCCTCCCCTTCGTCCCCATTCTACACCCACTTCCATGCCGAGAGGGCATGGCCTCTACCGTCCTTCTGCAGCGGCGACTAGGTCCTCCTCTCGCCAGACAGTCGTGGTGGTTACGGAAGAGCCCGTCGCCCAAGGCGAAGGCCACGCTCGAGGCGGGGGCGCTGGACGGGGCCGCAGTGGGCGAGGCGGTCGAGGCATAGGTGGGCGCGAAAAGGGGACACGCGTGTCGTCACCATCACCATCCCCGCCACCATCTCCTCCTGCTTCGTCGAGCGGCCATGTCGGAGACACGGCGCTGGAGTTCATCCTGCAGTTGCACGAGTCGCCGCGTAGCCGCCTTCTCCTTCCCGAGGCATTCGCTAGGGTGCTGGAGATCGACCAGCCGCCGAGGCTGAGGCTTCACATGAAGGGGTGTTGTAATGGCGACATGTGGGTGAACACAAGGTTCCCCGCCCCTCATGTAATGCTCCTTCATCGGGGTTGGAAAACCTTCGCGCGCGCCCACTACTTGATGAAGGGGCACATTCTCCTCTTCAAATTAGTTGAGGGCGACTTGCTCTCTGTCAAGGTCTTTGGGTGCTCGGGACACAGGTTAGGATGCTGCGTGGAGAGCTCGACTGACGACGAGAGCTCCTCCTCGAGCGACGATGATGATGAGGGGACCGGTTGGGAGGATGACGGGGACGGGTCTGACTAGATGTTGGACGCCCCGTCCCTAGGTGACGTCGGCAGCGGCACCATTTACACCTGGCCTTCTCCCTGGTATAGTGATTTGCCCGGGAGGGGGGGGGGTAGTTCTTGGCGGCGGCTCCTCGATCCAGCTCCTTGAACTTCTTGGGGTCGTCGCTTCTGGCGGCCGGCGCTGGAAGGCCGGAGAAGACGAGGAAGGCGGGTGGTGGGCCGTCAAGTCAGAGTACGATGGCATCGACGCCTTTGTATCGTATTGCTGGCCTGCTACCTCATCTTCTGGCTTCTTCACCGGCAACATCATCACCGGCCCCCACTCTAGGCGGCCGCCAGGATGTTCTCTTGGTCTCTTCTGCTGCTCGTACCTCATCTAGGCACTCCTTTTGCCCTCTTGTTATCCCGATCTGCTTCCTGAGCAGAGGGACAAGAAAGGGATTACAGGCATCTGATCTCTTTTTTTATCTTAAGCCAGCGGGCACTTGTCGAATTTAGAGTTTGTAACCCCTTGCTCATGTTTACACTTCGTATGAATTGTACTTGTTCAACAACGTATTAATGAAAAAGGGTGTTTGATGGGTTCTTTTGTGCGTGAGCGAGGCCCACACTAAGGAGCGAGTCCTTGTCATTTGAAACAAACGACGTCGCCCGGCAACAAACCTTGCCATCCCCCCGCATTATACCATGGTCATAACCACGCCCTTGGTAGGAGTAGCGGTAAAGCAGGATCGGGCCCTTCGCTTGCTTACCTTCCACCGCAACTACAACCAAATTCCAGCCTGAAAGGGATTTCAGTTATAGGCAGGAGGGAGTACAGTGGCACCGGAATGAACGAAGTTTCATACGTTCAAGCTTCATACAGAAACGCACAGCGGGTGAGCGAAAACTTATCTGAATTCGCAGCCTCGGCAACCTCGGCTTGCCGAGGTCGGGGGTGTCAATCCTCCTTCTTTCCTCCAAATAGCTCTGCAGAAGCGCCTGTGCAGCCTGCGAACCAAGAACAGACTGGAAGACACAGAAAGACATGCACTGATCCTAACAAAGAGACTCGGCCTAGCATGCATGCTAATTCTAGGCCTCCAGCACTTCATTTATTTATCTAATGCTTAGGGTCTGCGCCTTGCTTTGTACAAAGGGTTACATGCCTTGCCGGCAAGGCTTGTACAAAAAGTGGTCTGCCGGGAGGCCGGGCAACCGCGCCTTATGGGTAAAACTTATGAAGATGTTCGATGTTCCAGGAGTTGCTCACTGGAATAACATCTTCGGTCTCCAGGCAGACTGCGCCGGGCCTAGTGACTCGTATTACCCAATTAGGGCCTTCCTATGTTGGCTTCAACTTATTGAAATTCTTGGCGAATTGAACTTGCCGAAGAACAAGGGCGCCTTCCTCAAGGCTTCGGGTATGAACCTTGTGGCTATGGTAGCGGCACAAGGATTGCTGGTAGTGAGCAGCTCACACAGTAGCCCGAAGACGATCTTCCTTAAGGAGCGTCACATCATCTTGGGGCAACTTCTCTTACTCATGCTTATCATAAGCGAGCAATCGAGTTGACCCGTATATGAGTTACATGGGGAGATCTGCTTCTGCCCCGTATACTAGGGCAAAGGGTGTCTGGCCAGTGGCTCTATTTGGCGTCATTCTCATCGACCATATAACCGTTGGCAACTCATCAACCCAGCATCTTTCGCACTTGTATAGCCTGTCAAAAGTCCTGGTCTTGAGGCCTCGCAACACCTCTGCGTTTACTCTCTCGGCTTGGCCATTGCTTCTGGGATGAGCGACAGAAGCAAAACAAACCTTGCTGCTGAGGTCTCGGATATACTGCATAAAGGTGTGGCTCATGAACTGCGTGCCGTTGTCAGTGATGACTCTGTTCGGTACACCAAAACGGCAGACTAGCCCCTTGAAGAACTTGACAGCTGATTGTGCTATCACCTTTCTCACTGGTTCTACTTCTGACCACTTTGTGAACTTGTCGATCGCGACGTACAAGTACTCAAAGCCCCCGACAACACGGGGAAAGGGGCCCAGTATGTCGAGCCCCCAAACCGAAAATGGCCCAGAAAGAGGGATTGTCTGAAGAGCTTGGGTTGGTTGATGAAGCTTCTTTGAATGGAACTGGCATGCTTCACACTTGCTTACTAGTGCAGTTGCATCCTGGAGAGCGGTGGGCCATAAGAAACCTTGCTGGAACACTTTGCCGACAAGGGCTCTCAACCCTCTGTGGGAGCCACACATGCCTCCATGTATTTCTGCCAACAACTCCAGTCCGTCTTCCCGAGGAATGCACTTCAATTTCACGATGTTCGATCTCCTTCTATATAGGGCATCATCCACAAACTGGTACATGCTACACCGACAGGCTACTTTCTCTGCTTCTTCCCGTTCCTCAAGGAGTTCCCCTGTTTGGAGGAAACGGACGGTGTGCTGCGCCCTTGCTGGAGCCTGGGGCTTGACGACAAGGACAAAAGCCTCATATTCGGCCGCAGGGGCAGCTGCCTCTACGGCCAGGGCTCGGGGTCCTGCCGTAGGTTGCTGCCTTTCGGCAAGCTTGGGGCACCTGGTAGCATCCTTGCCGGCGGCTCCTGGGAGCTCAGCAGGAAAGTACTTGCCGGGGCCTGCTTTCCTTTGTTTTGTTATGTCCTGTTGATGGCTCAACGGATGGCTAGGTCAATTGAAGCACAAAGGTACCTGGTTCCACAGGCAACTTGAGTTCAGCGCATTTTGACAAGTCGTCGGCAATGTTGTTCGCCGCTCGGGGAACATTCTCTGCTTGTAGACCTTCAAAATGCTCCTCCAACTTCCTCACCTCATACACATAGGCCTCCATCAACACGCTCTGGTAATCCTTGTTAACTTGCTTGACGACCAGCTACGAATCACCTCTGATGATGAGCTTCCTTATTCTGAGGTCTGCCGTGATCCTAAGACCGGCAAGCAATCCCTCGTACTCTGCCCTGTTGTTTGTTGACTTTTCCCGGGGAAAGTGCATCTGGACCATGTACTTGAGGCGCTCTCCGGTGAGTGCGATGAGTAGCACGCCGGCACCAGCACCTTGCAGCGAGAAAGCCCCATCGAAGTACAGGATCCAATCACGGCTTGTCTCCTTGCCGAGGAACGTGGTCTCTTGAATCTCCTCATTAAGCGTTGAGGTCCATTTTTCTATGAACTCCGCCAATGCTCAGCTCTTGATTTCTGAAGTACTTTCAAACTTGAGGCCAAAACTCGGCAGCTCCAATGCCCATTCCACAATCCTCCCAGTCGCATCTGGGTTGTGCGAGATTCGTTGCAAAGGGAGGCAGGTGACGACGGTGATCTCGTGGGCTTGGAAGTAGTGACGCGGCTTTCTCGAGGCCATAAGAAGGCCGAAAAGTAGCCTTTGTATGCCAGAATGCCTTGATCTAGCCCCCTGTAAAAGGGAACTGACAAAATAAATCGGGTGCTTCACCACCTTCTTGTTCTATTTGACTTCGCCCGCTTGCGTGGACTCCATCTTGCCAGGACTAGGTTCCGCTAGGGGTTCAGCCTTGCCGGCATCAGGCCCTACCGGGGAGAACTCTGGCTATCATCCAAAGGCTCTGCTACTACCGCTGCTTCTCCATCAAATTCCCTCTATGCCACTAGCGCAGCACTAACCACTTGATTCGTTGCCGCTAGGTATAGCAGTAACGGCTCTTGCGGTTTAAGTGCGAATAGTATTGGCGTGGAGGAGAGGTACCTCTTAAAATATTGCAGCGCTGCCTCTGCCTCTAGAGTCCATTTCATTGGACCCGCCTACTTCAAAACTTTGAAGAAGGGGACGACGTGCTCAGCAGATTTGGAGATGAACCTACTTAGAGCAGCAACACAGCCGGCAAGCCTACGAACATCTTTGACACATCTTGGCACCTCAATCTGCTCAATTGCCTTGATCTTGTCGGGATTAGCTTCGATTCCACGTTGAGACATAAACAACCCGAGAAGTTTGCTGGATGGAACTCCAAACACACACTTCTCTAGGTTGAGCTTGAGGTTGATCTTGCGTAGGTTGGCGAATGTCTCGTCTAAATCTTGCACGAGCGTGGCCTTGTCTTTGGTTTTCATTACTATACCATCCATATAGGCTTCCATATTTCTATGCAGCTGAGGCTCAAAACCAATTTGGACTGCTCGGGAAAATGTCGAAGTTGCGCTCTTCAACCTGAAAGGCATCCTTATGAAATAGTACGTACCACATGGGGTGATGAACGCAGTCTTCTCTTCGTCTTCCTTCAGCATGAAGACCTGGTGGTATCCTAAGTAGGCGTCGAGGAATGACAGGAGGTCACACCCGGTAGTGGAGTCCATGATCTAGTCAATGCGTGGCAAAGGGAAAGGATCCTTTGGACAAGCCTTATTGATATATGTGTAGTCAATACACAACCTCCAATTCCCATTTGCCTTACGCACTACCACTAGATTGGCCAACCACGTGGGGTGGAGCACTCCTCTGACCAAGCCTTCCGCCTCCAACTTCCTGATCTCTTCAATGATGAACTCTTGTCACTCCAAAGCTTGCTTTCTGACCTTCTGCTTGATGGGCTGTGCATGGGGACATACAGCAAGGTGGTGCTCAATCACGTCCCTGGGAACACCGGGGATGTCGGATGCTTGCCATGCAAACACGTCGACATTCGCCCACAGGAAGGCGACGAGCGCCGTTTCCTATTTGCTGTCGAGGGTGGAGCTTATGGTAAAAGCTCCACCCGTGCCATCCTCCTTGACGGGCACCTTCTTGGTTTCTGGCGGGGCCGCCTTGGACCTCTTGCCCCCGCTGGCAGAACCCTCTGGCAAAGTCCTCAATGTTAATGCGGCGGTCCGAAGAGGCACGTTTGCCGGACGAGGTGTAGGAGTCCTTGCGGGGGTAGGAAGCCTTGCCGGAAGGGGCCTTGCTAGTTTTCTTCCCGCCTTGGGCCTCAGCGGCAGGAACATGCGTCTTGGTGGCAGCCGCTGCAACTGCCTCCCGGTAGAGTTGGTTGGCGCAGATAAGCACGTGCTTCTTGTCGACGGGATAGTGATGATGCTCATTGGCCCAGGCATCTTAACATGTTGTAAGCGTAATGTGATGCCGCCATAAACTTGGCCAGTGGTGGGCGGCCGAGGATCCCATTATATGGCAAGGGGATCTTAGCAACATCAAAAAAGATCTTATTGTCCAATAGTTCAGCTCGCCCCCAAACATGACGGGCAACGTGACTTTTCCCTTCGGTTGACTCCTCCCTGGATTGACCCCTTGAAACATGCTCGTCTCCTCGAGTTCTCCATCAGGGATCTGTAGACTTTCGATCACAGCGGGCGAGATCAAGTTCAGACCGGCCCCGCCGTCAACTAGTATCTTCGTCACCTTGAGGATGCACATTGTTGGGGAAACCAACAACGGCAAACACCCGACCGCAGTTGTGTGGTCAGGGTTATCCTCGGTGGCAAAAATAATAGGCGTGCTGGACCACTTCAGTGGCCTCTGGGCGCCGAACAATGATTCTGCTGCAGTGACTTCTCATGCCCACTGCTTCAATTGACGTTGAGAGGTATGCAGCAAGGCACCACCGTCGACGCACATGGCCTTCGTAGCTTTCTGGAACTCGTGCTCGCGGGACTCGTCATCCTCATCATGACCATAATCTTCCTCCTTCTTGTCGCGGCCCCAAGCGGGCCTCTCTTGTTGATTGTCCTTGTCGCAGCGGCTTCCTCGTCTGCCACGCTTCTTGTCGGACCCCTCAGCACCATCCTAGCCCTTCTCCTTGTCGCACCTTTCATATTCAGCTTTCTGCTTCTCTGCAAGCAGCTCAACTTGCCGCTAATTCTGGAGGTCATGGCCTTTGGTGTGGTGGATCTTGCAGTACTGCTTGTCGGAGCCTCCTGGCTTTTCGACAGCTGCCAAGGCTCGGCAGGCAATGCAACCAGCAACTTCCTTACCGGGGTCGTCAACCTTGGCCTTCTTGGCAGTGTCGGGGTCGCCGAAGCCCTTAACGGCAAGCACGGTCTGGCCCTTACACTTCCTGTTGCGGCGTCGGCCCTTCTTTGCTGGGGGGACAACGTCTTCATCTCTGGAGTAGGTTTCCGCACCGGCATATTCGCCGGGGTACTTCCTTCCTTCTTCAGCCCGAGCGCACCTATCGGCCAGGACATACAGCTCGGCCACATCCTTAACCTTTTCCATTGCTAGCTCCTCCCGCATCTCGCAATTGCGCAAATTCTGATGCAATGCATTGATGACAACGGCGGGATGAACATCTGGGATGTTGTACTGCACACAGTTGAACCTCTGTATGTACTTGCGCAGGGACTCGCCGTCCTTCTAGGGGATGACATGTAAATCACTCGCCTGGCCAGGAGCTTGGTGGCCTCCAGTAAAGGCGCCAACAAACTCGTGACACAAATCCAACCAAGAAGAGATGGAATCCACTAGCAGGTGCATCAAACATGACATGACGTTGGGCTTAAGTGCCAACAGAAAGTAATTGGCAAGCACCTTGTCGTCGCGAGCCCCGGTGGCCTGCATCGCGATGGTGTAGACGCTGAGGAACTCCCACGGGTGAGTCTTGCCATTGTACTTTTCCCCAACATCAGGCTTGAACGTGCTGTGGGAGGGCCACTGGAACTGCCGCAGCTCACGGGTAAAGGCCAGACAACCCACCTCGTAAGGTAGGTCGTCGGAATCCCCCGGCGCTAGGTCAACCATAGTGGACCCCACACGCCTATCTGACTGATGGCGCGTTTCCCGCCGGTGCTCGATGGTAGTCCGAGCATCCTCGTGAGCTCGCTCTCGAAGGGCTTGATGTTGGTCGCAGCGGGCCCGCGGGTCGGACGACGCTATTAAAATGCTGTCACAAGCGTCGGCCCGACAAGCCGGCGGCTGCTGTTGTTGGTGTGGGGGAGGGGAGTGCATGGTGGTCGCAGCACCCCCAGTGCTCCCTCCTCCGGCGTGCACCTCGATTCATCTTTGTTGGAAAAGCTGATGAGGCTCCGGATGGTGGCCCTCCACTCGTTGAGCTTCTTCGCAGCAGGAGGGAAGTCGAGGAGCAATTGCACGCGCGCCAACGCTTCTGCTGGCGTGGGTGGCGGTGAAAGCTGTGTGGACCATGACGCTCTGCGAATCCTAACCATGTTTGAAGGAGCTCTATCACGGTCTCTTGGTCGCACGCCGCTTCCGCCAGCGTCTTGGTGCGCACGCCGGCCCGGTGCGTCCTGGGAGTGAAGCAAATGGCTCTTCCCGCGGCGGCACCCCGGGGCATCAATGTCTCGGTGTTGCTAATCGCGCGCGGCCAGGGAAATCCATGGCGCGGGCACCGGCTAGGGTGTTATAGAGGCTGCCGCGCAACCTATTTGTAGCACGGCCCCGCCCCCGGACCCAGCGGCATGTGGCTCGTCGTCTTGGATCCAAACAATGCCGCTTCCCTGGCTCCGATTGGCAGAGTGTTGTGGATGCTCACGGGCCGTGCCTCCGACACCATCCGCGGCCACCCCATCACTTGCCCGCGCTGGCGCGGATGGGCCGGCTCCGGACGATCCGATTGTTGTGATCCCCTTCTTCTTGGGGGCTAGGGCGATGATGAAGTCGATGCGCTAACTTCTAAACCAGATTTTCACAGCTTCAGTTGCCCCCTACCTGGCGCGCCAAAGATGTCGGTGTTCTAGAACGACACCTATGGGATCCCTCGACGGAATCCCTTGTACGCTTGTGGGGCATGGGTCTGCGCAAAGAGCGGGTCTAGAAGATCAACTCGGTGGGATTTTTACCCAGGATCGGGCTGCAAGCGATGCGTAAAACCCTAGTCTTGCTTTGTGTGTATTTAGTGTTCTTGAGTTCTTGAATAGCTGTCGTGCATGCCCAGTCCAAAATTTTTGAATCCTCCATTAGTACGCCTCGGGCCTCCTTTTACATTCCAAAGGGGTCGCCACAGTGGCACACAGGAGCTGGAAAGTATGTACAATGTACAAGTTTATCTCCAGACAGCCTAGGACAAACGCATTTAATGCGCCGCCTATGTGTCCTCTTGCTTTATCGAGAATGGTAAAGAGGCCCGTCCCGTCCATTGCCTCCTCGCCTTGCTTCGACGAGCGTCCCAAGTGACGAGGCATGCAGCGCCATGCTGGCTGGCTGCTGAGCTGGTGCGGTGGCAGGGTCTTCATGAAAATCTGCATGCCACCACGCAGGTGCTTGGCTGGATGGCCTAGAGGCCACATGCTACCACATGGGTGTGTGCCTAGTTGGTAGGTTGGTTGCCACGTGAGAACGGGTGCGGGGAAGCGAAGCTTTGGTAAGTGAGGGCCTGGCTTTGGCTCCGTATATGCCCCCGGCAAGGCCCTTGCCGGGATCTCGTGGGCATCCCCGGCAAGGGTCTTGGCGGGGGCTTGCGAGCGTCCCCGACAAGGGTCTTGCCAGGGGTCTTCAGTCGTCCCGGGCAAGATCTTGCCGGGGGCTTTCGTCTTCTGGTGCTCACCTAGGCTTGGAGGCCTTTGGTTTCCGCAACGATCTGCATGCCACCGTGCAGGCGCTCCTGAGCCTCGGTCTTGACGTTGTCAACAACATCATGACTCTCAACCTCAAGGGTGGCGGTCATGCTGGTGTTGGGCAAGTTGCCCCGGCAAGGCTCTTGCGAGGGCCATGTGGGAGGCCCCGACAAGGCTCTTGCCGGGGGAAGCCCATCTTGTCTCTTCGCTCTTTATGCTTTTTTCTTGGGTGCTACTTCGGCGGCCTTGTATCTTCGCTTCCACTGCCCTGCCGAGCCCAACCGCAGGCATGGCTATGACTGCCCGTGCACAAGTAAAGGGGTACATAAGGGCCCCTGCTTTTGTACACCAACACCGGGCATTTGGGAAGAGGACCAAGGCCACTATAAATAGGACTTAGCCACCACCATAGAGGAGCACGGAGCATTGAGATCATCCTCTCACCCACAAGCTCATCGAGCACAAGAACACCTCACCTCCTCGGGCTGTTCTTCCCTTGTACTTGTTCATCCGCAGCCCCTCGAGGCCAATCCACCACAAAGCAGGAGTAGGGTTTTACACTGCAGGGTGGCCCGAACCTGGGTAAACTGATGTGTCTCTTGTCCATTAGGTCCGTCGAGCTAGGCTGTGGGATCGGTGGGCAAGCAGACTGGGGAGGACGAGTTCTTCGCATGCACCCCAGAGTTTGAACCTTTCAAGGGTCTGCGGAATCCCGAATCTGACAAAAATGAGGACGAACTTCAATATTCTTAGTCCGAGAACGTTGCACGGGATTGTCGGCAATTTAATAGCACTTTCCTTATCTCAAAGCAATGGAACATGTTTCACATATATCCCATAATCCTTAAGGGTTTGGGTCATCCAAAGTAACTGAGCACAACATGATCCGGCAGCAATGTATGCCGCTTCGATGGTAGATAAGGATACCGAGTTTTTTTTTCTTGGAGGACCAAGATACAAGAGATCTACCAAGAAATTGACAAGTACCCGAAGTGGACTTTCTATCAACCTTGTCACCGGCATAGTCCGAGTCAGAGTAGCCAACAAGATGAAAAGAAGACCACTTAGGATACCAAATGCCAAATTTTTGTTGTATGAGTTAACTATCTCACTATCCTTTTCACAACCTTAAGATGACATTCTTTAGGGGCCACATGATATCATACACACATGCACACACATAGCATAATATCAGGACAGGAGGCACATAGATATAACAATGAACCAATCATAGAGCGGTAAACCTTTTGGTCAATGGTTTTCCATCCTTAGTCAAGTCAAGATGTACACTAGTAGGCCTGGGTGTTTTCATACCTTTGCTTTCTTGCATGTTGAACATCTTTAATAACTCCTTGGTATACTTTGTTTGGGAAACAATGATACCCTCCTTAGTTTGCTTGATTTGCAAACCAAGAAAGAACTTGAGTTCACTAATCATAGACATCTCAAACTTCTGCGACATTAGCCTTCCAAACTTTTCACATAGTCCATACCTTCGACTTGAGTGTATCCTTAGGTGACGAGATGGGCCTTGTTGTGTATAACTTGTCCATCCTCATCTTGCTTATAATGAAACACCCACTTGGTTCCAATGACATTTTGTTTTGTCGTACGGCTTTTCTACTAAAGTCCACACTTTATTCCTCTCGAAATGTGTAGCTCTTCATGCATAGAGTTCACCCAACCCGGATCATCAAGAGCTTCTTCAACCTTCATAGGTTGAATACTAGAAATGAATGAGTAATGTTCACAAAAGTTAGCCAAACGAGTTTTAGAGCGACTAATTCTCCCGTTTTGAATATCATCAAAGATTTGTTCGACGAGATGATCTCTTGAGACTCTTGCTCTAACTCGTGAGAGCTTTTGTTTGGGTCGGGGTGGAACATCCTCTTCATTGTCTTGTTCTTCCTCTTGTCTTTCTTCATTGTTGTTGGTGTTGTTGTTGTTGTTTTGTGGAGGTGGAGAAGGAGGTCGATGAAGTTCATCTTGTTGTACTTCCTCGTTTCCTTCGTCTTGACATGTTGCACTTGTGGATGCCTCCGTGTCAACTTGTGGTTCACCTTGGTGTGAAGTTGAGGCTTCCACTTCAACAGACGAGGTACTCTCCTTCACCTCTGTTGGGCGAATCTTGCCAATAGACAAGTCTTGAATTGCTTCTGAGGTATCTTTATCTCCTACATTAATTCTCAATTGCTCTACTTTTGAGCCGTTAGATTCATCAAACTTCACAACTACCGTCTCTTCAACCATTCGATTGAAAATGTTGTAGACATGGTAAGTGTTAGAGTTTGAGCCATTACCGAGTAGGAAACCTTCATGAGATTTAGGGTCAAATTTCGAATGACGATGCTTCTCAAGAATGTAGCACTTTGAGCCAAATAGTCGAAAGTATCCAACTTGGGGTTTGTTACCGGTAATAAGCTCAGATGTTGTCTTGCCGATAAGCTTGTGGAGATATAGTCGACTTGTTGCATGACAAGCTGTCTGAACCGCTTCCACCCAAATGTGTTTTGGCGTCTTGTATTCATCAAGCATCGTCCTTGCCATCTCAATAAATGTCCGGTTCTTCCTCTCAATAACTCCGTTTTATTGAGGCGTGTACGTAGCCGAGAACTCATGTGAGATCCCTTCTTCATCAAGAAAGGTATCCACATTGGCGTTCTTGAACTCTATTGCTTTGTCGCTACAAACCTTCTTGATATTCACTTCAAATTGATTTTGGGCCTTCCTAGAGAAGTTCTTGAAGATCTTTTTCACCTAAGATTTATCATCAAGAAAGAACACATACATAAATCTTGAAAAATCATCAGCAATGACCAATCCGAACGAGTTACCACCGAGACTCTTGTAGGCGTTGGGACAAAAAAGATCCATATGAAGTAGATCGAGCGGTCTTATTATGGTCATAATGTTTTTCATGGGATGAGTTCCTTCAACTTGTTTTCCTGCTTGACAAGCACTACAAAGTCTATCATTGTCAAATGTAACATCTTTAACACTATGGATATGATCCGCTTTATGCTTATCATGATTTCGCATGCCCACATGACCTTGTCGGCATTCTGGGAACGGGGGTACCCATACTTGCCTGCTTGCGGCCCACGACGTGGCTCCACCAACGGCCTGGTACGGCCCACCTTCAGCATCGACAATAAAATCAAATGATCCTATTTTCAAAATTTGAGAAAGCCCAAATATGAAAATAATGAAATCCCCAACTCTCCCTGTGGGTCCTTGAGTTGCTTAGAATTTCTGGATCAGGCCAAAAGAAGATAAAAGTATGATATTCAGTGATATCTAATGTATAACATTCCAAATTGAAAATTTGGGATGTTACAATATGATCCGCGGATGAATTACATAAAACATCAGGGGGGGTTCGAAAAATGTAAAATAACGGTTCGGGTGTGACTTAAATCTGGACGGCAGGTTGATTTCAAGAAAAGAAAGGGACTTTTGTGTAAAATACGAAAACAACGATTCATTTTAACTTAAAACAGGACTGCGGGTTGAATTCTCTGAAATAAAGGGACTTTTTTGAAAAATGCCATGATGGACGAAAGAAATGCAATTTGCTTTACTATTACGTAAAGAAATGTTCCTTCTCATAATCAATCTTCTTCTTGAGCTCAACAATTTTCTGGGCCAAGGCATGTTCATTGGCAATGGCTCCGTGAAATATTGTTCAGAATATCACTACCTGTGGACATCAGCATCACATTTCACGGAGCCAATGCCAATGAACATGCCTTGGCCCAGAAACCATTCATCAATGAAGTTGTTCAGAATATCAGCATCGAAGAGAGGCAGATCATGGAAGATCTCAGCCTCTTGCTTGCTCTTGATCAACATCTCCAGAGCTTCATATCCTTGATCTTCATCACTTGACAGATCAATGGTGTTTTCCTCATTGCGCAGAACGGCAGCAGGAGTCAGATCATGCCCAGAAATCTTCTTGGGCTTCTTGGTCTTCTTGGAGACATGAGACAAGTCTTCAGACTGCACACTAGTTCAGGAGGTGCAATCTTCAATGGCTTCACAGTCAAAGCTTTTTGTGCGGCAAAGGGCTTTAAAGCTTTTGACTTCTTCTTCTGCTTCGGTGGTGCAGATGCATCTTTAGAGTCTGCATCATCAGCAGATTTTCCACCGTGGCCCTCTGAGTAGCAATGTGGGAGAGGATCCCATCGAAGCTGTTGAAGGGGCTGATGACATTAGGATTGGTGTCACACGTGCCATCAGGCCTTGGAGCAGACGTATCAAGGTTGAAGTGTAGTCCAAGTTCCTTCCAGTTCTTGGCTGCCGACTCCTTTGTGAACTGAAAGTTGCGATTGAAGCTATTGTCATCACGACACCATAGAAGAGACGATTGGTCAGCATTTTTTGGCTGAGGTTCTCGGACCATGCAAGGATAGAAGCCTTGGGCAATAGCTTCAGGCTTCGACTCGGGTTGCAGATTCTTGTAAAGAATATCGCCCCATGGGCACTTGATAGCATTCTTTTCACCATATTTAGGAGTGACAAAGTTATAATTGAACCACTGTTCAGCCCAATATCTTCGGATCCACTTTCTGGTCTTGAAGTGATTGTAACTCTCCTCGAGATCTGACTTGTATAGTTCAATACGGTCGAAACGGGGGTCCTGTTCCTCTGGAGGGGTGTGGCGTAGCACAAAACAGGACTCCACGGGCAATTGTTCATCTCCAACGTCAACTGACTCCACGGGCTACTGTTGATCCACCGTCGACCTCCTCCAGCCTCCACCTGCGACTGTTCATCCATGGTGTCTTCCCTCCTGCCTCCACCAGCCACTGTTCATCCAGCCTCCACTTCTCCTCCACCGGCTACTGTTCAACCAGCCCTCTCCATGGTGTCCTATTCAACCAACCCTCCAAAGGTTACTGCTCATCCAACCCTCCACCGGCTACCGTTCAACCAGCCCTCCACGGGGTCGTCCTGTTCATCCATCCCTCCACAGGGTCCTATTCATCCAGCGGCAATGGCCTCTACTACCACTGGGTCCTGTTCATCCACCCCCCAGGAACTGTTCATCCAGCCCCCCTAACAACACTCACTATTCCTTAAGGGAAGGAGGCAGCGGGTTCGATCGGCTTAAGTTAGCAGCAATAGTGAAGGAATCACTCGGGTTCAGTTAACAGCAAGGGATTGATCAGGGTTCAGTAACGTAGCTAGTGCAATCGCTCCGGTTCCGTTAGAGCCCAACGCCTCGCTCTGTTTCAGTTAGAGCGCAACGCCTCACACACACGTGCGTACTTGTATGAGAGAAACGCGCAAACCTCCGTGCATCGCTCGGCCTCGACCACCCACCGTAATCGGGAACTCCCTGATAATTTCCTCGCCCTTGCTTCTACCATGTTTTTTCCGTCATGGACGACGCAAAGAATGTCATGCAGCTGCGTCTCCGGCCCGCCCAGGACGAAAATCCCATTTTTTCATGATTTTCTGTCATAGAAGTAGGAGCCCACCACATCTTTGATGATACCGGGTTTTGTCATAATTATCATCATAGAAGTGTCATAAGCATGACAGGAAAAAAATTCATTCAGCCCAAAATGTCACAGATGTGTCTTTTTTGTAGTGTAAGGACGAGTCCCTCCTACCTGGAGATGAGGCGCCTGCCAGGTGGATCATGCACTTTGATGGTGCCTTCTCCAGGTAGGGCGCGGGGCCTGGAGTCGTGCTCATGTCCCCAGCGGAGGAAAAACTTTACTACGTTGTCCAACTATGCTTCTAGCATGGCGAGAAGGTCTCCAACAACATCGCAGAGTATGAGGGATTGATCACTGGCCTCAAGGACACTACAGCCTTGGGAGTCAAGTGCCTCACCATCAAGGGCGATTCTCGGCTCCTCGTTAACTTCTCCAACAAAAAGTACAAGCGAAAAGACGAGCACATGGTGGCATATCTAGAAGAGGTACGTAAGGTCGAGAAGCATTTTCTAGGTTTAGAGTTGTAGCATATGCTATGCGGCATCAACAAGGAAGCTGATGACATCACCAAGCGAGCGTCCTGTCGCGATCCGCAAAGCCCTAGCATCTTCGAAGAAAGGCTCTTCAGGCCATCAGCCATGCCCCCCACTTCTGGCATAACGCTGCTCCTCAAGGAACTCCCGCTCGCACCATCCGTGGGTGCACCCAACTGTGGCCCGACCTGTGGGACCCGCCCGCTGTTGGCACTGGAGCCTCCAGAGGATAGCTGGGTCGTGGAGTTCAAGGCCTACCTGCTCCAGGGCACCCTTCCGGAAGAAGATGCAGAAGCAGAGCATGTGGCCCGGCAGGCCGCCGCTTATTGCTTATGAGACAGTGAGCTGTACCGCAAGAGCCCCGATGGCGTCTTGCTACGGTGCATTTTGGAGAAGCAAGGGCACGAGTTGCTAGATGACGTCCATGGAGGAGACTACGGGCACCACTCCTCATCGCGCACCCTCGCGGGTAAGGTGTTCCATAGTGAGTTCTACTGGCCCATGGCGCTCAGCGATGCCACCGAGCTGCTCTAGTCATGCGAAGCCCACCAGTTCCATGCCAAGAAAATCCATCAGCCCATTCAAGGACACCAGACAATCCCACTCTCGTGGCCCTTCGCGGTATTGGGGCTGGACATACGCGCCCCTTCCCCCGAGTGGTTGGTGTTTACCGCTACCTCTACATCGCCATCGAGAAGTTCACCAAGTGGGCGGAGGTGGAACCCGTACGCACTATCTCAGCGGGCTTAGCCGTCAAGTTCATCAAGGGCCTCGTGAGACGATTTGGCATCCCCAACCGTATCATCACTGAGAATGACTCCCAGTTTACGAGCGTCCTCGTCAGATCATACTATGGTAACCTTGGAACGTAGATATGCAATGCTTCGATGGAGCACCCACTAAGCAACGGTCAGGGCGAGCATGCCACTACTGAGGTCCTCAAGGGCCTCAAGACCAGGAGCTTCAAGAAGAAGCTTGAGGCACGCGGCAAGGGCTAGTTGGATGACCTATAGTTCATGCTCTGGTCCATCCGCACAACCGTGATGAAGCCCATCGGAGAGATCCCCTTCTTCCTCGTCTACGGAGCCGAGGCAGTCCTCCCCTCAGAGCTCAAGCATGGTTCCCCGTGAGTCCAGGCATTTGACGAGGAGCCGACCTAGTGCTCCTAGAGGAGGCCTGCCGCTAGGCCTCCCTTCGTGTCGCAAGGTACCAGCAGGCCTTACGGCGCTACCATAGCCGTAATATCCGCCCTCGCACTCTCGAGGTCGGCGACCTCGTCCTACGGTGGATCCTCTCTAGGTAGGGCCTCCACAAGCTCTTGCCCATGTGGGAAGGCACTTTCAGGGTCTCCCACATCTCTAGGCCAAGCACTGCACGCTTGGAGACGGAGGATGGAGTGCCCGTGCAAAATTCTTGGAACATCGAGCACCTCCACAAGTTCTACCCATGACCCTCTCACGTAAGAATGTGGTGGGGTTTCACACGCCCCGAAGCCTCCCGATGCGCTGCCCCACGGCCTTGTGGGAGCTCCCACCCACGCCCAAGTGAAAGCCCCATGGTCCGTGCTAGCAGAATGATCAAACAACGATCATGCCCACGCCCAAGTGGAAGCCCCATGCTCCGTGCTGGTGGGAGTATAAATGATGGTGCCGGACACGGTAGCCATTTTCGTTTTCTGCTTGTAAATGAGTTGCGGCCTCTGTAAGTAAAGACTGTAGTTTTTGCACCTTCTCCAAGAAAAGAATTTAGTTTTCTTTGCAGTGTTTTTGCTGGTTTCATTCTTTTCATGATCCATGCACGATCATGGGCTCCCTCATGAGCCTCACGTGAGGAGGGTCTGGGTATGGTGCTTACGCTTGGGTCAGTCGCGACAGCATTAAGAGCCCAAGCGGTCGGGCTCTGCGCTGCGGGCCTGCTCACATGAGCGCACGTTGCCCCCCGGGCTTTTTGCCTCAGAAGCACTCGTTGGCCCTGGCGCTCTCACCTCCTGGCCTTTCCCAGGCATCGCGGCATGGCATACCAGCGCTGGTCGAGCCCCGCTTGGGGGTTGTGTTCTAACGACATAAGGCACAAAAGTAAAGTGTGAAGGAAAAACAAGCCCCATGAGAACACAAATGTGGTTTGATACATCATTAAGGATTCCATCAAAGGTTCCTCATGCCCCCACGTGATCACAATTAAGTATCAGCAGGTAAGAAAGAGGGGCAGCCTAAGGAGACGTGACGCCGCTGTCGTCGCCATCATCGCCCTCGTGTTCCTCAGCTCCACATCGGTCTTTGCGACTATTAGGGGCGAACCATGAGCTCAGCACATCCAGGTGATCCTCCACCCACTCTGCAAGGGCATCGCGGATAACCTCTGGGATGGGGGCTATCATGGTCTCGAAGTCGAAGCAGGGGTCGGAGCGAAAGAGATGGCTGAAGACGCACATCAACGCCTGGGCAAGGAGGTCACGACTTTCCTCTTCAATGAGTTTACCCACCTTCTTCATGCTCCCTTCGAGCTGCTCCACGACCTTGGTGAAAAAGGCAAGGTAGCCGACGACATCAGGCACGAGCGGGCTGGGGACGTTCTTCTTGCAGATGGAGCCCAACGCACGGCGAGCCCTCAGCTCGAGGTCCTAGAACATCTCGGAGCGCGTGTGCTGCAGCCCCCAAGCCTGATTCGCTTCACTCGACGCCCGTTCCACAAGGGACATAATGCCCCCGCCTGCTCCTTGAGCGATGCTAGCTCAGCCTCAGCGACGGCTTGAGGACCCAGCATGGTTTCTCACTGCTCGTCTGCTTCAGCCCGCTTCTTCCTGAGGTCATCTATCGCGCCCTTTAGCTACCCGCACTGGGCATAGAAGCGGGTTTCCTGAAGCTTCAGCTTCCTGTGGTGCTCCTTGGTGAGAGCCCGACTGGTGTCCGCAATCTTCTTGTTAGCCTCGGCCTAGATCATCACTTTCTTGGATGCCGGGGAGGTATTATCCTTCTCCACGTGTTGATCTAGAGAAGCTTCAGCGGCTGCCACCTGGCAGTCCAGCACCTCCAGTTGCTTGCGCTCCGGACTCTGCTCGGACGAAGTCAGCGCTAGCTCCTGCTCGAGGGCCTTGAGGTTCACCTCTTGCATCACCAGCCCTTCCATGAAAAGGAGAGAGGGCGTCTCTACATGCTTGCATTTGCTGCTCCAGGATGGCGTTTGAGGCCAGCAGCTCTTGCTCACGAGCCTCCGCCGCCTCACGTCACTGGTGCGTTGCCTTGGCCTCCTGGATAGTGCACTCACAAGCTTGCTTTGGACTCCTCGTCCTTTGAGCGGGAGGATCATGCTGCAGGTGGCCGAACTTAACAACAACCACAAGTTGGTGCCACCAGCGCGCCAGGTGCAGGTGCTCATCCGCAAGGCACACGTCAACATCATGATGCTCCGCCTCGATCTGGTTCAGCGCGCCCTTCACGTTCTACAAAAGATCAGGCCTGACTCCGGCCCTCCCGCTGGCGAGCACCAAGGCCTGGCCTGGGCTGAGCCCTGCGCCCTCTCCCGCCGCCGCGGCGCGATAAGCCCTGTTTGTGCCCGTCGCAAGCTAAAAGCTGGTCGACGCCACTTCTATCCCTCTTGGGCGGGGTGACGCACCCCGCAAGCCTGGTGCCTTCTCGCAGGCGGTTGTCAGCCCATGGTTTCCCTGGGCGCCAGCGCGGGCGGGCGCAGTAGCCGACAGCCCCGCCTTCGCCGGCTCAGTGCTTGTCTAGACGGTGGACGCCCGGGAGGCCAGGGAGCAGCTCGCCGAAGGATCCCTGGGAAGAACCACTGTCACCCCCACGTACACAGGGTCGCCTACGGGGTCAAGGAGCACGCGGTCATCCAACGTACCGCCCCTCCAGCGGGCGGCGGAGAAGCCGCCCTTTGCCCGGGCGTGATCGCGGTGCCCTGGTGGGCCACACCTTCGTCGCACCCCACGGTCACAGCGAGCTGCAAGGAGACGGCCGCTCGGCTCGGGGGCTCCTTCACCTTCTTGCCCAAAGAGGACCTGCAAGGAGAAATAGCTTAGCGATGCTTGCCGCGTTGGAGGCGAGGTGGGCAAGGCGCTTACTCGTCCATGGTGACCTATTTCCTCTTCTTCAGCGCCACTGGCAGTGTGCTCGCGCCGCTCTCCGGCCAGGCCCTCCTCGCAGGGGCATGTGGCCCGGGGATCACCGACCTTAGACTCTGCAAGCTACTCGTCGCACCAGGAGTGGTGGCCCCGCACTCGGGCGGGGTGATGCTACCAGCGCCCGCTGGTACAAGGGTGTGTTGTCAAGCGGCTCGAGGAGACGGGTCGTCACCGCCCTCTGCCGCTGCGGCCAGGGGTATTGATAGAGGCGAAGGTGTCCTAATGTTTCGATGAGATGGTAGCTATCATTTTCTATGGGAGTCGACCTTGACGATCCGACTACGAACGTGCGAGACGTCGTGCCTTAGCAATCACTAAACCAACTTCCGAGGGGTTATTGACCACGCCGGAGCATGATCAACCTGACCATGAGGGTCTATTTCGTGCAAGCAAACAAAGAACAAGCAAGAAACTAAGATTGCAATCTGGATATTGCGAATATAAGATGAAAGCTTTATTGATCAAGGTGGGGTTCTGTGACATCTTGGTCTGGTCGTTGAACACAAACGAAGTACGCGAAGTTGTAGCTATGGAGAACTTTTAATCTAAACAAAACCCAAAGTCTAAACGATGCCCTAAGGGCTGTATTTATGGAGGAAAGAGGGGGGAATTTTGTGGCCCTTGGAGGAGGGGTCCGAAACCAACCCTAACTCTTGTTTCCCCACATATACGGACTCTGAAAACAACCTATAATCAAGTATTTCGAAATTACATGGGCCTGGCCCAAAAATAAGGTGACGCGCACCTAGAATAGCCTCTGGAAAGAGTGGGATCTTGTATATTTCTTCCAAGGCTTCATGCACTCCTTATGGTGGCTTCAAAGTCCTGAAATCATCACTTGTAACTCCGTTCTTGTTCCCCTTGTGCATGCCATCATCTCCATGCTTGGTCTTGCTCTAGTGTTCATCCCTCTTATCCATGCTAGGCCCTTCATTTGTAAGCAAAATAAATGTATCCAATTTAGACATCATCATATTCTCATGAACATTAGAATCATTACCAAGAAACGGAAGTACCTAATAATTTAATTGGCATCCGCGAGCTCTAGTAATTGGTCCAGTATATGTAGCAGTAGGGGCTATGGGTGTAACAATGGTATTGATGCCCTCATCAGGTACGATAACCCGCAAGTATAGGGGATCGCAACAGTTTCTGAGGGTAGAGTATTCAACCCAAATTTATTGATTCGACACAAGGGGAGCCAAAGAATATTCATGAGTATTTGCAGCTGAGTTGTCAATTCAACCACACCTGAAAGACTTAATATCTGCAGCAAAGTGTTTACCAGCAAAGTAATATGGAAGTAACGGTAATGGTGGCAAAAGTAACAGTAGCAGTTTTCTAGTGATTGTAATAGCAGTAGTAACGAAAGTAACTTAGCAAAGATCAATATGTGAAAAGATCGTACGTAATGTATCGGCAATGATAATCATGTTGGATGATATTCATCATGTAGCAGTCCTAACCTAGGGTGACATAGAACTAGCTGCAATTCATCTATATGATGTAGGCATGTATTCCGTATATAGTTGTACATGCTTATGGAAAAGAACTTGCATGACATATTTTGTCCTGCCCTCCCCGTGGTAGCGGGGTCCTAATGGAAACTAAGGGATATTAAGGCCTCGTTTTAATAGAGAACCGGACCAAAGCATTAGCACTTAGGGAATACATGAACTCCTCAAACTAAGGTAATCACCGGAAAGAATCCCAATTATTGTCACCTTGGGGTATGCAGATCCTAACTCGTAATAGGTGTCTACAACTTGCAAGATAGGATCAAGAACACAAATATATTCATGAAAACATAATAGGTTCGGATCTGAAATCATGGCACTTGGGCCCTAGTGACAAGCATTAAGCATAGAAAAGTCATAGCAACATCAATCTAGGAACATAGTGGATACTAGGGATCAAACCCTAACAAAACTAACTCAATTACATGGTAAATCTCATCCAACCCATCACCGTCCAGCAAGCCTACAATGTAGTTACTCACTGCTGACGGTGAGCATCATGAAATTGGTGATGGAGGAAGGTTGGTGATGATGATGGCAACGAATCCCCCTCTCTGGAGCCACGAACGGACTCCAGATCAGCCCTCCCGATGAAGAATAGGAGGCGGCAACGTCTCCATATCATAAAACACGATGAATCCTTCTCCTTGATTTTCCTCCCCAAATAGGTTTATTTAGAGTTGGAGTTGAGGTTAGAGGAGGTCCAGGGGGCCCACAAGCCCTCTAGGTGAGCCCAGGGGGCGCTGATGTAGGCTGGAACCCTATACGGCCGATCTTTCACGAAAGGAGCGGATCCCGCGAAGAACACGAAGAACACGAGGGGAAAACAAGGGGAAACACGAGAGAAACACTAAAACCAACAAGAATGATCGCACATGCACTAGTTCCATGAATACAAAGGGAGATACAAGATCCATGATCAACAACGGACGATAGAAAGGGTAGCCGGTTCTTCTCCGTGAGGAGGTCTTGAATCCACGAGGGGATCTTCCCGTGAGGGGTCTTGAATCCAAGGTGGCTCTTCTCCATAGAGGGGCCACGGTCTCTGTCGGATTTCGGGTTCCGGCAGACCCTTGAGGTTCGAACACTGGGGTGCGTGCGGAGATCTCTCCCCTACCAATCTGCGTCCAATCTCCTCGCGTGATCTAAGTTGGAAACAATGAACAACACGAGGGACACAAGGTTTATACTGGTTCGGGCCACCGTTGTGGTGTAATACCCTACTCCAGTGTGTGGTGTGGTGGATTGCCTCAGGGGCTGATGAGGAACAGTACAAGGGAAGAACAGCCTCGCGAGAGATGTTCTTGAGCTGGTGCGATGAACTGCTTTGGTGAGTTCAATCGCCTCTCTCTCTCTATCTCTCTTTTTCGGTCCCTTCTTCCCTCTCTATCTCTGTGGTGGCTAGCTCTATTTATAGAGGCCCTGGGCCTCTCCCCAAATAATGAGCGGGAAGGGCGCCAACAATTGGCCATTTTGAAGGGGAACATCTAGTACAAGTTATCCTGACCAAAGGTGGTCTTCGGCTGCCAAAAGTACTTGTGATGACGCCATCTTGGGCTCCACGGTGACCTCCGTCCTGCCGCTCTGCTGGTCTTGGTCTCGTTTCACCGGAATGGTAACCTTTGTCCGGTGCCCTGTCCTGTGCTTGCCCCCTTTGCACCAAAGGGGAAACAAGGACACTGCGCAGGTCGGTGCCCGCCTGGCGCCAGCCTTGTCTCGATCGTCATGGCTTGCATCACAGGCTCCTCGTGAGGTATCCCCGCCTTGATCTCTCCGCCTCCTCACGAGCCTGCCTGATGAGGCTGCCTCTGAGGAAGCTTCCGGTCGTCCGCCCCGCGAGGCTTGGCCCCTCGTGAGGGTCTTGAGCTTGAGCTGATGAAGATGGGCCGCGCTGGCCCCCCACTTGAGCCACGCCGCAGGCCACAGGCAGGCAAGTCTAGGGACCGCCATTCCCAGAATGCCGACAGTAGCCCCCGGGCCCAAGGCGCACCCGGGCTTGGCCTAGCGGGCCCTAATAGCCTGCGGCCTTGGGTGTCGTGTGGTGATTGATTGGACGTGGGCATCTGCGCTTCCCACGATGCTTCGCCAACTGTCCATCTGACAAAAGAGGTGCCCGGGCCAGACTTACCTGCTTTGTTCTCGTACGCCTTGCCCCAGATCCCCTTTCTCGCTCTCCTTCTTCTTGCTTCCAAAATCCTCCAGATCTGTCTCAATCCTTCTCGCCCGGCATGCCATGGCGCCTCGCAAGTCCCTGACCGAGTTCTGGTACTCGCCGGCCTTGGATTCCCCGAACTTGCCAGAGAAGAACCGCGCCCTGACGCGCCTGATGACGGTGGCGCAGGGCAGCAAGGGGGCAACTGTGCTCAAGGCCGGCTCCGACCAGCCTGAAAGTAGGGGGAGCACCTTCTATCCGCCTTTTGTGAGCGCCATCTTTGCCGGTCTGGTGCCTCCTTTCTCTGAGTTCTTCTTTGCTGTTCTCCGCCAGTACAACTTGCAGGCTCTGCATCTCCACCCCAACTCTGTTCTCCTCCTGGCGATTTTTGCTTACTACTGTGAGGCCCATGTCGGGGTAAAGCCCTCGGTGGCTTTGTTGCGCCACTATTTTTTCCTCCGGGTTTCTGGTGACCATGTCTCCGCATGTGCGAGCTTCAACGCATACTCCAATTCCAATGCTATCTCGAAGCCTGGGAAGAGAATCGAAGGCTTCCGGAGCAAGTGGGTCATGGTGGACGTCGGGCGCCTCCACCCCCGTCTGGTGTTGCCTACGGGGCAGCCCAAGGCTGTTGACGCGTGGTCCCGTGAGGAGCTCGCCGACCCCCACACGAGGGCGGTGTTGAAGAGGATGAACGCGGACCTAAGGCCGAGCAACTTGGGGACGGCGAAGCTGATTGGAGCCACGCTCCTGAGGGAGTTCTTGGAGCACCGGGTGGCTCCACTCCAGGAGCACTCGCTCCCGTTGTGGAGGCTTGGTGAAGCGGACGCCGCCTTGCGCCTAAGCTCTGAGGCCCTGACCAATGAGAATCTGGTCGCGGCCCTCCATTCCTTGGTTGGGGGAGACGTGGCGAAGCCGGTGGGCGCCCCCGTCCCCTTGTTCCTTCGCAACGACTGGGAGCAGGTGGTGAACGCCATGCCCACCTTTAATGGCGATGGGCTGGTGCCCATGGAAGCTCCCGAGGGTCTTGCGGTGTTGGCGATGGTGAACGTGTCCTCCGACAGCTCCAGCGAGAGCGAGGGGGAAGGAGAGGCGGAGGAAGAAGAGTCTGACTCTGAGTCGACTGGCGAGGAGTCGAGGGAGTCTTTCCCTTGACGCAGGTCCCAGGTCCTCCGCTCCATGCCGGACGACGACGAGGCCGGCGCCAGGAAAGGAGGGGAGGACTCTCCCTTGGTCGGGAGGAAGAGCAGGTCGAGGCTGGTTCCCCCAGGGTCTTCTCTGGTCCCTGAGCGATCCGAGGCCAGCTCCAGCCCTCCTGACGTGCCTTCTGCTTCCGAGCCTCCCGAGGCTGACCCCAGCAGCAGGCTCTTGGGCTTCAAGTTCGGCCGGAGGTTGCTTAGGTCCGTGAGCGACGACCAGTAAGTGCTCGATTCGTGCTTTGCTTGGTTTTGCCGCCGATGCTTGACGTCCATATTCTTTTGTCAGGCTGGTTCCTGCGGCGAAGAGATTGAAAGGGGCTTTTGTGGCCCAGCTTGGGGCGAGTCCACCTGCCGGGATGGCGCCTTCGTCCATTGAGGGGAAAGACGGCACGGCTCGCGCCTCCCCTGCCTGGTGATCCTCGCGAGGCCGACTGGGACGCCTCGGCGAGGAGTCAGCCCTGGAGGCTGACCCTGGAGTCGACTGCGCTCGATGCTGCAGCCGGGGCAGCCAAGGCCCAGGGGGTCCCTTCCTGCCAAGCCGTGCTCACGCAGCCGTCTTCTTCGCCTGCTCCGCCGGTTCCCGCTTCTTCTGTTCCCTCTGCCACCGTCCTGGACCAGGTCACCATCGAACTAAGCCAGTTGTGGGAGGATCTTCTGAGCACGGACCCCCGCCTAGTGGCCGGGCGCCTGGAGTTAGCTTCTGGCTGGGCCCGTTCCGCTGCCTTCTTCCGAGCAGCGCTGAGCCAGGCCGTGGCGGCCTCCGAGGGGGTGAAACAGGCCGCCAACCAAGCCAAGGCCGCTCGCGACGCTGCCCTGGGCGATGCCGAGGCTGCCAAGGCTCGCTGCGAGGCGCTGGAGACCGAGCTGCAAGGCCTGCGCGACGAGCTCGCCAAGGAGGTCCACAACCGCCAGGATAAAGAGAAGGAGATGAAGGCTCGGGAGGCTGCCGTCAACGACCGGGACGTCAAGCTTGATGACCGTCACGGCCGGTTGGAGACGCTGGAGCGGTCGCTGAAGGCGGAGAGGACCGAGCTAGACGCCAACACGAAGGTCCTGGCGGAGGATCGGGTGGCCTTCGCGAAGATGGAGAAGAGGGCTCGTGCCGTGCTGAAGACGCTTTACGAGAGCGGCTTGGAGGAGCCGCTAGCCGGTGCAGAAGACGTCCCCGCCGAGCTGCTTCCCTTCCTGGTCCGTGCGCTTGAAGATGTCGTAGATGGCCTTGGCTCCAAGGCCTAGGCCGAGGCGCGTGCCCTGTCTTCTACGGCACTGACGCATGTCCTCATCCACGTCTACCTGCACGACCCCGACGTCGACTTCGATAGCCTGCTAGAACCCGTGAGCGGCGACATTGCCGCCGCTGCCGCTGAGGCCGTGAAAGGCCGATCTGAAGCTCTGCTCGGGAGGGTCCGCGGCTTTAGCATATTGCCCGGGCGCGGTGCCGCTAGCTCCGCAGCCCCAGGAGGTGGGGTCGCCCAGCGCGACTCCACCACAGGAGGCGGCGCCACTAGAGAGTGATCCCTTCGCGGCTTATGTCATGTTTTTATTCCTGCAACATGCACCATGCCTCACGGAGGCGTTTAAACTTGTGTTTGACGTCGTGAAACAATCTATGGCTTGTAATATTTGCTTTGAATTTCCTAGAATTTGCATTTTCTCCGCTACTTGCTCGCGCTCTACGTCGGCAGGGCCCGGCACCGCGTGTACCTCACCCAGCGTTTGCCCCTACCGGAAATCAGGACGGGACTAAGGAGTGAGGGGCTACGTGGCAAGTTAGGCTCCCGAGTCGCGATGCTCAGGAGTCCCCCTTGACGCAAGAGCAACAAGTAGGAAAGGGGGGAACGAGGAGCAGATTGATCGTTCTGCGTCGGCAGGGCCCGGCCCCGCGCATACCTCACCCAGTGTTAGCCCCGACCAGAAACCAGGACGGGACTAAGGAGTGAGGGGCTACGAGGCAAGTTAGGCTCCTGAGTCGCGATGCTCAGGAGTCCCCCTTGACGTTCAAACGGGTTTCCATACCTTGGATCCGCTCGGGGAGGGGCGCGTGACGACCAGGTCCGAGGGACCTGGCTGGGTGGCGTGTGCTCGGGCAAGACCCGGGTGTAGCCCCCGTGTCCAGCCCCCTCGCGCGGCGCTCCCGAGGGGAGGCATTGTAATGGTGCCGGACACTGAGCTCTGGGCTCCCTGAGGTTGGTACGGCCGTAGGCCGCCCTCAGTTGTTTATCACCAGCGCGGAGCATAGCGCTTCCGTATGTGTACGGGCATAGCCGCTCCTCGGCAGCGTCGTCAGCCAGCACGGAGCATGGTGCTTCTACTGGTACGTGGGAGGGGGCTCCCCTCCGGGAGGAGCCCTCGGGGCGTGTACAGCCCCACCCTGACACGTGGCCGTCACGGTAGGGCTAGGAGAGGTGTATTTGGTCACTCGTGAGCCAGCGTGGGACTCACGAGGCCCTACCTCGAGGCGGGTTGCGCCTGGCTCCGGGCCTTTATCAATGGTGTGTTCCTACAGGGTGGTTAGAATGCAAATGCTCTACGTCCTCAGGTCCCGGCCCTCGAGCTAGCTCAGCCGTCGCTGGTATGATAGGTTGCGATGCCGTCGGTCAAGGCCAGGGGGTGAGGGCTGGAGAGCCAGTAGGAGCCCATGAGTCGCGATGCTCAGGTACCCCCCTTTTAACGTGCAAGCGCTTTGCATGAAGGCAGAGAAGTCCGCGATAAGCAACAGGTGACAATTAAGTGCGAAAGAGCAAATTCATTTTAAGTAGACGCGGGAAAAGCAAACGCCACTGGGCCAGGCCCGACCAGCTCGGGGATGATGCAGCCCGAGGGGCGCCCCCAACAAGGTAAGTAAAGAGCATAGGAAAAACGGATACATGCCGCAGGGACGGACCCACGCGACCTGGGAATGATGCGGCCCTGTGGGCGCTCCCAGCTAAAAACTGGACTTAGAAAGATGTCACCTGGTGCCGTTGAAGATGAAGTGATGCCGAAGAAGCAGGCGATGCGCGATGAAGACGTCGATCCTCACGAGCCCCCAGGCCCAGGAGCCTCGGGAGGCTCCAGGGGCACAGGTGGGTTCCCGAGGGCCATCTCCACCTCTGCCAAGACGCACGATGCCTGACCTCCTGAGCCTCCAGAATGCTCCTCAGCAAGCGCTGATGAGCGGCGACCACGTTCGGCAGGCCGAAAGGCATGCGAACATAGCTATGAGGGGGACACTCGCAACTCCCCGCGCGCGAAGGCCAGAGGTGCTCCAGAGATGCGGCTCGGTTGAGCCCTGGCACGTCAATGTAGACGCGCAGCCCACCATCCTCGCCTGGATGTGGGGTTATGGTGGGCAGGCGGCGGTTGCCGCGCATAACTCTCGATTCCTGTAGCTCCTGGGTGTTTCTTGCGATGAACTCCTGAGGGTTTGGTTTTCCTTGCTTTGTACCTTCCTGAGGGAAATGTGCCTGGAAGTACCCCTCCAAGTGGTGCCCGAGCGCCTCCCTCGCGACCTCAGCAAGGTCCGTGGATCTCCAAGAAAGGGCCCCCGAGCCCTGCCTGAGGAGGGAGCCGGGCGCGCCTTCCTATGCGAGAGAGGGTGGCGCTCCCTGATTGGGCATAGATCCTGATGCAACACCTCCGGAGGCGCCTGCCTCCTTATGGCTTGGGTCAGGCGAAACCTTCTTCTTAAGGGTCACCTCGGGAAGCCTTCCGTTCCTGTGGTCCGGGTCTTTGATTGCTGCGGCTTGGAACGCGCGCTCAAGTGAACACATTGCGTCCCTTTCTTCACAGGGTACGGTGATGACTCCACCGCTTCCTGACATCTTGAGGACATTGTATCCATGGTGAGTCACCGCCATGAACTTGGCCTGGGCTGGGTACCCGAGAATGGCGTTGTATGGCAGACGGATGTGGGCGACGTCGAAGTCGATGAGCTCCGTGCGGTAGTTGTTGTGCTATCCGAAGGTGACTGGAAGGCGAACCTACCCTATGGGAACAGTGGAACCATCAGTGACACAGGAGAAGGGCTTGGTCGGCTGGAGCTGATCATACATCACTTGGAGATTGCCGAACGTCTCGACGGACAGGACGTTGAGTCCTGCTCCGCCGTCAATGAGGGTCCTGGTGACCTGCACGTTGCTGATGACTGGGGAGCAAAGCATCGGGAGGACTCTGGCCGTTGCCGCGCACTTGAGCTGATCCGCTGAGCTGAATGTGATAGCGCACGCAGACCACCTGAGAGGGCGTGTGGCCTCAAGCTTGGGGAGGACTGCATTCACCTCGCGAGCAAACTTCTTGAGGATGCGCTGTGAGGCTGCGGCCTGCGCGCCACCCAAGATGCAAGTGATCGTGCACGGCTCCTGGAAGCCCCCAGCCCCCTTGTCTTGATGTTGGTCTTCGTTCCTCCTTGGCGGTGGCGGCAGAGGAGGAAGGCATGCATTGCCGTATGGGTGATCCTCACGAGGCTGATCTCTCTAGCCTCCCTTGCGAGGCTGGTCCTGCCAGCGATCCTCGCGAGGTCGGTCACGCCACCCTTGCCGAGGGCCAAGGTCTTCCCATCGTCTGCCACCTCTTCCTCCTCCTCGGCCATAGCCCCTGTCGTTGCGCTCGGGGCGTCGGCCGACAAGTCCATCTCTCACGGGCCTGAGCTCTTGACATTCGTTGGTGTTGTGGGTGTGGAGGTCATGGTACACGCAGTACCGGCTGCCCTTGGATGACTCAGGCTGATCCATGCCTCGCTTGGTGTCTAGTTCAGCTGCAAGCACGGAAGCCCCCTTGCGCTTCATGTCCTTGGCCTTGGGCTTGTTCTCTTCTGGGTCGGCAGCCGGGAGTTCGAGGAGGGAAAGGTGCCCTTCCTCAGCCCTGGCGCACTTGGTCACCAAGTTGAACAGCTCCAGGGATGTGCACAGGTCTTCATGGATTGCTAGCTCCTCCTTCATCTTGATGTCGCGTACGCCATTGGAGAAGGCCGATGTCACAACCCTAGCCTTAGCCTTTGATTGACCTTGCATGATCATCATGTCATCATGCTTAAGTTTTATGAAACTCTGAAATGGGGATGGTCAAGCCCTAGCACAAATGCAATTCAAATAGTTTCAAATAAAAATATTTTCAATGAACTCAAGATGCCTTTTAAAAATGTTCATCATCTTTGGTTTAAGGTGGAAGCATCTACCCAAGATGATTTGCATTTTTGCTGGACACATTTGGGCTTTGAATTAAATCACTAGGTATTTGAATTTGGGCATTTAATCAATATAAATATTTTAAATGCTCGAATAATCCTGGAAACAATTTTGGGCAGTCGTAAATATTTCAAATAGAGCCCAAAATATATCCCAGGATTTATCGAAATGAGTTAGTATTATTACTAACTCCTAACATATCAAATAAATAGAAAACAGAAAAACTAATAGAAGGAGAGAGATAGTTTCCTTACCTGGCGCCACCTGGCGGCCCAGCTGGTCCAGCCAGCCCACCAGGGGCACGGTCGTCTTCTTCCCCGCGCCAGCGCATGAAGCAGCTCGCTGGAGCGCGCCGACGCCGCCTTGGCCACCTCTTGCTTCCTCCCCGGGCCTCCTAGCGACGCCACGGAGACGCCCCGTGGCCCGTCGCTCCTCTCCCTCACTCTCTGCTCTCCCCCTCGCCCTCTTCTCCCTCTCCCGAGCACACCCGAGCGGAGCTCGTCATCGCCGAGGCAATTTACCATGGCCACCGTCCATCCCATGCCTCCCCGATGGGTCTAGAGGAACCGCCTCGACCCCCGCGTCCTCTGCACCAATCCAGGCACCGCCAGGAGCTCCGTGACGACGACCCCGAGCTCTTCTTCCTCCTCGGACCCGTGGGTCACCGCCAGTCGATTCGCACCACCGAGGACGTCCCCAAGACCGCTGAGCCATTCTTTGACCTCCCTGTGACCTCCTGTTGTTTCCGGCTCGCTCTCCCCCTCCGTTCCTATTCCCTAGCCCCGTCTTCCGATCGAGCCCGAAGCTCCCCGCCGCCGGCCATGTCGCCATCGTAGCTACGGCCGTGCAACCTGGCGTTCGAGCTCACCATTGCACTCACCGCACTTCCGTGAGTCGAACACGACTAACCACGGCTCCTCCCTTGCTCGGCATCGCCCAAACGATTGCCGGCCGAACTCCGACCGCCGCCCAACTCACCGCTGTCGCCGCTACAGGCCACCGCAGCTCCAGTCGCTGCCACCACTGGATGCGCGTGTGTGCCAGCAACCCATAGCCGCAAACCTCGCCCGAAACCGTCGCCCGTAGCTCAACTCCGAGTGGACTCCGCCGCGGCTTGAGGTCGCCGCCGGCCAAACTCCGGCGTGCTGACTTGTCTGCGTAATTAGTGCTAATCACCGCCAGCTAAACCACTTTTAGACGTTGATAACGGGCCCCGCAGCGGGTCAAAGCCCAAGTCAACGCGGGATTAGTGTCTGACTCACTGGCCAATGGACCCCTCGGGGGAGTTTTGACCCTATTGACCTTGCTGACATCGTGCTGTCATCATGCTGACGCAGTAAGTGATTTTCTGGATTTTAAAATAATCCAGGAATTCTAGAATATGACTTAAACTTCAAAAAGTCATAGAAATTAAACCGTAACTCCAAATGAAATAATTTATATATGAAAAATTATCAGAAAAATTCAAGGAATCTGTTTATGGAATTTTCATGCATGTTAGAACAACTTATGGCTGCTGTTTAGGCCAATTCACATAAATAGAATTTAAAGTCTCACATATGGAGTTTGATTGAACCTAGGGTTCAAACCAACTCCATTTAACATGTTGCTAGTTGCATTAGCTCAAACCACAGCATATTGACATGTCATGATCATGCATCATATTGTGCATTGCATTGATTGTGTTTCTTTCTTTGTTGCCGGTATTTGTCCCCTCTCGATAGACGTTGTACCGACGCTGTGATCGTTGACACTGATGAAGACCCAATGATATCTTCAGAAGTGCCAGGCAAGCAAAAACCCCTTGTTCATTCCGATACAATCCCACTCTCTCGCTCCTACTCTCTTTTACTGCATTAGGACAACAACGATTCAACCGTTACATGTTGCGGTAGTTGAACCCCTTTCCTCTACATGACCTGTCATTGCCACAGTAAATAGATGAAACCCACTAGCCTGAGTAGGAGTTGTTTGAGCCCTTATGTGGTTACTCATTCATGCTTGTTTGTCATGCCTGCTATTGCATAGAGTCGTGTCAGATCTAGTTCATCGGGGATGAATCGGAGGTGTGTAAACATGTCCTACGGTGTGTGATCTAAGTGTGTGAACACGATTTGGTAAAGGTAGCGGTGAGAGGCCATGTAGGAGTACATGGTGGGTTGTCTCACTGAAACCTTCCTCAGGAACTGAGTTCTGTGTTTGTGATCCATGAAACAGCTACTACCACACATTGGGCCCTGAAATATGACCCCGCTTGACTTATTGACCCCTCTCGTCCTCTGTCCAAGAGTTGCAACTAGTTTCTGGTGTTTGTAGGTTATGTGTTGGCGGCCGTGCGTAGCGCTGACCCTAGGGGTGGGCTATGATGCGGTAGATACACTGTGGCCGGGTATGTCGGGCGCCCGTTTGGTGTCTCGGGACCCTATAGACATCGTTTGGGGCCGTTGAGGACACCCCGGCCGAATTTCCTTGTGGATGGAACCCGAATAGGGGATAAACCTGGACTAGAGACTTGTGTGGTTAGTCAGGTCATGGTCTACACCCACGTCGGCTTTCGCTTGAAGTCTGCCGAGCACATGTCATGTGCAGACGCTAAGTGGTGGAAACATGTGTGACGAAGTACACCCCTGCAGGGTTATAAATGATCTATTTGAATAGCCGTGTCCGCGGTGAAGGACTTCTGGGTTGCCTATAACAGTTCATAGACAAGTGAAAGTGGATACTCTAAAACTCGCAAGATAAGTGTGAGTTCTATGGATGGCCTTCTCGTAGGGAGACGGGAGCGGATCCATAGTGGTGTATTGAATGGTGAATATGTGGACTCGTGTGCGCCACCTCAAAAGAGTTTCTTGCAGTCATAGTTCAGGTTAGCTACTAAGTCAAAGCTGGTTAGTTCTGATGTAAGTCTTGCTGAGTACCTTTGTACTCACGTTTGCTTAATTTATGTTTTGCAGAGAGATTTCAATATCGCTAGTAGTTCCGCGTGGACTTCGATGTTTAGCCTGATACCTCATCTTCGATCTTGTGCCCTCGGCAGGATCTGGTAGATAGTCAGGCTTCTCAGCCTTTTTCATTTATAGATGTCTGTACTCAGACATGTTAAGCTTCCGCATGTGCTTTGGTTTGTATGCTCTGAATGTTGGGTCATGAGACCCATGTTTGTATTTCTCGCTCCTCGGAGCCTAATGAATAATACTTGAGTTGTAGAGTTATGTTGTGATGCCATGTTGTATTTACACATATCGAGCATATTGTGTGTATGACTGAAATGCTTGGTATGTGTGGGATCCGACAATATAGTTGTTTATCCTTGGCAGCCTCTCTTATGGGGAAATGTAGTCTAGTGCTTCCATGAGCCATAGTAGTCCGCTACAACCCGGTTCACCGGAGTCCTGTTAACCCAGCACAACTGCTCAGGACACTTGACTGGCCGGCATGTGTTTCACTTCGTTCTTGTGTCTGTCCCTTCGAGGAAATGTCACGCGGTGACATCCGGAGTCCTACCTAGCCTGCTACAGCCCGGGTTCCTGGAGTCATGTTAGCCCAGTGCTACAGCACAGATTCACACGCTGCTGACCGACATGCTCGATGTGATTCATGTATGCCTGTCCCCATAGGTTAGTGCCGCTTTGGGTTCACGACTAGCCATGTCAGCCCGGGTTCCCTGTCATATGGATGCTAGCGACACTATCATATACGTGAGCCAAAAGGCGCAAACGGTCCCGGGCCATGGTAAGGCGACACCCATGGGAATACCGTGCGTGAGGCTGCAAAGTGATATGACGTGTTACCGGCTAGATCGATGTGACTTGGAATCGGGGTCCTGACAGCGTTGGTATCAGAGCCTGACTGCCTGTAGGATTACCAAGCCAAACTAGTCGAAGTCGAGTCTAGAAATTCTTTAGTTATGTAAGGGAATTGATTGTGGAAGGGAAGGTAAGGCTCTGTTTACTCCTTTACCCTATGCCTTCTGATCTGAGTCAACCTCTTCTTTTCTACCGGGATTAAGAACTAGGCCTTCTCATCTATCTATCAGGATGACATGTTACTAATCCATAGAATTATATAATTGATAGTTTCAAGCCTCAGTTCAGTTCCTACTACTTCCATATGCTCATAGCTGGCCTCAGAACCTTGATATTGTGTTGTTGAGTGGTTATGCCACAATTTTGAAGGATGTCTCAAATCTTTTGAGCATTTACAACCGTTATGTTGTCCGAGTCATCCCAGGTTTCTAGATAATCTGATGCATTTGCAATCCTTTCTTTCCGTTCCCGATGTCCTTTATGGTCAGAATAAGCACACTAACCGGTGCGTTGAGGTAATTTATTTTCTCGACATATATGCCGGAGCTATTATTATGACCGTAGGTGTTCTAGGGAGTCACCTAGTAATCTAGCAATGCTTTGTATCCCCAGTGTGATGATTCTGGCCATCATTCTTGAAAGCATCCCGGGATGCCATTTAGTAGTAGATATTCTATTCCTCGGTTTTTGAACCCGAGATTCACCCTACTTCATGTCGTTAGTATTTTCTAGTTCCCTTAAGATATTAGTAACCTTGGCGATAGACCTCGAGGTCCGTGGTATTTCCTTCTTCCAAATACCATGAACCATTAAGGCAGAAGTTCTTTGAACCAAAAGATCACTATTAGAGTACTCCTGAGGAGTTCTCCATTCATAATTGTGATTCTGCCAGTTCTACCTTTCTGCATGGGTTATCCGGAAGAAAAATGTTGAACTCGTTCGACATACTAACCCATAAATCCACAACTCAAAATGTTATATGCTCCTTGAGTTGTCCATTCTCAGTTGTATTCCGACGATCATCTATAAATTGTTAGTCAGGAATAGTTGTGCATTCGTGTTCATCGATGCCTATTATTCTTGTGGTCCGTCAAGCCATTCTATTTTAGAATGACTAGGAGAAACAAACTCCAGTACCTCATCCATATCCAGGATTGGGTCAAAGTAGTTGTGTTCTGCAGATCAAATGCCATCGAGCTTTTGCTCTGTTCTACCCTAGAGTATTACCCCTTTTATGTCAGGACTGTCATGAGAATTGCACCACCTCTTATGAATTCTTGACGCAGTAATACTTCTTGCCATCATTGTTCATTCCTCAGTTCCGTGTTATTATAACCGGAATGCCGACAAGTGAACCGTGATGTGTGAAAGCAATATTCCTAGCAACTCTGTTGCTTGGTAGTTAATGGACAATAGTCTCATTCTTAGCGTGCTGGTAACTAAATCACCATCCTAAGATTGATCGTGCTACCCAGTCCATATTTCCAGGTGCACTCATCGACCAATGAGTTAGGACTGTGATAATCCCTCGCTCCTTGATCATATCGTCTTGCCCTGAAAAGCAAGATTGTTCTTGAGCTTAATAACATATCGGTGGTTCGTGATTTTCCGAATATCTTCTCGGAGGTATCACCCGGCTGTCACCTGATCGCTATGTTGAGTTCGTGATCAAGTTGGTTTCTTGTAGCCACCCTCTTCTCTAGGAATCTGTGTTGGATACCCCTGAGCTAGTTGGTTAAGCTTAACCACAACTTGGAGAGTTAGAAGATAAAAGCTTGTCCTACCACGCTCATCCCTAAGGGATATCTTGTATCTGTGTTGAAGAAAGATAATATCTTCATCGATTGATCCACGTGATCAATTGTCGGCGCTATTGCCTTATCAATCCCTTGATTTGAGTGTGGGCTATCATCAAATCAAATCAGAACCAACGATGTTCGTAATGTTGTCTTACTCTTGGTTGATCCCTCGAGCATACACCATTACATCTTTTGGTCTGACCAATGCTATCATCGTGTTCACATGATGGTGGAAGTCCAGTGATATGGAGATTCCGATGAGTTGCTGTTGAGCCCATCAGCAGCATTTTGTCTCCCCCATGATTCACGTTGAACATTACACTAGTGTTGGAAACTTTGTAAGCATTGCCCTCATGTCCCGATCATGAAGCATATGTCCGGTTGAAAGATGTGACTTCCTCTAATTCATGTGCATCTGATGTAAGTTGCCGCCGTGAATTCGAGAAAGTTTGTTTTCGCTTCCTCTGGAATCATCCCAAGTCAGTCATGCATGTGCGAAGTATTCTATGGTCTGATAGACTGATCATCTACATTCTATATGTATCCCTAGCACACCAAGCCACTGATTGATTTGTACAAGGAGAAGAAGTTTCTTCTTAAGAGTTAGACCTACGCAAGGACTTCAATATCCTCGTTGATGGTTCCCCCTGAACTCGGCAGTGTTTCATTTTAAGACTACCAGGTGACCATGCTTGTCTAGGACAGCGTGTTCACATGCTTGTTGCAGAATTGGCTCATGTTTTGGAGCTTACTACCGTAGTTCATTCCCCCGAGAATCTCGCAACGTCGTCTCGTCGATTTGTGTTGCAAACCTTCATTTTCCTTTCTAGACTTGATGAGTCTGGAATATCCTGACACCAACCAGATCTGAATCTTAGCAGATATGATGGTTGGAGCATTTTCCAAGAACTATAATATTGGTCTCTCGATAACCGGTAAAGTGGATGTCGTGGCCAACACATCCAGCCGGAAGACCTATTATTGTAGTATCTCGATTGAAGAAAGTTGGCCACCTTCCCATGAGGATTTCGTAGGATTTATCTCTATAGTTAATGCTTATGGATTCTTGTGCTCCCGAAGTCCGATCTTTTACTTGATGTTCTATATATCAAACCATATCTCTGAATGGGATACACTAGCACATCAAGGATAACATTAGAAGCGGAGTGCTATATGTCTCTCGGTCGATCATCCAGATTTTGTTCCCTTGGCCTCGCTAAGGTGAAATCTGAGAAAGTGTTATCTTCCTTTGCATCTGCATCACCCATCACCATTCATCATGGTGGTATGTTGTGTTGCCGGGATCCTTGACACGGATATTTGTAAAACCTTGATGAATATGGAGATGCTCAAGTTCTTGAGGGCATGCGCAAGCACCAGGTTTTACCATTGACGTTAACTGGGATTTTCTTCCAGTTTCCTCGGTTATGCTATAACCTTTTCAAACAGTGGACTCACTCTCGACTGTTGAGTTCTTCCCCAGTTACCAGAATCATTCCCAACATTTGCATTTTGTTCCCAGCTTGCACCTTAGTAGTTGTTGTTCAGGATCATCTTCAAAAGTGGACTTGTCATGGGTCCCATCCATTTCCGGTGATAAGCAAAAATCATCCATTGTGTTGTCTTCAACAAGGTAGTCCACATCATCCATTCTAGTCCGAGTATGTCATTCTTTCGAACTCCTTGAAATGATCGATTGTGATTGCCTTAGGCTGGTATAAAGAGTTTCAATGATCTCCGAATCAAAAGTAATTATTTTTGCCACTTAAGGGAATAATTCTACGAGTCACCTTCTCTGAGGTATCACGTTACGAAATCATGGCAAATATCTCCTTGCTACTTTGAAATTCATGCTCCATCTTATTCGAGTATGGAATGGTTGCCTACCTAGTGAACCTTCGCCAACCGTTTCACTCCATCCCTTTAGGTGTATGCTTCGTGTCTCAGCTCGAGAGATGTTACTATGTCTCATTCCATTAGTTGATCTTGTGATCATTAAGATGATCCTAAGTTGCTTGAATCTCAGGAAGGTCGATTCTTCTTAAATTCTCCCTTTCTACTCGTTGTCATGTTGGATGTAGTTCTCAAAGCAAGACGTCGAGATCAAGGTGATGCAATGAATCAACATCCTCGAGAAAGACATCTGGATTGTGAAGATTGTGTTAGCTTGTGTCCCTCTGTCTTCTTACCTCACGGCTTGAATCTCGGGACGAGATTCTTGTTTAGTAGGGGTGAGTTGTCACAGCCCTAGCCTTAGCCTTTGCTTGACCTTGCATGATCATCATGTCATCATGTTTAAGTTTTATGAAACTCTGAAATGGGGATGGTCAAGCCCTAGCACAAATGCAATTCAAATAGTTTCAAATAAAAATATTTTCAATGAACTCAAGATTCCTTTTAAAAATGTTCATCATCTCTGGTTTAAGGTGGAAGCATCTACCCAAGATGATTTGCATTTTTGCTGGACACATTTGGGCTTTGAATTAAATCACTAGGTATTTGAATTTGGGCATTTAATCAATATAAACATTTTAAATGCTCGAATAATCTTGGAAACAATTTTGGGCAGTCGTAAATATTTCAAATAGAGCCCAAAATATATCCCAGGATTTATGGAAATGAGTTAGTATTATTACTAACTCCTACCATATCAAATAAATAGAAAACAGAAAAACTAATAGAAGGAGAGAGAGAGTTTCCTTACCTGGCGCCACCTGGCGGCCCAGCTGGCCCAGCCAGCCCACCAGGGGCACGGGCGTCTTCTTCCCCGCGCCAGCGCACGAAGCAGCTCGCTGGAGCGCGCTGACGCTGCCTTGGCCACCTCCTGCTTCCTCCCCGGGCCTTCTAGTGACGCCACGGAGACGCCCCGTGGCCCCTCGCTCCTCTCCCTCACTCTTTGCTCTCCCCCTCGCCCTCTAATCCCTCTCCCGAGCACACCCGAGCGGAGCTCGTCGTCGCAGCGGGTCAAAGCCCAAGTCAACGCGGGATTAGTGTCTGACTCACTGGTCAATGGACCCCACGGGTCAGTTTTGACCCTATTGACCTTGCTGACGTCGTGTTGTCGTCATGCTGACGTAGTAAGTGATTTTCTATATTTTAAAATAATCTAGGAATTCCAGAAAATGACTTAAACTTCAAAAAATCATAGAAATTAAACCGTAACTCCAAATGAAATAATTTATATATGAATATCAGAAAAATTCAAGGAATCAGTTTATGGCATTTTCATGCATGTTAGAACAACTTATGGATGCTGTTTAGGCCAATTCACATAAATACAATTTAAACTCTCACATATGGAGTTTGATTAAACCTAGGGTTCAAACCAACTCCATTTAACATGTTGCTAGTTGCATTAGCTCAAACCGCGGCATATTGACATGTCATGATCATGCAGCATATTGTGCATTGCATTGATTGTGTTTCTTTCTCTGTTGCCGGTATTTGTCCCCTCTCGATAGACGTGGTACCGACGCTGTGATCGTTGACACTGATGAAGACCCAATGATATCTTCAGAACTGCCAGGCAAGCAAAAACCCCTTGTTCATTCCAATACAATCCCACTCTCTCGCTCCTGCTCTCTTTTATTGCATTAGGACAACAACGATTCAACTATTACATGTTGCGGCAGTTGAACCCCTTTCCTCTGCATGACCTGTCATTGCCACAGTAAATAGATGAAACCCACTAGCATGAGTAGGAGTTGTTTGAGCCCTGATGTGCCTACTCATTCATGCTTGTTTGTCATGCCTGCTATTACATAGAGTCGTGTCAGGTCTGGTTCATCGGGGATGAATCGGAGGTGTGTAAACATGTCCTACGGTGTGTGAGCTAAGTGTGTGAACACGATTTGGTAAAGGTAGCGGTGAGAGGCCATGTAGGATTACATGGTGGGTTGTCTCATTGAAACCGTCCTCAGGAACTGAGTTCTGTGTTTGTGATCCATGAAACAGCTACTAGCACACATTGGGCCCTGAAATATGACCCCGCTCGACTTATTGACCCCTCTCGTCCTCTGTCCAGGAGTTTCAACTAGTTTCTGGTGTTTGTAGGTTTTGTGTTGGCGGCCGTGCGTAGCGTTGACCCTAGGGGTGGGCTATGATGCAGTAGATACACTATGGCCAGGTATGTCGGGCACCCGTTTGGTGTCTCGGGACCCTGTACACATCGTTTGGGGCCGTTGAGGACACCCAGGCCGGATTTCCTTGCGGATGGAACCCGAATAGGCGATAAACCTGGACTAGAGACTTGTGTCGTTAGTCAGGTCGTGGTGTACACCCACGTCGGCTATCGCTTGAAGTCTGCCGAGCACATGTCGTGTGCAGACGCTAAGTGGTGGAAACATGTGTGACGAAGTAAACCCCTGCAGGGTTATAAATGATCTATTTGAATAGCCGTGTCCGCGGTGAAGGACTTCTAGTTTGCCTATAACAGTTCATAGACAAGTGAAAGTGGATACTCTAAAACTCGCAAGATAAGTGTGAGTGGAGAGACGGGAGCGGATCCATAGTGGTGTATTGAATGGTGAATATGTGGACTCGTGTGCGCCACCTCAAAAGAGTTGCTTGCAGTCGTAGTTCAGGTTAGCTACTAAGTCAAAGTTGGCTTGCTGCAGTTAAACTAGACCCCCCCTGTTGATACTGATACATATGTAGCTAGTTCTGATGTAAGTCTTGCTGAGTACCTTTTTACTCATGTTTGCTTAATTTATGTTTTGCAGAGAGATTTCAGTCTCACTAGTAGTTCCGCACGGACTTCGACGTTTAGCCTAATACCTCAGCTTCGATCTTGTGCCCTCGGCAGGATCTGGTAGATAGTCAGGCTTCTCAGCCTTTTTCATTTATAGATGTCTGTACTCAGACATGTTAAGATTCCGCATGTGCTTTGGTTTGTATGCTCTGAATGTTGGGTCATGAGACCCATGTTTGTATTTCTCGCTCCTCGGAGCCTAATGAATAATACTTGAGTTGTAGAGTTATGTTGTGATGCCATGTTGTATTTACACGTATCGAGCATATTGTGTGTATGATTGAAATGCTTGATATGTGTGGGATCCGACAATCTAGTTGTTTATCCTTGGCAGCCTCTCTTATGGGGAAATGTAGTCTAGTGCTCCCATGAGCCATAGTAGTCCGCTACAGCCCGGTTCACCGGAGTCCTGTTCGCCCAGCACTACTGCTTAGGACACTTGACTGGCCGGCATGTGTTTCACTTCGTTCCTGTGTCTGTCCCTTTGGGGAAATGTCACGTGGTGACATCCGGAGTCCTGCCTAGCCTGCTACAGCCCGGGTTCCCGGAGTCCTGTTAGCCCAGTGCTACAGCCCGGATTCACACGCTGCTGACCGACATGCTCGATGTGATTCATGTATGCCTATCCCCATAGGTTAGTGCCGCTTTGGGTTCACGACTAGCAATGTCGGCCCGGGTTCCCTGTCATATGGATGCTAGCGACACTATCATATACGTGAGCCAAAAGGCGCAAACGGTCCCGGGCCATGGTAAGGCGACACCCATGGGAATACTGTGCGTGAGGCCGCAAAGTGATATGACGTGTTACCGGCTAGATCGATGTGACTTGGAATCGGGGTCCTGACAGCCAAGATGATGGCTTCTTCAGTCACCTTGGGGATCTTGAGGCGAGCATTATTGTAGCGCTGGATGTATTTCTGCAGGGTTTCCCCTTGCTACTGCTTGATGCGGCGCAGATCGCTCACGGCCGGGGGCCGGTCGCGAGTGCCCTGGAAGTTGGCGATGAAACGAGTGCGCATCTCGTCCTAGGAGGAGATTGTGCTAGGAGACAGGTTCAGGAGCCAGGTTCGGGCCTCGTCCTTGAGCGCCATGGGAAACTAGTTCACCATGACCCTTTCGTCTCCGTTGGCGGCTTCGATGCATAGCTCGTAGAGTTGTAGGAACTCAGAGGGGTTCGTCGTGCCATCATAGCGAGGGGGCAGGTCAGGCTTGAATTTGCCTGGCTATGCGATGCCGCGTAGCTCAAGGGTGAGGGCGCGGCAGCCTACCGTGGCCACCGGTGCCTTTTGATGCTGCTGGGCTTGTCCTTGGGGATTACCGCGCGCCACCGCTTGGAGCAGTGCAGGGTCATGGCGTGGAAGTGTGGGGACGCGATCTTGGCGCGTCGATGATGGGAGCGCGCGAGCACCTTCTTGGGGACGAGGGATCTCTTGGCAGCTCCTTTCTTGCTGCGCAGGAGCCGGACGCTGAGGGTCTCGCCCTGGGGCTGCACGCCTTGAAGCCAGGGCGCCTTCTTGGGGAGGAGGTGGTGGAGGCGCCTCCTGATCCCCACCTCCTGCACGGAATGGAGGGCGAGGCAGCGAGAGGGACGGCAAGGGGGAGCCCCCTGCGGCGCTGACGAGCTCGGTGATGTGGGCGAGCCAGTCCTTGTAGAGGTCGTCGACGGGGCGGTAGTGCAAGAGCTCTCTTGCGACAAGCAGCACGGCGTGCGCATCCATGGGGGCGCGACGGACGTGGGACGACAAAGCGGCTGGAGTCAGCGACGGTGTGGCGGTGCGGCCCTCCCGCCGCACCGAAGGATGCTGAAAGGAGGCCTGCTACTCGTTCCCCGACGGGCCGGTGGCGGCGTTGGCGGCAGGCGACGGGGAACGACGACGACGTCCGCCGACGGGCGCCGTCTGGGAGACGCGGGTGGCGAGAGCAGCCTGGCGCTCGGCGCGAGCCGGACGAGCGTCAGCCATGGACACGACAGAAGATCGTACGCGAACAGCGGAAGAAAGATTCCGGCGCACCCCTACCTGGCGTGCCAAATGTCGTATTTCGGGTTCCGGCAGACCCTTGAGGTTCAAACACTAGGGTGCACGCGGAGATCCCTCCCCTACCGATCTGCGTCCAATCTCCTCGCATGTTCTAAGCTGGAAACAACGAACAACACGAGGGACACAAGGTTTATACTGGTTCGGGCCACCGTTGTGGTGTAATACCCTACTCCAGTGTTTGGTGTGGTGGATTGCCTCAGGGGCTGATGAGGAACAGTACAAGGGAAGAACAGCCTCGCGAGAGGTGTTCTTGAGCTGGTGCGATGAACTACTTTGATGAGTTCAATCGCCTCTCTCTCTCTCTATCTCTCTTTTTCGGTCCCTTCTTCCCTCTCTATCTCTGTGGTGGCTCGCTCTATTTATAGAGGCCTTGGGCCTCTCCCCAAATAATGAGAGGGAAGGGCACCAACAATTGGCCATTTTGAAGGGGAACATCTAGTACAAGTTATCCTGACCAAAGGTGGTCTTCGGCTGCCAAAAGTACTGGTGATGACGCCGTCTTGGGCTCCACGGTGACCTCCGTCCTGCCGCTCTGCTGGTCTTGGTCTCGTTGCACCGGAATGGTAACCTTTGCCCGGTGCCCTGGCCTGTGCTTGCCCCCTTTGCACCGAAGGGGAAACAAGGACACTGCGCAGGCCGGCGCCCGCCTGGTCTCGATCGTCATGGCTTGCGTCACGGGCTCCTCGTGAGGTATCCTCGCCTTGATCTCTCCGCCTCCTCGCGAGCCTGCCTAATGAGGCTGCCTCTGAAGAAGCTTCCGGTCGTCCGCCCCATCGAGGCTTGGCCCCTCGTGAGGGTCTTGAGCTTGAGCTTATGAAGATGGGCTGCGCTGGGCCCCCACTTGAGCCACGCCACAGGCCGCAGGCAGGCAAGTCTGGGGACCCCCGTTCCCAGAACGCCGGCAGTCTCTCTCGAGGAGTAGATCTGATATGGATGAGCGAAGCTCTATCTCCAAAATCAGTTATCACAATGCTAACCCTAAAAACGTAGGTGGAGGGGGAGTCTAAGGGGCGAAGGGGTACAGGGCCACGGCCCAGATGCGCTGCACGCAGGCAGGGGGGCGGATGTCCGGCCGTCGGGCCGGATGTCCGGGCCTTCCCGAGACGCCAGATGTCCGGGCACTGGGGCCGGATGTCCGGGCTGGCAGGGTCCAGCCTTGTTGCTTCTTGTAATGGTGGGGTCCGGATTTACGGGCTGGAGGCCGGATGTCCGGGGGCTCGGGACGCCCCGGATGTCCGGGTTGGTCGCCCGATGTCCGGGCCCTGCAGACTTAGCCGTTGGCTCCTTGCTGCTGGTGACACTTCTAGGGGCCAGATGTCCGGGCCAGGGCCGGATGTCCGGGTCCTGGGAGCTGTCTCTGTCTTCTTCAATCACCGCTTCCATGCTTCCCTCGTAGTTGGTGTAGTTGTTCCTTGGTGCTTGCACTCCTCCTTGTCGTCCGTAGTGTTTCGACAATACCTATGCATGCACACGAGAGTGGTGTCAAGTAGTATACCATCCTCGAAGAGGTCAAGTGAGCATGTGCAAAGGAGATGATTCACCTTTGGGTATGTCAAGTAGATGTCGCACGTGTCACTCGCCAAACGGACTCTTGACATGGTGATGTCCATAGGATGCTCCGCATCATCTCCCCCCCCCCTTGGGAAAGATCCGACCTAGGATCGAATACCAAATCACCATGGGAAAGAGATGGGGTCATTGTGTAGATGTGGACGTTCACCAAGTACTTGTCGTCTTGAAGCTCGAAATGGGCACTCTCCAATGTCGCACCGTCTAGTGATTCCTTAAAAAGGAGCAAGGATAACAAACACTTGGAAAAAATGTGCAAACAAGATTGGTCGAGTTCATACCAGCTTTGCTCATCACAATCGGTCCATCATATATCATCATTATTGCCTTTCACTTGCACAACCGAACGGTGTGGATAATAATAATAGTGCACATGCATTGGACTAAGCTGAAATCTGCAAGCATTTAATACAAGGGAGAAGACAAGGTAACATGGGCTATTAGTTAGATCAACAATAAGGCATCTGAGAGCCACTCAACATTTTCATCATGGTCTTCTCCTCTCAACCCCCAAAGAAAAGAATTGAAACTATTTACACGAGAAAGCTCCCAACAAGCAAAAGAGGAACGAGAAATCTTTTTGGGTTTCCCTTTAATTACTACTACTACAGGCATGGAAAGTAAGCTAGCTAAAAGCTACAACTCATTTTTTTTGTTTTTCTTATGCTTTTTCAAACACACAAGAAGATGGCTTAAAAAGCAAAATAAACTAGCATGGATAGTACAATGAAAAAGTATGAGCATCGACAACTCAAATGAGTGTGTGAACATGAATGTAATGTCGGTGAGAAATACGTACTCCCCCAAGCTTAGGCTTTTGGCGTAAGTTGGTCTATGGCCACTGTTGGCCTGATGGATATCCAAAGTTGGAGCTAGGATCGTACTGAGATGTAGCAGCTACTGCCTGACGAGCTGTAGCTTGGAGGCGAGCTGCCTTCGTCCTCCTCTCATATTCGTTCGCTTCCTCCCTGGTTAGAACATATCTCCTTTTTGCCTGAAAGTCAAAGAAAGTAGGAGTAGGGAGGGCAACATGGACAGTGGCCGTCTGTAAAATATTAGTCGGTACTGGAGGAACTATTCATTCCTCTCAATAAGCTGATGGCGAACCATAGCATCATAATCTAGATAAGCAGGAGGCGACTCCATATCATTTCCATGTATGGGTATATTAAGATAATTAGCTACACGAGTTGCACAAATTCCACCAAACAAATCTCCACTTATACCATTAAGATACAACCTTCGTGCAACAATGCCCCCCAAGTTATATTGTTTATCACCTAATACCGCGCTCTTGAGGACACTAAGATCTGGAACGCACATGTGACAAACCTCATCTTTACCGTTAATGCATCTACCAATGAAGAGAGCAAAATAATGTATCGAAGGGAAATGAATGCTCCCTATGGTAGCTTGTGTGATTTCCCTAGATTCCCCCATAGTGATACTAGCAGGAAAGTCTTTATATTCAGATTTGCAAGGTTCACTAACATTGCCTCAGTGCGGGAATTTACAAGCAGTGTTAAAATCTTCTAGGTCCATGGTATATGATTTATCATAAAGATCAAATAAAACAGTGTGGGAATTGCGTGAGGGTGTAAATTTAAACCTTCTCACAAAGGAATCAGTTAAATAGTAGTATTGTGGGCACTTATCTGACACAAAGCCCTCAAGCTCAGTGTTACATAGATACACGTCAAATTCATCCTTGATGCCTACTTGGACCATAAACTCTGATGGTCAATCACAAGGCCACACTTGTGCTTCCCTTGGTGGTTCATCGTCCAGCACACGTATTGCGAGCCTTGGTCCTTGCTTCCTTGAGGAACCACCTTGGTACATTTTCCTAAACATTTTCTTTCTCTGAAAAATTTCTGAAAAAAATTTAGTGACTCAAAATAAAGGTGAACCAAACTCAACAAGATTGATAGCAACTACTCCCACAAGTGCCTACAGGCTATATCATGCATTAAAACTACTTTTGACCATATAAATTTGACATGCAAGCTCAAGAATAGGGTCATCTAAGCAGCAACAATTTGCAATAAATAAAGCACTAGAATAAAAACTAATTGGACCATTGGAGGAGTCACATACCGAAGAACAATCCCCCAAAGCAGTTTTGTGAATGGGGCTTTGAGCAAGGAGATCGAAAATGGCAGCAAGACGAGCTAGAACACGTGTTTGAGCTATGGGAGGATTTTTTCTGGAGGAAGACGAAGTGTGTGGGTGCTGGAATAAGTGGAGCACTACTAGGAAAAGGGCTACTAATGGCGCACCAGTTTTGCCTACTAATGGCGCATCACTGGTGCGCCATTAGTATCACGCCACTAGAATTTTTTACTAATGGTGCACCAGTGGTGCGCCATTAGTATCTGGTATACTAATGGCGCACCAGTGGTGCGCCATTAGTTTTGCCCATGGTGCGCCACTAGTGTCTGCTATACTAATGGCGCACCACACGGTAGTGTGCCATTAGTAACATTTTTTTTAATTTTTTTTCTTAATCTCAGGTCACTATTTCACCTATGAGATATCCAACACATATATATACAACAAGAATCCATATAACAATCATAGCCAACACACAAGTTCCATCATATATACATACATAGCCAACACACAAGTTCCATCATATATACATACATAGCCAACACATAGTTCCATCGTTACATATTACAAAAGTTTCACATTGTTCATCCAACACCGTTATCCATCAATTCACAAAAGTTTCACATTGATACAAAATAAAAACACAAATGGAAAAGAAGCACTCCATCCATGCAAGCTTCCGTGAATTAAATCAAATCTGCAAAATGATAAACAAGAAGTTAGAAGAAGAAAAAGAAGAAGACTAGAAGAATACTAGAAGAAGAATAACACTAGAAGAAGAATAAGAAGAATTTTGGAAAAGAAATAAGAAGAAGACTATAAGCTTATTATGTAAACTTGATCATTTTGTGCTAACATAAGTTATTTTGGAGCTAACCTATAGGAAACTAAGCATATAAGCTCTAAGTTAGTATATTAGAGCCAACTTAGGTAAAATGAAGCTAACCTATGTCATTTTGGAAAAGAAGAAGAATAAGAAAAAGACTATAAGCTTATTATGTAAACTTGATCATTTTGTGCTGACACAAGTTATTTTGGAGCTAACCTATAGGAAACTAAGCATATAAGCTCTAAGTTAGCATATTAGAGCCAACTTAGGTAAAATGAAGCTAACCTATGTCATTTTGGAAAAGAAGAAGAATAAGAAAAAGACTATAAGCTTATTATTTAAACTTGATCATTTTGTGCTAACATAAGTTATTTTGGAGCTAACCTGTAGGAAACTAAGCATATAAGCTCTAAGTTAGCATATTAGAGCCAACTTAGGTAAAATGAAGCTAACCTATAGGAAACTAAGCATATTAGAGATAACATAGGTAACTAAGTATATATATATATATAATTTTGGAGATCTGACATACCTGACAAAGTTCAGTTCTCATGCATTGTTCTTCTCCTTCTCCTTCCTTAGCCTGATGCGCCAAGAGTGGCGAGGCGGTGGAGGCGGTGGAGGAAGTGGGATGTAGTATTCTACATCAATTGGCGTGGTCATGTCGCCCAGCTGTGGGATCGTCGGTGCCACCACCGGTGCGTGGTCATTGTCAGGCACCACCACCATCGCGAGGCCACCTTCAGGCACGACCATCGCTAGGTCATCCTCGGCCACCTCCATCTCTTGCCCATGGTCAGCCACCACCATCTCTTGCCCTTGGTCAGCCACCACCATCTCTTGCCCTTGGTCAGCCACCACCAGCTTGGTAACATAAAAATGAAAATAAAAGATGTTTTGGTGCACGTGAACTAGACAGTGCTGCTTTTGGTAATGAACACCCTGAGATTTCCCTGCCTGGCAATATTGATGTTTCTGTTATGGATGAATCCCAGCCAACTGCCTGATGGTAACTGGATAAGTATAATTACAAACAGAAAGGCTTGTGACTTCCTACATAGAAATCAAATCCCTCCAGTGTAGTTGGAGTGTTAAGAGGATTTGGAAAAACAGATTCTGATGGTGGAACCTTGGTTGGGGTTGAACAAGGAAAAGTTTGAACCCTTACCGGTTTCTCGACATAAATTATACAGCGGTTAAAAGGGAAAATGGGTGAGTTTGTTTGGTTATGACCCTAAGAAAGACCAACATCCATCTTGGTTCAACCTTTTAGAAACAAACTCTATCTGCTCTCTGATCCAGAGATGAATTCTTCTGCAGGCTATCTTTTGGAGTAAAAATGGTGAATTCTGTGTTGTCACAGTGGTTAAAAGGGAACCTTTCTCTGAGGAAAAGATGAGAAATATGAGTTCTTTTTCAGGCTAGCAGTTTTTCAATCCCTTGTTCCTTGCTGTCTGTTATGAAACTCGCTGCTAGGGAAATTCATGCCACAGGGAGTTTACAGTGGTTAAAACTGAAGTGTTTGAGGGAATACAGTGGTTAAAAGTGATGTTTGTCATATTTATTTGGGGGGGGGATGTGGATGGTAAACCAAAAACATCACTTGACAAATTGGGGCATGGTTTGTAAGAGCAAGGATTCTGGTGGCCTAGGCATTCCAAATCTTAAGTACGAGTAGGCTATTAATCTTATCTTGATTCGGGTTAAATTTGCTGGAGGTGACAAAATTCGGGTTAAAAAAATAATTCACCATTTGGTATGGACGTATACTGTACGAATCCAGTAACTGAATGATTACATGTTCAAATCAACAGAAGAGGAAGAAGAATAAAGAAATGGGGGAAAAGAAAGAAGAGGCAGACCTGACTGGATCTGGCGAGGGGGCGCTGAAGTTGATGCGGGCGGCGAGGGCGAGGAAGGCGCGGGCCTCCGCGTTGGTGCGGTACAGCGACCCGTTGAGCGGCCAGAGCTCGAGGGTCGATATGAAGGGCTGGCCGGTGGTGGCATTGAAGAGGCAGACATGAGACACGGCGCGGGGGAGCTGAAGTGGTGGGGGCACGGGGGCGTGGGGGCGGCGGCGCGGGGGAGCTGCAGTGGTGGGGGACGCGGGGCATGGGGGTGGCGGCGCGGGGGAGCTGCAGTGGTGGGGGGCGTGGGGGCGCGGGGGTCGGGGTGGCGGCGACAGGGGACGGAGGGGACGGAGGGGGCGGAGGGGCGCGGGGGCGGGGGTCGGGGCGGCGGCGGTAGTGGACGGAGGGGACGGAGGGGGCGTGCAGGCGCGGCGGCGGCGTACGGTTGGGGCGGAGGGGGCGTACGGTTAGGTCGAGTGGGGAGGAAGGGAGGGAGGGGAATAGGTGGAGTGTGGGGGAGGCTTACTAATGGCGCACCCAGCAGCGGTGCGCCATTAGAATGTTTTTTTGCCAAAAAGTAACAAAAATTTACTGGCGCACTCTCTCGCCGGTGCGCCATTAGTAGTTCTAACTACTAATGGCGCACTTTGCCAGGATGCGCCATTAGTATGTTTGAAAAAATGAAAAAAAATAATTTGTTTTACTAGTGGCGCACCTTTTTCCTGGTGCGCCATTAGTGTCTTCCACACTAATGGTGTATCTCTACCTGGTGCGCCATTAGAATATAGTAGTGGCGCACCACTTCTCTGGTGCGCCATTAGTGTCAATCCTATCTTTAGCCCTTTTCCTAGTAGTGGAGGGGGTCCACGTGGGGTCCACGAGGTAGGGGGCGCGCCCTAGGGGGTGGGCACGCCCTTCACCCTCGTGGCCAGATGGTGGGGCCCCCTGGTGTGTTCTCAGTGTGAGATATTCTTAAATATTCTACAAAAATTCATACTTCATTTTTAGGACATTTGGAGAACTTTTATTTTCGAGGTATTATTTTATTGCAAGGATAATTCAGAAAACAGACAAAAAATACTATTTTTTCTTTATTTAATCTAAATAACAACAAGTAAAAAGAAGGTATAGAGAGTTGTGCTTTCTAATTTCATCCATCTCATGCTCATCAAAAGGAATCCACTAACAAGGTTGATCAAGTCTTTTTAACAAACTCTTTTCGAATAACATGAAACCGGAGAATTTTTTAATAACACTAAGTTACCTCAACGGGGATATGCATGTCCCCAACAATAAGAATATCATATTTCTTCTTGACAGTAGGGAGAGGAAATTCAAAACCTCCAACAGTTATCGCTGAAATTTTTCCAATAGAATTAATATTGTGGACTTGAATTTGTTTCCTTGGAAAGTGTACCATATGCTCATTACCATTCACATGAAAAGTGACATTGCCTTTGTTGCAATCAATAACAGCCCCTACAATATTCAAAAAGGGTCTACCAAGGATAATCGACATACTATCATCCTCGGGAATATCAAGAATAACAAGGTCTGTTAAAATAGTAACGTTTGCAACCACAACAGGCATGTCCTCACAAATACCGACAGGTATAGCAGTTGATTTATTAGCCATTTGCAAAGATAGTTCAGTAGGTGTCAACTTATTGAAATCAAGTCTATGATATAAAGAGAAAGGCATGACACTAACACCGGCTCCAAGATCACATAAAGCAGTATTAACATAGTTTCTTTTAATGGAGCATGGTATAGTTGGTACTCCTGGATCTCCTAGTTTCTTTGGTATTCCACCTTTAAAAGTCTAATTGGCAAGCATGGTGGAAATTTCAGCTTCTGGTATCTTTCTTTTATTTGCAACAGTATCTTTCATATACTTAGCATAAGGATTCATTTTAAGCATATCAGTCAAATGCATACGCAAAAAGATAGGTCTAATCATTTCAACAAAGTGCTCAAAATCCTCATCATCCTTTTTCTTGGATGGTTTAGGAGGAAAATTCATGGGTTTCTGAACCCATGGTTCTCTTTTTTACTGTGCTTCCTAGCAACGAAGTCTCTCTTATCATAAGGTTGATTCTTTGATTGTGGGTTATCAAGATCAACAGCAGGTTCAATCTCTACATCGTTGTTATTGCTAGGTTGAGCATCAACATGAACATCATCACTAACATTATCACTAGGTTCATGTTCATTACCAGATTGTGTTTCAGCATCAGATATATCATTGGGATTCTCAGGTGTGTCAACAACAGGTTCACTGGAAGCATGCAAAGTCATATCATTTTCCTTTTTCTTCTTCTTAGAGGAACTAGGTGCATCAACATTAGTTCTCTGAGAATCTTGCTCAACTCTCTTAGGGTGGCCCTCAAGATACAGAGGTTCCAGAGTCATTTTAACCCCTCTAGTCACAACTCTAACAGCATTATCATTTTTGTTTTTATTTAATTCATTGAGAAAATCATCTTGTGCTTTAAGCACTTGTTCTACTTGAGTGGTGACCATAGAAGCATGTTTACAAATAAGTTTAAGTTCACCTTTAACTCTAGACATATAATCACTCAAGCGTTCAATCATATAAGCATTGCGTCTCCATTGTCTACCAACATAAGCATTGAAGTTTTCTTGTTTAACAATAAAATTATCAAACTCATCCAAGCATTGGCTGGCAGACTTATTACGGGGAATATCACCTTCATCAAATCTATAGAGAGAATTTACCTTTACTACCTGTGTCGGGTTATTAAGACCATGTATTCTTCAATAGGTGGTAAATTCTTAGCATCTTCATCTTTAATACCTTTTTCTTTCACAGATTTCTTTGCCTCTTGCATTTCTTCAGGACTGAGAAATAGAATACCCCTTTTTTTGGAGTTGGCTTAGGAGTTAGTTTAGGAAGTGTCCAATCATTATCATTACTCAATATATTATTCAATAGCAATTCGGCTTGCTCAACAGTTCTTTCCCTGAAAACACAACCATCACAGCTATCCAGGTGGTCTTTGGAAGCATCGATTAGTCCATTATAAAAGATATCAAGTATTTCATTTTTCTTGAGAGGATGATCAGGAAAAGCATTAAGTAATCGGAGAAGCCTCCCCCAAGCTCGTGGGAGACTCCCTTATTCAATTTGCACAAAATTATATATTTCCCTTAAGGCATCTTGTTTCTTATGAGCGGGGAAATATTTAGCAGAGAAGTAATAAATCATATCCTGGGGACTACGCACACAACCAGGATCAAGAGAATTAAACCATGTTTTAGCATCACCCTTTAATGAGAATGGAAATAACCTAAGGATATAGTAGTAACGAATTTTTTCCTCATGAGTGAATAGGGTGGCTATATCATTCAGTTTAGTAAGATGTGCCACAACAGTTTCAGATTCATAGCCAAAAGGATCAGATTCAGCCAAAGTAATTAACTCGGGATCGACAGAGAAATCATAATCCTTATCAGAAATACAGATAGGTGAAGTAGCAAAAGCAGGGTCATATTTCATTCTGACATTCAAAGACTTTTCTTTTAGCTTAGCTAACAGTTTCTTAAGATCATATCTACCTTTGCAAGCTAAAAGATCTCTAGAAGTTTCTTCATCCATAACATAACCCTCATGCACATCATGCAATTCGTATCTAGGGGAGAATCTTCATCATCACTTTCATCAATATTATCAGTTTAAATAATTTCATTCTCTCTAACCCTAGCAAGTTGTTCATCAAGAAATTCATCTAATGGCACAGTATTATCAAGCATAGAAGTAGTTTCATCATAAGCATAATCTATAGCAGAAATGACATCATCAATAACATGCGACATATCAGAATCAATAGTAGGAGTAGGTGTCACATGTTTACTCAAAACAGAAGGTGAATCAAGTGCAGAGCTAGAAGGCAGTTCCTTACCTCCCCTCATAGTTGAGGGAAAAATCTTGGTTCTTTCATCTTTCAAGTTCCTCATAGTGATCAACAGATATAAGTCCTAAGTGACTCAAAGAATAGAGCTATGCTCCCCCGGCAATGATGCCAGAAACAAGGTTAAAAGTGTTTGGAAAAGTAGATACGTTGGAGATGTATCATATAGCACCAGAGGCCGCAAGGCAACCCTTTGAGATCTTCTTTGCATCATTGACATCAAGTCGGAGTTGAGCTGAAGCAAGCCTTTCCGCTTTAAGTTCAGACTGAAGAAGTCGAACTGATTGAGGCAGGAACTACACAGAGGTTGTATCACAGCTGCTAGTGAGTAGCTTCAACTCACTGTCTTCATCATGACATGACCTTGGGGTCATCTCGCTCTCTTCAAGATGGTTTGGCTCACTATCTTCCCTAAAGTTCTGCCTAGCATGAGAGATACGACTCTAAAAGAGAAACAAGGAGACACGTAACAGGTTTCACAATTATATAAGCAAATAAATGTACCTGTTCTGCATAAGGAACATGTTTTTACAGCTACAATTTAAAACTGGTAGTTGTTGCAAACATCCAATCAGATGTAAACACCAAAGTAAACAATAGTGGAGGAAATGATGCCTATCCAAATCTATACTGGAACAAATTTTGAAGGCTTGAAAAGGATGAACTTACATTACATGTTAACACGGGCTGGACAAAGCCCTTCTCCATGTCGATGGAAGGATAATTCAATAAATTCCCCAATGAAACTTCTTTTTAAGCGTTGCCATTATTCTACATTTTGTAAAGAGTAAATATAGATCAAATAATATTGGAAGAAATAGAGGATAATGAAGCTCAGGTGCAGAGTGATGATACATAATCAAATAGCAATTAATTAAGTACAACGTTACAAGGCAAAAAGGTACTGACAAGAGGAATGCAGACATCAACATGTGCAGTGGCATTGGCTTTATTCAACATTTTGGTAAGAGTAAATGTAGATATGATAATTTGGGGAAAGTTGAGGGCGGGGAAGATAAGATGCAGGATAATGCTAGAAAATTAACTATCTCACAATGCATGTACATTAATACTACCACCGTCTGTTATTACTTGTCGCTCAAATGGATGTATCTAGCACTATTAAGTTCTAAATACATCCAATTGAGCAACAATTAATTCGATATAGAGGGAGTATATGACAATAGGTACTTACATGAGCAATACAAAACTTCATGACCATTGTGTTAATTCTACATGTATCTAAGAGTAAATATAAATCTTATAATTCTGAGCAAAGGGAGGATAAAGAAGCGAACATTTACAATGATGCTATATAATCAAACAGCAATGAGGGTAAGTATGCTGACAAAGGGCAGAGGTACTGACAAGAGTAATGCAGTGCCCAGTATTGTTGTGAGATCCTATGATCCTTTGAGCAAGGAGATTCATGTGAAATTTGTTTTCATACAAGAGAGAAGGTAAGGCACATGCAGAAATTTAGGAGTTCAAATTTTGAATTGATATCATAGACAGTACCAGATGTTGGGCTCTATGCAATTCTAATAGGGGTTTGGCCAGTGGAGTAGGGGGTAAAGTGTGGTACAGTTGGGCCTGTGTTTTCTGTGGATGATGATCTATCTGATTTAACATGTATCACTACCTTTTCCAAATACTTAGTTTGTACTCCTTGAGGATCTGCACTCACCCTCTTCCTTTTGGAAATATATTATGAAAGAACAACATTTGACTGGAAAACAAAGTATGTTGACACATGGAATAGGTACAGAAAACGGATAGGTACGGTATATACTCATATATGATGCTTAAACTGAGCAGATGGTGGTGTAACAAAGTAGAAGTGATGCAAGAGGTCATATGCAAAATATGTGCGACCAATACAACCTTGCCATGTTAGAGCAAGCACCTTGATGGGTGAATAAGATAGGCCATCCTCCACCATGCCAAGTTAGTTAGCCAGTGAATTGTTCCGCAATATTCCTCTCATGTGCCCATTATCATATTCATTTTGATCATGTTCAATACCTGGCATGCATGAAAACATAAAAACAAGTCAGGTTATCTTTGTAATGTAGAAGTGATTCTAATCAAATATCACCTCCCTGTAAACCCCTTTGTGCTATCTCTGCAATTCTTCTTAGAGATGACATGCATGTGTAATTTGGTGTGTGCATTAATATAATGTGGCCTACTACTCAAAATATGAGAGCTCCATAAGTGATGATACTTCGCAGATGACAACTTCAACATATAGTAAAGAAGAACAAGTTGACATGGCCTGATAGATTCAAAATATAATAAGGGAGAACAACTCGACCTGACCAGTCGACCGCAAATGTCTCTGCTACTCTTCCCAACAAGGAACATACTCATTAAAGAAGAGAAGAGGATCATGTTAAAGAAAAGCAGAAGAGCAAGAAGATTGAAGATATTACAATTGTTTTTAAACAATGTCCATTGCCCACCCATGATGAACCAGAGTGCATAGAGAAATAGTATTCCTTCCGGTCTCTCCATATGTGGCTCACATGCATTTCAAAACTAAAGTAGTAACATTTAGCTGACCAATTAAACATGTCCCAGTTTTACTAATATCAGCATAAAACCATATTTGAATTTCTACAACTAAGCTTGTTTAGCTCGATGGGTGGAGCAGTGCTATTACAACACGAACCACGTAGGCTGATCGTGGGCATCATAAAATGGGGAAACTGTAAGCATGATGAGTACATTGTTGACCGTGGCAGTGGGATGGCAGATTTGAAGCTGCAAACTGCACAAAAAGTAGTTAGCAACCGATGTTTGCTTTGAAAGAATAACTAAGATGTCGGGACCCTGATCCTATGTCACACCAATCTAGCATGTAACACTTCATATCACTTTGCGGCCTCACGCACGGTATTCCCATGGGTGCCACCTTACCTGGCCCGGGACCGTTTGCGCCTTTTGGCTCACGTATATGATAGTGTTGCTAGCATCCATATGACAAAGAACCCGGGCCGACATGACTAGTCGTGAACCCAAAGTGGCACTAACTTACAGGGACAGGCATACATGAATCAACCACGAGTATGTCGGTCAACAGCATATGAATCCGAGCTGTAGCACTGGGCTAACAGGACTCCGCGAACCCGGGCTATAGCAGGCTAGGCAGGACTCAGGATGTCACCGCGTGACAATTCCCCGAAGGGACAGACACAAGAACGAAGTGAATCACATGCCGGCCAGTCAAGTGTTCCGAAGCAGTAGTGCTGGGCTAGCAGGACTCCGGTGAACCGGGCTATAGCGGACTACTATGGCACATGGAAGCACAAGACTACATTTCCCCATAAGAGAGGCTACTAGAGGTGAACAACTAGGTTGAAGGATCCCACACATAGCAATACATGTTACACGTACGCATAACATGCAAGTATGTGTTGTACAACATGGCATCACAACATAACTCAAACTCATATAGATAAGGGCCCAGAAGAGCCACATAGCATCAATACAAACAGGGGTCTCATGACCCATCATTCAGAGCATACAAGCAACAACAGCATTACATGTCTGAGTACAGACAACTACAAAAGGAAAAGACTAAGAAGGCTGACTATACACGACCCTCCCAAGGGTATGGGATCGTAGCTGGGATACAAGCTACTCATCAAAGTTACTAGTTTAACCAACTGCAAAACATAAATAAGCAAACGTGAGTACGAAGGTACTCAGCAAGTCTTATATCAGAACTATCTACATATGCGACATTATCAACAAGGGGGGTGGTGGAGTTTTAACAGCAGCAAGCCAGCTTCGACTTAGTGGCTAACCTATACTACGAGTATCAGAAACTTCTTTGAGGTGAGAAGGCGCACACGAGTCCACATATTCACCATATCAATACTCCACTATGGATCCGTTCCCGTCTCCCTACGAGAAGGCCATCCATAGCACTCACGCTTATCTTGCGGATTTTAGAGTATCCACTTCAAGTTGTCTATGTACTACATAAGTCCTCCAAGTTTCCATATCCGAGGAAAATGGCTATTTGAATAGATAATGTTGACCCTGCAGGGGTGTACTTCTTCACACACGCTCTCGCCACTTATAGCCATGTACACATCATGTACCTTGACAACCTTCAAGCGGAAGCCGGGCGAGGGTGTCGGCCATGACCTGACTAACCACACAAGTCTCTCATCCAGGTTTATCGCCTATTCGGGTTCCATCCGCAAGGAGATCCGCCCGGGGTGTCACTCACGGCCCCAAACGATGTGTGTAGGGTTCCCAAGCCCACCATCCGGGTGTCACTTGGTACACCATGCCACGGTGCCTAGTCTGTCCCAAGCCCGTCCCGTCGGACACCACCTGGTAGACAAGTAGCACTACCTGCAAACGCCAGAAACTAGTTGCAACTCCTGGATAGAGATCAAGTGGATTAATAAGCCGAGAGGGGCCGGATGACCGGAACCCAACGTGTGGTAGTAACTGGACATGGATAACATACACAGAACTTAGTGCTTAGGGACGGTTCCAATGAGACAACCCACCATGTACTCCTACATGGCCTCTCATCTCTACCTTTACCAAAATGTGTTCACACACTTAGCCTTTATTGGTAGGACATGTTCACCACTCCGATTCATTTCCGATAAATCAGACCTGACACAACTCTAAGCTTAGCTGGCATAAAGAAATCAATCATGGATGAGTAGGCACATCAAGGCTCAAGCAACTCCTACTCATGCTAGTGGGTTTCAGCTATTTACTGTGGAAATGACAGGTCATGCAAAGGAATGGGTTCAGATACCGCAGCAGAAAGTAGCAGTTTGAATCATTGTTGTCCTAATGCAGTAAAAGGAGTAGGAGAGAGAGAGTGGGATTTATTGAAATGCTCAAGAGGGTTGCTTGCCTGATAGATCAACAAAGAAGCATTGCTCCTCAGACAGGTACTCGGGACACCTTCCGGAGTAGAACCTATTGAGAGGGGACGATGCCGGCAATCAATAAACAACCATATGGGACAATATGATGCATGAAGATGACATTTCAAAGATGCTATGATTTGCCCTAATGCATCTAGCATCAATTTGGTTGGAGTCCATATGAACCAAGGGTTCATATGCAAACCCCAAATTAAGTAGATAACATGCCATTATTACGTTTTCACTTATACAGCAAGTATAAGTTGGGTTTTCATGCATGAAACTGCCATAAATGGATTCCTTGCATTTTTTGATAATTTTTCATATATAATTTATTTCATTTGGAGTTACCGTTGAATTACTATGAATTTTAGAAGTTTTAACTATTTTCTGGAATTCTCTGAATTATTTAAAATCCAGAAATCAATTACTGTGTTAGCGTGATGTCACAGAGGCGTCAGCAGGGCTGACCATGTCAAACCTGAGGTGTGGGGGCCACACGTCAGTGACACTGGGGTTAACCCCAGGTCAAACCCGCACTGACCAGGGTTTGACTTGGCTCTGGGGCCCACTGTCAGTCTCAGGGGGGATTAGGCTGTGGGATTAGCGCTAATTGAGCCGCCACGTCAGCCTCGCCGGAGTTCGGCCGGCGACGACCAAAACCGCGGCGGACGCTCATCGGAAACGCTGCTCCGGTGTCCATTCGACGCGCGGATGGGTGCTGAGGGTGGCTGGCGCTCACGCGCATCTAACAGAGAAGGTGGGAGGCCATGGGGTGGACGAAGCTCGCCGGAGCAGGGCTCGCGGCGGTGACCGAAGCTCGGCTATGCGCGGGCGGGGTGCTGCAGCTGGAGGCAAGTGAACGGGGGTGCTAGGCAGCACCTAAAGGGCAACAGGAGCCCGCCAAAGCAACTAGCAGGAGCGGAGGGGCTCAGGGGCACGGAGCTCGCCGGCCATGGCGGATGGCTGCTTCGGGTGCTCATGGGGCAGCGGCTACGGGGCGTGCGTGAAGAAAAAGGCGGAGGGGAGCGATTCAGTGGCTCACGGTGAGTCTTCCGGTGCAGACGGCGGGGCCGGGGAGGTGTCAAAGCGAGTGGGGCGATGAGGAGGATCTCCGGCGGCCGGCGATGGAAACGAAGACGGTGGCATCGATGCAGAGCTTCCCGGGTCATCTGGCTCGTTGAGGACGTAGCAGGCGGCGAGGCAGAGCTCTGTGCACGTCTGAGAGGCGAGGGGAAGGCAGTGGTCATGGTGGCGCACGGTGGTGCTCTCCGATGCGCTCGGAACAGAGGGGGAGAGCAAGACAGAGGAGAGGAGAAGCACGGGGGGGAGTGAGAGGGGGTCGGGGCTTGCGTGGCGTCTCCATAGAAGGCCAGAGCATCGACAGGGAGCGGCAAGCAGGAGCTGGCGAGGCGCGTGGCCAGCGCACGGCGAGCACGCGCTCGTCCTTCTGTCCGGGGAGGAGGACGACAGCGAAGCTGCGGTGGTGGGTTGGGCCTAGCTGGGCCGATCCTGTTGGGCCACCAGGTATGCGCCAGGTAAGTGTTTTCTTATTTCCTGTTTTCTTTTTCTATTTCTGACATTTGTTTTGAATACAAAAGAAATGTTAAAACACTTCCATAAATGCTGAAAATATTTGTGGCATCTAGATATAATATTCCAGAGGCCCTCACCAATTCCCAACATTTTTGGAGCCATTAAAATATTTATATAATTTAAACAGCTCCAAATCAAATATTTATGCATTGATTCAAAAATCCAAAATGTGTAGCAAAGTGCATCACCTCTGGTTGTTGTTCGCAACATTATCCAAAGAGCATGAACATTTTTGAATAGCATTTTGGGTTCATTGAAAATCCATTTTAAAGTTGAACCTATTGGGAAAAAAACTTTGGTTCTAGGGTTTGCAACATCCCCATTTCAATTTCATTTGAATTTAAACATGATGCACAAAGCAAGCCTAGGACCATACCAGAACTAGGGATGTGACAACTCGCCCCCACTCGAAAAAAATCTCGTCCTGAGATTCAGGAGTTGGAGGAAAGAAAGCGGGGTACTCAAGTCGAAGACGGTCTTCTCGCTCCCAAGTAGCTTCTCTCTCGGCATGATGAGACCACTGAACCTTGAGAAACTTGATGTTATGACATCGAGTGACACGCTCTTCTTGATCCAGAATGCGAACGGGGTACTCTCGATAAGTGAGGTTATCTTGGAGATCAAGTGTTTCGTGGTCCACTCCGCGGATGGGATCCGAGAAGCAACGCCTGAGTTGAGAGACGTGGAAGACATCATGAACTCGAGAAAGATGTGCGGGTAGTTCCAACTGGTAGGCAACCTCTCCTCGTTTAGCGAGAATGCGAAAAGGACCAATGTAACGAGGAGCCAACTTGCCCTTGATACCGAAACGATGGGTACCCTTCAAAGGAGTAACCCGAAGGTAAGCCTTGTCACCAACTTCATAAGCCACTTCCTTATGACGACGGTCATACTGGCTCTTTTAACGAGATTGGGTTGTTTTCAAATTCTCACGAATGATGCGAACTTGCTCTTCTGCCTCTTGGATCATATCCGGTCCAAAGAATTGTCTTTCACCGGTTTCTGACCAGTTCAAAGGTGTTCGACATCTTCGTCCATACAGAATCTCCAAGGGTGCTTTCTTAAGACTGGATTGGTAGCTATTGTTATAAGCAAACTCGGCAAAGGGAAGACATTTCTCCCAATCCATACCGAATGAGATAACGCAAGCTCTAAGCATGTCTTCGAGAATTTGGTTGACCCTTTCCACCTGACCACTTGTCTGGGGGTGGAAAGCAGTACTGAAGGAAAGATGGGTGCCCATGGAAGTTTGGAAACTTTCCCAGAAATGAGAGGTGAAAGGACTGCCACGGTCTGAATTGATCTCTAGTGGAACACCATGGAGTGACACTATTCGGGAGATATATAAGTCAGCGAGCTAACTAGCAGTGATACTCTCTCGAACAGGTAGGAAGCGAGCCACTTTGGAGAGACGGTCAATGACTACGAAGATAGCATTATTTCCTTTCTTGGTCCTGGGAAAGCCGGTGATGAAGTCCATACCAACTTTGTCCCATTTCCACTCGGGAATAGCTAACGGTTGAAGGGTGCCAGCAGGTCTCTGATGCTCTGCCTTAACGCGACGACAAACATCACAGTTGGCAATATACTGAGCGATTTCTCTCTTCATCCTAGTCCACCAGAACCTCTGGCGTAGGTCCTGATACATCTTTGTACTACTGGGATGAATGGTGAGAGGGGAGTCATGGGCCTCCTTAAGGATCAGTTGTTGCATCTGTTGACATTTGGGAACCACCAAACGGTTACCAAAGTAAACAACACCTCATTCATCCATAGAGAAACAGCCAGCAACTCCCTTGGAAATATTCTTCTTGATTCGGGAAATTCCCGTATCATGCTTCTGAGCCTCTATGATCTGATCCGTAAGGGTAGGTTTCGCCACCAAGGTAGAAAGGGAACCATGAGGAGCTATGTGAAGGTTAAGCTTACAGAATTCCTCATGGAGGGGTGGTTGACATTGTTGCAACATGAGGTTGTTGCAATAGGATTTACGACTTAAAGCATCAGCCATGACATTGGCTTTGCTTGGGGTGTAGGTGATTCCTAAGTCGTAATCCGAGATCAACTCCAACCAACGTCTCTGTCTGAGATTCAGATCCGGTTGGATGAAGATATACTTGAGACTTTGATGGTCAGTGTAGATTTCACGGTTACCAAGAAGGTAATGTCGCCAAGTCTTAAGTGCATAGACTATGGCTGCAAGCTCTAGATCATGTGTAGGATAATTCTCCTCATGTTGATGCAACTGTCGAGATGCATAGGCAATCACATGACGATCCTGCGTAAGAATGCAACCTAGTCCTTGACACGAAGCGTCGCAATAGATAACAAAGTCTTTAGTGAAATCCGGTGGCACGAGTATGGGCGCAGAAGTCAGGCGTCTTTTCAGTTCCTGAAAACTGTGCTCACACTGTGGGGTCCACTCAAACCTTTTATCTTTCTTGAGAAGCTCCGTGAGGGGTTTGGCCACTTTGTAGAAGTTTTCAACGAAGTGGCGACAATAACTGGCTAGACCAAGGAAACTCCTAACTTGTTTGACCGTTTCGGATGGAGTCCAATCGAGAACGGCTTTGACTCTCTCGGGATTGATAGCAATGCCCTTACCAGAGATCACGTGGCCCAGATAGGTCACTTCTGGCAACCAAAATTCACACTTGGAGAACTTGGCATAAAGGCGATGCACTCTGAGTTTTTCTAATACAAGCCTAAGATGTTTGGCATGCTCTTCCTCGTTCTTCGAGTAAATAAGAATATCCTCGAGATAAACCACAATGAACTTATCTAAGTACTCCATAAAGATCGAGTTCATCAAGCAGGAGAAAGTAGCTGGAGCATTGGTTAGGCCGAAAGACATCACAGTGTACTCGTATTGACCATAACGAGTAACAAAGGCCGTTTTGGGGATGTCCCCATTTCTGATCTTGATTTGGTGGTAGCCTAACCTCAAATCCATCTTGGAAAAGACTGAGGATCCAGCGAGCTGATCATACAGGTCATTGATCCTGGGGAGCGGATACTTGTTCTTTATCGTGACCAAATTAACGGGACAATAATCTACAACCATCCGATCCGTACCATCCTTCTTCTTGACGAAGAGGACAGGACAAGCCCAAGGAGAAGAACTGGGACGGATGAAACCCTTTTGCAAGGACTCATCAAGTTGTATCTTAAGCTCGGCTAACTCCAAAGGTGCCATCTTGTATGGTCTCCTAGAGATTGGAACAGTTCCTGGGATAAGTTCTATGACAAACTCTACATCTCTGTCAGGTGGGACACCTGGCAGTTCTTCTGGAAAAACATCCGGGAAGTCACGGACTACCGGAATATCTTCAAGGTCTGGAAGAGGGCTGGCATTAAGAGAATAGAGTTGACGCCTTGCAACTCTAGTGGAGACAGTGACTATTTTGCTAGATGGATGTGTAAGTTGAACAGATCTGGTGTAACAACCGATCTTGGCATGATGAGCTGTCATCCAGTCCATACCCAAGATGATGTTAATATCTGAAGACTTGAGAGATATCAAAGAAGCAAGGAATACCAGTCTGTTAACAAGGATTTCATTACCATGGCTTACCTTGGAGGTTTGCCATTTGGAACCGGGAGTCTGGATTATTAGTGGAGTTGGCATATCACAAAATGACATGTCGTGCAACCGAGCATAACCGGATATGAAGGAGTGGGATGCTCCAGTATCGAACAGAACTGAAGCTTGGTGACAATTGACAAGAAGCGTACCCAGTACGACATCGGGATCATCTTGGACTTCTGTAGCTGAGACATGGTGCACACATGCTCGTTCAATGGAGGCTGGCTTGGTACTGATCATCTTGACTGATGGCTTTTCACGGCCAACAGACCTCTCGGACTGGGGTGGGGTATAACTGGACTGAGGGCAGTCACGTGCATAGTGCCTTGGTTCTCTGTAGGTGAAGCAAGTTCCTGAGGTAGGACGTGGACCTACATTGGCAAGTGGTCCACTAATAGGCCTGGGTGGAGCACGTTGCTGAGTTGGGTGAGGCGCCACATAGGATGGCCTCAGTGCATATCGAGGTGGAAGAGCTGAGTTCGGAATCCAAATCCGTCGCTTCTGAGAGCTAGAGCGGGAGGAAGAACCCAGATCACGGTTGTGCTTTCGAGACACCTCGTAAGTGAGTTGAGCTATCTCTGCATTAATGGCCTTGTTCACAAGAGCCTGGAAAGTATCACAATGGTGCAGGTGGAGATCACGACGCAACTTAGGGTTGAGACCCTTTCAGAACCTAGCCTGCTTCTTAGTGTCCGTGGACACTTCTTCTGTAGCATAGCGGGCGAGGATTCCAAACTCTCTACTGTAAGCATCAACAGGCAGCTTACCCTGGGTAAAACTACAGAACTCTTCCCTCTTGCGGTCAATGAGAGCCTAAGGAATGTGGTGCTCACGAAAAGCCTCGGTGAAATCCCTCCAGGTAGGAATCTGACCAGCTGGAAGCATAGCCTCATAGCTCTGCCACCAAATACTAGCAGGACCTTCCAGGAGATAGGTAGCATAGGTGACCTTGTCACCTTCAGCTACGTTCACAGAATACAACTTGTGAGTGATGCTTGGGAGCCAGTCATCTACATCGAGTGGCTCAATGGAATGATGGAAGTTGGGTGGTTTCAGACCAATGAAGTCGGTGATGGAAACCAACTTCTTACGCTGATGTGCGGTGTTCTGCTCAATCTGTGCTAGCAAGCGGTTAGTCTCACGCTTGTTCCTCTTGAATGCTAACAAGAACTCTGTCATCAAAGGCTGGTCAGGACGATCCTCATCCCTACCATCTCCGTGGTTCTTGCTATGAGCAACTGAACCTCGGTTAGCAGACGACATCCTGGCACAGAAACCAAGGAAACATGGATGGAATTAGCATCGACATAAGGATGCGAAATGTAATGCAAAAGCATTGGAAGTTCTTGAAATCCTGGGACAATTTCGGCAGCATAACGGCTGTAAATGCTCAAAAGGATTTTTGAGACATTCATCAAAGGAATAGCATAATCAATCAGCATCATAATATCAAGGTTCTGGGTCAAACTGAGGACACACGGAAGTAGTAGAACTGTACGGAGACACAACCCAACAATCCTAAGACCTTACGGTTTAGTAACACGTCATCCTGAGAGATAGAGGAGAAGCCTAGGCCTTAATCCTCGTAGAACAGAAGAGGCTGACTCAAAAAGAATGACATGAGGTAACGGAGTAAAAAGAGCCTTACGTTCCCTTCCACAATCAATTCCCTTATATAACTAAAGCATTTCTAGACTCAACTTCGACCAGTTTGGCTTGGTAATCCTACAGTCAGTCAGGGTCTGATACCAACGCTGTCGGGACCCTGATCCTAAGTCACACCAATCTAGCATGTAAGACTTCATATAACTTTGCGGCCTCACGCACGGTATTCCCACGGGTGCCACCTTACCTGGCCTGGGACCATTTGCGCCTTTTGGCTCACGTATATGATAGTGTCACTAGCATCCATATGACAGAGAACCCGGGCCGACATGACTAGTCGTGAACCCAAAGTGGCACTAACTTACAGGGACAGGCATACATGAATTAACCACGAGTATGTCGGTCAACAGCGTATGAATCCGGGCTGTAGCACTGGGCTAAGAGGACTCCGCGAACCCGGGCTGTAGCAGGCTAGGCAGGACTCCGGATGTCACCGCGTGACAATTCCCTGAAGGGACAGACACTAGAATGAAGTGAATCACATGCCGGCCAGTCAACTGTTCCGAAGCAGTAGTGCTGGGCTAGCAGGACTCCGGTGAACCGGGCTGTAGCGGACTACTATGGCACATGGAAGCACAAGACTACATTTCCCCATAAGAGGGGCTACTAGAGGTGAACAACTAGGTTGAAGGATCCCACACATAGCAATACACGTTACACGTACGCATAACATGCAAGTATGTGCTGTATAACATGGCATCACAACATAACTCAAACTCATATAGATAAGGGCCCAGAAGAGCCACATAGCATCAATACAAACATGGGTCTCATGACCCATCATTCAGAGCATACAAGCAACGGAAGCATTACATGTCTGAGTATAGACAACTACAAAAGGAAAAGACTAAGAAGCCCGACTATACACGACCCTCCCAAGGGTATGAGATCGTAGCTGGGATACAAGCTACTCATCGAAGTCACTAGTTTAACCAACTTCAAAACATAAATAAGCAAACGTGAGTACGAAGGTACTCAGCTAGTCTTATATCAGAACTATCTACATATGCGACATTATCAACAAGGGGGGTGGTGGAGTTTGAACAGCAGCAAGCAAGCTTTGACTCAGTGGCTAACCTATACTACGAGTATCAGAAACTTCTTTGAGGTGAGAAGGCGCACACGAGTCCACATATTCACCATATCAATACTCCACTATGGATCCGTTCCCGTCTCCCTACGAGAAGGCCATCCATAGCACTCACGCTTATCTTGCGGATTTTAGAGTATCCACTTCAAGTTGTCTATGTACTACATAAGTCCTTCAAGTTTCCATATCCGAGGAAAATGGCTATTCGAATAGATAATGTTGACCCTACAGGGGTGTACTTCTTCACACACGCTCTCGCCACTTATAGCCATGTACACATCATGTACCTCGACAACCTTCAAGCGGAAGCCGGGCGATGGTGTCGGCCACGACCTGACTAACCACACAAGTCTCTCGTCCAGGTTTATCGCCTATTCAGGTTCCATCCGCAAGGAGATCCGGCCGGGGTGTCGCTCATGGCCCCAAATGATGTGTGCAGGGTTCCCAAGCCCACCATCCAGGTGTCACTTGGTACACCGTGCCATGATGCCTAGTCTGTCCCAAGCCCGTCCCATCGAACACCACCTGGTAGAGAAGTAGCACTACCTACAAATGCCAGAAACTAGTTGCAACTCCTGTATAGAGATCAAGTGGATTAATAAGCCGAGAGGGGCAGGATGACCGGAACCCAATGTGTGCTAGTAACTTGACTTGGATAACATACACAGAACTCAATGCTTAGGGACGGTTCCAATGAGACAACCCACCATGTACTCCTACATGGCCTCTCATCGCTACCTTTACCAAAACGTGTTCACACACTTAGCCTTTATCGATAGGACATGTTCACCACTCCGATTCATTTCCGATAAATCAGACCTGACACAACTCTAAGCATAGCTGGCATAAAGAAATCAAGCTTGGATGAGTAGGCACATCAAGGCTCAAGCAACTCCTACTCATGCTAGTGGGTTTCAGCTATTTACTGTGGAAATGACAGGTCATGCAAAGGAATGGGTTCAGCTACCGCAGCAGAAAGTAGCAGTTTGAATCGCTGTTGTCCTAATGAAGTAAAAGGAGCAGGAGCGAGAGAGTGGGATTTATCTAAATGCTCAAGAGGGTTGCTTGCCTGATAGATCGACGAAGAAGCACTGCTCCTCAGACAGGTACTCGGGACACCTTCCGGAGTAGAACCTATCGAGAGGGGAAGTTGCCGGCAATCAATAAACAACCATATGCGACAATATGATGCATGAAGATGACATTTCAAAGATGCTATGATTTTCCCTAATGCATCTAGCATCAATTTGGTTGGAGTCCATATGAACCAAGGGTTCATATGCAAACCCCAAATTAAGTTGATAACATGCCATTATTATGTTTTCACTTATACAGCAAGTATAAGTTGGTTTTCCATGCATGAAACTGGCATAAATGGATTCCTTGCATTTTTCTGATAATTTTTCATATATAATTTATTTGATTTGGAGTTACGGTTGAATTACTATGAATTTTAGAAGTTTTAACTATTTTCTGGAATTCTCTGAATTATTTAAAATCCAGAAATCAATTACTGCGTCAGCGTTACGTCACAGAGGTGTCGGCAAGGTTGACCAGGTCAAACCTGACGTGTGGGGGCCACACGTCAGTGACACTGGGGTTAACCCCGGGTCAAACCCGCACTGACCAGGGTTTGACTTGGCTCTGGGGCCCACTATCAGTCTTAGGGGGGGATTAGGCTGTTGGATTAGCGCTAATTGAGCCGCCACATCAGCCTCGCCGGAGTTCGGTCGGTGACGACAAAAACCGCGGCGGACGCTCACCGGAAACGCTGCCCCGGCGTCCATTCAACGCGCGGATGGGTGCTGAGGGTGGCTGGCCCTCGCGCGCATCTAACAGAGCAGGTGGGAGGCCGTGGGGTGGACGGAGCTCGCCGGAGCAGGGCTTGCGGCGGCGACCGGAGCTCAGCTATGCGCGGGCGGGGTCCTGCAGCTCATGGCGAGCGAACGGAGGGTGCTAGGCAGCACCTAAAGGGCAATAGGAGCCCACCGGAGCAACTAGCAGGAGCGGAGGGGCTCAGGGGCACGGAGCTCGCCGGCCATGGCGGACGGTGGCTTCGGGTGCTCGCGGGGCAGCTCCTACGGGGCGTGCGTGAAGAAAAAGGCGGAGGGGAGCGGTCCAGTTTCTCACGGCGAGTCTTCCGGTGCAGACGGCGGGGCTGGGGAGGTGTCGGAGCGAGCGGGGCCACGAGGAGGATCTCCGGCGGCCGGTGATGGAAACAAAGATGGTGGCGTCGATGCAGAGCTTCCCGGGTCATCTGGCTCGTTGAGGACGTAGCAGGCGGCGAGGCGGAGCTCTGGGCATGTCTGAGAGGCGAGGTGAAGGCAGTGGTCGTGGTGGCGCATGGCGGTGCTCTCCGATGCACTCGGAACAGAGGGGGGGAGCGAGACAGAGGAGAGGAGAAGCACGAAGGAGAGTGAGAGGTGGTCGGGGCTTGCGTGGCGTCTCCATAGAAGGCCAGGGCGTCGACGGGGAGCGGCAAGCAGGAGTTGGCGAGGCGCGTGGCCAGCGCGCGGCAAGCACGCGCTCGTCCTTCTCTCCAGGGAGGAAGACGACAGCGAAGCTGCGGTGGTGGGTTGGGCCTAGCTGGGCCGGTCCTGTTGGGCCTCCAGGTAAGCGCTAGGTAAGTGTTTTGTTATTTCCTGTTTTCTTTTTCTATTTCTGACATTTGTTTTGAATCCAAAAGAAATGTTAAAACACTTCCATAAATGCTGAAAATATTTATGGAATCTAGATATAATATTCCAGAGGCCCTCACCAATTCCCAACATTTTTGGAGCCATTAAAATATTTATATAATTTAAACAGCTCCAATTCAAATATTTATGCATTGATTCAAAAATCCAAAATGTGTAGAAAAAATGTGCATCACCTCTGGTTGTTGTTCCCAACATTATCCAAAGAGCATGAACATTTTTTAATAGCATTTTGGGTTCATTGAAAATCCATTTTAAAGTTGAACCTATTGGGAAAAAAACTTTGGTGCTAGGGTTTGCAACATCCCCATTTCAATTTCATTTGAATTTAAACATGATGCACAAAGCAAGCCTAGGACCATACCAGAACTAGGGATGTGACAACTCGCCCCCACTCAAAAAAATCTCGTCCCGAGATTCAGGAGTTGGAGGAAAGAAAGCGGGGTACTCAAGTCAAAGACGATCTTCTCGCTCCCAAGTAGCTTCTCTCTCGGCATGATGAGACCACTGAACCTTGAGAAACTTGATATTATGACGTCGAGTGACACGCTCTGCTTGATCCAGAATGCGAACGGGGTACTCTTGATAATTGAGGTTATCTTGGAGATCAAGTGTTTCGTGGTCCACTCCGCGGATGGGATCCGAGAAGCAACGCCTGAGTTGAGAGAGGTGGAAGACATCATGAACTCGAGAAAGATGTGGGGGTAGTTCCAACTGGTAGGCAACCTCTCCTCGTTTAGGGAGAATGCGAAAAGGACAAATGTAACGAGGAGCCAACTTGCCCTTGATACCGAAACGATGGGTACCCTTCAAAGGAGTAACCCGTAGGTAAGCCTTGTCGCCAACTTCATAAGCCACTTCCTTATGATGACGGTCATACTGGCTCTTTTAACGAGATTGGGCTGTTTTCAAATTCTCACGAATGATGCGAACTTGCTCTTCTGCCTCTTGGATCATATCCGGTCCAAAGAATTGTCTTTCACCGGTTTCTGACCAGTCCAAAGGTGTTCGACATCTTCGTCCATACAAAATCTCCAAGGGTGCTTTCTTAAGACTGGATTGGTAGCTATTGTTATAAGCAAACTCGGCAAAGGGAAGACATTTCTCCCAATCCATACCAAATGAGATAACGCAGGCTCTAAGCACGTCTTCGAGAATTTGGTTGACCCTTTCCACCTGACCACTTGTCTGGGGGTGGAAAGCAGTACTGAAGGAAAGATGGGTGCCCATGGAAGTTTGGAAACTTTCCCAGAAATGAGAGGTGAAAGGACTGCCACGGTCTGAATTGATCTCTAGTGGAACACCATGGAGTGACACTATTCGGGAGATATATAAGTCAGCGAGCTGACTAGCAGTGATACTCTCTCAAACAGGTAGGAAGTGAGCCACTTTGGAGAGATGGTCAATGACTACGAAGATAGCATTATTTCCTTTCTTGTTCCTGCAAAAGCCGGTGATGAAGTCCATACCAACTTTGTCCCATTTCCACTCAGGAATAGCTAAAGGTTGAAGGGTGCTAGCAGGTCTCTGATGCTCTGCCTTAACGCGACGACAAACATCACAGTTGGCAATATACTGAGCGATTTCTCTCTTCATCCTAGTCCACCAGAACCTCTGGCGTAGGTCCTGATACATCTTTGTACTACCGGGATGAATGGTGAGAGGGGAGTCATGGGCCTCCTTAAGGATCAGTTGCTGCATCTGTTGACATTTGGGAACCACCAAACGGTTACCAAAGTAAACAACACCTCATTCATCCATAGAGAAATAGCCAGCAACTCCCTTGGAAATATTCTTCTTGATTTGGGAAATTCTCGTATCATGCTTCTGAGCCTCTATGATCTGATCCGTAAGGGTAGGTTTCACCACCAAGGTAGAAAGGGAACCACGAGGACCTATGTGAAGGTTAAGGTTACAGAATTCCTCATGGAGGGGTGGTTGACATTGTTGCAACATGAGGTCGTTGCAATAGGATTTACGACTTAAAGCATCAGCCATGACATTGGCTTTGCCTGGGGTGTAGGTGATTCCTAAGTCGTAATCCGAGATCAACTCCAACCAACGTCTCTGTCTGAGATTCAGATCCGGTTGGATGAAGATATACTTGAGACTCTGATGGTCAGTGTAGATTTCACGGTTACCAAGAAGGTAATGTCGCCAAGTCTTAAGTGCATAGACTATGGCTGCAAGCTCTAGATCATGTGTAGGACAATTCTCCTCATGTGGATGCAACTGTCGAGATGCATAGGCAATCACATGATGATCCTGCATAAGAATGCAACCTAGTCCTTGACAGGAAGCGTCGCAATAGATAACAAAGTCTTTAGTGAAATCCGGTGGCACGAGTATGGGCGCAGAAGTCAGGCGTCTTTTCAGTTCCTGAAAACTGTGCTCACACTGTGGGGTCCACTCAAACCTTTTATCTTTCTTGAGAAGCTCCGTGAGGGGTTTGGCCACTTTGTAGAAGTTTTCAACGAAGCGGCGACAATAACTGGCTAGACCAAGGAAACTCCTAACTTGTTTGACCGTTTCGGGTGGAGTCCAATCGAGAACGGCTTTGACTCTCTCGGGATTGATAGCAATGCCCTTACCAGAGATCACGTGGCCCAGATAGGTCACTTCTGGGAACCAAAATTCACACTTGGAGAACTTGGCATAAAGGTGATGCACTCTGAGTTTTTCTAATACAAGCCTAAGATGTTCAGCATGCTCTTCCTCGTTCTTCGAGTAAATAAGAATATCCTCGAGATAAACCACAACAAACTTATCTAAGTACTCCATAAAGATCGAGTTCATCAAGCGGGAGAAAGTAGCTGGAGCATTGGTTAGGCCGAAAGACATCACCGTGTACTCGTATTGACCATAACGAGTAACAAAGGCCGTTTTGGGGATGTCCCCGTTTCTGATCTTGATTTGGTGGTAGCCTAACCTCAAATCCATCTTGGAAAAGACTGAGGATCCAGCGAGCTGATCATACAGGTCATTGATCCTGGGGAGCGGATACTTGTTCTTTATCGTGACCAAATTAACGGGACAATAATCTACAACCATCCGATCCGTACCATCCTTCTTCTTGACGAAGAGGACAGGACAAGCCCAAGGAGAAGAACTGGGACAGATGAAACCCTTTTGCAAGGACTCATCAAGTTGTATCTTAAGCTCGGCTAACTCCAAAGGTGCCATCTTGTATGGTCTCCTAGAGATTGAAACAGTTCCTGGGATAAGTTCTATGACAAACTCTACATCTCTGTCAGGTGGGACACCTGGCAGTTCTTCTGGAAAAACATCCGGGAAGTCACGGACTACCGGAATATCTTCAAGGTCTAGAAGAGGGCTGGCATTAAGAGAATAGAGTTGACGCCTTGCAACTCTAGTGGAGACAATGACTATTTTGCTAGATGGATGTGTAAGTTGAACAGATCTGGTGTAATAATCGATCTTGGCATGATGAGCTGTCATCCAGTCCATACCCAAGATGATGTTAATATCTGAAGACTTGAGAGATATCAAATAAGCAAGGAATACCAGTCTGTCAACAAGGATTTCATTACCATGGCTTACCTTGGAGGTTTGCCTTTTGGAACCGGGAGTCTGGATTATTAGTGGAGTTGGCATATCACAAAATGACATGTCGTGCAACCGAGCATAACCTTCGGATATGAAGGAGTGGGATGCTCCAGTATCGAACAGAACTGAAGCTTGGTGACAATTGACAAGAAGCGTACCTAGTACGACGTCGGGATTATCTTGGACTTCTGTAGCTGAGACATGGTGCACACATGCTCGTTCAATGGAGGCTGGATTGGTACTGATCATCTTGACTGATGGCTTTTCACGGCCAACAGACCTCTCAGACTGGGGTGGGGTATAACTGGACTGAGGGCAGTCACGTGCATAGTGCCCTGGTTCTCTGTAGGTGAAGCAAGTTCCTGAGGTAGGACGTGGACCTACATTGGCAAGTGGTCCACTAATAGGCCTGGGTGGAGCACGTTGCTGAGTTGGGTGAGGCGCCACATAGGATGGCCTCGGTGCATATCGAGGTGGAAGAGCTGAGTCCGGAATCCAAATCCGTCGCTTCTGAGAGCTAGAGCGGGAGGAAGAACCGAGATCACGGTTGTGCTTTCGAGACTCCTCGTAAGTGAGTTGAGCTATCTCTACATTAATGGCCTTGTTCACAAGAGCCTGGAAAGTATCACAATGATGCAGGTGGAGATCAGGACGCAACTTAGGGTTGAGACCCTTTCAGAACCTAGCCTGCTTCTTAGTGTCCGTGGACACTTCTTCTGTAGCATAGCGGGCGAGGCTTCCAAACTCTCTACTGTAAGCATCAACAGGCAGCTTACCCTGGGTAAAACTACAGAACTCTTCCCTCTTGCGGTCAATGAGAGCCTAAGGAATGTGGTGCTCACGAAAAGCCTCGGTGAAATCCCTCCAGGTAGGAATCTGACCAGCTGGAAGCATAGCCTCATAGCTCTGCCACCAAATACTAGCAGGACCTTCCAGGAGATAGGTAGCATAGGTGACCTTGTCACCTTCAGCTACGTTCGCAGAATACAACTTGTGAGTGATGCTTGGGAGCCAGTCATCTGCATCGAGTGGCTCAATGGAATGATGGAGGGTGGGTGGTTTCAGACCAATGAAGTCAATGATGGAAACCAACTTCTTACGCTGATGTGCGGTGTTCTGCTCAATCTGTGCCAGCAAGCGGTTAGTCTCACGCTTGTTCCTCTCGAATGCTAACAAGAACTCTGTCATCAAAGGCTGGTCAGGACGATCCTCATCCCTACCATCTCCGTGGTTCTTGCTATGAGCAACTGAACCTCGGTTAGCAGACAACAACCTGGCACAGAAACCAAGGAAACATGGATGGAATTAGCATCGACATAAGGATGCGGAATGTAGTGCAAAAGCATTGGAAGCTCTTGAAATCCTGGGACAATTTCGGCAGCATAACGGCTGTAAATGCTCAAAAGGATTTTTGAGACATTCATCAAAGGAATAGCATAATCAATCAACATCATAATATCAAGGTTCTGGGTCAAACTGAGGACACGCGGAAGTAGTAGAACTGTACGGAGACACAACCCAACAATCCTAAGACCTTACGGTTTAGTAACACGTCATCCTGAGAGATAGAGGAGAAGCCTAGGCCTTAACCCTCGTAGAAAAGAAGAGGCTGACTCAGAAAGAATGACATGAGGTAAAGGAGTAAAAAGAGCCTTACGTTCCCTTCCACAATCAATTCCCTTATATAACTAAAGCATTTCTAGACTCAACTTCGACCAGTTTGGCTTGGTAATCCTACAGTCAGTCAGGCTCTGATACCAACGCTATCGGGACCCCGATCCTAAGTCACACCAATCTAGCATGTAAGACTTCATATCACTTTGCGGCCTCATGCACGGTATTCCCACGGGTGCCACCTTACCTGGCCCGGGACCATTTACGCCTTTTGGCTCACGTATATGATAGTGTCGCTAGCATCCATATGACAGAGAACCCGGGCCGACATGACTAGTCGTGAACCCAAAGTGGCACTAACTTAGAGGGACAGGCATACATGAATCAACCACGAGTATGTCGGTCAACAGCGTATGAATCCGGGCTATAGCACTGGGCTAACAGGACTCCGCGAACCCGGGCTGTAGCAGGCTAGGCAGGACTCCGGATGTCACAGCGTGACAATTCCCTGAAGGGACAGACACAAGAACGAAGTGAATCACATGCCGGCCAGTCACGTGTTCCGGAGCAGTAGTGCTGGGCTAGCAGGACTCCGGTGAACCGGGCTGTAGCAGACTACTATGGCACATGGAAGCACAAGAATACATTTCCCCATAAGAGAGGCTACTAGAGGTGAACAACTAGGTTGACGGATCCCACACATAGCAATACACGTTACACGTACGCATAACATGCAAGTATGTGCTGTACAACATGGCATCACAACATAACTCAAACTCATATAGATAAAGGCCCAGAAGAGCCACATAGCATCAATACAAACAGGGGTCTCATGACCCATCATTCAGAGCATACAAGCAACGGAAGCATTACATGTCTGAGTATAGACAACTACAAACGGAAAAGACTAAGAAGCCTGACTATACACGACCCTCCCAAGGGTACGGGATCGTAGCTGGGATACAAGCTACTCGTCGAAGTCACTAGTGTAACCAACTGCGAAACATAAATAAGCAAATGTGAGTATGAACATACTCAGCAAGTCTTACATCAGAACTATCTACATATGCAACATTATCAACAAGGGGGG